>NC_138776.1:54819366-55496866 GCF_965119305.1 Pelophylax lessonae | reverse complement strand
CCCCCATGCTCTGCTGGATGTCACACCGTCTTGTTCTGCTGGATGTCACTCCAGTATATTCCGCTGGATGACACGCCACCATTTGTTACTGGCTGTCACTCCATCATGTTGGATGTCAATCCATCTTATTTTTTTTGTTCTGTTGGATGTCAATCCATCTTATTTTTCTGGATAACTCTTCAGATTGTTCTGCTGGATGTCAGTTCACTATGTCCTGCTGGATATCACTGCATTATATTCTGCTGGATTTCATTCATCAGGCCCTGCTGGTTGCCAAGGCATCATGTTCTGCTGGATATCACTTCACCATGTTCTGTTAGATGTCATTCCACCGTGTTCTACTGGATGTCATTCACCATGTTCTGCTGGTATAATTTAGAGCATGTAACTCTGAGAGTCTGAATTACATGCTCTGGTCTCATTAGACCCTGACAGTGGTCAGGAGATTAGGGATGTCTCAGGGTCTAGTGGCTCTTAAACTTCTTTGGCCCTCCTGTTCCTCTCTAACTTATGAAATGTTGTTTTGCATCACTAACCGTAATCTCTAACCATTCTGCTTCCAGGCCATGCTAAAAGTGGAGGATGTGAACTGTATCTGTGTGGATTGGCACGGCGGCTCTCTGGCGTTCTACACTCAAGCTTCAAACAATATTCGTGTTGTGGGGGCTGAGGTGGCTTATTTCACTAAAACTCTCCAGGTACGAAAAAGTACTTCCTTACCTTTTAATACTTATGTAGTGCTACCCCCGCAGAATACTCTTGAACAATTTCGGTTACTAACTCTGCCTTACAAACCAAGAGCAATCTCAGCCCCACTGGCACACCTGGGCTGGCTATAAGGTTAGTATAAATACCACAATAAATAGACACAGATTATAGTGAATACAGAATTTGACTTTACTGTGAACTTGCTTGAAGCAAAAAAATAAAATAAAATAACAATAGTATGGAGTAAAAGTCAAACTACAATAACAAAGACTAGAGGTTAATAGCATAACCTCTAGGATAATATCCAACCGCTTTTAAGGAATTCCTCAAAGTGAATAACCCCCGAGAGCAGAGGTAACCACACAAAAATGAAAACTCACAGTAAGAAAAGGATAACACTTCAGAAGATCAATTACCAACTTTACTTTAATTGGGCTCTATGAGTCCAGGAAGGAGAAGGGCAGAAGAAGGACCTTGTTTTCTATGTCAGTTCTTTCCCTTCCTCATCCCAGCACTACAGTCCCAACAGGCCTGTTAAAACTCAATACCAGATTCAGTGCACTGAATTAACCCACAACCTGAACCCGCTCATATAATGACTGGATTCCTGAGTGTAGATAGGGCCCTTCAGACTTTAGATGACTTCATGGTGGTGCACTTGCTGAGATTTCTTTCATGGAGGGAACAAAGTACATCCAAAGAGGGCTCGGTGAATAAAAAGGACTGGAATGGTGTTGGTAATCTTTAGCTGAATCGGGCAGATACTATCACTGCCAAACAGAGTTTAACAGCATCACAGATTCTCCTAATCAAGTGAAACAGAGTAAAAAACAACAGCTCAGTGTTCTGGCTTAGGGAGGATTGGGCAAGTGCCTTCTCACCAATCCTGTGTCCAAAGGCCCAAGGGGGAAATTATTATTATTATACATGATTTATATAGCGCCAACAGTTTGTGCAGCGCTTTACAATGTGAGGGAAGACAATACAGTTACAATACAGTTCAAAACAGGAGGAACTAGAGGGCCCTGCTCGTTAGAGTTTACAATCTAGAACGGAAATATCATTGGATTGATCTTCCAGGTTTTTCCGACTAGTCGCCTCCACATGGAAACCCCACACGCTGACAGGGATGTCTGAAGATGCACCCGGGGTCCTTTCTGTAGCCCTGGATGTCAGCCGCCAAACTCGGAGCTGTTGTAGGAGCAATCACACAGACTCAGGACCGCAGCACCCCTTACCCGCATCCAGTCTTCCTCACACCTCATGGTAACTCTCTTTTCTCCTAGGGAGCCTCTGGGGGTAAGATTGCTCCTCTCTGTCTCTGGGCTGCTGGTATCAGTAGTTTTTATCCCGGTGATTACAGTTGGGCAGCCTGGGTTAGGGACTACATATCCCAGAGTTCCTTGCAGTTCTTCAGTTCACCTTGGATTGGCCAGCCCCTCCTGCGAATTGTGAAACAGGGGAGGGCACTGAGTCTCTTGTGAATATCTCTCACTCACTGCACAGTGAGAGAAGGAGGGGAAGGGGGAAATTACCCCGCATCTGCTGGCAAGCTGTGTGTCCTTGTTAGCCTGCCTGTGCATTTATAAGTCTCAGGCTGCAGCGGCACCCACTACACTTAGATTCTTCATGACAATATAAAAATACTTTAGCTATCAAAGCAAAAACAAAGCAAAACCTTAGTTAAAGGATTATCTGAAATATAATGTATCCCCTCTTCTTCATAGATTTAAAGCTAGAAGTAAAATATGCTCTAGACCAGCCTTTTTCAACCAGCATGCCCAGGCACACTGGGGTGCCTTGAGGTTTCTTCAGGGGTGCCTTTACAAAATGCCTAAAAATTGATCAAAAATTGTATAGAAGCCAGCAGGTGGATGAAGCCTGCCTTTTAGTTATACAAAGCCACGGGTTTCCATCATGCACCATTACGACATTTTAGACACTGGCATCCCAAAAACAAATGACATCATCAGTTAATAGAAAGATGTCTGTTGCCTCCACCCATCTTTGCCCCTCTCCCTCAGCACTGGGGTGACATTAGCTGACTGATTGAAAGAAATTGAGGGAGAAGAATAACATTGGAATACCAGTCAGTACCAGTGTGCAAAAGTGTATTTGCTTTGGAAGAATAAATCACCTCTAAGTTGGGGGTCCTATGTGTGGATGTTGCTGCATTTAGTAAATCTATATGAACAGTTTTTTACATTTTACAATGGGGCACCTCGAGACTGTCCATAATTTTAAAGGGTGCCTTGCGATTGTCTATAACTTCAAAGGGTGCCTCGACTGAAAAAAGGTTGAGAAACACTGCTCTAGACTACCCTTATCTGTTGTTGGTCGGGCTAATTTAATTTAAATGTTTTGGACTCCTCAATTGCTCTATGTATTTCACCACTGTATGGTTTCGACAGATAGAATCTTTTTTTCAAAAGCTGATTTGGAAGAGGGGGTGGGTCGAGAATAGGACTAGCTCTCCTTCAAAGACCAAGGGATACAGGAGGTTTGGCGGTTCCTCAACCTAAAGTGTACTTCATTGCCTCCCAGCTACAGCATTTTGTGGGGTGGGGTGCAATAAATTTGACGGACCCTAAACAGGCCCTATTAATGGTTGGAAATACTCGGTATCACCTCATGGCACAATTGGAGGCTGGGCTTTTTACTCGGGATAAAAAATCTCCCACTCTGATACTCATGCAGAAAAGCTGGAAGGCAATGAAAGACTTGATGGGTTATAATGGGATCTCAGCTTATTCACCTATTTGGGGGAACATAAATTATCCTGAACTTGATAAATTAATAGGCTTTGACAAGTGGATTTCGGCGGGGCTTAATTTTGTTTTAAAGTTGTATACAGATGTATTTTAAAGACATTTGAAAAATTGCAGGAGAGTTATCAATTCCCTTATCAGGTTTTTTTTTTTAAATATTTGCAGCTACGACATGCACTTCAAATTAAATTTAGAAATATAGATATGACTCCGAGACCCATGGTAATAATGTCACTACTTGAGCGGATTAATAGGAAAAAAGGTCTTATCTCTTCCTTATACAACAAATTACTATACAGGACACAAGATATTAAGATGGAACAAGGGAGGAGGGGATGGGAGGGGGATTTGGGGATTATTTCCGATGAGGAATGGCAAAATATTTTATGAAAAATATTGACAGTTTCTTTAATACCAACACAGCAATTGACTAGATGTTAATAATGTTTAGAACATATCATACCCCTATTAAGTTGTTTCGTTGGGGCAGACGGGAATCTCCGGAATGCCCAAGATGCCGACAAACATCGGCTGATCTTCTACACATGCTGTGGAGATTAGGGATGATCGAACGGTTCGGTCGACCACCGGTTCGACCCGAACATTGGGTGTTCGAAATTCAGCTGAATTCCGAACTTTTTGCGGTAAAAGTTCGGAATTCAGCCACCAGAACTGCCCAAAATACAATGGGACAGGAACTGGGCTTTAAAAGCCAATGATTGGTCCAGAAACATCAGTAAAATGTGATTGGAGTGACTAGGGGGTCCAGATGCCAATCAGGAGTGAATACGCCCCCCCATACGCCTCCCAGTATATAACATAGCCCCGCCAAAACTCTAGCACTGTAATACAGAGGCTGTGGAAGAGAGTGGAAGCATTTGTGTTTATCCTGCTGCTTGTAAAGCTCCAGTGTCATTTTGCAATTATTAGTGTGAGGAAAGGGATATGCAGTGTAGTTAGGGTACAATATACCACTATAGTTAGATTCAAAAATCTAGTTTTTGTAGGGATAGCTTTAAGTGTCAGGGTGACCGTAGTGTAGTTTAGAGTGAACTGACTCTGCCATGTCAGGGTGACCGTAGTGTAGTTTAGGTGACCTGACTCTGCCATGTCAGGGTGACCGTAGTGTAGTTTAGGTGACCTGACTCTGCCATGTCAGGGTGACCGTAGTGTAGTTTAGGGTGAACTGACTCTGCCATGTCAGGGTGACCATAGCGTAGTTTAGGGTGAACTGACTCTGCCATGTCAGGGTGACCGAACTCTGCCATTGCAGGGTGACCGTAGTGTAGTTTAGGTGACCTGACTCTGCCATGTCAGGGTGGCCGTAGTGTAGTTTAGGGTGAACTGACTCAGCCATGTCAGGGGGACTGAAGTGTATTTTAGGGTGAACTGACTCCACCATGTCAGGGTGACCATAGCGTAGTTTAGGGTGAACTGACTCTGCCATGTCAGGGTGACTGAACTCTGCCATGTCAGGGTGACCGTAGTGTAGTTTAGGGTGAACTGACTCTGCCATGTCAGGGTAACCCCACTATGCAGATTCTGGGTTAGGGGTGTACATATATACATATATATATATATATCAAAAACGACAATTTTTAAGAACTTTTTGTTGCCTGATTCATAGTCCCTGGGGCATGGCCCAAAACCCTAGGCACTTTTTAGGGGCATTTATTGGGTTTTAGGGCTTCAAAATGGTGTTTTTTGATTCCAGAAGTTCGGGTCCCATTGATTTCAATGGGGTTATGGAATCCGAACCAAAATTTCTGGAAATTCGGGTGTTCTGGTCGAACCGAACTTTTCAAAAGTTCGATCATACCTAGAGATGTCCTAAATTAATTAGGTATTGGAGTGATCTGGTGAACACAACAAATAGTGTACTTGGAGTCCAGCTTACGCTGGATCCCAAAATTTGTCTTTTGAGTGTTTTTGCAGACCACTTATTATCACCTATGGTCGAAACATTACTTAATAGGCTATTATTTATTGCACAAAAAAATATAGCTGCTAAATGGTTATCCCCTACCCCACCCTCTAAGGAGGACTGGAGATGTAAAGTGAATAATGCGTTAGCTTAAGAACAACAAATATACAAGAATAGGAATAATTTTAAAAAAAATTATAATTTGGGAGCCCTGGACAGCCCACCCGGATATGATCCCTTTCCTTTCCTATTATCAGTTAGACAGGGTAAATTGAGATCTTTTATGTACTATTAGGAAGGATAAAAAAATACAGTAACTGGTAATGGAAGATGAAAATAATGTCATTGTATACGATGTACTTATATTGGCCGAAGAGAGGGAGAAAGATGGAGTAATATTAATTTTTTTTTTCTTTGAATTTTATGAGGGGTTTGTGAGGGGTTTATTGTTGTTTATGTGTTTGTATGTAAAAAAAAAAAAAAAAAGTAAAGAAAAAGTCTAATAAAGATTATTGTTAAGAAGAAATCCATTAGATTGTTTGTTGGAACAAGTCTTCTATCTTTTCACTGACCTAGCAAAATAGGTGTCATTGCGCTGCTGGCCTGCTGTATTTTATCAGTTTTATTTTATAAAGAAAACCTGTAGTGTGAGAACTAATAGGTTGCTGTTCCTGGCCTCCTACAAAGAATGCTAGTTTCCTGGCTGTAACATTCTCCAAGTCACTGGCACAGAACAAACAGGTCAGGGAAGTCAAAGTAAGGTCAGAACATCTGAATGATAATTCCAGGTTAGAAAGTATTGAAGCAATTGGAACTGACAGCCATGCAACTGGCATTTTCAGTAGATACCAGCAACTGCAGGATACATACTGTCTTCTTACAGGTCTCCTGTGGAGGTGAAAAACAGTTCCCATATATGTAGATCATATGTGTATTTAGCTGCTTGGTTTGAGTTCAGCTTTAAGAAAATAATTTGCTAAAATGTGTATGTTTTGTGCTTCCTTTAAAAGAATGTTTTTGGCTACTCTCCATCCAATGTCCACATTATTGGGCACAGTCTGGGGGCACATGCTGCGGGTGAAGCTGGGAAGAATCACACTGGAATTGGCAGAATAACTGGTGAGTTCCTCCAGATGGCAACTTACAGCACACCAAAGTTCTTTCTTCTATACCATTCTGCAACTTTTTAACCCTTATTAAAGCTTATTCATCAGGGTCAATGGGAAAAATGCCCCTTAAATTGGCAATCACTAGGAAGAATACAACCCTTAGTCGGGGTTTACATATGTGCGAATTGGATGCGTTTCCCCGCATCCAATTCGCATGGCATGCGAGTGTGACCAGCTCTCAATGGAGACAGTTCACACAGGTCCGGGGCAACCGCGGTCTGCTTTTCAAAAGGCTCCTGTGCATGTTTAGATCTGGTTTAGGTGCCAATTCAAAAGTTGACTTGAACCCGTGAACATGAACACACTGGACACCATGCTGGGAACTGTGGCCGCACATATGTGCCCTGCGACCCAGTCTCCGAAGGGAGGGAATCATGCTCTGCTTCAGTATGTCACAGTACATGTTGGCATTCATGGTTCCCTCAATGAACTGTAGCTCCCCAGTGCCAGCAGCAATCATGCAGCCCCAGACCATGACCCTTCCACCACCATGCTTGACTTGTAGATAAGACACACTTGTCTTTGTACTCCTCATCTGGTTGCCGCCACACATACTTGACACCATCTGAACCAAATAAGTTTATCTTGGTCTCATCAGACCACAGGACATGGTTCCAGTAATCCATGTTCTTAGTCTTCTTGTCTTCAGCAAACTGACTTTCTTGTGCATCATCTTTAGAAGAGGCTTTCTTCTTAGACAAAAGCCATGCAGACCAATTTGATGCAGTGTGCGGCGTATGGGCTGAGCACTGACAGGCTGACCCCCCACCCCTTCAACCTCTGCAGCAATGCTGGCAGCACTCATACGTCTATTTCCCAAAGACAACCTTTGGATATGACGCTGAGCATGTGCACTCAACTTGTTTGGTCGACCATGGCGAGGCCTGTTCTTAATGGAACCTGTCTTGTTAAAGCGCTGTATGGTCTTGGCTACCGTGCTGCAGCTCAGTTTCAGGGTCTTGGCAATCTTCTTATAGCCTAGGCCATCTTTATTTAGAGCAGCAATTATTTTTTTCAGATCCACAGAGAGTTCTTTGCCATGAGGTGCCATGTTGAACTTCCAGTGACCAGTAGGAGAGAGTGAGAGCGATAGCACCAAATTTTACACACCTGTTCCCCATTCACACCTGAGGCCTTGTAACACTAACAAGTAACATGACACAGAGGAGGGTAAATGGCTAGATGGGCCCAATTTGAACATTTTCACGTAGGGGTGTACTCACTTTTGTTGCCAGCGGTTTAGACATTATTGGCTGTGTGTTGAGTTATTTTGAGGGGACAGCAAATTTACACTGTTATACAAGCTGTACACTCACAACTTTACATTGTAGCAAAGTGTAATTTCATCAGTGCTGTCACATAAAAGGATATAATAAAATATTTACAAAAATGTGAGGGGTGTACTCACTTTTGTGAGATACTGTATATGTGCAAATGACAATTTCCCTCACTGCTTACAAGATCAACGTGCCACCAAGGGTCATAAGCATGTGTGGAATTTAAAAAAAAAATACCAGTCACTGTCCCTAACCAGTGGGGGGGGGGGGGGGATGGGGGTTAAGACAAATCATCACTCTAGGTAAAAGGAATCTCTTTGGTTTATAAACTGACCATTCCTTGTATGTTATGATCCAGGATTGGACCCGGCTCAGCCATACTTCGAGAACACACCCACTGAGGTCAGACTGGACCCATCAGATGCTAAGCTGGTTGATGTTATCCACACTGACATCGCTCCAACTCTGTTCAACCGTGGTATGTCTTTAGTCTTATTTATAACTAGCAAAAGTGTTCCCATTGCAAAAAGAGCAAGTCTGGGGATCAGGCCATGCTAAAAAAAAAGTGTCTTAGCTTGTAGTATTGAACTGCAAAGGGTGTGGCAGCGGGGAGTATGTACAGCAAAGGAGTGCTGAGGGTATGTCATTGGGTGGTATGTACAGGAGAGGAGTGTGGAGGGTATTTCAGCGAGCGTTATGTATGGGAGAGGAGCGTGGAGGGTATGACAGTGGGCAGTATGTACAAAAGAGAAGTGAGGAGGGTATGACAGTGAGCAGTATGTACAGAAGAGGAGTGCGGAGGGTATGACAGTGGGCGGTATGTAAAGGAGAGGAGTGTAGAGGGTATGACAGTGACAGTATGTACTGGAGAGGAGTGAGGAGAGTATGACAGTGGGCAGTATGTACAGGAGAGGAGAATGGAGAGTGTGACAGTGGGCAGTATGTACAGGAGAGGAGGGAGGAGGGTATGACATTGGGCAGTATGTACAGGAGAGGAGTGTGAAGGGTATGACAGTCTGCGGTATGTACAGGAGAGGGATAAGGAGGGTATGGCAGTGGGCAGTATGTACAGGAGAGGAGTGAGGAGTTTATGGCAGTGGGCAGTATGTACAAGAGAGGAGTGAGGAGTTTATGGCAGTGGGCAGTATGTACAGAAGAGGAGTGTGAAGGGTATGACAGTGGGCGTTGTGTACAGGAGAGGAGTGTGGAGGGTATGCCAGTGAGTGGTATGTACAGGATATGAGTGCAGAGAATGTGACAGTGGGCAGTATGTACTGGAGAGGATTGTAAAGGTTATGACAGTGGGCATTTTGTATAGGAGAGGAGTGCTAAGAGTATGACATTGGGCAGTATGTACAGGAGAGGAGTGTGGAGAGTATGGCAGTGGGCAGTATGTACAGGAGAAGAGTGTGGAGGGTATGGCAGTGGGCAGTGTGTACAGAAGAGAAGTGCAGATGAGTATGATGGGGGATTTTGCATTTAAGAGGAATGTTGAGGGATATAACAGCAGCAGTATATACAGTAGAGGAGTGGGTAGAGTGTGACAGTGGGTAGTGGGTACCAGAGAGGAGTGTGGAGAGTATGACAGTGGGCAGTATGTACAGGAGGGGAGTGTGGAGGGTATGGCAGTGGGCAGTATGTACAGGAGAGGAGTGTGGAGGGTATGACAGTGGCAATATTTACAGCAGAGGAGTGTGGAGGGTATGGCAGTGTGCAGTATGTACAGGAGAGGAGTGCAGATAGTATGACAGTGGGCAGTATGTACAGGAGAGGAGTGCAGAGAGTATGACATTGGGCAGTATGTACAGGAGAGGAGTGCAGATAGTATGACAGTGGGCAGTATGTACAGGAGAGGAGTGTGGAAAGTATGACAGTGGGCAATATGTACAGGAGAGGAGTGTGGAGGGTATGACAGTGGGCAGTATTTACAGGAGAGGAGTGCAGAGCATATGACAGTGGGCAGTGTGTACAGGAGAGGAGTGTGGAGGGTATGACAGTGGGCAATATGTATAGGAGAGGAGTGCAGAGAGTATGACATTGGGCAGTATGTACAGGAGAGGAGTGTGGAAAGTATGACAGTGGGCAATATGTACAGGAGAGGAGTGTGGAGGGTATGACAGTGGGCAGTATTTACAGGAGAGGAGTGCAGAGCATATGACAGTGGGCAGTGTGTACAGGAGAGGAGTGTGGAGGGTATGACAGTGGGCAGTATGTACATGAGAGGAGTGTGGAGGGTATGACAGTGGGCAGTATGTACATGAGAGGAGTGTGGAGGGTATGACAGTGGGCAGTATTTACAGGAGAGGAGTGCAGAGCATATGACAGTGGGCAGTGTGTACAGGAGAGGAGTGTGGAGAGCATGACATTGGGCAGTATATATAGGATAGGAGTGTATGACAGGAGGCAGTATATATAGGATAGGCATGTATGACAGGGGACAGTATATATAGGATAGGAGTGTATGACAGGGGACAGTATATATAGGATAGGTGTGTATGACAGGAGGCAGTATATATTGGATAGGAGTGTGAAGGGTATGATAATGGGCAACATGTGCAGGAGAGCTGTGTGTGGGTTGGAAGTGTGGATATTGTACGGTGAAGAGGTTTGGAGGATAAACCTAATACTGTGTGGTGGGGTGAGGATAAAAGGGAAAACATGTTTGCTGGGAGTGGAATTTCACTACTAGAATTAGTCCCAGTGAAGTCAAGACATGAGGCAGATTCCCCAATGAGAATGTGAGAAAGTGAAAATGGCACCTGTGCATTATACCAGGGGCCTCTAAACCTCTCAGTAATTTGTTTTTTTTTTAACAGATTTTTTCTAACCTGTATGATTTGATTTAGACTAACTTAAAAAAAAAACTTCAGTAAAACAAAGATAAGAAATTCCAAATAAAATTCAGCCCATCAGAGTCTCCCCTTTGAAATAACATTAACATAATAAGCTTATATGAAATTTCAGCAATTGGGTTTGCATATACTTTCAATATATACTGTATACAGTGCATCTGGTGTTCACAGCGCTTCACTTTTTCCACATTGTGTTATGTTACAGCCTTTTTCCAAATTGGATTCAATTAATTTTCTTCCTCAAAATTCTACAAACAATACCCCATGACAACGTGAAAGAAGTTTGTTTGAAATCTTTGCAAATGTATTAAAAATAAAAAAATTCCACTGATCATCCTTGATGTTTGTACAACTTGATTGGAGTCCACCTGTGGTAAATTCAGTTGATTGGAAAGGCCCACACCTGTCTATATAAGGTCCCACAGTTAACAGTGCATGTCAGATCACAAACCTAGCAATGAAGTTCAAGGAATTGTCTTTAGACCTCCGAGACAGCATTGTATCGAAGCACAGATCTGGGGAAGGGTACAGAAAAATGTCTGCAACATTGAAGGTTCCAACGAGCAGAGTAGCCTCCATTATCCATAAATGGGAGCATTTTGGAGCCACCAGGACTCTTCCTAGAGTGGGCCACTCGGTCAAACTGAGCGATCGGGGAAGAAGGGCCTTTGTCTGGGAGGTGACCAAGAACCGATGGTCACTCTGACAGAGCTCCAGTGTTTCTCTGTGGAGAGAGGAGAACCTTCCAGAAGAACAACCATCTCTGCAGCATTCCACCAATCAGGCATGTATTGTAGAATGGCCAGACGGAAGCCACCCCTCAGCAATAGGCACATAACAGCCCTCCTGAAGTTTGACAAAAGGCACCTAAAGGACTCTCAGTCCATGAGAAACAAAATTCTCTGGTCTGATGAAACAAAGATTGAACTCTTTAGGATGAATGGCAAGTGTCATATCTGGAGGAAACCAGGCACTGCTCATCATAGGGCCAATACCATCCCTACAGTGAAGCATGGTGGTGGCAGCATAATGCTGAGGGTACATTTTTTAGCGGCAGGAACTGGGAGACTAGTCAGGATCAAGGGAAAAATGAATGCAGCAATGTACAGAGACATCCTTGATAAAAACCTGCCCCAGAGCGCTCTGAACCTCAGACTGGGGCGAAGTTTCATCTTCCAACAGGACAACGACCCTAAGCACACAGCCAAGATAAGAAAAGAGTGTCTACAGGCCAACTCTGTGAATGTCCTTGAGTGGCCCAGCCAGAGCCCAGACTTGAACCCGATTGAACATCTCTGGAGAGATCTGAAAATGGCTGTGCACCGACGTTCCCCATCCAACCTGATGGAGCTTGAGAGTAGGGATGATCGAACGGTTCGGGTGGACCATCGGTTCGACCCGAACATTGGCTGTTCGAGGTTCGGCCGAATTTAGAACTTTTTGCTGAAAAAGTTCGGAATTCGGCAACCAGAACCGACCAAAATGCAATGGGTCAGGAAGTGGGCTTTAAAATAGTAAAACATCAATGGATAAATGAAGAGTCTATGAATGGCACACAACAGTCTTGTAAAAAAGAAGAGAAAAAATCCAATAGGAAATCCCAATGAAAGTGCTCAGTGCTGATCAGTATAAAGGACACAAGTGCTTGTTCAGTGCAATCCTTCACCAGAGGTACTAGCCTCTCACCTGAAGGCTGTAAGAAAACAGCCTTAAAAGTACACTCCCAGCAATGCAAATGCAAACTCCTGACCAAGACAGCAATCACAGAGGGCATCTCTTCTTTTTCATGAGGTGTTCACAACGATCCCCATGCAATAAAAAGGGGGCAGACCATAGTGCATTATGTTTAAACACCACAATTTATTGTTAAGACAAATGGACAGCCTCTTACTTCAGAGTAGTTGAAAAACAAGCAGTACAACAATCCAGCTGGTCTCCAGACAGAGCAGACCGCTCTGCTGGCAGGGGCTACGAGTGACGTCACGATCTCCTCCCCCTTGCGCACGCGTATCGTCCGTGGGCGGGACTTCCTCAGCGTATGGGCGGAGGGACGGACGTCACTCTTTTATATGCATAGCCCCGCTCAATTCGGCGTCGCTGCTGACATGGCAACGTCGGAGGACAAAACCGGAAGTGCCCCGGGGCCCGCTCCACACAGGAAGCTCGCATTGACCCCGGAACAAAAACAGGATCCTCCATAAACACCGAGACAGCAACAAGGGCTCAAGGGCTAGTAACGCCCATTACTGTTCAAGAGCGGGGGTATATAGAATACCTAAAAAACGTATATATGGCAAAACATATATTGGTAAAAATTACAGGAAAATAACATATATTTGGGAACTAATGCCCCCAAATATTAACATCATGTATATATACATGAGGGGATCATGACAGATCACTCGCAGCCCCTGTATACAGGAAAAAACAAGTACAAGAAAAAACAATATACAATAAGAGCCATTATTAAAAAAACACATATGATAAAAACATCCAATGTGAAATCCATAAATACAAGAGTGTTCAAAGGTCAAAAGATATACATAAAATGGGTATATAATGAAATCCATATCATAAAAACCCTATGTAAAAAGCCTAAAATACATATGTTGATAAAAGACATGAGGGTAAAAATAAAAGTAAAACTAGAAGTAAAACTACCGATCTGAGATAAAACAGTTGAGGTCGAAGTCCACATTTAGACCCCTGGGGACCCCAACTTTTGTCTCAAAGATCCAGTATGACTCACATTTACTTATTTGCCGTATAAAATTATCCCCCCTCCAATGTTTCTTGACCTTCTCGATCCCCTAAAATTTCAAATCTTTGGGATCTTTGTTGTGAAAATGTTTAAAGTGTTGAACAACATAGTGGGCTTTCTTGCCCTTTCTTATACTACTCATATGTTCTCCAACACGGACTTGTAGCGCCCTAGTGGCCCTGCCCACATACTGGAGCCCACACTTGCACTCCAGCATGTAGACCACCCCTGTGGACGCACATGTAATCAGGTCCTTGATTTTATAGGATTCACCCGTGGTGTGGGCTACAAATTCCTTTTTCTTCTTAGTATTAAACTTAGAAGTTTTACAGGCCGCACATCTTCCACATGCATGAAAACCCGAAAGAAATGAAAAAAGCTTATTTTCACCCAGGTTGGGGGGATCAATTACCCCTGGTGCCAGGAAATTTCTCATAGTGGGGGCTTTTTTATAAATAAACGCTGGTTTATTGGGTAAGGTGGGGCCTAGGATCTTGTCCTGCCGTAGTATTGGCCAATGTTTGGTAATGATTTTCTCCACTTTCTTGAATTGTGCATTATATTCCATGACAATCTTACATCCACCGTTGTCATATGGTGCAACCTGTGTCTTATCAACCAATAGACTAGACCTCTCTTTATTTTTTACTTCAAGGATGTCACTCTCAAGTTTTGTAGTGTCATAACCCTTTTCGACAAAACGATCTTTTAATATATGTGCCTGTGTTTCATACTCTTCAACTAGTGTGCAGTTCCTTCTTAAACACATAAACTGCCCTTTGGGTATGTTACATAACCAATTCCTGTGGTGGCAGCTGTCTAACGGAATGTACGAGTTACGGTCAGTTACCTTAAAGTACGTGTGCGTTTTGAAGTGATCATTGTCTTTGGAAATGACAAGATCAAGAAAAACAATATTGCTGTCACTCACAGTATCAGGGTGACCGCTATAGAGAAAAGAATGTTTCTCTTATGTCACATTCAGAGCACTGATATGGCTTCTCGCCGGTCAGCCTGCTTTTTGGCTGCAGGCGTTTATAGGGATTTTTTGAGGACATGTTTGGAGTCAGGCATGACATCTGAACATGTGTATAAGGGGTATATATACACACCCATGTATGTATATATACACCTGCACACATATAGGTGTGAAAGGAGCAGAACACTATACTTGCGCTAATGAACTAATTAACACCAATATGGCTCCGCTCCTATAACACCTATATATGTGTAAGTGTAAAATACATATAAGTGTGTGTGTACATATATACCCCTATGCAGAAGTTCAGATGTTTTGTCTGCCTCCAAAGAACCCAAAAAATGCCCAAAAAAAACGCCAGCGCCAAAAAAAAAAATGCCCAGGTGTGTTTTTGCAGCTGGCGTTTTTTTGGCATTTTTTGGGGTCTTTGGAGGCAGGCAAAACATCTGAACTTCTGTATAGGGGTATATATACAAACACTTATATGTATTTTACACTTACACATATATAGGTGTGATAGGAGCGGAGCCATATTGGTGTTAATTATTTCATTAGCGCAAGTATAGTGTCCTGCTACTTTCACACTTATATATGTGTAGGTGTGTATATATACCCCTATACAGAAGTTCAGATGTCATGCCTGCCTCCAAAGAACCCAAAAAAATGCCCCAAAAAAACCCTGCAATAACACACCTGGGCGTTTTTTTTTTTGTGTAGGCGTTTTTTTTGGGCATTTTTTTGGAGGCAGGCAAAACATCAGAAATTCTGTGTAGGGGTAAATATAAACACATACTTATATGTATATATACCCATACACATATATAGGTGTAAAAGGAACAGAACACTATACTTGCGCATATTAAATAATTAACACCAATATGGCTCCGCTCCTATCACACCTATATATGTGTAAGTGTAAAATACATATAAGTGTGTGTGTATATATATATACCCCTATACAGAAGTTCAGATGTTTTGCCTGCCTCCAAAGAACCCAAAAAAATGCCCAAAAAAACGCTAGAGCCAAAAAAAAAACTCCCAGGTGTGTTGTTGCAGGCATTTTTTGGGGGTTTTTGGAGGCAGGCAAAACATCTGAACTTGTGTATAGTGGTATATATACACACTTATACTGTACATATATAGGTGTTATAGGAGCGGAGCCATATTAGTGTTAATTATTTCATTAGCGCAAGCATATATTTCTGCTACTATCACACCTATATATGTCTATGTGTATATATACATATAAGTATGTGTGTATATATACCCGTATACACAAGTTCAGATGTTTTGCCTGCTTCCAAAGACGCCCAAAAAATGCCCAAAAAAACACTACTGCCAAAAAAAAAAAAAAACGCCCAGGTGTGTTGTTGCAAGCATTTTTTGGGGGTTTTTGGAGGCAGGCAAAACATCTGAACTTGTGTATAGTGGTATATATACACACACACTTATATGTATTTTACACATACACATATATAGGTGTTATAGGAGCGGAGCCATATTGGTGTTAATTATTTAATTAGCGCAAGTATAGTGTTCTGCTCCTTTCACACCTATATATGTGTATGGGTATATATACATATAAGTATGTGTGTATATTTACCCCTACACAGAAGTTCTGATGTTTTGCCTGCCTCCGATAACACCCAAAAAATGCCCAAGAAAACGCTTGATACTAAACCGGCAAGGTGTGAAAATAGCGGAGCCATATCCTTGTCCTATAAGTGACATAATACAAACAATCTTTTTTTTATGGTTCTGGACATGCTACAGAGCTGAAACTTCACAGGTACACCTTTTAGACCCCCCCCCCCCCAGATACTAAATCCAAAGAATCTTTTTTTATTATTATAATTTTTTTTTTTTCAATAATTGGCTCTCTATCAAAAATGACAATTTTTAAGAACTTTTTTTTGTGTGATTAATAGTCCCTGGGGCCTGACCCAGAACCCTAGGCACTTTTTAGGGACATTTCTTGGGGTTTAGGGCTTCAAAATTGTGTTTT
This sequence comes from Pelophylax lessonae, assembly GCF_965119305.1. Lineage (NCBI taxonomy): Eukaryota > Metazoa > Chordata > Amphibia > Anura > Ranidae > Pelophylax > Pelophylax lessonae. The sequence continues at coordinate 55,480,423 of NC_138776.1, read as the reverse complement.
TTGATTACCAAAGTTCGGGTCCCATTGATTTCAATGGGGTTCTGAAATCTGGGCCGAACTTTCGGGAAGTTCGGATGTTCTGGCCGAACCGAACTTTTGAAAAGTTCGATCATCCCTACTTGAGAGTTCCTGCAAAGAAGAATGGGAGAAACTGCCCAAAAATAGGTGTGCCAAGCTTGTAGCATCATACTCAAAAACACTTAAGGCTGTAATTGGTCACAAAGGTGCTTCAACAAAGTATTGACTAAAGGCTGTGAATACTTACTGTATGTACATGTGATTTGTTATATTTTTATTTTTAACAAAGATGTCAAACAAACGTCTTTCACGTTGTCATTATGAGGCATTGTTTATAGAATTTTGAGAAAAATAATGAATTTAATCAGTTTTGGAATAAGGCTGTAACATAACAAAATGTGGAGAAAGTGAAGCACTGTGAATACTATCCGGATGCACTATATATATTTTTTTATTTTATTTTTTTATTTAGATTTTGAAGGATTTGGAATCAGTCAGACTGTCGGGCACTTGGATTTCTTCCCGAATGGAGGGCAACACATGCCAGGATGTAAAAAGACCGAGATCATAAAAGCTGGAAGTCTGGATAAAATATTTAGTGGTAATTATACTATATAATGAGAAAACACGCTGGCTTTGTGTGGGAAATAACAATTACTTTATTTCTAAAAAATGAATAGCGGTAGTTTTTTTCCTGCTTCAATTCTATTTTAATCTATGTTTTAGTCATTTGTACTGAAGCTGTCAATGTATAGCCCAGTTTTGATTTCATAGTCTGCCAAACTTTTGTGGGCCATAGAACTCATGGGTGGTACAGTGCTTAGATTCTGGTAAATATTTGTTGCATCTGCAATTCAAAGTGGCTTGAAATTTGTTGAAATTGCCTGAAAATGCCTATGTGTATGGCCAACATTATTATCTGTCTCAGATTTATTTAATATCGTACACTTGATTCCATAATAGATATAAATCTTACACTTTATTACATCATACAGAACATAAATCCTGTAAATTATAAAAGCAGTTACAAAATAATTAAACATATTGTTCCGTTTAAAGCATATCTAAACATTTAATATGTTATAGCTCACCCGTCCTTAGATGCAGTGGATGCATTCATTTACTTCTTTATTTTTTTTCCTTTATTTTCACCTGACGATTCTGCCAAGGGCACTCTTCCTGTCCCAGGCTGACAACGCTTACTCACTGTACTGTATGTATGGAGGAGCAGCAGAACCACCCTAGAACAGGACTACAGAACACCTACCCCTTTTCTCACTTCCATAACATGGAGGGAAGGTGCTGTAGTCCTTAGAGATAGCTGGGAATAATGTACTTGATAAGTCAGCCCAAGCAGGGAGTAGAGGAAGATATCAGTTCAAAGGATCAACAGGTATATTTTGCACTTAACAGATCTAACAAGATGCTTTCAACGAACGAACCAATAGGAAGAAAATATGAGAAGTATATTGTACAGGATTGTATACATTTTCATCTGTAGGGAAAGACTTTGCCAAGATGTAATGTTACTGTAGAGATACTATTGGATATATGGACGGTTTGCAGTATATGAACACATGACTCTGTATAGATATGATCCTCATGGATGTGGAGAAAATCAAATGTTGACTGTTGGTCTTAATACCTCTTTTCAGTGGTAGAGGACCTATTCGCATGCAATCACCTGCGCAGCTACCAATATTACACAGAGAGCATTCTCAATCCTGAAGGGTTCATGGGGTACGCTGCATCATCCTACAATGCCTTCCTGGAGGTAAGTTCAGAGCCAATATGAACTGTGACCAAAAACAGCTAAACTAGGGAGACGCGGGAGCAAGGAGGAGACCATCTGGGTTCTCTGTTTTTTATTCATGTGAAGCTTTGAGGACCAGAACAGAAATACAAAACTATGGTGAACTCTTTTGTAAGACCCCCCCAGACATAGATTCCCTTTTTAATGTAATAGGGAAACTTTTAGAGGTATTGATGGAAGCTTTAGAGCAGGGATGGGTGAATCCGTCTAGGTAAATTTACGGGGTGATTTGTGAATCCTACTTGAAAACGCAAACTTAACAGTAAACCCCACTGAAGTCTATGGTAGGGCAAACCTTCATACTAAATTCTGGCCATTTTAAGCAGAGTTGTACAAAGTACTCGAAACCCATACTTGAGTAAAAGTACAAGTGCTCGAACAAAAAGTGACTTGAGTAGAAGTGGAAGTGCTCAATCAAAAAGTGACTTGAGTAGAAGTATTCAACATTTTTTGTACTTAAGTATTGCAAGTAGTTTTTTTAAAAATTTTGCTACTCAAGTACTGAAAGTAAAAGTACCAGTAGTTTTGAAAAAAAAATTGCTACTCAAGTACTGAAAGTAAAAGTACAAGTACTGTGTTATGTAGTTATTAAAGAAAGAAGTCAAAAGTTTGAACATCATATTGTTTTTTATTATTTCAAATGCAGCTTTTATTTATACATACAGTAGCATTTATTTTCGTATGCGCTGATAATACACATGTTTTAAGCTTCATGAAACCTGCCATCTACTGTTCTGGCAGTGGTCATTTTTATAATTGTAACGAGTAACTATGCAGCACAAAAAAAAAATACTGCAGTAGAAGTATTGAAATCATCGAAAAAATGTAGTGAAGTAAAAGTGGAAGTAGGAGAAAAAAATTCTACTCTAGGAAAGTACAGATACCGCCTTTCGGTACTTAAGTTCAGTAGTGAAGTAGTTCTACTTTGTTACTATACATCTCTGATTTTAAGGCAAATCGGCAAGTTCTTGTCTAATATAGAGAGCAGGGCACTGCCACGGGGGACATTTAACAAAGCAAAAAAAAAAATTCCATACAAAGGGGAGAAGGTTCTTTACTTGTGGCTTTGAGGGTGACATGGAAAAAACACCGTGACAAGTGACAATGTGTTTTGGCATCACATATTTTGCACGTGTCATTCATTTTTAACTTTTACATTTAGCTTGGCTTAAAGGATTTGTAAAGTCTTAGTGTTTTCCACCTTAATGCATTCTTTGCATTAAGGTGAAAAACCTTTGGTGCTGCAGCTGTCCAAGAACTCCCCTTATTCTTACCTGAACCAGATTGTTCCAGTGATGGGCACGAGCCCAGCGGCTCCAGTTGTTGTCTCAGATCCTCATTTAATAAATTGATAGCAGCAGGAGCCATTGGCTCCTGCTGTTGTCAATCAAATCCAGTGACACGGGAGCCGGGGGTGGGGCCGAATCCCGCTGTCTGTGTCAATGGACTCGTGAGTGCTCCTGTGCAGGTGCCCCCATGGAAAGCAGCTCTCTGTGGGGGCACCTGATGAAAATGAAGAGCCAGGAGCAGGTAAATATAACATGTTTATTATTTTGCACAAAAAAAAATCAGAACCTTTACAATCACTTTAAATACCACGGTAACACCCCAATTTATTATGTATAGCCTTGGCTATAGGAATGTTAACTCTTGCACGATACTCCTGTTTGAGCATCTACTTTTTCAGATGTTTTTTTTTTTATGTATTTAAGTGTAATTCCGTGCATTTTCACGTAAATGCATTTGCACAATTTCACGCGCATGCGTGCATTTTGGCACACATGCACGAGAACTTATTCTCACGTTCTTGTTCTGCACAATATGCACATTTTTGCGCGTTCACACGTATGTGCATGCGAGAGGCGTAAATTATTAACCAAAAAAGCAGATTTTTATATTTATTTATTTTTTACTGAAGAATGCACAGCGCTTGTTTACGCGCCTGTGTGCATAGGCACATTACATTGGGCTGTATTTTAGCTCAGTAAAAAAAAAAAAACTATACTGAGCTTTTTCAAGCTGCAGTATGCAAGAGGGGTTCTAAATAATTAAAGCTAAATTCCTCAACTCTACAAATTGATCAGTGGCATAACAATTTAATGATAGCTTGTGGGTGTCTTTTCTCACTGGTACCACACTGCATTGTCCTAAAAGTTTAATAAAATGTTATTAAAGGGTGCACAACAACACTTTAAAACCACAACCCCACTTTCCCAAACCACCTCCCATCCTCGTATCCCCAATTATTCCCAGAATTTTCCCAATATTGGCTTCAGGTAGGTGTTTGATAGAAATTGGCTAGCCTGTGGGAGAGTATGCAAGTGCTTGAAAAAGTCCCAGATAAAAATAGATGAGGCAGGTTTTATCTTGTACTAAAATTATTATCTGAGAGACGATAGCAACAGATATTGTTTAGTGGCTGAACGGTATGTAAGCAGCTTGGTTAAGCTGCAATATAAGAAGGAGAAATACAACAGATTGTATCTTGACATCAGAGTACTATTTGAGAAACAATAGCCAAAAATATTGCACAGTGGCTGAAAAGTATCTAAGCAGCTTGGTTAGAGCTGTTTGAGTGCTTTGTGTTATGGGGTGACATCGCTCTGGCCCTGTCTCCCACAATCTCCTACTTGCATGTAGCATTACCCCCGTAGGGGCCGCTGGTGAATGTGGTCGTCTCCCACCCTGCACAGCCAGGCACACGAATTTCCAGTCACTCAGAGACAATAAGCAGGCCTTACAGCTTTGATTGTTTTTTTTTTTATTTGGGGAATTGAACTTGGATGGGGAAGGGAACATATGGGATGCCCACTTGATTAAAGGAAATTGGTAAGAAGTGAACGTAACTATGTACACTCCGGTATATGCAATCTCTTCTCAACCTACAGCACATTACTGTGCTTGCAGACTATCACTCCCAGGACCAGCTAGCACTGATGTGACGATCTGACACTGACTCAGTCAGACCCAAAGCAAATGCCCTTTGCAGGCAGGGACCGCAGACCCCTAAGGTGTAGCAAAAATTGGTAGTCTTTAATGCTAGTTTTCCTACATGTGGCTATTGCCCCCAGTGCCACCTCTTCAGGCACTACCAGCCCTCCCGGGTTGCAGCTGCCTCTTTCTACTGCCCCTGCCACCACAGTCCTCCTGACTGGCTCTGCACCCATCCCAGACTGCTCCATCCCGGTCCTTTCAGGCGTGCCTCCCAGTCCTCCTGACTATGTGTCACTTACCAGCCCTCTTGGATGTTCCTTGTTCCTCCTGGAGACTAGCCTGGCAGTGTTATCCCGCTGTCCTCACCTTGCTTCTGTGCCTCCCATCTAGGAGACCTCTGTGCATTTTGAGAGGGTCCTGTCCACAACTGAGCCCAGGCCCAAGGTCACCCCCCCCCCCCCCACATAAAGAATGCAGGGCTCAGCTATGTTCACTTATGCAGCCTCAGCAGTGCCCATCTATGCAGCTCCACCAGTGCCCATCAATGCAGCCTCACCAGTGCCCAGCAATGTAGCCTCACCAGTGCCCATCAATGCAGCTTTACCAGTGCCCATCCAATGCAACCTGACCAGTGCCCAGAAATGCAGCCTCATCAGTGCAGGGGATCAGAGAGAAGGGAGGAAGAGGAGAGCTGGCTGGATCATCACACAGGCCAGAGTAGCCCGCTGTGTCCACTTTAATTTGAATTGCTAGGCGCATGTCATCACACAAGTCCCGCCTCCTGGATCAGCTCCTACCTATGATAGACAGCACATGTCCCAGCATTGGACAAGTGTGCTGTCTATCAAAGGAGCCAAACCAGGAGGCGGAACTTTGTGTGACGGTGGGTGCCCGGCGATTCAAATTAAAACTGTCACAGTGGGTGACACTGGCCCAGTGTGTGGCACCTGGGGCGTACCTACCCTGTTAGAATTCCACTGGCTTCAGCAACTGTCCAGGATCTGCTCTGTACCTAGGGCCACTCCTGCAATCCAGGGATAAAACCGGGGACTATCCCCTTAAACCGGGGACGTCTGCTCAACCTACCATACACCCCCTTATTGGCTATTTAAGCCAGCATGGTTTTTAGCCACCTAAGGGCAAAGGCCAGGCAGTGCATTATGGTTACAAAGAATTGTGTCCAGCAAATGCCTACATTCATTTGCCAGAGCCACAAATTTCAATTATGGTGGGTTCATAGCAAACCCTGGTAGTGGCAGACCCAAACCTCATCCCTACTGTAGAGGATAGTCACCAAATTCTACAAAGTCCTCCAAAATTACTAAACTGAATTATCCCGCTTCTGTGGCCTAGTCTCAAAATGATCTGTATGTTTTGAGCTTCAAAAGGTCAATCTCCTTATTAGCTCCATGATGATGATCTATTGTTGGGGTGTTCTGTTATTTTGTTCAACCCTGGAAATGCAGTATGTTCCACATTATCACATGATACTGACAGATCGTTTTTCTGTATCTGTATACCCTAGTCTAAATCCTATTATAAACACACTGTAACCCTTACATTTTACTCCGAAAGGGCAACCATCATTTTCTCTTCAATGGAAATGTGACGCACCAAAACAAACCCATCCTGTTGTGTATTTATGATAAAATTATGGATCTGAAATACATTGTGGGAATTTATCATTAATAGAATATCTGTATGGAATGTCACTGGTCTTTTTGAATGTGCAGTTTGAGGAACAATGCCTTTCTTCTGTAAATGTAAAAACAAGTAGAGGGAAACCACGTACATTTAGGCTATGAATACATCCCTTTAGACATGGAAATACCAGGGCATACCTAGAGCATTTGTCACCCAGGGCGATTCTTATATCTGGCATCCCCCCATCAGCACAGCCTCACCAGTGCCCATTGGCACAGCCTCGCCAGTGCCCATCAGTGCAGCCTCATCAGTGCCCATCAACGCAGCCCCCCAAGTGTCCATCAATGCAGCCTCATCAATGCAGCCTCACCAGTGCCCATCAGCGCGCCCTGATAAGTGGCCATCAATGCAGCCTTACTAGTGCCCATCAATAGGGGGCAGCAGGGCCCCCCCCCAGATGTGTCACTCTAAACGTTCTTGATATTACCCAAGAGTTGAAATGCAACATTGTTAGTCCCCCCCCCCACCCCAGCACCTGTCTGCAGGAGCCTGGGAGCAGTGCACAGCTGGTACATCTGGTCCTCTCCCTTCCTCCTAGGTATCACCGAGCTGGGCAACTAGGGCTGGAGGAAACTGGGGGGAGGGGGGTAGAGCGGACAGGAATCCAAAATTCTGTCTAACAAAAAGCTAGTCCCCCACTGTGCAGCCCAGGTGACAGAGAATTGTTTTTTTCTAAACAGCTGTGGAGACTAGCTTATTGGTGGACAGGATTTGGGAGTCCCTGCCCACTCTACCTCTGGGCCCCCCTGCTGAGATGGCAGATCCGCCTAGTGCGGGAAGGCTGGCGATCCCCCAGCAGCCCTCCTAACACCCCCCCGACCCCTCAATGTGTGGCACCCAGGGCGGATCACACCCCCCCCCCCATTGGTACACCACTGGGAAGGACTGGTGATGACAGTAATCACTTTTGTGTCAATATTTGTACCAATCTCTCCTCTCTCCCCGCAGGGTGTCGGCTTCCCGTGTCCCAGCAATGGGTGCCCAATGATGGGACATTTTGCAGCAAACTATTCTGGAATCACATCGTTCAATCAGAAATTTTACTTGAACACCGGAGATAGCAAAATCTTTTCACGTACGTTTCAGATGGATTACCACTGCTCCTACCAACTCTCATAGTTCACTATTACAGTCCCTCTTCTTTTCATGAATTATTATCTTGCCTAAAATTTCTGTAGGTCTCACTTAGATATTTCTAGGAGTGTGCAGGATACCATTGACTACATTGACTGCAATGGCCTAAAGGCAAAAGTGGATTTTTCCCACCCTAAAGTGAAAATCTATTTTTTTTAATGACTTTCCTATCTATGTTATCTATAAAAGTCCAATCTTGAATGAAAATCAACAAATAAGAAAACAATATAGTGAAATATATAGATTTAAATGGGCAGTCCCATGATAGGATCAGCAATATAAACTTATTGGTGGAAAGATGTGCACAAAAAATTGGTGATGACTTGAAAAGTGAAGAAGTGATCCAGTACAGTGCTCCAGAATCATCCACCACACCCCTGTGAAATGGACACTCAGCGGAAAAGGTGGCTGCCGTTACAGCAGCAAACACTCCATCTGTTGTGGGGAAGGCTGTTCAGCAACTTGCACCATCCAGATGTAGCTGCGGTTAATAAAGCTCACCGGGAGCCAGATGAAGTCTCCATATCGTAGTATTTATTGGATGTGTATGTTAAAAGCCCAAATAAAATGAATCATAAAGCCATATGACAGTGGGTGCCACTACCGACCGATATCGGACAGTGGCCTGACGTCAGCACTAGTGTCTCCCCCCGACACGTTTCATCCAATAGGACGTTATCAAGGGGTGTGCGTGTTTGCTGCTGTAGCAACAGCCAGCTTTTCCGGTGAGTGTCCATTTCCCAGGGGTGTGGTGGATGGTTTTGGAGCACTGTACTGGATCACGTCTTCACTTTTCAAGTCACCACCAATGTTTTGTGAACCTCTGTGCTCTGAATTTTGTGCTTTCCCCAATAAGTTTATATTGCTGATCCTATCATGGGACTGTGCATTTAAATCTATATTTTGTCACTATATTGTTTTTTTATTGTTGATTTTCATTCAAGATTAGACGTTTTTTCATTTTAGCACTTTTTTGGACTTTATTTTAATGTGTTGTCCATTTATAACACAGTATTCACATTTCATTGTTGTTCATTGACTTTTGGCGCTACATACTTTTTCTTAATAAAAAAGTCATACAAGACTTTTACCTAACTTTATACTGCCTTTATTCTGTACATATTAAGGCCAGGTTCACATATATGCGAATTGGATGCGTTTTTAACAACATCCAATTCGCATAACATGTGAATGTTACCGGCTTTCAATCCGGATCACACAATGCAGTTATGAAAAGAGTCCTGTGCATTTTTCGGTCTGGTTCAGGTGCGAATTCAGGTGCAAATTCGCACCTGAATTGCACCTGAACTGGTGAACAGAAACGCACCGCACTCCGGGCTGCAAACCGCAGCGGGATATACACTACATTACCAAAAGTATTGGGACGTCATAGTCCGTAGGGTTCAATATTGAGTTGGCCTAGCCTTTGCATCTATAACAGCTTCAACTCTTCTGGAAAGGCTGTCCACAAGGTTTAGGAGTGTGTCTATGGGAATGTTTGACCATTCTTCCAGGAGCAAATTTTTGACGTCAGGCACTGATGTTGGACGTGAAGGCCTGGCTCGCAGTTGGGACTCTAATTTATCCCAAAGGAGTTCTATCAGGTTGAGGTCAGGTCTCTCAAGTTCCTCCACCCCAAACTGGCTCATCCATGTCTTTATGGACCTTGCTTTGTGCACTAATCAATTTCATTTGTTGGAAGGGGATTATGGTGTGGGGTTGTTTTTAGGGGTTGGGCTTGGACCCTTAGTTCCAATGAAGGGAACTCTTAAGGCGTCAGCATACCAAGACATTTTGGACAATTTCATGCTCCCAACTTTGTGGGAACAGTTTGGAGATGGCCCCTTCCTGACCTCAACCCGATAGAACACCTTTGGGATGAATTAGAGCGGAGAATGTGATCCAGGCCTTCTCGTTCACATGACCTCACAAATGTGCTTCTGGAAGAATGGTCAAACATTCCCATAGACACGCTCCTAAACCTTGTGGACAGCCTTCCCAGAAGAGTTGAAGCTGTTATAGCCGCAAAGGGTGGGCCAACTCAATATTGAACCCTACAGACTAAGACTGGGATAGTGTGTCCCAATACTTTTGGTAATTTTGTGTATGTGAACCCAGCCTAAGACTATTCCTATATGCTTGTTGGAAATGAGTGCTTAATGGGAGGACATGTCTTATAATGACCTTGTGAGACCCTATATTGTAGGAAGGAAATCACCGCTCTGGTATCTTACTTCATATGGAGTTATCAGAAAATTTGGCTTGTGGGAGGGACTTAGCTTCCTGAAAGAATTAAAATCAAATTAATAAAAAGGGATGGGCCAAGGACAGCGAGGCTGGGGAGAAAAGAATTGATGATGCTGGATGTCCTCCAGCCAGGAAATGAGGTGGCTTTATCGGCTTTGCATCAGCTGATGAGCACAAAATGTTTGCACAAAACTTTTTAATAAGTTTCCACATTTGAGTTAGCAAATAATTGGAATTGGGCAATGATATTAGTGGGCATGACTGTATTGTAGGCAGGAATTCAGAGAAGGCTGTACACCTTCTACTGCTGCCATGATGATTTGCCATTTGCCACTTTAAAAAATTACATTTGGGTGTTTCAATGGAAAGAAGATTTTTAATAATGATACATTCGTTTCTTAATGAGCCGCACATTTCTTTTTAGCTGATAACATTACATTAGGGGGGTGTTTATACAAAGAAATGCTCATCAATTGAAACTGCATATATGTTTGTTCTGTGCGAATCAGGAAAAATTACATTTTTTTAGGCTATATTCTTTGCAATTTACATGTGTAATTGTGGAAAATACTGAAGAATGGCCACTAGATGGCACTAAGGAGCATACTTATGTTCAGGGCCATCTAGTGGCCATAATGCGGTATTTTCCACATTCGCACAGCTGAATTGCAGAGAACATAGCCTGGAAATGTTTAATTTTTCCCCATTTGTACAGAACATATTAACTAGCAGCTATATTTTTTTTTAATATTATCATCATGTAATATTTCTGCAGGTTGGCGATACAAGGTCACTGTTCATGTTAAAAATGTTTTTTTTGAAAGAGGATCATTCGCTGTTTCCTTAGAAGGACCTAATGGAAAGACTCCGGAATACAAAATACACAGGTGAGCAACACTCATCAAAGACTAAACAATTTTGGTCATTCCTGGTTGCCTTAAATGTCATGGGTTTAGACCCACTTTAAACCTAAAACCAAAAATGTATTATATTGCTTCTGACCAATCATTAGTTGTGGTGGCTGCATTTGTTTTCTTTTCTTTGGCTTTTTCTCTTTGTTTTCATCTGGTGATTTGGCCAGTAACACACCTCCTGTACCCGAGTGCCTCCACTCTGGATGAAGGAGCACAGGAGGCCCAGCAGACAGTATCATTGTCAGTCGGGGGGGGGGGGGCAGGGTAGTGTAAAATGAAGCAGTAGATTTAAAAGTAATAACACATTAAAGCCAAACTCTAGCTCACAGTTTATAATTAGTTACAACAAACAGTTTTTTTTTCCTCTTGGGATAAAGGTTTTACATGAATATAAAAAAGCAGATCACTTTATTCACCCCTGCCAGTGTTAAACGGTGTGTCCCATTCATGTAAACTGATTCATTCTGCTGGAGAGCTTGTGCTTCTGTAAAACAACAGACTCGCTGGCCAGATCAACAGGGGAAAGAAAAGGAAAGAAAGTCTAAAAAAGGAAACTAATGCAGCCATCACATCTAAGAATTGGTAAGCTGCAATATAAGAAATGTTTGCTATTAGGTTTAATACCGCTTTAAAATGTTGCTGTTTTTTTTTTACCACCGAAAACCCCTGTGCATTTTACTTCCTTTAAATGTTATTGTATTTTAATTGATTTATTCAATTAATGTATTTTAATTTTACAGTGGTTCTATCATATGGGGCATGACATACACAGCTTTTATTGATGCCAATATAGATGTTGGAAGTGTCAATAAGGTGACATTTGTTTGGCGCTGGGGCCTACTGAAGATGAAGCAAGTTGGAGCTTTCACAGTGACAGTGCAGTCTGGGAAGGATGGAGTGATGTGAGTATTTCCCTTATATTGTTACTATAGAATTGTCCCCAAACCAACTCAGCCCTGGCTGTGTCACACCGAAAATTGCTTCAAGTGTTACTAAACCCAGACCCTGCATTCACTATATCTGGTCTCCCCAGGATCCTGCATTCACTATATCTGGTCTCCCCAGGATCCTGCATTCACTATATCTGGTCTCCCCAGGATCCTGCATTCACTATATCTGGGTTCCCCAGGATCCTGCATTCACTATATCTGGTCTCCCCAGGATCCTGCATTCACTATATCTGGTCTCCCCAGGATCCTGCATTCACTATATCTGGTCTCCCCAGGAGCCTGCATTCACTATATCTGGTCTCCCCAGGATCCTGCATTCACTATATCTGGTCTCCCCAGGACCCTGCATTCACTATATCTGGTCTCCCCAGGAGCCTGCATTCACTATATCTGGTCTCCCCAGGATCCTGCATTCACTATATCTGGTCTCCCCAGGATCCTGCATTCACTATATCCTGTCTCCCCAGGACCCTGCATTCACTATATCTGGTCTCCCCAGGAGCCTGCATTCACTATATCTGGTCTCCCCAGGATCCTGCATTCACTATATCTGGTCTCCCCAGCACCCTGCATTCACTATATCTGGTCTCCACAGGATCCTGCAGTCACTATATCTGGTCTCCCCAGGATCCTGCATTCACTATATCTGGTCTCCCCAGGATCCTGCATTCACTATATCTGGTCTCCCCAGGACCCTGCATTCACTATATCTGGTCTCCCCAGGATCCTGCAGTCACTATATCTGGTCTCCCCAGGATCCTGCATTCACTATATCTGGTCTCCCCAGGACCCTGCATTCACTATATCTGGTCTCCCCAGGACCCTGCATTCACTATATCTGGTCTCCCCAGGACCCTGCATTCACTATATCTGATCTCCCACAGTACACAGAACATAGAAATCCAATTATTTTAGTAAATTAAAACTGTTAAATACCTTTTCTCATTAGCAGTATACAGCAGTCTTGTGACTTCTATCAGTGTCTGGTTAAAGCTTGCAGGAGGAGTTTTCAGTCTGCTCTGACTGTTCTATGAGGCTGCAGGACCCCTGACCCCCTCCCCGGACAGTGCTGATTGGCCCTGTGCTGATCACATGCACTCTCCCAAGAAAAATATGTTCTATCAGGAGATGGATTGGGGACAGTGAAAGAAGGGGAGAATCAGAGAGGACAGGGTCAAACAGCATTTTTACACATGCAGAGGATTAACTCCTTAGGTTCCACAAGCATGCTTTACTGCATATACAGACTGATTTTACTGCTGTGGGTTTAGTAACACGTTAAATATATATGTAGTACGGAGCTTGCGTGTTTATATTTTTCAATTGATAAAATATGTCATCATCACACGACAAGCTTGTTTCAAAGTACAAAGCTCTTCTGTATTGCATTCAGAGCAATAACCAAAACTGACAGGGCTACCACCCTGTTATCATTTTCAAAGGAGATTTAACCCCTTCACACTGATGCAAATATGGGGCCTCAAGTTGTTGTACTGGGGTGATGTTATCTGCAGCTATAGGCATCATGCTGGTACCGTTGTTTAGAGCTGACAGTCGGCTTTCTTGTAAGAACAATGGATGCAGCTGAGCAGCTGCTCGGTGATTATTACAAGCAGGGCTGCTGTTAGAAATCGCAGCCCCCCCCCCCCCCCCTAGAAAATATTAAAGATATATTTAGCTAAAATTACAACAAAATCACTATTAGCAGACACAAATATAACATAACTCACATAATTCCTGCTAATACTAAAAAAAAACTATGTTAAATAAAAAAGAAGATGAGATGAGAAAAATATACAGGCTGGGCAGTTGGAGCTCCGTGATCAGAGAGACAGAGAGAGAGAAACAAAGTTGCAATTTACAAATAAACTCCTGAGCAGAGAGAAGTGCTGGGAGGGGGGCCCACACAAGGGAGGGGGATTAGTGAGGGACGACTGTCTCTTTCTCAACAGATAAAAGCTGATAGCAGGGAGAGGGACAGATCAGATTCAGGTGCTGGAGGAAGATTTCTGTATTTGTTGTCCATCACTAATCCCCCTCTCTGTGTGGGGCCCCCCTGTGTGCTCGGGCCCCCTACAAGAGGGCTGGTGGTCCCCCCCCCCCATCAGCGGCCCTGATTACAAGGATTCGGAGTGGATGTCCCCTTCCTCTCCTGCTGCCTTCCGTGGCTCACCTGGGTCTCCCGCCCCACCGGGAGACCCGAGCGACCATCTGGCATGTCCCCTGGCTGGCCGAAGACCCAAACAAAGTCGGATTTGGCTCCAATCTAGGGTGACCAGACGTCCCTGGTTTCCGGGGACATTCCCCAGGATGAGAACACTGTCCCCGGTCCTAGTCTGTCCCCAGATTCAGGGCCAGATTCATGTAGACAGGGCATCCCATGCTGGCTGAGAAACAGCCTGGTGGCTCAGATGCAGATGCCCCCTGCTGGACAATCTCACTGCCTCTCCTGCTGCTGTTCAGTGGAGGAGAGGCAGAGCCAAAAATTGACTGTGTGGAGGGCTGAGACCAGGAGGTGAGTAGATGGGGAGGGGCGGGGGGTCTGTTTGTACACAGGGGAGGGCAGTGGGGGAGCAGGGGTCAGAGCTGCATGGAGAGATGGAGAGTTTAGCTGTTGTGGGGGAAGGGCTAAGAGGTGGCTGCAGACATAATCTGTGGGAGAAGGGTGCAGAGGTGAGCTATGGATTTGGGAGCAGAAGTGTCCTCTGTGCATAGCAAACCTCTGAACCCTGTACTCTATGCCTAACACATTCCTGTATATTATGTAGTCCTGTGCCCAGCTCTCTGTGTATTATGCAGTCCTGTACCCAGCGATCTGTGTATTATGCAGTCCTGTACCCAGCACTCTGTGTATTATGCAGTCCTGTGCCCAGCGCTCTGTGTATTATGCAGTCCTATGCCCAGCGATCTGTGTATTATGTAGTCATGTACCCAGCACTCTGTGTATTATGCAGTTCTGTGCCCAGCACTCTGTGTATTATGCAGTCCTGTACCCAGCCCTCTGTGTATTGTGCAGTCCTGTGCCCAGCACTCTGTGTATTATGTAGTCCTGTACCCAGCGCCCGGTGTATTATGCAGTTCTTTACCCAGCGCTCTGTGTATTATGCGGTCCTGTGCCCAGTGCTCTGTGTATTATGCAGTCCTGTGCCCAGCGCTCTGTGTATTATGCAGTCCTGTGCCCAGCCCTCTGTGTATTATGTAGTCCTGTGCCCAGCGGTCTGTGTATTATGCAGCCCTGTGCCCAGTGCTCTGTGTATTATGCAGTCCTGTGCCAAGTGCTCTGTATATTATGCAGTCCTGTGCCATTTGCCAATAAAAAAAAAAAAATATATGTCCCTGAATTTCATTTTAAAAATCTGGTCACCTTACTCTAATCGGGTCTCCGATGTAGAAACCATCATGACATCACTTCCGGGTACTGGAGCCTTAACCACTTTACCACCGGAGGATTTTGCTGCCTTACGTCTGGGCCACTTTTTGCGATTCGGCACTGTGCGACTTTAACTGACAATTGCGCGGTCATGCAATGCCGTACCCAAGCTAAATTTACATCCTTTTTTTCCCACAAACAGAGCTTTCTTTTGGTGGTATTTGATCACCTCTGTGCTTTTTATTTTTTGCGATATTAATAAAAAAATTCAAACATTTTGAAAAAATAACAATATTTTTCTACTTTGACAGTTAAAAAATATCCAATATATTCAATTTTTGTCATATATTTAGGCCAAAATGTATTTAGCTACATGTCTTTGACAAAAAAATTCTCAATGAGCGTATTTTTAACCGCTTTATGACCGGAAGGTTTTACCCCATTCCTGACCAGGCCATATTTTGTGATTCGGCACTGTGTTAAGTTAACAGACAATTGCGCAGTCGTGCAATGCTGTACCCAAATTAAATTTATGTCCTTTTTTTCCCCACAAATAGAGATTTCTTTTGGTGGTATTTGATCACCTGTGCGATTTTTACTTTTTGCGCTATAAACAAAGAAAGAGCGACAATTTTGAAAAAACAACAATATTTTTCACATGAAATTCCCCCCCAAAAAAATGTAAAAATCAAACTTTTTTATCATTTTAGGCCAATTTGTTTTCTGCTACATATTTTTGGTAAAAAAAATCGCAATAAGCGTATTTTGATTGGTTTGCGCAAAAGTTATTGCGTTTACTAACTAAGGGAAAGACTTCTGTAATTTTTGGTGTTTTTTTTTTAACGAGTAATGGCGTCGATCTGCGATTTTTTTTGCGGGACTGCGACATTGCGGCGCACAGATCGGACCCTTGACTGACATTTTTGACACTTTTGGGGGTACCAGTGACATTACTACAGTAATCAGTGCTATACATATGCACTGTTACTGTAAAAATGACACTGGCAGGGAAGGGGTTAATTTTTATTGGAGAGCGAGGGGTTAATGTATGCCTGGTGCTTACTGACGTGTGTGGGGGGAGGTGACTGAGTGACACAGGGACAGATCGCAGGTTCAGCTATGCTGAACCCTGCAATCTGACCCTGCCTGTCACTTAGGAGATCCGCCCGCTTTGTTTACACAAGCGGGCGGATTTCCACACTAGATCCCCGACGATCGGGGAAGAGCAGCGGTGATCACCGCTGCTCCTCCCCTGGCCCGAATCCGGCTGTAACTGAATACAGGGGATCGTCTGGTGACATAGGTCTACGTCGCCAGACGATAACGAACCACTTTGCTGCAGTACAGTCAACGTGACTGGTCGGCAAGTGGTTAAAGGCGCCTGACCTAATTTAAAAAAATGTAAACATCCCTTGTGACAGCAATAGTCATGTGTCAGGTATTTTTATGGAGGGATCTGGGGTCTATAGGACCCCAAATCCCCCCTACCACTTCAAAGCATTCAAAACGCCAAGTTTGGCTATTTTGAATACTGACATTTTTTTAAAATCTGATGCCTTTAAGGCTCCAGTAAACCTGAAGTGATATCATGACATCGCTTCCGGGTTACTAGATCCGAGACCCGTCCCCTCCCCCTGCTTGTTATAACAGCAGAGCGGCTGATTAGCCGCATTGGTTGCTATTACAAGAAAGCCGATCTCCGGCTCTAAAAAATGGTACCGGGGGGGATGCCTGCAGCTGCATATCACCCCAGTGCACCCACTTGAAGCAGAAGGACGCATATTTTTGTTACTTTGGCATGAAGGAGTTAATATTCAAACTCAGTTAATTTTCCTTGAACCAAAGCCAGGCACATTTGACCAATCACTGTATAGTATCATCTATCCAGCAACTTTTTGGCAGGGATGGGTTCTCTGTATGACTGTATGTTACCTTCAGCATCTCAGTTTTACTCCAAGTATGTTTAGCTATGAGAAAATTCTTCAAACTTTTATATCTATGTTAGCAAATTTCTATAAATACTGTCATAAGCCATATTACGGGTTTGTAGACTTCAGATTATTAAAGAACAAGTATAAGAATGTCACTAATGTCCTGTTCTTTATTTTTCAGATATAAATTTAAGGAAAACGCCAAAATAGTGGCTGGAGTCCCCCAGGTTCTCGTTCTGAACTAACTGCTGAGAGAGTCCAGGAGAGGGCGCTTTTCTACCTGTTTGCCCACAAATGACTGAACAACCATTAAATAAAGTTATTTTTACATGTATTGTCTGTGTTTTGAGAAGTGTTATTTCAAAAGCAGAAAGTTTCTGGATATGTGTTGTATATCAATGATGTGACCCCAAATGCCATCTTATCCCTTTAGGCTCCATTCACATTTGTGCAACTTGTCAGGCAACTTTGGACATCAAAGTTGCATGACAAGTCATTCCCCATGTTTTCCAAAGATAACCATTCATATATGTGCGACTTAAAGTTGCAGCAACTTCAGAGTAGTTTATGCACTACTTTGGTCTGACTTTCATGCAACTTGAGGGCCATAGACTTAAATGTTAACCCTCAGAAGTTGCATGAAAGTCATACCTGAATTTTATACAATGCAACTTGTGTGCAACAGTTTTCCATTATCAGAGGTCAAAGCCAAAGTCGTATCCAAGTTGGCCCCATCCAAAGTTGCGTCAAAGTTGCACCAAAGTTGCACTTCAAAGTCGCCACAACTTTGGAGTCGTACAAGTGTGAAATGGGCCTTAGAGCAACTTCAAAGTTGTTAATGCACTACTTAAGTTCAATGCAACTTGAGGGCCATAGACTTCAATGTTAACCCTCAGAATTTGCATGAAAGTCATACCTGAATGTTATACAATGCAACTTGTGTGCAACATTGTCCATTATCACTGGTCAAAGCCAACGTCGTATCCAAGTTGCACCCAGCCAAAGTTGCACCAAAGTTGCACTCCAAAGTCAGCATAACTTTGGAGTCGCATACGTGTAAATGAAGCCTTAGGCTCCATTCACACTTGTGCAACTTATCATGAAACTTTGAACATCAGAGTTGCACGACATGCCGTTCCCCATGTTTTACAATGATAACCATAAGTTCATGCACTACTTCGCTTGGACTTTCATGCAACTTGAGGGCCATAGACTTCATTGGTAACCCTCAGAAATTGCATGAAAGTCATACCTGAATGTTACACAATGCAACTTGTGTTCAACAGTTGTCCATTAAAACTGGTCAAAGCCAAAGTCGTATCCAAGTTGCACCCATCCAAAGTTGTGTCAAAGTTGCATCACAGTTAATCTATCCCCAATCATCATAAATCCCCAGGGCCAGATGGTCTGCCGGGAGAGTGGTACAAAGCCCATATGGCCCTATTGGGCCCTAGGTTACAAAAACTTTTAGCTCATTGTTTGGAGGTTGGATAGTATGTATCAGGCACATATTGTGCTATTGCCCAAGTCTGGCAAAGATTTGATGCAATGCTCTTCCTATACACCTATATCACTTCTAAATTATGACCTAAAGATCCTCGCCAAAGCCCTAGCCAACAGGATAATTCACGTGTTACCATCAATTATCAACATTGACCAAACTGGCTTTATGCCTGGCAAATCCACTGATTTTAATATCCGCAGGGTTTTCACACATCTCCATCTTCAGCCTGAAGAGACTGCCTCGAGAGTGTTGGTAGCCTTTGATATCAAAAAAAGTCTTTCAATGGGGTTACTTGATTCAGGTGTTAGAGCTCTTTGGTATCGGCCCGGTCTTTCGGAAGTGGATTGAGATATTATACAAAGTCCCTGTAGCTAGCATTAAGCTGAATGGCAAGTTGTTGTCTCCCTTTCCGATCCAAAAGGGGACGAGGCAGGGGTGCTCTCTTTCCCCTGCCTTGTTTGCGCTGGTCATGGAATCGTTGTCGGAGACATTGAGGGCATTCGATAAGGTAGCTGGGAATCCTATGGGCTCCATTGTAGACAAGTTAGCGCTCTATGCAGATGATTTAATTCTCTTTCTACGGGACCCTGGCCCTTCACTTTCGAAAGCACTTCGGATCCTAGACTGCTTTGTGGCCCTTTCAGGTCTACATACTAACTGGGGTAAATCCCTTGTGTTACTGATTGATCAAGAGGCTAAAAGGTTGGCTGACCCCAATTCTCCTTTGCAATGGGCAACGACTATTAAATATTTGGGGATCAATATTTCTCCCAACACTAAGGATTTTAGACATCAGAATTTGTTCCCAAGCTCTTCAGTGGTGAAAACAGAGATTGAAAGCCTGGTCACATCTCCCTTTATCCCTTATCAGGAGAATTACTTTAATTAAAATGAAAATCCTTCCAGTTCTATTATACAGCCTTAGGCACGCCCCAGAGTGGCTACCAAAATCCTTTTTTAAACAATAAAGGCCCGTACACACGTACCGATCATCGGCATACAAACGTCGGCGGACGAAAGATCTGCCGATTGTACGCTTGTTAGTATGGTACCTCCGACAGCCGTCAGCGCACATTCTGCAGACAAGAGTCTGTCTTGCAAGCATTAAAATTTTTGTATGCCGACACCAGAACGGACGATTGTTCGCCAGTCAGTACAGAATTCTGCCGACACACAGCTACAAATCCCAACACGCATGATCAAACCAAATGAGGTCCCGGAAGAATTTTCTCTAGTAAACACAACATTTTATCCAGAAAGAACTTTCGGCTCGCGGCAGTCCAAGAAATAGGTGAAATGCGGAGCACATGCTCATCTTGATAAATGTGAGAAGAAGGAAGATGCTGCTCATAATGCCATACTTTTCTAATAAAAAGGCATGTGTTATAATTAAATAATTTGAACTCTTCACCATTTAATTTTTTTTTTTAACAGCAAAGATCTAACTATTGATATGACCCTTTATTCTTGTAAGAATTAATGTCTAAAACATATTTTTCAGGTTATGCACAATATTAAACATGTTAACAAATTCAGATAGGCCATTTTTGATTTACAATTTTCTTTATTTTTTGGATCTCTGAAAAAACAAATGAAAACATCAATACTCTCCGTATAAAAAACTAAACATAAAAAAGGTCCATAAATTAAAATAGAAACTGCCAAACAGGGGTAAAATAAATAATAGGGGGTTACAAAAATTAAAGTTGGTGGTAACTGTAATCCGCCTGCCATGAGGGCAGGTTTGGATCATGCTGGCCATATTGCCACTGGCCATGTGGCATTTGGCGAGGTGGTGGCTGTTGTGGAGGTGGAGGTGGAGGGCATGGGTGCTCCTGGCATGCATGGCTGTGCTCATTAAGGATGCTGTTTTCAGCGTTTTGCAGCACATCCAGAATAATTTTTCTGGCATACTGACACTGCCTGAGGTCCACCTTATCCAAAATTTTGGCCGTCATGTTGCCGAAGGACTCATTGGCCTCCGGTTTGCGACGTAGGGCTATGGTGGCCTCCTGTATAAATTCATCGGTGATGTCGTCGATGTGTTTCCTCTTTTGCCTCCGTTTGGCAGGAGGAGGTGGTGGTGGAAAGAGTTCCACAGGCTCCTCAGGCTCCGCAGGCTCCCCAGGCTCCTGGCTGCAACCTGGCTCCTCCTCAGTGACACTTCCCTGTTGATGAAATGAACAATTGATTAGAATGTTATAGTGTATATAAAAATGCATGTTTGTTATATTATTGTGAACAAATAGCAGACTTTACATACAGTGGCGTATCTAGGGTCTCCAGTGCCCTTGTTGAGGAGCTGTATTTGGCAACAACCCCCCCCCCCCCCCCAAGATCAATATAAAAATGTAACCCCCCCCCCCCCCCCCCAAAAAAATCTAAAAGGGCATTAAATGTTTCTCATTTGTCCCTTGTTTGCCCAGTGTAGAGCTCTCTAGTGGGCAATCATTGTGTCAGGTGTGAAAAACAAGAAAGAGAGGGTTGAGAGCTAGAGAGAGGGAGAGAAAGAGGGGGTGTGAGAGAGAGAGGAGGGGGGTTGCAGAGAGAGAGAGGGGCCTGAACTTGCAGAGTACTTGATGTAGGGCATTGAGGGTGAAGCGTTGCAGGAAAACAGGAATAAGGAAGCCACCTGCCTTGCTGACCCAGAGTGAGAGACCAGAGACATGGAAGCAAGGATGGATGGATCATTTGCAGGATCTGTTAGTTTGTTAGTTTGGTTTTAAAAAAGGTTGAGCCAGAGGAATGCTGAGGCTACAGCAGTGTTTGTTAGGACCAGAGGTGTGCTGGGGATGCAGCAGTGTTTGTTAGGACCAGAGGTGTGCTGGGGATGCAGCAGTGTTTGTAAGACCGGAGGTGTGCTGGGGATGCAGTGAGAGGCAGTCTCAGTCTCCTGGTCTTTTGGCTCAGCTGCTCTCAATGTTTTACACCTGCATGAAGCAGCTCTCAATGTTTTACACCTGCATGAATCCGCCTGCAAACTGGGGGTTCTGGGGTGTGCAGGCTGAGTGGATTGTTCAAAAAATCAAGAAAACAATGCCAATGTTTTAGCGACCCACCCCCCTTGGCCTGCGCCCCTGGCGGTTGCCTGTCATGCCAACCCCTTGCTATGCCCGTTTACATAAAGGGTCAATTATGGTTTATCTTATAATTTTGTTACATGATTAAATTTTAGCAGACAATATATAGTGAAATGCCATACCTGAGTAAACTCTCCTCCAGGATATCCTCATCCTGGCTTGGATCAACCGACACTGAGCCCTCTGCCGAAGTAGAAGGCAGTGTTGAGATGGATGGCCTGGATTCCAAGGTGTCTGCCAGGAATCGCAGGTTATCATAGTACCACAGCCGTGGTACATGTACATTCTGTGCACCTGCTCCAGACTGGGTGGACTGTTCAATTTTTTTTACCTCCCGCCTGTAGGCAGTGCGAATGCTGTTAATTTTTCGCCGTACATAATCCACATTTGCCCCAGGACAGACGGGCTTGTAGAAGGCCACCAAATGGTCCATGGCCTGTTTTTTTAGTTTTTTTTTTTATAATCAGCCGACTTGACTTGCCACAAACACGGCAGTTGCCTGAACTCATCAATAAAACTTATCAGAAAGTTGTGGCTGGTGTAATTGTCCACCATTTTGCAGGACAGTATATGCCTGCAAGACACAACACAACACAAAACATATTAAAATAGCATGTATTTTGGGACATAATAAAGATATTCAGAGTAAAAGCTGTATAGGGCCCAAAACACACACTTTCTATTAAAATAGTCGTACCTTTGTTTGTGGGGAAAAGTCGTGATTCGCCGTTCGATCGTGCTCCAACCCTCGATATGTCCGCTAGCGAATCGTCGGCCGAATGATCTGGCGTCCTTTAAATACAGCGCATGCGTCAACTCCTCCTCCAGTGGCGGGCTTGTGCAGGGGTGTGTACGTGCCGAAGATCAGGCCTACATGCGACACACACACCTGAGGCAGTAGAACAATCGTTTTTTAATTACGAACCATGTCTCAACGATCTGAGAGCTCAATTAGTGTGGGCAGAAGTGATTGGGCCACCCGAAAATCAAGGGCTACACCCATGTCAAAGTCAGAAATGGTGGAGATGGTCTCCATTTTAGAAAAAATGGACTATGATGGCAAGTTGGCAAATTACGACCGGCCCAATGCCAGGAAAGATGGCATCATGGACAAGGTGGTGGCCTGTTTGTTGGAAAAATTTGGTGTTGAGCGATCGAAAGATCAGATTAGGAAACGGTGGTCTGACCTGAAACACCGTGAGCAGGATCAGCTTTCCCAAATCCATCGGATTCTTAAAAAAAGTAAGTTTTTTTTTAAATTTTTTTTTTAAACATGCAATATGTTTTTTATAATTTGGTGTATGTTGTATTAACATGTCTAGATTATAATGTCTATGTAAAAAGTTAGATTACTCATTTTAGTTGTCATGTCGTGATAAGATCGATCTATTGTTGATGTTTTAGTATATGACATTAAAAGTCAGGAAGCCATAGTTAAAAATATATGTATTGTGTTGCAACGAACGTTCTTTTCTGCATGAATCTTCTCTGCAAACATTCCTATTAATCACAGATTATTAATCAAACCTTTAAATAGGAGAAAAACGAAAACTCTGTGCCAAACTATGGGAAAGGAGGAGGAGAGGTTTGGCAGCTCAATTGGCAGTTGCCGAAGAAGATGAGGACATGGGCCCAGAAGGTGGCACAGATTCCACTAAAGGTAATTGGTTCCTATGCACAGTCAAACATTAATGTACCATATTTTTCGTAGATAACCATGTACATGTCTTCATATTTGTTACTAAAAGAGCTATCAAGCAGGGCACCATGTCCTAACAAATGTACCTCTTGTGACTTTTATGATATGGCAACTTTTTTGTATTATGTAGATGAAGACATTATTCCTGAGGTGATTCTGGTGGAGCCAACAAGTGACGAGACACCAGAGCAACATGAAGGTTGGTAGGCACAGATTTTTGTGTAGTGGGATCATAGAAATATGTGTATTTGCAATGATTTTTTAACCTTATATTCTTGTATTCCCTTACAAATTTACATTGCAGATGTTGCGTCATGTGAGGATGTGGCATCCCCAGCCAGGTCAGAACCAATATCTCCTGGCAACTTGGCAAGCAGCGTGGCAGCCACATCTGAAACTGTGGAGGATCCAGGACCAAGTGTCCAAGAGCCAATTGTGTGCCCACGTAGGTTATTTCATAATGATTTTTATCAGTGTTATTTTTAGCCTCCAATTGTCAACACTAGTTCCCTATGGGAGCCTCTTTATTTGAATGGAAGTGGCACCGTAAGTCAGATCAGGATGCTCTGACTTGCGGGGCCACTTGCGCTGTGAAGATTTTTGAGGGGGAACTACACAGACAAATTGAATAACCCACCGTGGGTGTCCCCCCCAAGTTCACAACCAGGCCTTTGGTGTGTGGTATTGAGTTTGACGGTATGCCCACAACAAAAAGACAGCGTGGGTTACCCCCAAAACCCCTACCAGACCCTTATCCAAGAATGCAGCTTGTCAGGCCAGGAAAGAGAACGAGCAAGCGGACCAAACACCCCCTGGACCACAGCAGGACACATGCCCTCAACATGGGGGGGTTTTATTGCTTTGGGTCAGGGGGCCTCTGCACCGCACACCCAAAAGCACCTTGCTCCCATGTAGAGGAGGACAAGGGCCTCATCCCCACAACCCTGTCTGGTGGTTTTGGGTGGTCATGCGTCCAGAGGGTTCCTAGGACTTTGGAAGCAACCTTTAACAAAGGGTGGCCCCCAGATCCCAGACCCCAATCACTATGTGAATGGGTATGGGGTACATAGTACCCCTACACATTAACCACATAAATGGAAGTGTATGTGAATAACGACAGGAGACGTTTATGAAATGTTCTTAAATATCTTCATCCGGTCTTCTCCACTCTGCTCTTTGGATCTTCTCCTCTCCACTCTTCTGCTGTGCAATCTTCTGCTCTTATGTTGTCTGCTCTTTTGCCCTAGGCTCTGCTTCTTCCTCCTGTCCTCATCTGATGCTGTTGCCGTGCATTCTGCCCGTCTCTGGTCTCTGCAGCTTAATATATATACATTACGACCATGCCCTCACAATGACGTCATCATGCGTTCACACCCCTAATGAATATATAGTAAGCTCAGGAGACCGGCAGAATCATCAGCAACAGGATCAGAGGAGGACAGGAGGAAGAAGAAGAGCCTAGGGCAAAAGAGCAATAGAACAGGGTAGGTATTAACTCGAGAGTAATTTAATATAACCTGGACACCAAATGTTTCTCTATTATGACCTCATGTAGGTGATTCACATTGACTCAGTTGTATATTTTTT
The DNA here is from genome assembly GCF_965119305.1 of Pelophylax lessonae. Taxonomy (NCBI): domain Eukaryota; kingdom Metazoa; phylum Chordata; class Amphibia; order Anura; family Ranidae; genus Pelophylax; species Pelophylax lessonae. The sequence continues at coordinate 55,455,538 of NC_138776.1, read as the reverse complement.
TACAGATCATGATTTACCTACTTGCACTTTAGCAAAATTAACCCGTGAGGCTCTCCAATGTTGCTCAGACCTCGAGCAAATAAAGGAAACAGCAACGGCATTGCAATCCAAAATGCGCGATTTTGTGGACATGATTGCCAAATTTTAAAAATTTGTTATAACGTTTTTAAGGTTTTTATGGGTTCCTTTTATTACAAATGTTTTGTAATATTTTATGATATCTTGATGACACTCAGTTGTTAAGAGTGTACCCACGTTTGGGAAAAACACTTTAAAACACCCTAACCCTAACCCTAACCCTGTGAATGTTTCTTACAAAAAAATTTTTACATTCAACAATGTGTGTTCCATTCTTTATTTGACTTTCGTTGGGGGGACCAGGTCTAAAGCTGTGTAAAGAAGCATTAAATGTATGATGGCTGTCCTATTCACATATTTACATGTTAATGAAAGTATTTTGGACACTGCGATATGCGAGTTGCTGGAGGTGTCAATGAAATGTTAAAGATCCCAACAGTTTTAACGCATATCACAGTGCGATCTCATACAGGATCGGATCATACAAGTGGGAACGACTGTGCGATCCTATCCTGATGCAGCTGAATAAATGCATCATGTGCGACTTTTGTGCGAGTGCAGTGCGAATTGAGACATACACTTTGTATGGCTACATTCGCACTGAACACGCACACAAGTCGCACATGACCCTTTATTTCTGATGTATCAGGATTGGATCGCACAGTGCTTCACACTTGTGTAATACAATCCTGTGGAAAAAGTTAGTGGCGGGTCACCCTTATGCGATGCAGGAAGGATGCAAAGTCGCAGACTTCCCGCATCGCATAAGTGTGACTCAACACTCAAGGTACTAGCAGTCCTAGGATTCAATATGGCATTGATATTGCCAGTAGCAATCAGTGTAGGGAGATCAGTGTAATCTATAGTGTATTGCTTGTTCGTTGCTCTAGTTCACTTTCCATTACCTATATATATATAACACTTTGAGATGAACAATGATCAAGTTTCACATAACACTGAAATATCCTAACATTGGTGGGCAGTGAGAAGGATGTCATAAATTAACACAACATAACAGGTGTAGGTACGTTGTTAATACCCTAATGTATTACATGAAATATATATTATGGGCACCTTCTGGACAATGACCACCAATGTAAGGTGACATTAGATGAACCTTGGGTGTGACCTAGTTCTCTATGTGAGAGGGTTTGTGGAAATTTGATGGGGTGCAGAAGGCCCTTGTATTTACACCACTGGATAAAAAATAACACATGGCCATCATCACTTTGGATCAGCTGGTGAGAGACTACAGCAAAGAAACCCACTGATGAATGTATTAACCCTTCCAAAGTCACACATATATAACACATGATTTACACCAAAAATTATGTTGGCCATATGTGCCCAAATGATTAGAATCCACAATACAGAATCATAGCAATTTTTGTTTAATGTGTTCAAAAATAATAGATCGCTGACATTTATCTTGTGTGTCAAATCGTTAACAACATTAATGTGTGTGTGACATTGATTGCTGCCAGGACACAGCTCCTCTCCCCACGAAATAGTCCAGATATTCCTGGCGGATCTGACGGGCCCTGTGTGATGTCAATCCTGACCGTCCAACTTCCATTGACGTCATGGACTCCACTTGGTCAGGAGGTTGGGCCTCTCCACTTGTACCTGGCATAGCAGGGTCAGTATCCAGTTGCTGCAAAACATAATTGTGTACATTCCTGCGTAGGAAGTTGTGCAAAATGCAGCAACACAAGACCACATTATCCACTTTGTACAGTGCCAGGTGTATGGACGTCAGGAATATCCGGAACCGGTTGGCCATTATCCCGAAGGCATTCTCCACAACTCTGTGAGCTCTGGACAACCGGTAGTTGTAAATCCTTTGGTCGGGGGTGAGGTTCCTCTGAGGGTAGGGCTTCATGAGATGCTCCCCAAGCGCAAAAGCATCATCTGCGATAAACACAAAGCTCATACCCTCAACAGTTTGCTACATGGATGGCAGGTTCAGAGTGCCGTTCTTTAGACGACAAGCGAACTCCGTCTGATCAATAACTCCCCCATCCGAATTGTGGCCATTTTTGCCAATATCCAAAAAAATAAACTCATAGTTTGCATTAACTATGGCTAGCATGACTATACTAAAAAAACCTTTATAATTATAATAAAATGTGCCGGAATTCGGAGGGGGGACAATGCGGACGTGCTTTCCATCAATAGCACCCCCACAATTGGGAAAATTCCACTTCTCCAGAAATTGATCAGAAATCTCCAGCCATTGCTCTGCGTTTGAAGGAAACTGTGGGGAAAAAAAAAAATAAGTGCTTGAACACATCACATTATTAATTACACACACAGTTGTCTGTTAAATGCTTATGCAACTTGTTAAAAATATAAACAACAGGAAGGCAAACGTTTGGATTTGGGGATGTAACATCTACATACATTTATTTTCAACCTCCTATTGTTCTTAGATTGTAAAGGGCCATACACACTATAAGATTCTCTGAAGACCTACCAGATTGCATAGGATTTGAAAGTGTTTGTTGGACCTCATATTATTTGGTTTTGGTAAATCGGAAGGATAAATTGTTCTGACAATCTTATAGTGTGTATGGCCCATTATACTCACCAGCTAGAGCAGAGATTTACAAACTATGGCCCTCCAGCTGGTGCAGCTGGTGCAGAACTACACATCCCATGAGGCCTTGTAATTCTCTGACATTCACAGACATGACTAGGCATGATGGAAATTGTAGTTCCTGAACAACTGAAGGGCCATAGTTTGAAGACCTCTGAGCTAGAGCTTTGGAATATGCTGACTTTGAGATTTAGCATGTGGGTGGGGGGATGGGTAAGTAAAACTGGGCATTTATACATCAATAAGGGCTTGTGGTCAGTGAAGGTTTTAACATCATTACATAAACATACAGAATCATAGGTGGGAATGGATGGACTGATGTATTTTAGATAAATCATAAACTAGGTAATAAAACATTGGCCAAGGAATAATTGTTTGAGGGAAAGTAATAAAATTACAAAAAATCGACATACTGTTAACAGGCAATGCATTTAGGGACACATAGGAGAGAATGGTGGGGTGGTTAGTGGGTAATTTTACAAATGGTTAAGATAATCTACATCTTTACTACTATGTGCATGCGGACAGAGGGTGGTTTACAAATAATGGCCTGTGTCAATTGCTGTACATCCAAAAACATCATAATTCGGGTGAAACGACTAATACATGTAATGTAAAAAATCAAACATACCTTGATATAGTCCTTCTGCAAGACCTTGATGATAGCAGAGCAGGTCTCAGGGATGATGACTCCAAGTGCTTGGGGGGGGAGATGCCTGTGGTGAACTTCAGATCCTGCAGGCTTCTCCCTGTTGCAAGATATCTCAACGTCGCAATTAACCTTTGCTCAGGAGTAATTGCAAGCCGCATACAAGTATCCTGCTTCAGAATATAGGGGGACACCAGGGCAAGAAGACGGTAAAAGATGGGATCCGTCATCCTCAAATAATTCCTGAAGTCATCAGGATTATTTTCCTGGAGCTCCCTCAGCAAGGACATATGAGAAAATTGATCACGGTTAAGCAACCAATTTTTCGTCCAGGAGATCCGCTTCTTCTTCCTATTGCTCGTACGTCGTCTCAGAGCCAAAACTCCAACACTAACGACAGCAACGGTCGAATTCACGGTCGCCATAATAAATTCTCGAACGATGTCTCGGAAAATAGGGAAATGTCATCAACCAAACAAATGCTACCGAAATCAGCGCGAGATGCCCAGAAGGGTCACGGCCAAACACTCACTTCCTCTTTTGTAGCGGCGAACGTGCGTGAAACGTAGTGACGTCATTTTCTGTCGGCAGACAAATGTCCTGGGCAAGTTTTGAGCACTTTTCAACAGACAAACAACAAACACGCCAGCCGCGAACATTTGTAGGACGTTCTGTCGGCCGACGATCGGTACGTGTGTACGGGGCTTTAGATTCACTTATAGGCACCTTCTTATGGCAATTCCAACCATCTAGATTTAGCAGGAAAGTTTTATGCAGACCTTGGACGCAAGGGGTTTGGCCTGCCCAGACTTTCATACCTACTATTTGGCGGCCATGCTTACCCACGCTTCATAACTGGCCTATCTCTAATGACACAAATACCTCAGTAGTATTAGAAGCTGTGCACTCAGGATCCTAATGCCCCATACACACGTGCAGATTATCTGCAGACTTTTGTCTGCAGACTTACCTTTTCTATGTAGTGCAAGGGCCTGCCGGATTGCATACAAATTGAAAGTGTTTAGGTTTGACCTCATATTATATGGTTTTGGTAAGTCTGCAGACAAAAGTCTGCAGATAATCTGCACGTGTGTATGGGGCATAAGAGACCCTCCGTAATCTCCTCTACAGGGGGTCTGAGAGTCTCCGACCAGCCCCTTACAGCCGCTATGAGGGCCGTTATTAAGGCCTGGCACGCTGTCATTACTAAAACCAATATAGTGAGGGGTAAAAGGTCCCCATCAACTCTGCTTTGCTTCAATACCATGCTACCAGAATGTAATTCCTTACCAGACCACAGTCTTTAGGCTGCTAAAGGAATCAAATACCTTTCAGATATTTGGGATGGGAGTGCACTATTTACGTTTGATAGGTTGAAAGATAAATTTAAACTGCTTAATGCGTTCTTCTTCTGATTACTGCAACTCCAACATGCCTATGCATCGCAATTTGGGTCTTCTTTGTTTAGATTGGAGCAGGACAATTTGGTGGTTCTCATCTGGGATGACACTCTCAAAAAAACACTTACTGTGATCTACAAATCACTACTTCCCTCTGTTCATGTGGGACTAGATGCCCTGCTAGCTGCAGGGCCTTCGGAGGAGCAGGACTTGGACAATGAAGATTGGGAAGATCTCTGGGACAGCTCATTTCAAGCACTAATATTGACTAAAGACTGGCTGATCCAATTCAATATAGTGCACAGAATTTATTTTACATAACAACAACTACATAATGTATATGCTAATTTCTCTTCTTGCTGGTGGAGATGCTCTAGTGACCCTGCTGGATTTGCCCATTTCTTTTGGGAGTGCCCTCAGATTAGTAGCTACTGTGACCCAGTTTATATCTACCCTAACTACTATACAGGTCCCTATAAAAGTTGGTGTTTTCCTCCTGAGGTTAGTTGACTCTCTGGCCATAAGTAGGGCGATACGTACTCTCTTGGGTCTCTTATTATTTTATAAATAAATATATGGTAAAAAAGGCGCTGGTAATCTTTGAAGTGCTGTATATAAATACTTATATAATATCTTAAAGTGTATATTTCACAAAGGATAAAAGCTTCACTAGTGCAATATATCTTAAATAATTAATAAAGTGCAAGTGTTATCCAGCATTCGTGCAAAATATTCTTAAAAAATATTTTTTTGGAACAGTGCTTACTTGTGCATCCACAAAGGATAAATAACACAGCAAAACTGGTGCATATATTAAATCAATAAATATTAAATCAATAAATATTGTGCTCACAATTAAAGTGTTTAAGGTGGTATAAAAGTGCTTATAAATAGTTAAATTCTAGCCCAAGTCAATTCATGCAAAAAAATTATCAATTCAATCGCTTGGATCTTTGGTGCTCCAGGTGGTGGGGAGTGTCACTCGTTGCCTCTTACCAGATAAGGGCAGGTCGCAAGGACCCCCAACGCCTGTGATCCCTTTATTTAGGTGGATCAAACCTTTAATCGACTCCTTTCTCCAGAGTATCCTGCTCCTTACTCCTATTCGTGCGTTACTCGTACATATGGGGATACGGTCCGCATGTATAAAGACATATAAGATAGCCGAACAATAGTGTAATACTGTTGGTTTTTAATGGAAATACACAAATAACAATAGTTGGCTTCTTACATTTTGTTGTGCCCTCCTGGCACTGGGCAATTTGTATTGATTGCTTGCGGGTATCAGGAAAAGAATCCTCCAAGGATCTGCAGTATCCCTTTTGTATCTCCTATTTCCCTGCTAGTATGCGGCGGTTGGCTTGCGTTCCAGCCTGCGTATCAAATGCCCTTACTTCCTACTTCCGGGTATTAGCAGAGACCACAATGCATTTCGCTTGTGTTTGCGTGCCAGGAAGGCGATAGTGCTCACGTGGAAATCAGACCCAGCCCCTAATCTGCCCTTCTGGAAGCGTTTAATCAATAAGGTTGTACTCCTATACAAAGCTACTTATTTGTCCCGGGGTTGCCCTAGGAAATTTGAGAAGGTCTGGCACTTGTGGACAGATTCGGAGTGTATAACAGATGATCAGAAGTCCACAGACTGTACCTGTACGTGATCGGGGTTTGCTGTGCACACGCGTGCTGCCGATGGCCCGATGTTCGCCGGGACCCGCTGATTGTTCCCGACAGTAAATAGGGCAGATCGCCGTTCTGTGACAAAGAAAGACAGAGATCCTGTGTTTCTGCTAAGCAGGAACACGGTTCTCTGCCTTCCCACAGTACAAGCACCCTCTTACAGGACACAAGGACACAATTAACCCTTTGATTGCCCTTGATGTTATTCCCTTCCCTGCCAGTGTCATTAATACAGTGACAGTGCATATTTTTTTTAAAACTAAACACTGTATTGGTGTTACTTGTCCCCAAAAAGTGTCACTTAAGGCCCGTACACACGTACCGATTGTCGGCCGTAAATATTCGGCCAACATCCGATCGGCCAATTGTCGGCTTGTTATTATGATGCTGCCGACAACTGACTGCGACTTTTCGGCTGAACGAAATCTGGTCTGCATGCTATAAAATTTTTGTTGGCCAACACCAGAACGGCCGATTGTTCGTCACTCAGTACAGATTTCGGCCGACAAAAGCCAGATGAGCAAGACTGGGCATGCTCAGAGAAGAAAAAACACATGGAAAGTTAACCATCACATGACATCACTTCTGAAGTTGGTTGTTGTTGGCCGACAAAATTCGTGTGCAGTCTTGAGCACTTTTCAACCAACACGACAGCACTGGACAAAAGACGGCCGATCGTTCGGCCGACAATCGGTACGTGTGTACTGGGTTTAAGTGTCAGATTTGTCCGTTGCAATATTGCAGTCCCGCTATAAGTCACTGATAAAAAAAAAAAAAAAAATCCATAAAATTATCCCATAGTTTGTAGACGTTATAACTTTTGTGCACACCAATCAATATACGCCAAAAATATGTAGCAGAATACATATTGGCCTAAACTGATGAAAAAATTTGATTTCTTATATTTTTTTATTGGATGTGTTTTATAGCAGAAAGTAAAAAATATTGTTTTTTTTTTTTTTTTTGTTTTTTAATTGTTGATCTAATTTTGTTTATAGAGCAAAAAAAACAAAAAAACGCAGAGGTGATCAAATCCCACCAAAAAAAAGTTATATTTGTGGGAAAAAAAGGACATTCATTTTATTTGGGTACAGCGTTGCACGACCACGCAATTGTCAGTTAAAGTAACGTAGTGTCGTATTGCAAAAAATGGCCTGGTCACGAAGGGGGGTAAGCCTTCCGGAGCTGAAGGGGTTAAAGCCGTTAGCTAATGATTAGTGAATGTGGTCAACTAAATAAAAGAAAACTCATTGTAACAAGAGAAAAATTGTAATATATTACAACTAACCAGTCTTCGGTTTTGGAAGTACGGGTATTATTTCCGGCGTGTTACCTTTATTTTCACTTGGTGATCCTGCCATGACAGGAAGTAAAAAAAAATCTCCCTAACAGGGTACAGAGAGTAATCCACCACTGCATCCCCAATAACAAAACAATTTTTTGTTGGCCTGAAAGTGTTGCCATTGTATGGTGGTAAATGTGCTCCTTCCCACAGGTCTGGGTTGGCACTGGCGGGCAGGATTATGGATGGTATATACAAGTCACCTAGGTTTCTAGCCTACATATGGTGAGGGTCTCTAGCATTTATATTAATAAAAAAACATGTTGCACTATCAATATAAAGTGCATAACTACATAACAATTAATCAATCAAGTAAAAAAAAATCATATATATCAAAAACTATAAATAGGAATGTGTTAAAAAACATTCATAAATGATCCAGTGAAGTCCATCAGATAAAAGAAGAGAAGTGCTCTTGTGCAAAAAAATTATTTATATACTTGTGCATCAACAAAAATCCATATTTCAGTTTGGATAGCAAATTCTTCACACCCAAAAGTGCAGACCCAACTCTCAAGCCACTTGCCAGCTACTCTGACCCTAAGATGGGGGGTCTGGCTGCACTTTATCCCAGTACCCCTATGGGATGGATGGATATCAGGAGCCAACATTCCAGGATGGATTATCATACTCTATCCCAGTATCTCTAGGATTTATGTCTGCCATGGATGGAGTAGAGATATACGTAAAAGAAAGCTGGCAGATTATGGCTATGATTAAGGCTACACGCCCAAATGCAAAAGCCCTGTAATATTTTGTACTACACCTGGATTAATAAACTCAATTATTGCACAAGATCGAGTTCCCAGCTTTCTTTTACCTATATGCTTGCTCGGGTGCTAGCAGGACACTACAAGCCAGTGCGCCGACGGCTCACCACCTTGGGAAATTACAACAGGTGTTCTCTTTTATATTTAAGCATAGAGAAGAGACGTGTTTGGGTTCAGTCTGAACTGGGCTGCCATATTGGTTGAATGATGTCACAAGCATCCCCGACCCTTTGTGTACACCAGGCATGTCCAACCTGCGGCCCGGGGGCCACATGCGGGCCAGAACCCCAGGCAATGCGGCCCACTGCCCCCTGCCAATTTTTTTTGCTGGGGAGGAAGGAAGTCAGGTCGGAGGGCATGGCCACAGCGGCTTCCAACTAATGGTAGGCAGAAGCTGCCTTGGAGGGGGGGGGGGGGGGGAGCATGTGCAGTGTTTCTGACTCTTACCACCATGACCACTTCAGATCACTGAAGTGGTCATGATGGTTAGAGTGTTTCTTTAATATCTCTCAGAAGAAGTAAACCTCCGTATACTGATTCCATTTCATTTGATCATCCTCTAGTTGTGTTAAATTACTGCGGGGGGGGGGGGGGGTGCGGCGGCTTGGGAAGGGTGCAGCGGCATTTTAATACTTATACAGTATACCTTAACTATAGTATATATTTTATATATTTATATTTCTCTACACTCAATGTGGCCCAGAGAAGCCAAAAGGTTGGACACCCATGGTGTACACACAGCTGCAAGACAGAGGAATCCCCCAGAGGAATCCCCCAGTTGCAGCTCATGGACATTCAGCCAAACAGAGCTGAACCCAAGGTCAAACAAGCTTTGCTGTTTTCTCAGATCATAATAAGTTCTCACCTAGGTCCTGCAACCCGGAGGCTTTGAAGAACCTTGGATGGGATGAAGCCTCCATCTATAGGTCCACATACTAGCAGTTAGCCAGACCTCACCAGTCCCAGCTGTCCATACCTTTCACACAAAGTGTTGGATTTCTGTGACCCCCCCCCCCCCCCCGGTCACGTGCCGTGGTTCTTTCCTCCAACCTCTGTGTCACTACAAGATTCAGCAATGACACAGAGGTTGAGGACGAACCTACAGTGCACTTTGGGGGACACAGACATCTGACACTACGTGAAGAGGTTGTCAGTGGCTCCAGCACTGGAATGGTGGGGAGGTAGGAGATACAAGCTGTAAGTATAATGCGGCTACCTAAGTATAATACCTCTTCCATTACAGGCACATATATTCTTGAATATTAAAAACTGAGATGGTCACTATGAGGAAGATACATAGATAAAACACAAACATGACAAGTTTTCAAAGAATAAATATGGAAAATACTGTTCTTGGAGGCTGTGATCAATTTTGAACACTAGATGGCGCCAGCGGCACACACAATCATGTTTCATTAAATTGAATTGCCTTAAATTTAATACTGACAAAAAATCCATAGTAAAGTGTAAGTTTGACCTTTGTCCCTTAGAAATAAAAATGGAAATACAAATACATCACATGCTGGCCTATTTTTAGGTTCATTTGCAGGATATCTCTTTTTTACATTTATAAACATTTGGGAACTTACTTCTTTCATATAGGTATCATGTAGGTAGACTTAACCACTTCACCTCTGGAAGATTTAACAACCCCCCCCCCCCCTCATGACCAGGCCATTTTTTGCGAAGTGGCACTGCATTACTTTAACTGACAATTGCACGATCGTGCGATACTTTACCTAAATAAAATTTATGTCCCTTTTTCCAACAAATAGAGCATTCTTTTGGTATTTGATTACCTCTACATTATTCATTTTTAGCGCTATAAACAAAGATTGACCAACAATTTAAAAAAAAAAAAAACAATATTTTTTACTTTCTGCTCCACAAAACATACCATAAATAATAAATGTAAAACATCTAATTTCTTCATCAATTTAGGCCAAAATGTGTTCTGCTACATGTTTTTGGTAAAAAAAAAAAAAAAAATCCCAGTAAGCGTATATTGAATGGCTGCTTCTACAAACTAGGGGATATTTTTATGTATTTTTTTTTTTTTTTTTTACTAGTAATTGGCGGCAATCAACGACTTATAGCAGGGCTGTGATATAGTGGCGGACAAATCGGACACAAAAACTGACACTTTTTTGGGGACCAGTGACATCATTACAGTGATCAGTGCTAAAAAAATATGCACTGTCACTGTACTAATGACACTGGCAGGGCAGGAGTTAACATTAGGTGCGATCAAAGGGTTAACTGTGTGCCTAGCCAGTGTTTCAGTGTAGTGGGGGAGGTGATTTTACTAGAGGAGGACATGAATTGGTGTTTCTGCTTTACAGGAACACAGGATCCATGTCTTCTGTACTGACAGAACGACAATCTGCTTTGTTTACATGGGCAGACTGCCATTCTGTCAGTGTACCCAGCGATGAGCGGGTGGCGATGGACTTTAGGTCTGCAGAACCTGCTGATAAGCTCTCGCTGTGTCACAGCGGGAGCAAGCCCCCAGCAGCGCGCACTCGCGCCCGATGCCCGGAAGTTCAGGATCACGTATATATACTGTACATGATCCTGTGCAGCGTGGCCGCCCTGTAGCAGTTAATCTCCTTCGGGCGGTCAGGAAGTGGTTAAAGGGAGCCTGTCAGAATACGTGCGCTTCCACTGTTGGCCTGTCTGGTATGGCCACTAGGGATGGGCGAACAGTTCAGTCCGCGCATGAGTTCAGGCAAAACATTTGCCCGTTCCTCCATTCGCCCAACACCCAAATTTTCAGGATGTTTGCCCCAACGAAGACTCTGAAATGCACTGAGAACTGCACAGTGCACAGTGTCGGTAAAAAAAATACCAAAAAAAAACAGTGCGGGTCCCCCCCCCCCAGTCCATACCAGGCCCTTGGGTCTGGTATAGATTTGGAGGAGGACTCCAAGCAAAAATTTAAAAAAAAGATGGCGTGCCCCCCCCCCCCCCCCCAGAAAAATCAATACCAGACTTTTATCTGGGCATGCAGCTGGGCAGGTCAGGAAAGGGGGGGAAGAGCGAGCACTCCCCCCCCCAAACCATATCAGGCCACATGCTCTTACATGGGGGGGTGGGTGCTTTGGGGGTTCTTCTCCCCCCCCACCTCAAAGCACATTGTCCCCATGTTGATGGGACAAGGGCCCCCCCTAATCATAGCCGGTGGTTGTGGGGTTCTGCGGGCGGGGGGCTTATTGGAGTCTGGGCCCCCAGGGCCCCATGTGAATGAGTATTGCGTACATAGTACCCCTACCCATTCACCAAAAAAAGTGTACAAAAAAGTAATAAAGACAAGAGACGAGTTTTTGACAATTCCTTTAATTAAAAAAAAAATAAAAAAAATGTGTCCCTCAATGTAAATCCATCGTCAATTAAATATCTGCAGTGATTTGGTGTCTTAATAGGACATGCAGGGGTGTCAGAGCTGAATGCAGAGCAGCACTGGTGCTGAGATACAGACAGCGTCCGTCACATGCGAACGTTAAATACTTTCCCAAATAGTTACATATAATGAATGCGAATAAGCCTCATATCCACGCATAATGTGGAAAAGGTGCTACAAGAAGCCCCATATTTTTATCTCTAAACAAAAAAAAAAAACATATTTTGTAAAAGGAAAATATTATGAATACATGACAAGTTTAAAAGAATAAATATGGAAAATACTGTTCTTGGATGCTGTGATCAATTTTGAACACTAGATGGCACCAGCTGCACACACAATTGTGTTTCATTAAATTGAATTGCCTCAATTTTAATACTGACAAAAAATCCATAATAAAGTGTAAGTTTGACCTTTGTCCCTTAATGCTGGCTCACATGCTGGCTTATTTTTAGTTTTATTTGCAGGATATCTCTTTCTTACGTTTATGAATATTTGGGAACTTACTTCTTTAATTTAGTTATCATGTGGGTAGACTCACTTCAACTCCAAAAGATTAACTCCCCTTCATGACCAGGCCATTTTTTTGTGATACAGCACTGCGTTACTTTAACTGACAATTGTGCAGTTGTGCAACACTTTACCTAAATAAAGCAATAAAATAAACCTTTAATAAAGTAAAATAAAGAGCTTTCTTTTGGTAGTATTTGATCACCTCTGCGGTTTTAAATTTTTTGCGCTATATACAAAGAACGATCGACAATTTTGAAAAAATATATATATATTTTTTACTTTCTGCTATATAACACATCCAATAAAAAAAAAAAAATAGATTTCTTCATCTATTTAGGCCAATATGTATTCTGCTACATATTTTGGGTAAAAAAAAAAAATCCCAATAAGTGTATAATAATTGGTTTGCGCAAAAGTTATTGTGTCTACAAACGATGGGATATATTCATGGAACTTTTACTTATTTTTATTTTTACTTGTAATGGCGGCGATCAGTAACCTATAGTATTGCGGCCGACAAATTGGACACCTAATTGACGCTTTTGACTCTTTTTTGGGGACCAGTGACATCATTACAGTGATCAGTGCTAAAAATATGCACTGTCACTGTACTAATGACACTGGCAGGAAAGGGGTTAATATCAGGGGCGATCAAGGGGTTAACTACCCAGTGTTTCGGTGTAGTGGGGGAGGTGATTTCAATAGTGGAGGACATGGATCGGTGTTTGTGCTTTACAGGAACATAGGATCCATGCCTTCTGACAGAACAGCGATCTGCTTTGTTTATATAGGCAGACTACCACTTTGTCAGTGTACTGAACAATTGGCGGGTGCCGGCAGACATCGGGTCTGCAGGACCCGCTGATAAGCTCTTGATGTGTAAAATCACAGTGGGAGCGAGCCACCAGCCGCGCACACTCACGCACGATACCCGGAAGTGCAGGATCAATCACGTAAATATACACATGATCCTACGCAGCCGCCCTGTAGCAGTAAATGTGCTATGGGGTGGTCGGCAAGTAGTTAAAGGGAGCCTGTCAGAATACGGGCACTGCCACTGTTGGCTTGTCTGGTATGGCCACTAGGGATGGGATGGGCAAACGGTGCAGTCCAAGCATTCGGCCATTCGCTGAACACACAAATTTGCAAGGTGTTTGCCTCGATGAACACCCTGCAATGCACTGAGCACTGCACAGTGCATTCTGCGCCCTGATGGGGCAAAGCGCAGTGTAAGCAGGTTGTTAAGGAGCGGGGCTGGGAAGCCAACCTCAATCCTTAACAATCGATGAGTCATCAGCTGTCAATGGGCCCCCCTCAGTCTATACACGGCCATTGGGTCTGGTATAGATTTGGAGGGGAACCCTAAGCCAAAAATGTAACAAAAAACTGCGTGCCCCCCCCCCCCAAAAAAAAGTCATACCAGACTCTTATCCGGGCATGCAGCTTGGCATGTTAGAAAAGGGGTGGGGGACAAGCGAGCGCCCCCTCCTGAACCATGCCAGGTCGCATGCCCCTATGATGGGGGTGGGTGCTTTGAGTCCCCCCTGCCCCCCACCCCAAAGCACATTGTCCCCATGTTAATGGGGACAAGGGCCCCACAACTGTAGTTGGTGGTTGTGGGGGTCTGCGGCCGGGGGGCTTTTTGGAATCTGAGCCCCCAGATTCCGGCTCCCCCTATGTGAATGAGTAACGGGTACATAGTACCCCTACCCATTTACCAAAAGAGTGTATAAAAAGTAATAAAAACAAAAGACACGTTTTTTGCCAATTTCTTTATTAAAAAATAAGAAAAATTGTGTCCCTTAATGTAAATCCATCGTCAATTACGTTGCACTTTAAAAATAATTTAAATCACTGCTCCTGAAAAAAACAATTGTTTTTAAAAAAAAAATTGCATTGATACAAGTCCCCCAGGGCATTACCCGGACCCCTATACCCCATTTTATGGCCAATTACTTTCATATAAGCCTTTAAAATGGGCACTTTTTATGTTTCCTGTTTGGCTCCTATAGATTTCAATGGGGTTTGCCGTTTGTGTTAGAACTTTTCCCCTGTTCGGGAAGTTCAGCTGTGAACCGAACAGGGGGGTGTTCGGCCCATGTCTAATGGCCACTCCAATATTCTTGTAGCATGTATGTTGCAGGCAGAAAACCCAAGAAAAAGGAAACTGACAATATGTACAATTGATGTGATTTTTGCACCAAGTGCTTTAAATTAATTCTGTCAAAAGACAGAATACAAACACCACTAGGTGGCAGTAAATTGCTTTATGAAACCTCCATCTGTGCCATCTCTGGAGCCCCTGAACCTGATTCACAGTGTGAACATCTCCGCTCTTAAGGCCAGAACTGTCCACTAATGTCTAGAGCAGCCTTTCCCAATCTTTTGTTCCAAAGGAACCCTTGAAATAAGTTTTTGGGGTTAAGGGAACTCCTGCAAAAAAACTTATCATTGATAGGATAGAAAGAAAGTCCTTTACTCTGGTGGTCAGTGACAGGAATGCTACCCATACACACAGCTAGAAAGACTGCTACTTAGTGGCGGCTGGTGCATTGGGGGCGCCGCCACCCCCCCTATCCATGCGTTTGGAACCCTAATCTACATGCAGGGCACAGGGAGCATGGATTTCAATGGGGTTTTTTTGTTTTTGAAACACGTGATTAGAGCCAGAGGCTCTTATAGGCTTCATAAAAGGGTGAGCTCGGGGCGCAGAGCACTGAGCTCTGAGCCCACCCAGTTGTGTGACAATAGTGAATGAATAGAATGAATATTTGCTATTGCCATACAGGTTCTCCTCCCAGCCAATCAGGATGCGGGTCTTGAGACCTGTTTCCCGATTGGCTGAAAGGAGAGGGAATACTATTGGCCAAGGAGGAAGAGGAGGGAGGAGATGCAGGGGAGGCCGCCACTGTCACCGCCAGAGGAAGCCGCCGCTGGAGATGAAGCTGATGGGAGGCTTCTAATGGGGCCAGGCAGGATTCCACCAATTCCAAGATACCCGAAAATCAATGCAAGTGATTGTGTGACCTGTTCTCATGTCAGCACTCTTTAATGTGAGTGAGCCGGCGATGGGGGGGGGGGGGGGGGTGCTGTATGGTGTGCGAGCTGGTGTAGTCCGGGGGGGTATGGTGTGGTCCATCGTACAGTGAAATACATTTGAAAAACGAACATGACTTGAAACCCATAACTATTGTAGGCAGAAATAAATCTATATTCCACTTTTGCCTGCTTGTGAGCTAAAAGAGGGGTTGGATCTTTAAGATTTTTAGTCAGATAGCTTACTTTACACACAAAAACAAAAAATAAATGCTTTAAACCTTGGGAGGACAGCACTGTTCAATCTACTTTCAGTTGCAGGAAGAAACCGGAAGAGGAAATGTAATCATGCATGATGGAGGAAATAAATGAAGCACACATGTGCCATCTAGAGGAAATTAACATTATAGACACAAAAACCTTGTGCATACAAGTACACTCCCACCATCACGCAACGTGTGATTCTGAATAGAACACAAGTGATTTGCACAACATGTAAGTCTTGCTACGGCTTTCACTACCCTCTTCCAATCTGAAAACCTTTGTAGGCGATTTAACAGAGGCCTTTCTTCCCTTGCCTTGATAGTATGTACCTGTACAACTTTGAGTTCTGGGTCACCATCATCAATCTCTCCCACCTTAATGTCTTGCTCTCTTTGCCATAGAAAACTTGGCCCAGTGAACCAGTTTGACTCTACAAGTTTCTCTGCAGAGTCATTGGGAGGCGTGGTCAGGTGGGTTATGTTCTGAAGCAACATATCTCCATTGACTAGGCTTAGTGTTTGACCTGATCAGCTGAATTTGGTCGGCTACAAATACATGGAACCGTCTTGCATCATTATTAATATAACAAAGCGCAACCATAGAGTGGGTCCAATAGTATTCACGGATAGAGATGTACCGAACGGTTCGCCGGCGAACTTCGAACGTTCGCGTTCGCCGCTGCGGGCGAACATATGCGATGTTCGGTCCGCCTCCTATACATCATCATTGAGGCAAACTTTGACCCTGAACATCACAGTCAGCAGACACATTCCAGGCCAATCAGCATACCTCCCTCCCACACCCTCCCACCTGCTATAAATAAGCAAGGGCAGCATCCATCTTAGATCATTTCTGTGTTACTGAGAGCAGGGAAAGTGCTGGTGCTGCTGCTGCTGCTGTTATAGCTGGGGACAGTTCCCGGTCTTGTTAGCCAGTGTTCTTGGTACACTCCTGCTGTAAGGACAGCACCCCAAAAAGCCCTTCCTAGGGCTGGTATTTGAGGGTTTTTTTTGGATATATATATATATATATATATATATATATTGTCCCCAAAAGCCCTTTTGAGGGCTGGTATTTGTGTAATTTTTTTTGTTCTGTGATATATATATATATATATATATATATATTGTCCCCAAAAGCCCTTTTGAGGGCTGGTATTTGTGTAATTTTTTTTGTTCTGTGATATATATATATATATATATATATATTGTCCCCAAAAGCCCCTTTGAGGGCTGGTATTTGAGTGTTTTTTTAATATATATATATATGTAGCATGTCCAGAACCAGAAAAAAAGATCATATAGGTGTAAAAGGGGTTCCCACCATCCCTGCTCTACTGAAAAATTATCTTTTTTTTCTGGTTCTGGACATGCTACAGAGCTGAAACTTCACAGGTACACTTTTTAGACCCCCTAGACACCAAATCACACAAAAAAAGTTCTTAAAAATTGTCATTTTTGATAGAGAGCCAATTATTGGGAAAAAAAAAAAAAAACTTAACAAAAAAAACATTTCTTTGGATTTATTGTTTGGGGGGGTCTAAAAAGTGTACCTGTGAAGTTTCAGCTCTGCAGCATGTCCAGAACCAGGAAAAAAAGATCATATAGGTGTAAAAGGGGTTCCCACCATCCCTGCTCTACTGAAAAATTATCTTTTTTTCTGGTTCTGGACATGCTACAGAGCTGAAACTTCACAGGTACACTTTTTAGACCCCCTAGACACTAAATCACACAAAAAAAGTTCTTAAAAATTGTCATTTTTGTTAGAGAGCCAATTATTGGAAAACTTAAAAAAAAAAAAAAAAAGCTTAAAAAAAAAAATTTCTTTGGATTTATTGTCTGGGGGGTCTACCTGTGAAGTTTCAGCTCTGTAGCATGTCCAGAACCAGAAAAAAAATAGAATTAGGGTTAGGGCTAGGGTTAGGGTTAGGGTTAGGGCTAGGGTTAGGGTCAGGGCTAAGGTTAGGGTTATTTTTAGTGCTTAGGGTTAGAGTTAGAGGGGTAGGGGTAGGGCTACTAACTCTAACCCTAAGTATCTCACCGTAACCCTAACCCTAGCCCCTAACACTAAACCTAACCCTAACCCTCTAACCATAACCCTAACCCTCTAACCTTAACGCTAACCCTCTAAGCCTAGCCATAAAAATAACCCTAAACCTAACCCTAACCCTAACCCTAACCCTAGCCCTAACCCTAGCCCTAACCCTAATTCGTAATTTTTTCTGGTTCCGGACATGCTACAGAGCTGAAACTTCACAGGTACACTTTTTAGACCCCCCAGATGCTAAATCCAAAGAAATTATTATTTTTTTTTTTTTTAATTTTTCCAATCATTGGCTCTCTATCAAAAAGGACAATTTTTAATAACTTTTTTTGTGTGATTTAGTGTCTGGGGGGTCTAAAAAGTGTACCTGTGAAGTTTCAGCTCTGTAGCATGTCCAGAACCAGAAAAAAAATAGAATTAGGGTTAGGGCTAGGGTTAGGGTTAGGGTTAGAGCTAGGGTTAGGGTCAGGGCTAAGCAGGGCCGCCATCAGGGGGGGACAGCCGATACACATGTAGGGGGCCCGAGTGCCTGTAGGGGCCCTGGACCCGGCATCCATGAAGTGTGCAGGAGACAGTAGCCAGGGGACACATAAGGCAGGAGAAGCGCAGAAGGATAAATGCATAGTAAGCACAGTAAACTAGCTGGCAGGGCTGGGACTTGGGAGATGTTATGAGGGAGGGACTTAAGAGCCTTTCAGCTACTCATTGGCTGAGGAGGTAACAGGAGGCGGGCTGATCCGCTTCCTGCTGCCTCCTTAGCCAATGGGTACACAGGGTGCACTGTCCATCACTGCACAGCCTGGTGCTTCCTCTGCTGATGGGATTGAATTCCTCTGCAAAAAAAACCTGCTGCAGAGATCGAGGTAAGAGAGATTAAAAAGAAATGTTTCCTACTGAAGCTGCTAGATTTAGCTAGAAGACATGTACAGTTCATAGCCCTTGCCCTGTTAATTACAGTCACTGTATTTACAACCTTATTGATGTCTATTTAGCAGGGTGAAAGTAACTTTACACACGTGTAGCCAGAGGCGGACTGGGCCGGGAGGCAGGGAGGCGATTGCCCTCCAGGCCGCTCTGATGCTTCCTAAAAAGGCCACTCGCTCCGCACCGATTCCACCCCTGCAGACAGGCATGACACCCGCCGACCGTCGCTACATTGTGTTATACTTGCGGAGCATCACTGCTCTGCTGCAACTCTGCAAGTATACTATAATGTAGCGGTGGCTGGCGGGTGTCATGCCTGTCTGCAGGGGTGGAATCGGTGCGGAGCGAGTGGCCTTTTTGACTGGTGAGTCCAGTCACTTCCCTGTCAGGTGGAGTGATCTCCACCCGACAGATGCTTTCTAGTCCCGGCCGAGTGTGATGTCATCCAGAGGCCAGGAGGCGGGAAGAAAGGACGGAGGAGAGTGCTTCTGCAAGGAACTGCGAGGAGCCAGCCCAGTGAAGCCCTGTGGAATAGTGAGTTTTCAGAGGCTGCTCAGGCTGATAATACACCTTACATAAGGCAATGTTATGTCAGTGTTGTAGATGTGTGAAATGGCTCAAGTGATTAACTCATTGAGGCGAGGAGTTAATTTACAATGCTGTTTGTAAAATGCAGCATGGAGGGGGTTAATGTACTGCCAATGGCCACTAATGCATTAGTGACCAGTGACAGTTAATTAACCCCTTTGTGCTGCATTAGTGACAGTGGCACCAGTGTCAGTGTTAATTAACCCCTGTATTGTGCAGCATGAAATGGTTAATAAACACTGACACTGGTACAACTAATGCAGCACAAAGGGGTTAATGACTGCCACTAGTCACTACTGCATCAGTGTCTAGTGGTGTATTTTATTTTTGTGCTACCCTAGGCAAGATTTAAATCGGGCACCCCCATCTAAATGTATCCCACCCCAGCCACAGTATACTGTTCTTGTCTCAGGGTCTGATGAGGAAGCCACAGCTGTTCACAATGAATGGCTGCGGCTTCCTTATCAGACCCTGGGACATGAGGGCAGAGGATGGGGGTCAGTGGGACATAGGACGGGGTCAGCAGGGCAGAGAATGTGGCTGCAATGGTAAGCACTGATCAGGAGCAATAAATAAGCTGGATTGATATGCAGCACTAGTAGGTGGCAATGATGGACACTGATAGGTGGCACTGATCAAGCTGCACTGATGAGGCTGAGCTTATATGCACTGGTGAGGCTGCATTGATGGGCAATGATCAGGCTGCACTGATGAGGCTGCACTGATGGACACTGGTGGTGCTGCGTTGATGGGGACTGATGAGGCTGCATGGATGGAAACTGATGAGGCTGCACTGGTGGACACTGATGAGGCTGAAAAAGTGAAAAAATGTGGCTCTCAACAGCTTGATAAAACACAAAATAAATTATTCCAATGTACAAACGTTCGTGCAAAAAAACAGTTTCTAGTGTCCAAAAAAAAAAAAGGGTTAAGCAAACAGCCAATGATGGAAACACAGACTTGATAGGAGTGAATCTCAAAAAAGCCTCCACCTCCACACGATCACCCAGTGAAATGTATAGGTACCGCTTACCAGAACCACTGGACCCCTTAGTTATAGGGGGTCAAACACGCTTATTGATCCACATCAGATCCGACCTCGCACATCCCCCTCTCACACAGGCGACAGTGTGTAGCCAAATCGATGGAGCATTAAAGAACCAAGTCATAGATGGAGAGAAATGACAAACAGGCTCTCATGGTGCAGTATTACTCATCAAAGGATCATTTTCAGTTTGCTGGGGATAGGAGACCCCGCTCCACGCCTGCGTTCCTTAGACCCGGAAGTTTACGGTCTCACGTTCCCAATCTAAGGGTCTAAGGAACGCAGGCGTGGAGCGGCGGCTCCTATCTCGCCTGTGTGAGAGGGGGATGTGCAAGGTCGGATCTGATATGGATCAATAAGCATGTTTGACCCCCTATAACTAAGGGGTCCAGTGGTTCTGGTAAGCGGTACCTATACATTTCACTGGGTGATCGTGTGGAGGTGGAGGCTTTTTTGAGATTCACTCCTATCAAGTCTGTGTTTCCATCATTGGCTGTTTGCTTAACCCTTTTTTTTTTTTTGGACACTAGAAACAGTTTTTTTGCACGAACATTTGCACATTGGAATAATTTACTTTGTGTTTTATCAAACTGTTGAGCGCCACATTTTTTCACTTTTTCATTTGTCACGTTATTCACGTTGATTTTGCAGCTCGCAGAGTGGAAGCAATTTCACCCTAAACACATTTATAGATATGAGTAGTGTTTATTTATTTATACATCACATTCATTTTGCGCAGTTTTTGTTGGGTTCACCAATAATCTTCTTTCACTGATGAGGCTGAGCTGATGGACACTGATCAGGTTGCATTGATGGGCACTGGTGAGGCTGCATTGATGGGTACTGATCAGGCTGCATTGATGGCAACTGATAAGGCTGCACTGGTGAGGCTGCATTTATGGGCACTAGAGAGGCTGCATTGATGGACACTGGTGAGGCTGAATTGATGGGCACTGGTCAGGTTGCATTGATGGGCACTGATCAGGCTGCATTGATGGGCACTGGTCAGGTTGCATTGATGGGCACTGGTCAGGTTGCATTGATGGGCAATGATCAGGATGCCTTGATGGGCACAGGTGAGGCTGCATTAATGGGCACTGATGAGGCTGGACTGATGGGCACTGGTGAGGCTGCATTAATGGGCACTGATGAGGCTGGACTGATGGGCACTGGTGAGGCTGCATTAATGGGCACTGATGAGGCTGGACTGATGGGCACTGGTGAGGCTGCATTGATGCATTATTTTTGTTAAACCTCCTTTGTTGCTATTAACATTAAATTATGTTACCACATTGTATCATATTTGTCTTGCTTTATAACATCAATATCCGTTATAAACCAGGTGGGCATAGATGGTGAGCTCGGTGGTTCAATGGGCCACTTGACTGGACTTGCCCCCCAGGCCCAAGGCTGCCAGTCCTCCCCTGCGTGTAGCATAGGTATCAACTTTTGTCACCATGTTAAAAGGACAGCAGTATGGGTAGCATTACAGTGACTGTTATTAGTCCAGGTTCACTAAACTAGCCAATGCTCGGAAAAGCAAGCCATGCAGATTGCTTTTCAGGTCCCTTTTAACATGAGCTGTCTGATTGGGTCTGGCTGTTCATTTTTCACGCAGACCTAATCAGACCCTCCATTCTCCTTTATGGAGTGTTAGATGTAAATGGTATTGATTCATTTGAAATGCAGATTTAAACTATGTATGGGCAGGCTGAAGGTACCCAAGTTGATTGATCGATCAACTTGAGTACAACGTACAACCAGTCTGTCAGATTTTACACACGCTTATCACTAGCAGCTCTTGTAGCCGCTAGCAATAATCACTGTGTTTTCCTGGCAGGGGCGGCACCGGGAGAACAAAATGGCTCCGCAGGAGGGTTTCCTCTGTCTGTGTTGATGGGGGAATCAAGCAAAAATGTTTTTCCTGCAAGCCATGGGACAAACAAATAATGTTTCTTTAATTATTCCATAATTTTGCCAAAATGGGAAAAAAAGATGTTTGCTTTGTATTTTCTTAAGTTTTATACATAACTAAAACATCTAACAGGGTTATATTATTGCAGGAGATTTCCCCTCACTTCCTGTCTTGGTGTCACCGGGACCGGAAGTGAGGGAATCTCCCGGTGGGGATATAGCCAGCAATTCTTTCCTTTTATATATACTATGGACATTATAAGGCAACAATTGCAAGCTAGTTCCCCACAGTGATATTCCCTCACTTCCTGTTCTGGTGACACTAAGACAGGAAGTGAGGGGAAATCTCATGCAATGATATAACCCTATTAGAAATTCTACTTCCGTCTAAAAAGTATACATAAAGTAAGCACTTTGTTTCCAAAGTGGCTAAATTATGGAGGAGTTAAAACCCCATAGTGTGATCCTGGGATATGACGCTGTCCTCATACACTGCTGAATGTGTCTGTTCATTGTGCTGTGCTGAATTATCCTGGATTCTGAATTCCTGCAAGAGGAGGACATGGGATGGGGGGATGGGACTGGAGGAGGAAGAGGACATGTGACTGGAGGAGGAGGACATGTGACTGGAGGAGAAGGACATGGGATAGAGCACATGGGGTGGAGGAGGAGGAAAATGACATGGGATGGAGGAGATGGGACTGGAGGAGGAGGAGAAGGACATGGGATCGGGGAGATGAGACTGGAGGAGGAGGACATGGAATTGGACTCAGTGGGACTGCCAGTGGCCGGGCCCAGGGGAATGTAGATGGTCAGGTCTAGGGATGGGGGAGATGGGGGGACCAGGGGGCCCAGGCCTAAAACTGTGTAAGGGGCCCCAAAATGTCTGATGGCGGCCCTGGGGCTAAGGTTAGGGTTATTTTAAGTGCTTAGAGTTAGAGGGTTAGAGTTAGAGGGGTAGGGATAGGGCTACTAACTCTAACCCTAAGTATCTCACCGTAACCCTAACCCTAGCCCCTAACACTAAACCTAACCCTAACCCTCTAACCATAACCCTAACCCTCTAACCTTAACCCTAACCCTCTAAGCCTAGCCATAAAAATAACCCTAACCCTAGCCCTAACCCTAACCCTAGCCCTAACCCTAGCCCTAAGCCTAACCCTAGCCCTAACCCTAATTCGTATTTTTTTTCTGGTTCCGGACATGCTACAGAGCTGAAACTTCACAGGTACACTTTTTAGACCCCCCCCCCCCCCCAGATGCTAAATCCAAAGAAATTTTTTATTTTTATTTTTTTTTTAATTTTTCCAATAATTGGCTCTGTCAAAAAATTACAATTTTTAAGAACTTTTTTTTGTGTGATCCCTCTCCGGCATGCCACAGTCCAAGTGTTTGTCCCCTTGAAACAACTTTTCCATTACTATTGTGGCCAGAAAGAGTCCCTGTGGGTTTTAAAATTCGCCTGCCTATTAAAGTCTATGGCGGTTCGCAATGTTCGCCGGTTCGCGAACATTCGCCGATGTTCGCGTTCGCCGTTCGCGAACAGCGAATTTTATGTTCGCGACATCACTGTTCACGGATACCACAAAAGTCTAGTTCATTCTTGCGCAAATCACCAATTTTTGTGGACACAACTGCAGCTGAGAGCTCCATTCATGGAATTGTTATTATCTGTTTTGGGGAAACTCTTGCTTTATCCTTAACAAGCGTGCAGTAGACTTCTCCAGACGTGGACACAGTTCTGAGGTATGAACATACTCCATAGCCGGACACGTTAGCGTCAGAAAAATGGTGAAGCTCATTTTGCTCAATATCTTTGAATGTTGTTGACACATAACAACGTGGTATCTTTACTGAAGACAGGTTTTGAAGGTCCTAAAGCTTCCCAATGCGGCCTGAGGTCATCAGGAAGTGGTTCATCCCAGCCTATCTTGTCTTGACTCATTCTTTGTAGTATCCCTTTACCAACTAAGATGAAGGGAGCGACAAATCTGAGAGGATCAAAAATCAAAGCGACTGTAGACAGCACTCCTTTTCTAGTGAAAGCATTTTCCCTTGCTAAGACTCTGAAATGGAACTTGTCTGCAGTTATGCACCATCGAACCCCTAGCTTCTATTTTAGGTTCTTCTGGGGTCAAATCAAAGTCATTTGCACCTTCAGCATATTCTTCCTTTGGGATTGTGGCCATCACCTTCCACACTTGTATAAAGTACTCAAAACCCATACTCGAGTAAAAGTACAAGTGCTCGATCAAAAAGTGACTTGAGTAGAAGTGGAAGTGCTCGATCAAAAAGTGACTTGAGTAGAAGTACTAAAGTATTCAACATTTTTTGTACTTAAGTATTGCAAGTAGTTTTTTTTTTTTTCAATTTTGCTACTCAGGTACTGAAAGTAAAAGTACCAGTAGTTTTTTTTAAAAAAATGCTACTCAAGTACTGAAAGTAAAAGTACAAGTACTGTGTTATGTAGTTATTAAAGAAAGAAGTCAAAAGTTTGAACATCATATTGTTTTTTATTATTTCAAATGATTAACCTAAAGGACAATCACAATTCCTTTGGCTGTAACTTTTTGTAAACAAAAACAGATAAAGTATGTCCCTCCCTTCCCCCTTTAAAGCATCCCTCCTTCTCTTCCCTGCATGTTTTTTTTTTCCTCCACAGCTTATTGGTGCGCAAAATCATATATAAACCAATGTGATATACAACAATATATTCCAATAATGAAATAAAGAGTGTATGAAATCAAAGTCAATAAAAAGTCCATATATATAATGCCATAATACCATATATATGTGACAAAACAAGATGAATATATTTTCAAAGGTGCAGTAATCAAACAGGTGCTATTCCAAATAATAGGTGCAGACTCCCACCACCTTGTGAATTTCCCCCTTACCCGGCGGATGAAGGTAAGTGCAAAATAATATCCAAATAGACTCTTCCAGTGAAACAAAACTGCAAAACCTGTGCTCTCAACTTCCAGTGAAAAAAGCAAAATCAGCCTCTTACCAGAAAAAAGGTCTATGTACGCTTGTGACTCTCCTTGGTTGGGGGAGGTTCTCTTTCCCCTTAACAGCAGATATGTAGACCATTTTATTTATACATACAGTAGCATTTATTTTCGTATGCGCTGATTTAAACATGACATTATACACATTTTTTTGAGCTTCATGAAACCTGCCATCTACTGTTCTGGCCAGTGGCGGCTGGTGCTCAAAATTTTTGGGGGGGGGAGCAAAAACAAAAATGTAATAGGTATTGCTTCGCGGCAAAAAACGAGGTAAAAAAATTGCATGACTTTGAGGTCATGGTACAGGCATGGCACATGTGATGGTATAGGCATGGCACAGATGGTACAGGCATGGCACAGGTGATGGAATAGGCATGGCACAGATGGTATAGGCATGGAACAGGTGGTAGAATAGGCATGGCACAGGTGATGGTATAGGCATGGCACAGGTGATGGTATAGGCATGGCACAGGTGATGGTATAGGCATGGCGCAGGTGATGGAATAGGCATTGCACAGGTGATGGTACAGGCATGGCACAGGTGATGGAATAGGCATGGCACAGATGGTATAGGCATGGCACAGGTGATGGAATAGGCATGGCACAGATGGTACAGGCATGGCACAGGTGATGGTACAGGCATGGCACAGGTGATGAAATAGGCATTGCACAGGTGATGGTACAGGCATTGCACAGGTGATGGTACAGGCATGGCACAGGTGATGTAATAGGCATGGCACAGATGGTATAGGCATGGCACAGGTGATGGAATAGGCATGGCACAGATGGTACAGGCATGGCACAGGTGATGGTAAGGTCATGGCACAGGTGGTGGAATAGGCATGGCACAGATGGTACAGGCATGGCGCAGGTGGTGGAATAGGCATGGCGCAGGTGATGGAATAGGCATGGCACAGATGGTACAGGCATGGCGCAGGTGGTGGAATAGGCATGGCACAGGTGATGGAATAGGCATGGCACAGATGGTACAGGCATGGCACAGGTGGTGGAATAGGCATGGCACAGATGGTACAGGCATGGCACAGGTGGTGGAATAGGCATGCCGCAGATGGTACAGGCATGGCGCAGGTGATGGAATAGGCATGGCACAGATGTTACAGGCATGGCACAGGTGATGGAATAGGCATGGCACAGGTGATGGTAAGGTCATGGCACAGGTGGTGGAATAGGCATGGCACAGATGGTACAGGCATGGCGCAGGTGATTGAATAGGCATGGCACAGGTGATGGAATAGGCATGGCACAGGTGATGGAATAGGCATGCCGCAGATGGTACAGGCATGGCACAGGTGATGGTAAGGTTATGGCACAGGTGATGGTAAGGTCATGGCACAGGTGGTGGAATAGGCATGGCACAGATGGTACAGGCATGGCGCAGGTGGTGGAATAGGCATGGCACAGGCATGGCACAGGTGATGTAATAGGCATGGCACAGATGGTACAAGCATGGCGCAGGTGGTGGAATAGGCATGGCACAGGCATGGCGCAGGTGGTGGAATAGGCATGGCACAGATGGTACAGGCATGGCACAGGTGGTGGAATAGGCATGGCACAGGCTTGGCACAGGTGATGGAATAGGCATGGCACAGATGGTACAGGCATGGCGCAGGTGGTGGAATAGGCATGGCACAGGCATGGCGCAGGTGGTGGAATAGGCATGGCACAGATGGTACAGGCATGGCACAGGTGGTGGAGTAGGCATGGCGCAGATGGTACAGGCATGGCGCAGGTGATGGAATAGGCATGGCACAGATGGTACAGGCATGGCACAGGTGATGGAATAGACATGGCACAGGTGATGGTAAGGTCATGGCACAGGTGGTGGAATAGGCATGGCACAGATGGTACAGGCATGGCGCAGGTGGTGGAATAGGCATGGCACAGGCATGGCGCAGGTGGTGGAATAGGCATGGCACAGGCATGGCGCAGGTGGTGGAATAGGCATGGCACAGATGGTACAGGCATGGCACAGGTGGTGGAATAGGCATGGCACAGATGGTACAGGCATGGCACAGGTGATGGTAAGGTCATGGCACAGGTGATGGTAAGGTCATGGCACAGGTGGTGGAATAGGCATGGCACAGATGGTACAGGCATGGCGCAGGTGGTGGAATAGGCATGGCACAGGCATGGTGCAGGTGGTGGAATAGGCATGGCACAGGCATGGCGCAGGTGGTGGAATAGGCATGGCACAGGCATGGCGCAGGTGGTGGAATAGGCATGGCACAGATGGTACAGGCATGGCACAGGTGATGGTAAGGTCATGGCACAGGTGATGGTAAGGTCATGGCACAGGTGGTGGAATAGGCATGGCACAGATGGTACAGGCATGGCGCAGGTGGTGGAATAGGCATGGCACAGGCATGGCGCAGGTGTTGGAATAGGCATGGCACAGGCATGGCGCTGGTGGTGGAATGGGCATGGCACAGGCATGGCGCAGGTGGTGGAATAGGCATGGCACAGATGGTACAGGCATGGCACAGGTGGTGAAATAGGCATGGCACAGATGGTACAGGCATGGCACAGGTGATGGTAAGGTCATGGCACAGGTGATGGTAAGGTCATGTCACAGGTGGTGGTAAGGTCATGGCACAGGTGGTGGAATAGGAATGGCACAGATGGTACAGGCATGGCGCAGGTGGTGGAATAGGCATGGCACAGGCATGGTGCAGGTGGTGGAATAGGCATGGCACAGGCATGGCGCAGGTGGTGGAATAGGCATGGCACAGGCATGGCGCAGGTGGTGGAATAGGCATGGCACAGATGGTACAGGCATGGCACAGGTGATGGTAAGGTCATGGCACAGGTGATGGTAAGGTCATGGCACAGGTGGTGGAATAGGCATGGCACAGATGGTACAGGCATGGCACAGGTGATGGTAAGGTCATGGCACAGGTGATGGTAAGGTCATGGCACAGGTGGTGGAATAGGCATGGCACAGATGGTACAGGCATGGCGCAGGTGGTGGAATAGGCATGGCACAGGCATGGCGCAGGTGGTGGAATAGGCATGGCACAGGCATGGCGCTGGTGGTGGAATGGGCATGGCACAGGCATGGCGCAGGTGGTGGAATAGGCATGGCACAGATGGTACAGGCATGGCACAGGTGGTGAAATAGGCATGGCACAGATGGTACAGGCATGGCACAGGTGATGGTAAGGTCATGGCACAGGTGATAGTAAGGTCATGGCACAGGTGGTGGTAAGGTCATGGCACAGGTGGTGGAATAGGCATGGCACAGATGGTACAGGCATGGCGCAGGTGGTGGAATAGGCATGGCACAGGCATGGCGCAGGTGGTGGAATAGGCATGGCACAGGCATGGCGCAGGTGGTGGAATAGGCATGGCACAGGCATGGCGCAGGTGGTGGAATAGGCATGGCACAGATGGTACAGGCATGGCACAGGTGATGGTAAGGTCATGGCACAGGTGATGGTAAGGTCATGGCACAGGTGGTGGAATAGGCATGGCACAGATGGTACAGGCATGGCGCAGGTGGTGGAATAGGCATGTCACAGGCATGGCGCAGGTGGTGGAATAGGCATGGCACAGGCATGGCGCTGGTGGTGGAATGGGCATGGCACAGGCATGGCGCAGGTGGTGGAATAGGCATGGCACAGATGGTACAGGCATGGCACAGGTGATGGTAAGGTCATGGCACAGGTGATGGTAAGGTCATGGCACAGGTGGTGGTAAGGTCATGGCACAGGTGGTGGAATAGGCATGGCACAGATGGTACAGGCATGGCGCAGGTGGTGGAATAGGCAAGGCACAGGCATGGCGCAGGTGGTGGAATAGGCATGGCACAGGCATGGCGCAGGTGGTGGAATAGGCATGGCACAGGCATGGCGCAGGTGGTGGAATAGGCATGGCACAGATGGTACAGGCATGGCACAGGTGATGGTAAGGTCATGGCACAGGTGATGGTAAGGTCATGGCACAGGTGGTGAAATAGGCATGGCACAGATGGTACAGGCATGGCACAGGTGATGGTAAGGTCATGGCACAGGTGATGGTAAGGTCATGGCACAGGTGGTGGAATAGGCATGGCACAGATGGTACAGGCATGGCGCAGGTGGTGGAATAGGCATGGCACAGGCATGGCGCAGGTGGTGGAATAGGCATGGCACAGGCATGGCGCTGGTGGTGGAATGGGCATGGCACAGGCATGGCGCAGGTGGTGGAATAGGCATGGCACAGATGGTACAGGCATGGCACAGGTGGTGAAATAGGCATGGCACAGATGGTACAGGCATGGCACAGGTGATGGTAAGGTCATGGCACAGGTGATGGTAAGGTCATGGCACAGGTGGTGGTAAGGTCATGGCACAGGTGGTGGAATAGGCATGGCACAGATGGTACAGGCATGGCGCAGGTGGTGGAATAGGCATGGCACAGGCATGGCGCAGGTGGTGGAATAGGCATGGCACAGGCATGGCGCAGGTGGTGGAATAGGCATGGCACAGGCATGGCGCAGGTGGTGGAATAGGCATGGCACAGATGGTACAGGCATGGCACAGGTGATGGTAAGGTCATGGCACAGGTGATGGTAAGGTCATGGCACAGGTGGTGGAATAGGCATGGCACAAATGGTACAGGCATGGCGCAGGTGGTGGAATAGACATGGCACAGGCATAGCGCAGGTGGTGGAATAGGCATGGCACAGGCATGGCGCTGGTGGTGGAATGGGCATGGCACAGGCATGGCGCAGGTGGTGGAATAGGCATGGCACAGATGGTACAGGCATGGCACAGGTGGTGAAATAGGCATGGCACAGATGGTACAGGCATGGCACAGGTGATGGTAAGGTCATGGCACAGGTGATGGTAAGGTCATGGCACAGGTGGTGGTAAGGTCATGGCACAGGTGGTGGAATAGGCATGGCACAGATGGTACAGGCATGGCGCAGGTGGTGGAATAGGCATGGCACAGGCATGGCGCAGGTGGTGGAATAGGCATGGCACAGGCATGGCGCAGGTGGTGGAATAGGCATGGCACAGGCATGGCGCAGGTGGTGGAATAGGCATGGCACAGATGGTACAGGCATGGCACAGGTGATGGTAAGGTCATGGCACAGGTGATGGTAAGGTCATGGCACAGGTGGTGGAATAGGCATGGCACAGATGGTACAGGCATGGCGCAGGTGGTGGAATAGGCATGGCACAGGCATGGCGCAGGTGGTGGAATAGGCATGGCACAGGCATGGCGCTGGTGGTGGAATGGGCATGGCACAGGCATGGCGCAGGTGGTGGAATAGGCATGGCACAGATGGTACAGGCATGGCACAGGTGGTGGAATAGGCATGGCACAGATGGTACAGGCATGGCACAGGTGATGGTAAGGTCATGGCACAGGTGATGGTAAGGTCATGGCACAGGTGGTGGTAAGGTCATGGCACAGGTGGTGGTAAGGTCATGGCACAGGTGGTGGAATAGGCATGGCACAGATGGCACAGGCATGGCGCAGGTGGTGGAATAGGCATGGCACAGGCATGGCGCAGGTGGTGGAATAGGCATGGCACAGGCATGGCGCAGGTGGTGGAATAGGCATGGCACAGATGGTACAGGCATGGCACAGGTGATGGTAAGGTCATGGCACAGGTGATGGTAAGGTCATGGCACAGGTGGTGGAATAGGCATGGCACAGATGGTACAGGCATGGCGCAGGTGGTGGAATAGGCATGGCACAGGCATGGCGCAGGTGGTGGAATAGGCATGGCACAGGCATGGCGCTGGTGGTGGAATGGGCATGGCACAGGCATGGCGCAGGTGGTGGAATAGGCATGGCACAGATGGTACAGGCATGGCACAGGTGGTGGAATAGGCATGGCACAGATGGTACAGGCATGGCACAGGTGATGGTAAGGTCATGGCACAGGTGATGGTAAGGTCATGGCACAGGTGGTGGTAAGGTCATGGCACAGGTGGTGGAATAGGCATGGCACAGATGGCACAGGCATGGCGCAGGTGGTGGAATAGGCATGGCACAGGCATGGCGCAGGTGGTGGAATAGGCATGGCACAGGTGATGGAATAGGCACTTACCTGGCGACGGCTCGGCTCCCGGCGGCGGCTTCTCCCCTCCTCGCGACTCTGATGTCCGTCCTCTTCTGCTCGGCTCCTAGCGGCGGCTTCTCCCCTCCTCGCGACTCCTCTTCTTCGCGGGCTGCGGCGGGAAAGTGACCGGGCGGTGACGGTGAGTGACTGATGCACGCACCGGCACCGCCCCCAACGAGGTCACCATGGATGTCCTGAATCATGATTGGTCCAGGCTGGAGTCTGGACCAATCATGATCCAAGACATCACAAAAGGGGGTGGTGTAGCGCATTGCTCTGCGCTACAGTTACGCCCCAGAAGGCCGCCAATTGGCGCCTCTGCTGGTGGAAAACCCCACCCCCCATCGGCACCAATGCGGCGGACGCCGAAAGAGGGGTGGTGGAGCGCAGAGCTCTGCGCTACAGTTACGCCCCAGAAGGCCGTCTATCGGCGCCTCTGCGGGTGGAAAACCCCTCCCCCATAGGCACCAATGAGACGGGCGCCCCTTGTGGGCAAAAAATTTTTTTTTTAATCTTTTTTTTTTCTTTTTCTTTTTTTTGGGGGGGGGGGGGGGGGCGGCGCCCCTGCGCCCCCTATGGGCCGGCCGCCACTGGTTCTAGCAGTGGTAATTTTTATAATTGTAACAAGTAACTATGCAGCACAAAAAAAAAAAATATTGGAGTAGAAGTATTGAAATCATCGAAAAAATGTAGTGAAGTAAAAGTGGAAGTAGGAGAAAAAAATTCTACTCCAGGAAAGTACAGATACTGCCTTTCGGTACTTAAGTACAGTAGTGAAGTAGTTCTACTTAGTTACTATACATCTCTGTCACCTTCTTGCTGTTGGTGACAAATTTGTGCAATCAAAGTTTCCCGATATTGCAGAGATCCCTGGCTTCCTTCATAAGCTGGATAGCATCTGCCTCTGTGTCTATACTTGTTAGACCATCATCAACATAAAAATTGCATTTTATAAACTTCACTGTAGCTTGATTAAACTTGCCTTCACCTTGTGCGGCAAGGTGCTTGAGCCTGAAGTTTGCCCATCCAGACAATGGTAAACCCCATGATGAAGGATATACCATGATGGTTCAATTCTTATCTCCATCTCTAAGAACCTTTTCAGCATTGCCACTTACTATTATGTCCTTCACGAAAGCCATGTAGTCCTTGTTGTATTGCTCATCTTTCTTCAGATGTTTCTCTGGACACTTGAGTCTATGTTCTGCACAAGCTTTGTTGTTTGGCAATTCTGGTCTCTTGTTTTTAAAAGGCAATGGTATTTCATAGTGTCCATCTTGACTTTGCTTAATTCCTTCTTTTAACCACTTGCCGACCGCCGCACGACTATTTACATCGGCGATCAGCCCAGGGGAGGACTGGCAGCCTTGGGCCTGGGGGGCAAGTCCAGTCAAGTGGCCCATTGAACCACTGAGCTCACCATCTATGCCCACCTGGTTTATAACGGATATTGATGTTATAAAGCAAGACAAATATGATACAATGTGGTAACATAATTTAATGTTAATAGCAACAAAGGAGGTTTAACAAAAATAATGCATCAATGCAGCCTCACCAGTGCCCATCAGTCCAGCCTCATCAGTGCCCATTAATGCAGCCTCACCAGTGCCCATCAGTCCAGCCTCATCAGTGCCCATTAATGCAGCCTCACCAGTGCCCATCAGTCCAGCCTCATCAGTGCCCATTAATGCAGCCTCACCTGTGCCCATCAAGGCATCCTGATCATTGCCCATCAATGCAACCTGACCAGTGCCCATCAATGCAACCTGACCAGTGCCCATCAATGCAGCCTGATCAGTGCCCATCAATGCAACCTGACCAGTGCCCATCAATTCAGCCTCACCAGTGCCCATCAATGCAGCCTCACCAGTGTCCATCAATGCAGCCTCTCCAGTGCCCATAAATGCAGCCTCACCAGTGCAGCCTTATCAGTTCCCATCAATGCAGCTTGATCAGTACCCATCAATGCAGCCTCACCAGTGCCCATCAATGCAGCCTGATCAGTGTCCATCAGCTCAGCCTCATCAGTGAAAGAAGATTATTGGTGAACCCAACAAAAACTGCGCAAAATGAATGTGATGTATAAATAAATAAACACTACTCATATCTATAAATTTGTTTAGGGTGAAATTGCTTCCACTCTGCGAGCTGCAAAATCAACGTGAATAACGTGACAAATGAAAAAGTGAAAAAATGTGGCGCTCAACAGTTTGATAAAACACAAAGTAAATTATTCCAATGTGCAAACGTTCATGCAAAAAAACTGTTTCTAGTGTCCAAAAAAAAAAAGGGCTAAGCAAACAGCCAATGATGGAAACACAGACTTGATAGGAGTGAATCTCAAAAAAGCCTCCACCTCCACACGATCACCCAGTGAAATGTATAGGTACCGCTTACCAGAACCACTGGACCCCTTAGTTATAGGGGGTCAAACATGCTTATTGATCCACATCAGATCCGACCTTGCACATCCCCCTCTCACACAGGCGAGATAGGAGCCGCCGCTCCACGCCTGCGTTCCTTAGACCCTTAGATTGGGAACGTGAGACCGTAAACTTCCGGGTCTAAGGAACGCAGGCGTGGAGCGGGGTCTCCTATCCCCAGCAAACTGAAAATGATCCTTTGATGAGTAATACTGCACCATGAGAGCCTGTTTGTCATTTCTCTCCATCTATGAATTGGTTCTTTAATGCTCCATCGATTTGGCTACACACTGTCGCCTGTGTGAGAGGGGGATGTGCAAGGTCGGATCTGATGTGGATCAATAAGCGTGTTTGACCCCCTATAACTAAGGGGTCCAGTGGTTCTGGTAAGCGGTACCTATACATTTCACTGGGTAATCGTGTGGAGGTGGAGGCTTTTTTGAGATTCACTCCTATCAAGTCTGTGTTTCCATCATTGGCTGTTTGCTTAACCCTTTTTTTTTTTGGACACTAGAAACTGTTTTTTTGCACGAACGTTTGCACATTGGAATAATTTATTTTGTGTTTTATCAAGCTGTTGAGCGCCACATTTTTTCACTTTTTCAGCCTCATCAGTGTCCACCAGTGCAGCCTCATCAGTTTCCATCCATGCAGCCTCATCAGTCCCCATCAACGCAGCACCACCAGTGTCCATCAGTGCAGCCTCATCAGTGCAGCCTGATCATTGCCCATCAATGCAGCCTCACCAGTGCATATAAGCTCAGCCTCATCAGTGCAGCTTGATCAGTGCCACCTATCAGTGTCCATCATTGCCACCTACTAGTGCTGCATATCAATCCAGCTTAATCATTGCTCCTGATCAGTGCTTACCATTGCCGCCACATTCTCTGCCCTGCTGACCCCGTCCTATGTCCCACTGACCCCCATCCTCTGCCCTCATGTCCCAGGGTCTGATAAGGAAGCCGCAGCCATTCATTGTGAACAGCTGTGGCTTCCTCGTCAGACCCTGAGACAAGAACAGTATACTGTGGCTGGGGTGGGATAAATGTAGATGGGGGTGCCCGATTTAAATCTTGCCTAGGGTAGCACAAAAATAAAATACACCACTAGACACTGATGCATTAGTGGCTAGTGGCAGTCATTAACCCCTTTGTGCTGCATTAGTTGTACCAGTGTCAGTGTTTATTAACCATCTCATGCTGCACAATACAGGGGTTAATTAACACTGACACTGGTGCAACTGTCACTAATGCAGCACAAAGGGGTTAATTAACTGTCACTGGTCACTAATGCATTAGTGGCCAGTGGCAGTACATTAACCCCCTCCATGCTGCATTTTACAAACAGCATTGTAAATTAACTCCTCGCCTCAATGAGTTAATTACTTGAGCCATTTCACACATCTACAACACTGACATAACATTGCCTTATGTAAGGTGTATTATCAGCCTGAGCAGCCTCTGAAAACTCACTATTCCACAGGGCTTCACTGGGCTGGCTCCTCACAGTTCCTTGCAGAAGCACTCTCCTCCGTCCTTTCTTCCCGCCTCCTGGCCTCTGGATGACATCACACTCGGCCGGGACTAGAAAGCATCTGTCGGGTGGAGATCACTCCACCTGACAGGGAAGTGACTGGACTCACCAGTCAAAAAGGCCACTCGCTCCGCACCGATTCCACCCCTGCAGACAGGCATGACACCCGCCGGCCGCCGCTACATTATAGTATACTTGCAGAGCTGCAGCAGAGCAGTGATGCTCCGCAAGTATAACACAATGTAGCGGCGGCCGGCGGGTGTCATGCCTGTCTGCAGGGGTGGAATCGGTGCGGAGCGAGTGGCCTTTTTAGGAAGCATCAGAGCGGCCTGGAGGGCAATCGCCTCCCTGCCTCCCGGCCCAGTCCGCCTCTGGATCAGCCCCTCACAGGCAGAGTAACGTAGGGCTGCGTCGCTAGCCTGTGAGGGTCTAGGGAGCGAACGCGCGCCGCCGGAAGGCATGCTCCCGCGTGGTCACGGACCCCCCCACGTGTGTGACCGGCGGACCCGATGTCCGCCGGTCACTCGCGATCATCGGGTGATGTAAACAAGCCGCCTGTCATTCTCCCCTGTGTAGAAACAGTGATCATACGGTTCTACTATGTAGGACCGTTGATCACTGTTCCTACACATCAAGCCACAGCCAATCACAGTTAGAATCACGCCCCTAGGGACACACATAACCCCTCCCTCTCAAAAAAAGTTAACCCCTTCACTACCAGTGTAATTGTACAGTAACAGTGCATATGTATAGCACTGATTACTGTAGAAATGTCACTGGTAACCCCAAAAGTGTCAAAAATGTCAGTCAAGGGTCCGATCTGTCCGCTGCAATGTCGCAGTCCCGCAAAAAAAATTGCAGATCGCCGCCATTACGCGTTAAAAAAAAAAAACAACAAAAATGACAAAAATCTTTCCCTTTGTTAGTAAACGCAATAACTTTTGCGCAAACCAATCAAAATACGCTTTTTGCGATTTTTTTTACCAAACATATGGTAAAAAAAAAAAATTGGCCCAAAATGTTAAAAAAAATTTGATTTTTACTTTTTTTGGGGGGGGGGGAATTTCATATAAAAAAATGCGAAAAATATTGTTATTTTTGCAAAATTGACGCTGTTTTTTTGTTTATAGCGCAAAAAGTAAAAATCGCACAGGTGATCAAATACCACCAAAAGAAAGCTCTGTTTGTGGGAAAAAAAGGACATCAAATTTGTTTGGGTACAGCGTCGCACGACCGCGCAATTGTCCATTAAATTCACGCAGTGCCGAATCGCAAAATAGGCTCTGGTCAGGAAGGGGGTAAAATCTTCCGGGGCTTAAGTGGTTAATGTTGCCAAAAAAGCAGGTCTCTTTGTGACATAAAAACTTCTTTCCTCTTTCTTTCACTAAAATCTGACTCAAAACCCTTTAGTATATATGCTGGAGTGATCATTTCATTCACTTTGTTCCTACACACAAAGTAGACTTCAGATTTC
Source organism: Pelophylax lessonae (assembly GCF_965119305.1). Taxonomy (NCBI): domain Eukaryota; kingdom Metazoa; phylum Chordata; class Amphibia; order Anura; family Ranidae; genus Pelophylax; species Pelophylax lessonae. Next base: position 55,418,779 of record NC_138776.1, on the reverse strand, counting down.
AATTCTAGAGATGGTTTGACAGCGGGTAAAACTTGCTTCATAATAATCCTATAACTCACACCAATTTCATCTTTGTATCCATTGTAAGAGTTATGGTATCCGATGATGCTCCAACCCAACACAGATCTCTGTGCAAATGGCTTGTCTTTGTTAACACTGAGAACCATCTATGGGTAATTAGGCTTGAGGACAGTTATAGCCTATTAACAACCCATTAACAACCCTACTTCACAGTCAAGTGCAGGAAACATTTCATCTGTTAGGTGTTCTAGATGGGGCCAGTTCATTGCTGTGTCATATGTTGGTATATGGGATCTATTGACAGGTATGTAGTCTCTGGTATAAGTTGTTGGAAGTTCAATTATTATTTCAGACCTGATTCCTCTTACTTGCAGACCAATCAATTTATGGCTGGACACAACCTTTGTTTTAGAAGTTATGATGGAAATCTTGAGGTTGACTGGCTCTTTTTTAATATCAAGTATTTCAGCTGCATCTTTTAGGATGAAAGTAGTGTCACTCTGGGTGCCAAGTAAAGCGTACACTAGAATTTCTTTCCTTGGTTTAGCTGTTGTTGAGACATATACTGGAATAATTGATGAGGTATGAGTGTTACTTCTTTCTTGGGAAACTCTGTTGGAAGTCACTTGCATAGACTCTTGCGTCTTCTGTGAATCCGCTGTTCTTTCTGCGGGTCCATTGTGTGTTGGTTGTGTTGATGTTGTGTCTTCATTATTTTAATCACCCCTTGTGCGGCTGCTACTTCAGCTGCTGCTTCTTGTTTTTTCCGCAGTGATTCGTGAGAAGACTGACTGGACATCTTGGAAACAGACCTTAACTTACTGGAGGTTGCTGAAATGATGCTGGACACAGCAGTTTCAAACACTGATTCTGAATCAGGCCAGGTTATGTCTTCTGCATGGGTGTCCGCAGGTCGGGGCCGGGGATTCCTCACTGATGTCAGTCGGGAGGGGAAGAGGCGACGAGAGGAGGAGAGAGGTGGCGGGTCACGTGAGCGGCGAGTGGCGCTCTTAAAACCTGTAAAGAATGGTTCATTTTTTATAAAACACAGACACAGGGGCACACAGGATTATTACACAGACTGTAGACAGGATATGAAACTTTAAGAGCCGGTTCACATACAGGCGACCCGACTTGCCGGGGCGACATGCACGGACTTCATATCATTGAAGTCAATGCAGGTCGCTCCAGGTCGCCCCAAAGTAGTACAGGACCCTTTTTCGACTTGTGTCGCTCCTATTAGAACAGGTCCTGTGCTAATCTATGGCAGGCGACCCACGGCGACTTGTCAGGTCGCCCCAGTGTGAACCGTCTCTAAATGAAAATGCAGCAGCAGGAGGGGAGGGGGAGGGGCACTGACACAGGAGCAGGCAGGGAGGGAGGGGGGAGAGAGGACAGAGGAGGACAGAAGTGCTGTGGATGATGGAGGCACATAAACTGACCACGGTGTCAAGTCTCAGGAGCCATGGTATACTGTAGTCAGTTTACAGAGCGGAGGACATAGTCAGGCAGGATCAGTCAGGTATTTTAGGTTATAGAAGGGGCCAAATTACACAGCAAAGCACTGTACTGTATACCATGCTTTAAAGGGAACAGGATCAATTATTTTTTTTATTTATTTTTTTAGGTTAACAAATGCTTTAAAATTGAATGCTGCTCTTTGCTCTTTAAAAATAAATACTCAAAATTAGTATAATGACTAAGCTTCTCCCCTTCATGACATTATGGAAAAGGGGCGGAGCATGTGTGACCTTAAAAAGTTGCCCCCCCCCCCTGAAAAAAGTTCTGCAGACGCCCATGGTCTTCTGGACCTTTGATGGGAAAGTGTTGAACCCTTTCATTTGCAGTGTTAGTGATTGCATAACAAGTGTAGCTTTTCCTCAGAATTTCAGGTTCAGGGCTTATGATGCTTCTTATGTCACCATAAATCCATAAATATAGTCAACCTCTGACTGAGTGGCATTGATTGTGCTCACAACCTCAAGAATCAGTTCTGCATTATCACTTTTCTAAAGAGCTCTTTTCAAACCATTGATATTTCTATCTTCTATATTTCTGTTCGAAATCCTTTATTAGAGAATTTAATTTAACATCTGGCAGTGCTTTACCATTCATGGTGAGTGTGCGTGTACGTTGACTTCTTCATAATGTCTGGGAGCTGTGTAATATCTGAACTCACCTCGGGCCATTGCATTTGTGCTGCTATTTCTGCTTGTTGTGGTGAGTTGGCTTCTTCTGTATTGACAACATCTTGCCCTGGACTGACTTCTCTATTGGATAGCACTGTATTTTCACTTGTGCCTGACATGTTAATCTGTTCCGTATTAAAGGTGCTTGCTTGTTCAGCCTTTACTTGCTACGAGCTGCCTCAGTCAATTAATTGCAATTGTTTCCAATGTTGTACATCCCTTATCAAACCTACGGCTTTCCTTGCTAGCAGATTTCTGCGTGCAGCTTCACGGTTTCATGGCCTTCACAGATGCAGTGAAGTGTTCTACTATGCCACCCTTAGTCACAATGAGAAAGCTGAGGTTCTTGTGTCACAGATGTTTAATGTACATATCAAGTTCAGACACTTACATAAACACCGTAGAACTAAATAAAGAGAACAAATATGAAGGGCGAATCATCAGACATACAGTGAAATACTGTAATCAAAAGACAAACACAAGGGTGCACCTAGCGCATTAACCTCCATAAAAGGCTTTTTTGAATATAAGAATAAAAATACTCACAAACGAGTTCTTGATAATTGCATATCACAATACTGGCTTGCTGTCAGTGTCAGAAACGGAAGTTGTACCGTCCTCAGTAGCTTGAAATGGCTTACCTGTTTCGAGGCTTAGCCCCTTCATCAGAACCAGTGAAATACATTTGAAAACTAACATGACTTGAAACCCATAAACTAAACAGAAATATAGTAAATCTACATACCACTTTTGCCTGCTTGTGAGCTAAGAGAGGGGGTTGTATCTTGAAGATTCTTAGTCAGATAGCTTACTTTACACACAAAAACAAAAAAGAAATGCTTTAAACCTTGGGAGGACAGCACTGTTCAATCTACTTTTAATTGGAAGAAGAAACAGGAATAGGAAATGTAATAATGCATAAAGGGGGAAATAAATAAACAAGTATGCACACATCCGCCATCTAGAGGAAATTAACGACTTAAGGATTGCCCGTCGCAGTTTTACTGCGGCAGGCAGCCCCTCCTGCTCAAGCCTACCTAGCCCTACGTCGATCGTGCACTTGCTAGAGGAAATTAACATTATAGACACAGAAACTTTGGGCATGCAAGTGCACTGTAGGTAAAAGTTGCAAAGCGGAATTTACCACTGCTTTATTATAATTTTAGGCGTTGTAAAGAATGGTGTTACTTTTGTGAAAATAAAAATAAAGAATTAAAATAAAACAGATCACTGGTATCATGCAGCTGGCTCTGCCAAGTGACGTTGGCTATGGAACTATGCAGGTACCATCAGATGGAGGTCAATCAGCCACAGTTCAAGGAACCTCTAGAAACCTCAGGAGGAACCTTAGGGTTCCCCAGAACCCTGGCTGAGAATTGCTGGTCTAGAGAGATTTGTTTTAGACTGAATATAACCAAGGTAAAAAAACAGAATCAGAAGATCCAGATGTATGGACAATAAGGGAATCGAACTCTGCAGATTGAAAAAAAGAACATTATTATTATTATTATACAGGATTTATATATCGCCAACAGTTTGCGCAGCGCTTTACAATGTGAGGGAAGACAATACAGTTACAATACAGTTCAAAACAGGAGGAACTAGAGGGCCCTGCTCGTTAGAGCTTACAATCTAGAAGGGAGGGTCAAGTGAAACAAAAGGCAATACCCGTGGGGGATGGTTTGATGGCGAAAATGGAGGTACATTTGTTATGTGTTGGTAGGATAGGCTTCTCTGAAAAGGAGGGTTTTCAGAGATCGCCTAAAAGCTAATAGAGTAGGAGATAATCGGACAGATAAGGGTAAGGAGTTCCATAGGATTGGAGAGGCTCTGGAAAAGTCCTGGAGGCGAGCATGGGAGGAGGTGACGAGGGGGCTAGAGAGCAGGAGGTTTTGAGAGGAACGAAGAGAGCGATTAGGTTGATATTTTGAGACAAGGCTGGTGATGTAGCTAGGGGCTAAGCTGTGGATTGCTTTGTAAGATGTTGTAAGTATTTTGAATTGAATTCGTTGGGTGAGCGGAAGCCAGTGGAGGGCTTAACAGAGAGGAGCAGCAGACACTGAGCGATTGGTAAGGTGGATGAGTCTGGCGGCAGCATTCGTGATGGATTGAAGGGAGGATAGCCTGTGTAGAGGTATGCCAACAAGAAGGGAATTGCAGTAGTCGAAGCGCGAGATGACCAGGGAGTGGACTAGGAGTTTTGTTGTGTCTTTGGTTAGAAAGGGGCGTATTTTGGAGATGTTGCGGAGGCTGAGGCGGCAAGATTTGGACAGCGATTGGATGTGGGGTTTGAAGGAGAGTTCAGAGTCCAGGACAACACCTAGGACCTTGGCATGCGGGGATGGGCTGATAGTAATGCCATCATTATTGACCGCGAAGTTGGGGGAAGGGGCACGTGGTGGAGGAAAAATGATAAGCTCAGTTTTGGATGGATTGAGTTTGAGGAAGTGGTGAGACATCCAGACCGATATATCTGATAGTAAATTAGTGATATCTAATAGATCTTCAGGAAGGGCCTCTTTATATGTTCATACCAATATCACTGAGACCATAACAAGATGACTCTGGGATGATGGACAGAGAAAAGGGCCATTGGCACTTATAACTGCAAACTTCCCATAATTCCCAATTTGTGCCTATCTACCATAATTTGTTAGATGTGCCCATTACTCATCATTCCTTATCTGTGCCAATTCCCTATCATTTCCTATTAAGGCTTACTATACATCATTCCCTAGCCATTCCCATGTCCCATTATTCCCTATTTGTGCCCATTTCCCATCATTACCTATCAGTGCCCACTTCCCAACAGACCCCATCTATGCCAATTTCCCATCAACCCCCATAACTGTCCATTTCCAAATATTCCTTACTAGCACCCATTTCCTGTCATTCTCTATAAGTGCCAATTTTCTACCATTCCTTATCAGTGCCCAATAGCCATAAAATCCTATGTCTATTTCCCATCATTCTTTATCAGTGTCCACTTTTTATCAGGTCCTATCTGTGCCCATTTTCCATCATCCCACACCTATCTCCATTTCCTAGTAATTGCAGCAATAACTGTCCATTAACCATCATTCCTTCTAGGTAGAACCCATTACGCATTAGCCCCTATTTGTGCTCATTTCCCACTAGCCCTTACCTGTGCCCAGTTCCCATTAGCCCCTATCTGTGTCCATTTAAATTATTCCCTATCACTGCCCGCTTCCCATCAGGCCTTATCTATGCCCGTTTCCCATCGCTCCTTATCTGTGCCCATTTCCAATCAGGTCCTGTCTGGGCCCATATATCCCAGACCTGTATCTATTTATTCCTATACCTAACCATTACCCATAGTTCCCTATAAGTGCCTATTTCCCATCAGCCCCTGCCTGTGCTGATTTCCCATCAACCCCTATAAGTACCCATTTCCCATTAACGCCTATCATTACCCATTTCTCATCCACGCCCTTCAGTACCTATTTCTCCTCCACACCCTTCAGTACCCATTTCCCATCAATGCCTATCAGTGTCCATTTCCCATTAACGCCTATCAGTACCCATTTCCCATCCACGCCTATCAGTACTCATTTCCCATCAACCCTATGAGTGCCCAATTCCCATTAATGCCCATTTCCCACTAACGCCTATCAGTACCCATTTTCCATCCACGCCTATCAATTCCCACTTCCTATCAACCCCTATCATTTCCCATCAATATCTATCAGTACCCATTTCCCATCCATGCCTATCAGTACCCATTTCCCATCAACGCCTATCAGTGCCGATTTCCCATTACCACCTATCAGTGCCCATTTCCCATTAATGCCTATCAGTACCTATTTCCCATCAACGCCTATCAGTGCCCATTTCCCATCAACCCCTATTTGTGCCCATTTCCCATCAACCCTTATTAGTGCCCATTTCCCATCAACCACTATCAGCGCCCATTTCCCATCAACCCCTATCAGTGCCTATAACCAATCACTCCTTATCAGTACCCCTTTCCAATCACTCCCTATAAGTGGCAATTTCCCATCATTCCCTATAAGTGCCTATTTACAATCGTTAACTCTCTGTGCCCATTTCCCTTCATCCCCTCTCTGTGCCTTTTTCCCATTAGTGCCCATCTGTGCCCATATAGGTACCATGCTATAAACCAGCTTTTCTCAAACATTTATTATGGACAAACCCTTGAACTAATATTCTAGTCTCAGGGAAGCCCTGCTAAAAATAATTACTGGTAATGAGTGGCAGAAACCTCTGGAGGAACCCTAGGGATCCATGGAACCCAGGCTGAGAAAGGCTGCTATAAACACACCAAGTGATAGTGTCAAGTCTTGATGTGCTGTTTTCAATGAACCGGTATAATAACATGGGTGGGGGTAGTGGTGTATTTTGGTTTTGTGCTGCCCATAGAGGGACTACAATCATGCACCCCATCCATCTGAATTTGTCCCACTTGAGCCCCAGTATATCATTCTTCTCTCAGGGTCTGATGGGGAAGCTGAAGCTGTTCACAGTGAACAGCTGCAGCTTCCTCATCAGGTTTTGATACATGATTCATCCACGTTCCATATATAGAATTACTACCCATGATCTGACACTCGCGGTGATACCTTATATGTGTGGGACGATCGCTGTTTGCATGCGTGCAGGATCAACACGTGTATGCACCTTTGCGAGCAAACACAGGAGGACGGGGGCACTTAAAAAAAAATTTCTTACATTTTTTTTTTTTAACTTTTGCTTTTATTTATTTTTTTTACTCACTGTTATTGCTGTATAAACATTCTTGTGACAGCAATAGGCACGTGACAGGTACTCTTTATGGAGAGATCTGGGTCTATAAGACCCCAAATCCCTCCTCTGCTCTTAAAAGCATTAAAATAACCAAGATCGGTGGTCATGTTGTTGCTTCCGGTTTACTGTCACGAACAGCCGATCTCTGCTTTGCTTGGCTTTCCTGCCAGCCGGTGGACGTGCTGGCTGGTCGCTTGGGTCTCCCGGTGGGACAGGAGAGCCCAAAAGAGCTGCGGAAGGCGGCGGGAGGGGTAAGCCGTTCTGTTTGCTATTACTGTACAAGAGAAACAACCGCCGGCTCTAAAAAAGGCTGCATATCATCCCAGTACAACCACCTAAAGGACGGGAAGTGGTTAAAGAGGGCCTCTGCCCTTCTGTCTGGGGGCGACACTGCCCCACCTGAAAAATGCTGCTCAAGGCAAATGACTTGTTTGCCTCACCGTAGATACACCCCTGGTGGGGGGGGGGGTGTATAGAAGATCCCCCCAGATTCTCATAAACCACCCTATCATAATATTTCCCCTGTGCCTTCTAGGGCCCCATAAACCGTGACTCAATGTTGGGTCCCCTTAGTAAGTCAATGTGGTCCCTCCACAGCATGGTACAGAGGGGGGTCCTGTAGTAAAGTAATTTCCACACAGATCTGGACCCCCAAGGGATGCACAGATATGTGTAGACACAGGTGACAGGTTCTCTTTAAGCTGCAGAATGAGAGAAATCTCCTATTCTGTATCTCATGAAGAAGCTGTGGAGAAATAAATGTGTATCCTGATGTATGTGCCACTATGGCGGAATGTATCTGAGAAATGCACACTGCAGATGTTCAGAGCCGAATATTGCAGATTGAATGTCTATCATAAAAATGAAATATGGAGAATCCAGAATCTAACCTTGCAGATTAACCCTTCACGTCAGCTCTGCTTCTTGCTGGATGTGTATGAGATATGAGACTTGTCTACCGCCACAGACACTACATGGATGTCAAAGGATGGAAAGGAGAGATTTAATTCATATAGCACACAACAGATATAGGTCAGCCTACAATCCCGGGTATACAATATTATTATAAAAATACCCCGGGCAACTCTTTTGTTACTTCCCCTTTAAATCCTGCAAAATAGACACCATTCAACATTTGGATCCCGTCTGCAATATTTCTTTCCCTTCTGATATATATTGTTATATGTCTCCCCGAATATGACTGTTATTTTTATAACTCACTTTATAATTTTGTTTTCTCTTCTTTTTCTTTTTTTATAGCTTTACAGTTTTTACAAAGTAAAAATTGATGGAGTTGGTGAAGCACATAATGGTTACGTCATATCTATGGTTTGTCTATCTGCAGATTGAGGGCTGTTAGCTAGAAATTCCCTCAGTGCATTGCTTGGGTAAATATAATTTAAAAAGAATAAATAATAATAATAATAATAATAATCTACTATTTTTTTATTTTTTTTATTTAGTGGTTGTAGGATTTTGAAAAAGGTTTATTTAGGGTAATTTATTTAATTTAGTGCATTTCTCTTTTTTTTATTAGGGTGTATGTTTTTTCGTTTCAGTAGATTTTTATTGATTTTCAGTACAAGTGAACAAACATTGTCATTACATTGGTGACGATAGGTTTCCAGATGACCACACAAAGAGGTGCTAGCCCGCATCTGGAAAATACCGTTGTTACAATCAAGTTGTAAATACAAGGAAAATGGAAAAGAACTACAAACAATATGAACAAAGGAAAACAAAGCAAATAAAGCTATAACATTAGTCAAAGCATTCCAAATGTAGCTGGTATCATTTCAGTAAGTACAGTTGAATTATTTTGTGTTACAATCATGTCTACTGTGCCACCAGTGGCGGTCCGTGCATAGGGGGCGCCAGGGCGCCGCCCCCCTTAAAAGAAGGAAAAAAAAAAGAACAATAAAGTTCTAGAAAAAAAAAAATCGGTTCGCCGGCCTTTGTGGTGGCTGAAGGGGGGGTGGGGTTTACGACCCAGAAAGGCGCCGATTGGCTGCCTTCTGGGGGCGTAACCTGGGCGCAGGAAAGAGCGCTTGGCCACCCCTTTTCGTGGGCATATAGGACCCACGAAACGCGTAGAGCTCACACTTCAATTATGAGTTATGCATGTCATTCTCTTATTCATTGATGTTAATATGTTATCATGCTTTTACACTATGTATTGATGTCTGCTGTCTATATGCATTTATGTGTATTATATGTACAAATAAATTTGTTACTGCATACTTATGCTTTTTACTCATTTACATTTCTGCATCCATCTCATTCAAAGTCCCATGGGGTGTTCTCTTTTTGTTTTCTTTATTGCATTGAAGGGGTCACAGCACAGTGTTCATTGCATTGAAGGGGTCACAGCACAGTGTTCATTGCATTGAAGGGGGCACGCACGCTGATCTCTGCATTAAAGGGGGCACAGCACAGTGTTCATTGCATTGAAGGGGGCACAGCACAGTGTTCATTGCATTGAAGGGGGCACGCACGCTGATCTCTGCATTAAAGGGGGCACGCACGCTGGTCTCTGCATTGAAAGGGGGCATGTACGCTGGTCTCTGCATTGAAAGGGGGCATGTACCATCTCCTGTACCATGACCTGTGCCATGCCTATACCATATCTGTGCCATGCCTATACCATATCTGTGCCATGCCTATACCATCTCCTGTACCATCACCTATGCCATGCCTATACCATCACCTGTGCCATGCCTGTACCATGACTTCAAAGTCACGCAATTTTTTACTGCGTTTTTTGGCGCGAAGCAATACCTATTACATTTTTCTTTTTGCGCACCAAATTTTGAGCACCAGCCGGCACTGTGTGCCACTCCACCCATGGACCCCACCTATTTATTGCAGTTGTTAGGGTGTTTAAGGCAGATGCAAATATTCGTTCATAGGAACAATATTGTTGCATCAGGTTCACCACTTCCTTCAAAGAAGGGACTAGGGGTGATTTCCAATGTCTCATTAAGGATTAAGGTTTGTTATCACATTTCTCAAAGGGATGGGAATTTTTTCTATATCTAAATTTAGTAATGCTAGTCCAGGTGATGTTTGCATTGGGATAGCAGTTACTTTAGATATGAGATGAAATATAAGGGGCCAAAATTTGGCTAATGCTTTATATGACCATATGAGGTGGAATAGAGTGCATACTTGGCCTCAATTCCTCCAGCAAAGGTTGGGTAAATGGGAGTAGAATTTGGATAGACGGTACATAGATACCAGCGGTGAGTGATCTTGTGCATTCGTTCCCAATGATTGGCGTTTCTAGTATATTTGTATGTTGTTGATATGGCTGAACGCCATTGTTTGAGGGAGTAGGTGGAATTGAGATCCGTTTCCCAAGCTATTAATGTCTTTGATTTTTCAAGGTTAAATTTACCACCAAGAGTGGAATATATAAGGGATATACCTCCTTTTGCTATACCCGGTTTTTGAAAGTATGCAATAATGGTACTGGGAAGAGTGCAGTGTGTATCTGTAATTGTTCTCAGAAGGGAGGAAATTTGAGGGTAGGTGAACTGTTCTGTATTAGGTAAATTAAATTCAGTTTGAAGGGCACGGAAGGATTGAAAATCATTTCAGGAGTATAGATGATGAAGTTTTGAAATTCCTCTTAAGTGCAAATTTCTTAGGTTGATGTTTGGTATAAGTAGTGTACATATTTCCAAGGAGGTAGGTATAGTGGTTGTTGGTCCACTGTAATTTGGGGAAAGCAGAATTTTCCAAGCCTTCAGAGAAGCCATCACTGTGGGTGGTAGTGAGGATAAAGAATGTTATTTGAATTGTTGGGATAAGAGAAATTTAAGTAAGTTTTTACCTGTTACTGCCTTTGCCTGCAGTAAGAACCATATGGAGGATTGGGGGGGGGCTCGAACAAATGCTTTAGCTGGGCCAACACTGAAACTAAGTAGTAGTCTCGAAGAACCACATGAACCAGACTACCCGCCCTTCTGTGATTAATGAGTTTACCAAATGTGCAGTGGGATCTTTTGTTCTGCCATAGGAATCTTTTGGTGGCAGTTTGTGAGTAGGATGCAGGTATAGGAATGGGGAGAGTTCTAAAGAGGTATAGAAGTTTTGACAGTACTACCATTTTGAAGGCTTCCAGATGGCCAAGCCAAGATAATTCTGTTTTGGAAATGTTTGAAAGTTGAGTGTTTAGTTTAGCTAAAAAGGGCAGGAAGTTGTAACTGAAAAGAGAGTAATCCCAAATTAATTTATCCCCTCGTCTCTCCATACAAAAGGGTATGTGTCTGCAAGTGCCGCCCTAATCCCAGGATTTAAGCCTAAGTCTAAGATGTAGGATTTGGTTGCGTTGATTTTGTATTAGGAGACCTCTTGACATAGTGTCAGAGCTCTATAAACTGCAGGTAGGGAGGATTTGGCGTTAGATAACATCAGGATTATATTATGGGTAAACTAGCTTATGGTGTGATCTATTAAATCTACTTTGGGGCCTTGAATCTCATGATGTGAGCGGATGTAGGAGGCCAACGGCTCCATGAGAAGATTGAAAATAAGGGGGGACAAGGGGCATCTCTGTCTGGTGCCATTCATGATATGAAAGGATTGTGATAACATACCATCCACATACACCTGGGCAGAGGGGCACGTGTATAATGCCATAATCGCCAAAAATATTGTACTCGGAAAGCCAAACCTCTGGAGGACTCCTGCAAGATATCCCCAGTGAACCCGGTCGAAACGCCTTATCCATATCCAGAGCTTAGGCAGAGAAGGCACTTTCGACTGGCCCGCATGATGAATAACATTTATCACCCGCCTGGTGGCATTGAGGTTTGTCTCCCTTTAGTGAAACCCGCTTGGTCTGGGTGGATCAGTGCTGACAGTATATCAATGAGGCCTAAGGCTATACGTTTGGCGTAAAGCTTTAGGTCAATGTTTAATAGGGAAATAGGCCTAAAGTTCTGGGGCGTGTCCTGTGACTTCCCAGATTTGGGCAATGTGATAGTCAAGGCATTGAGCATTTCTTTTGGGAAAGAGGAGGAGGTTGCAGCCAACCTGAAAACATCCCCAAGGTAAGGAGTAAGAATGTGTTTGAATGTTTTGTAGTATTCCCCACTAAAACCATCTGGACCGGGTGCTTTATTATTAGGCAAGGACCCTATACCTGTATGGATTTCCGAAGGTGTGAAGGAGGAATTTAGCATTTCCAATTGGTCAGGTTTGCTATGTTGGGCACTTGGTGGAGGGAGGAACCAAGAGCACCGGTAGGGTACCACAGAAGAAGAGGATTGAGGTTGCGCTGTGCAAACCCATTGTAAGTACAACATGTTTGTTATTTTGAAAAAGTAAAATGTGATCCTTTACAATCACTCTAAATGTCCATTGTTCCTTGTATATCCATCTAAAAGTATTTTGTGTGTGTGATAGCCTTGTATGATAGGGAACAATTCTGTTTTTGAAGGGGTCAAAGGCACTAACAATGTACAGTATTTATTGAAAGTATTAAAACCTCTGGATCAGCATGACGGCCAGAGATTTGGCAGACGTCACCAATGACAGCTTCTATGTCTCCCTCTTGACAATGGATAATTATTTGGCATGTCCAGGGAACTATACCAATAAGAATCTAATTGTTTTAGATGTATCTCATTATCTGTGGGAGACATCAAGAGTGTGGTCCAGACTTTGGTAGCCTTTAGCTCTCCAGCCATTCTAGAAGGAAAATTCTTAGCATTCCCCACAAGGTTCTAGGGGGTGGGGTAGGTTGGGACTTGTAGTTCCACAGTGATACACTGTAGTCTTGAAATATGTTTAAATTTGTATCTCTAATTTTGAATAGTGCAGGAACCCATTTCATGCTAAATGCAGTATATCTAGTTCTGTGTCCCTATAACACTTCCAGGTATTTATTACCTCTCCCTGAGATAACGGTACACCCCTGACAATGCCTTTACCTGCTTTTCTCTACAGAAGGGCGGCACCATCTTTGTTCAGATATCATCCAGGGTCTCCACCTACTTCTTGGACTGAGATGTTGTCTCATAGATGACACAATTATGTAAATCCGGGTGGCTGTGCAGTCCTTGGATGTTGCAGTCTGATCACTGGAGATACGGAGACTGAGGAAATGCATTCTCCTGCCTGCAGCAGACTGATGACATCTTCTCAGCCTAGGCTAAATCACTGGTCTGCTGCTTAAGGATGGCTTTTTATTAATAAAAGGTGGAGCCTTTCTGAAGAGTGATACTATTGATGTACAATGTGACATATCAGCTATTTGGTTCTGCAGGCGTGTAAAGATAATTACAGGTCCAATTTGATGGCCGTACACACGATCCAAAAATCGGATGAAAAATACCGCCCCCAGTGACGAAGTCAGAAGTGACGCCCCCAGTGACGAAGTCGGAAGTGACGAAACATGTCGGGGCGTGGCCAAACGGCGTTCCCTTCAACTATACTGACGGTGAAGGAGACATCCAGCGTTACTTGGCTTGGTGTCGAGTCAAGTCCCGAGTCCAACGGCTGTTTTCCTCACTGTTTCTTCTGATGTGTGCTATATTCAAGTGTTACAAGTGAGTGCAATTGATTTTTTACTGTTTTAAATAATAAAGAAATACATACGGTATTGCACTAGTGTAGGCTGTTAATTATCTCCCACATGTTCTGGAGTCCTGTTTGCTGAGTGCTGGACAGAGAAAGTGGATGCGGTTTTGGAGTCCTTTAACTTGTTCATGAGAGTGAATAAGCACATAGTTTTGGTGAGTGGCCATTTCTGCAGTATCCCTGGCACTTTGGTGGTGGATTGTGGGGTGACCAGGGCCAGATTAACGTAGGGGCTATTGGAGCTGCAGCTCCAGGCCCCTACCTTTTATATAAGCCCCGGGTTGGCCATATTCACTGTTACCGCTCTTCTGTCACTTGTAAACACAGAAGTCTGGCTTCTATGCTCGCTTCCCCAGGCAGCACCCTCAGAGCCTCCCCACACAGCGCGAAGGCCGGGCAAGGAGGGACAGTTGCCGATGCATGGATGTGTTTATGGGCTTCAGAGACAGCATCCCATGTTGAATTAGGCATGCATGGCTGCACCCTTCCTCCTCTGGGTGCATGCCAAGGCACGGCCCTTAAGGCCCTTCAAAATCCTCAGCACCAAGCCCATGATGCTCTTAATCCGGCCCTGGGGGTGACCCCTTCCTTTATCACACTTATCAAGACTCCGGAACTGAAACATACATCATTATTGTATTTTACTTCTAGCTGAAGGACTGTGGGACTTTTTAGTTGGATTTTAGTTATTTTATTATCCTGAGGTTCACACTTTCATTCATGCTGTGTTTGTGGTGATTAGTGATTACCATTATTGCGCTACTGTAATTTGTATGTTGATGGCTCCATCCTTCAAGATCAAATTTCTTGTTTTATATAGGATGAAAAATACCGCTTTCTAATCCATCGTACAATTATAGGGATCGTTAGTACAGAGCTTTCAAGAGCTGATCAGACAGTTCATCTGATACTATCCGATCGGACAAGCACTAAAATTTTTCTTGTACAATTTTAGTTCATTCAGTACAGTTGTCTGTAATTACAATACAAATACACAAAAACACGTTACATCACTTCCGATTTTTTATTCTGATTTTCTAACTTTGGTAACCTCTCCATTTTCAATATGCGTAAAAACAGACGATCTGTCATCTAACTTTCGAGTCATGTGTACGGCAATAAGGCTGCTTGATGGAGAATGTGGCCACTCTAAATCTGGTCTTATTATTTCCAGTAGCAAGAAGCTGGAGAAGGAACTCTCACTAAAGCTAGAATATTAATATTATACAGGATTTATATATCACCAACAGTTTGCTTTACAATATAAAGGGAGACAGTACAGTTACAATACAAAACAATAGGGTTAGGAGGCCGCTGCTCATAGTAGCTTACGATCTAATGCAAAAAAATATTTTTTTTGCAAGTTGTTTTGGAATGTTTGCTAAGTGCGATGAAAGTATTATTACTCACCTTTACAGAGGCTCTTAGGCCCCATTCCCCCCACAGTGTTTTGTAGCACGAAGCTCCAAAACGCTGGAGGAGAAAAAATCTATTATTCTCTATGGAGATGGTTCTCCCCTCAAAGTCACCTGAAGCCAAACGCCTGATACTCAAAAAAGTTCTGGAGCTTTTTTTGTAGCTCGGATCGGGCAGATTTGAGCATTTCTGGTACGTTTTTATTCCTATAGAAATAAATAGAAACGTGCCATTTCCGCGTTTTGTCATGCGTATTTTCCCGATTTTCTGCTCAAATGAAAAATGTAAAAAATAAAAGAGTAATAATATATGAATAAAAAAAAAGTAAAATTAAAAACACACATAACAAAATTCTGCATAAATAAATAATAAATAAAAGAAAAATGAATACTATGTAATAATACATAAATAAAAAAATAATAATTATTATCTAATGTAGAGAAACATAAAAATAATATTTATTAAATGTATTATTATTATTATTATTATTATTAATAATAATAATAATAAAGGCCCAAACAAAAATAAATGCATTTCTAATACTATAATAATAATAATATTACTATTAAATTATGTTTTTATTTATTTTGTGTTAGGGTGTTTAGTTAGTTATTATTATTATTTTAAGGGTTAGAGGTTAATTATTTATTTATTAAATACTTAGTATCCATTTATTGATTTTATTTATCATTTATTTATGATCTTTTTTATGTATTTGTGTATTTATTTTAAATGTATTTATTTAGTTAATATTATTAATACGTAGTAGTAGTATTATTAACACCCTAACAAAAAATAAATAAATAACCCTAACCCCTAATCCTAACCCCAACTCCTAATCCTAACCCTAACCTAACCTTAACTCTAACCCCTTACCCTAGAGAAAAAATAATAATAATACATTAATAATAATAATAAAAAAATAAATAAAAGTTAAAGGAAAGCTGAAAAAGCTGAAATGCCTTTTGATGCAACAGATCATAGTTTTCTCTATTGGCTTATAAAAAAACACCAAAGCTCAAAAACACTATATAGAAACGCAGAAGTCGCACATAAAAACACGCCAAAATCGTGCATAAAATCACGCAAAAAAAAGCCAGAAAAATGCTAAGATGTGAATGCAGCCTTATAGATGTTTAGTGGAATCACTTATTGGATGAAGACCAATGTGCAAAGTTTGGCTCAGTGGGTAGTAAGGCTTCCTTTTCTTTATTTAGGTGTTAAATGAACATCAGTATATATAAACGAGTATATATTGCCATCCGCCACCTCCTGAGAGGAACACAGCTTAGTGCCTGCGGCCAAAAGCTAGAAGCCAACGTGGTGCCAACATCTTTTTTTTTATAATTAGTTTTAGAGCAATAAGTTACTTTAAATTTGGTCTATGGCACATTAGCAGCCAAGCCATCAATAAGTCGCAGCGTTGCAGAGGGAGCCGAGAGCTATCCGCCATTTATTAATATAGTTGTGCAGCGAGTACAGCAATAACCATTTAGTGCAAAGTGAACATTTGTGCGCCGATAAACGGGCATAAACGCCAAAGCCGATCCCCGACACGTATAACTCTTAATGTACAGGAACAACAGTTATGAATAATTCAATTTAATTGAACAGCTTAAAGTTAGAGTAGAAATAAAATGTTACGTTCTGGAGATGAGATTAAATGCAGTCAAGCAGATGAAAGCGGGCCGTCATGCCATTCTGGGATGTCGGCGGTGTGCAGGTAAAGCTCCTCTATGCCAAGCCATCATTAACCCCTCCCTGTCCTCCGAGATGTCCATGGGTCATTACCATGGACATTTGTCTAGACAAATTTCTGGGAGAGAGACAGTCTAGGTAATACAGGAGCATACCTGAGGCTGAGTGAAGATACATGGAAGCACTAGGGGTGCACTGGAGTCCCAGGATGACTCTGGGGTTCACTGGGTGGCAGAGGAGTAGACAGAGATCACAATAGTCATCACTGGAGACACAGGATTGCACAAGGATCATAGAGATCCCTGGAGGCACAGGGGGTCAGTGGAGTGCATGGGCTCACAGGTGACACAGAAGCACTGGAGTTACTGGAGTGCAATGGGGTCACCGGGGGCAAAGGTGCAGTAGGGTCACATGAGACATTGGGGTCACTAGAGGCATAAGAACACTGGGGTCAATGGAGTGCAAATGGGTCACTGGATGCATAGAATCACTGGAGTCACTGGAGGTACAGAATCACTGGGATCACTGGAGACACTGGAGTGCACAAGGGTTACTGGAAGCAAAAGAGCACTGGGGTCACTGGAGACACTGAGTCACTGGAGAGCAATAGGTGTCGCTGAAAGCACAGGCACATTGAGGTCACTGAAGTGCACAGGGGTCACTGGAGACACTGGGGTTACTGGGATGCACAGGGGCTCACTGGAGGCATGGGAGCATTGAGAGGGGGTTACAATACTGAACAGAAGTCACTGGAGGTACAGGAGCACTGGGGTTTGCTTGAAGTACAGGAGCACTGGGGTCACTGGAGGTACAGGAGCACTGGGGTCACTAGAGGTACAGGAGCACTGGGGTAACTAGAGATACAGGAGCACTTGGGTCACTGGAGATACAAGAGCACTGGGGTCACTATAGGTACAGAAGCACTAGGGTCACTGGAGGTACAGAAGCACTGGGGTCACTGGAGGTACAGAATCACTGGGGTCACTGGAGGTACAGGAGCACTGGGGTCACTGAAGGTACAGAAGCACTGGGGTCACTGAAGTTACAGGAGCACTGGGGTCACTGGAGGTACAGAAGCACTGGGCTCACTGGAGGTACAGGGGCACTGGGGTCACTGGAGGTACAGTAGCACTGGGGTCACTGGAGGTACAGTAGCACTGGGGTCACTGGAGGTACGGGAGGACTGGGGTCACTGGAGGTACAGAAGCACTGGGGTCACTGGAGGTACAGAAGCACTGGGGTCACTGGAGGAACAAGAGAACTGGTCTCTCTGGAGGTACAGGATCACTGGGGTCACTGGAGGTACAGGATCACTGGGGTCACTGGAGGTACAGAAGCATTGGGGTCACTGGAGGTACAGTAGCATTGGGGTCACTGGAGGTACATAATCACTGGGGTCACTGAAGGTACAGGAGCACTGGGGTCACTGAAAGTATAGAAGCACTGGGGTCACTGGAGGTACAGTAGCACTGGGGTCACTGGAGGTAGAGAGGCCCTGGGGTCACTGGAGGTACAGAAGCACCGGGGTCACTGGAGGTGCAGAAGCACTGGGGTCACTGAAGGTACAGTACAGTAGCACTGGGGTCACTGAAGGTACAGAAGCACTGGGCTCACTGGAGGTACAGAAGCACTGGGCTCACTGAAGGTACAGAAGCACTGGGGTCACTGGAGGTACAGGAGCTCTGGGGTCACTGGAGGTACAGGAGCACTGGGGTCACTGGAGGTATAGAAGCACTGGGGTCACTGGAGGTACAGTAGCACTGGGGTCACTGGAGGTACAGAGGCCCTGGGGTCACTGCAGGTACAGAAGCACCAGGGTCACTGGAGGTACAGGAGCACTGGGGTCACTGGAGGTACAGGAGCACTGGGGTCACTGGAGGTACACAAGCACTGGGCTCACTGGAGGTACAGGAGCACTGGGGTCACTGGAGGTACAGAAGCACTGGGCTCACTGAAGGTACAGGAGCACTGGGGTCACTGGAGGTACAGGAGCACTGGAGTCACTGAAGGTACAGAAGCACTGGGGTCACTGAAGGTACAGAAGCACTGGGCTCACTGGAGGTACAGAAGCACTGGGCTCACTGGAGATACAGGAGCACTGGGGTCACTGGAGGTACAGAAGCACTGGGGTCACTGGAGGTACAGAAGCACTGGGGTCACTGGAGGTACAGAAGCACTGGGGGTCACTGGAGGTACAGGAGCACTGGGGTCAACAGTGCAGGACAACAGACTAAGGTCAACTAGTGGCAGATAAAAGTACGGCAGGGCAAATCTCTTGCCTGAAGGTAAATATTGCAGGAAAATCTGGTTTTATATTGCTATCTGCCATATGTTAGAAATATCAAAAATTAAAAATAATATTAAATGATTGAACTTAAGCAAATAATGCAGCTCTAAATCTAAACTGCTATAAATAGGTAATGAAAAAATGACAACTGTTTAAAAAGACAATGAGTGAGGAGGGGCACCTATGTAAGTCTATTTTCTACTACAAGGTAGAACCCCATCATGAGATTTACTCATCACTGCGAGTGCTCACTTCTATAACTGAATAATATAATCATTGTATGTGTAAGCTAAGGATAATGTACAGATATAGGAATCCTGTGTGACTTCATCTCCAGTAACCAGTTAGGAATATGCAGCTCAATAAATATGATTCACAACTATAAATAAAAAATACCAGAAGCCGGATTATATGAAGGAATATGCATCATATGCCAATGCTGCAGCCTGAATATAACACCCCCTCTCTGAACAGCAAAAACAACAGATCTATATGAATACAATCAGGATGGCATTTACCATGAGACATTTGTGAGCCAGTTTGAAGTGGTGACAACTTACCTATAGGTATTTGCTTCTTGTTTCACTTGATTAGCCTATAGTGGGTAAATCCAGTAGCAGAAAGAAAGATAGGGTTTGTGGCTGCTGAGTAGAATCACAAGACTCTCTGCAGCTCAAGCAACATAGAACCAATACTCTAAGTCAGCAGACATATTCTTTGTATTCATAGAGGAGTCAACAGAATTAAAAGAAAAGCAGTGATCAGTTTTAAAATTATTCAAAGTGGTTATAAATCCTCACATATACCCAATGAAGTGACTGGTTTCAGGTGATACACGGCAATGAAACAAATCCTCCTACATCAGTTTCACCTGTTTATCTGTAGTTTCTCTTCTCTACATTTGCTCAAAGTCTAGTTTTTTTTAAAGCTTGTGTAAGAGTTCAGAGAAAAGGCAGCAGAGAGCTGAAATTACACTCTGCAGTAAGAAGAGCTCTGACAGCTGATTGGAGGGATAAGACACACCCCTTCACCCAGCTCACAGGAATAGAGCTGAGGCTGTCAATCTGCTGGAGGTCCCTCCCCTGTCACATTTTTTTCTCTTGGTGTCAGGAAAACTTGTCAGAAGCTGATAGCAAAGGAATGAGGCAGCAGACAGAAATTACATTTAGTGCTCTGGATTGAGATAAGTACACACTGTATAGGAATATGCTTTGTTCATATTTCATGTCTGAGGTTTACAACCACTTTAAGAAAAAACTGAGCCAGACATATTGTTGAAAAAGTCTATATTATAAAAACAGTCCCAAAGAGTCCCCTGAGGTCCCCTATGCAAAAAATAAAAAAATATAATATATATATATACTGTATATATATATATATATATATATATATATATATACACAAGTGCATCCAAAAAGTATTCACAGCGCTACACATTCTCAACATTTTGTTATGTTGCAGCCTAATTCCAAAATGAATTAAATTTATTTTCCTCAAAATCCTACAAACAATACCCCATAATGACAACATGAAAGAAGTTTGTTTGAAATCTTTTCAAATTTATTTAAAAAAAAAAAAATGAAAAAAATCCCATATACATAAGTACAGTATTCGCAGCCTTTGCTCAGAACTTTGTTGAAGCACCTTTGGCATCAATTACAGCCTCAAGTCTTTGTGAGTATGATGCTACAAGCATGGCACACATATTTTTGGGCAGTTTCTCCCATTCTTTGCAGGACGTCTCAAGCTCCATCAGATTGGATGGGGAGCGTCAGTGCACAGCCATTTTCAGAACTCTCCAGAGATGTTCAATCGGGTTCAAGTCTGAGCTCTGGCTGGGCCACCCAAGGACATTAACAGAGTTGTCCCGTAGACACTCCTTTGTTATCTTGGCTGGGTGCTTAGGGTCGTTGTCCTGTTGGAAGATAAACCTTCTCCCCAGTCTGAGGTCCAGAGCGCTCTGGAGCAGGTTTTCATCAAGGATGTCTCTGTACATTGCTGCATTCATCTTTCCCTCGATCCTGACTAGTCTCCCAGTTGAAAAACATCCCCACAGCATGATGCTGCCACCACCATCCTTCATTGTAGGGATAGTATTGGCCAGGTGATGAGTGGTGCCTGGTTTCCTCCAGACATGGCACTTGCCATTCAGATCAAAGAGTTCAATCTTTGTTTCATCAGATAATTTTGTTTCTCATGGTCTGAGAGTCCTTCAGGTGTCTTTAGGCAAACTCCAGGAGGGCTGTCATGTACCTTTTACTGAGCAGTGGCTTCCATCTAGCCACTTCACCATACAGGCCCGATTGGTGGAGTGCTGCAGAGATGGTTGTTCTTCTGGAAGGTTCTCATCTCTCCACAGAGAAATGTTAGAGCTCTGTCAGAGTGACCATCGGGTTCTTGATCACCTCCCTGACTAAGTCCTTTCTCCCACAATCGCTCAGTTTTTGCCTACTCTAGGAAGAGTCCTGGTGATTACAAGCTTTTTCCACTTACGGATGTTGGAGGTTACTGTGCTCATTGGGACCCTCAATGTTGCAAAAACATTTCTGTACCTTTCTTTAGATCTGTATCATGATACAATCCTGTCTCGGGGGTCTACAGACAATTCCTTGGACTTCATGGCTTAGTTTGTGCTCTTACATGCGCTGTTACCTGTGGGACCTTATATAGACAGGTGTGTGCATTTCCAAATCATGTCCCTACAACTGATATTACCACAGGTGGACTCCAATCAAGTTGTAGAAACATCTCAAGGATGATCAGTGAAAACAGAATGCACATGAGCTCAATTTGGAGTGACATGGCAAAGGCAGTGAATACTTACAGTATGTACATGTGATTTTTTTTAATTTTTTCATTTTAATACATTTGAAAAGATTTCAAACAAACTTCTTTCAGATTGACAATATGGGGTATTGTTTGTAGAAGTATGAGTAAAATAATGAATTTAATCAATTTTGGAATAAGGCTGTAACACAACAAAATATGGAAAAAGTAAAATGCTATCAATACTTTCCGGATGCACTGTATATACACACTTTGTAAACACTGTCAATTTTGCCCATCTCTATTAGCATTTTTTCATATCAAAATAAGTGAAAGGTATGGACTCTGTATTGTCATGTCATGTTATGGGCTCTTGCATTTTCAAAGTATATAGGTGTGAATATCAAAGAAAAAGCACCATGCCACCAAGGCTGGGTTATATAAGTACAGGAAATTACAAAAATCAGAAGAATCAAAATGGTGGTGATCCAAATAGTGAAATGTTATGTGTGTGTTACCACAGTAGGGCTATAGTGGAGATGCAAATTGTTAGGGCCATATAGGGTATTAGGTAGGTGTCACACCTAGGTGCAACCCAGAGGACAATAGGCCACCTAATGATTGGAGGATAGGACATAGGTCACATTTTGGATCCCAAATGAGATATTCTGGAAATAGTAAATAGAGAGTAAAGATATGAGAAAAGAGAGAAGCATAGGAAAAAATAAAGACATGGGGAAATAGGAAGGGAGGTGGCTGGGAGAGAAGTCAGCTTTTGGGCAGGTGGGACAATAGTGTGGTTGGTTGTCATGTCCTTCATTTTTTCCCTTAACTCGTTGGGCGCCAATTACTGGGTCAGCCCCGCGTGGGTTCTTCTGGGAAACGCTAAGCACTATGTTTTACGGGGTCACCTTAAATACACACACATTGGGTACCTTTTTTGTGGCGTCCTAACTAATACCTTGGGGCGAGGCTGGGGCTGCCGAGGGGAATACTCAACCTTAAGGCCATCTACACCCAGAGATAAATGTACGCCATGCCCACTGACACTGCAACGGTTCTCCAGTAAAACGCTTGGCTTCCCATGCCGATGCACAACTTCACCATAACGTGCATTTTATAGGAACACACTGAGCCAATGTCCACATCCAACTGTCCAGTGTTTTCCACTACTACTCCACAGTAGCGGAGTGGGCCCTGCAGTGCACTCTGTGCAGGCTCCACACATGCGCTCAATCTAACTCTTGAAACTTACAGGATGGGGAAACCTTTGTGGTGCAATCTGCTCCTGTTGTTATGGGAGATAGACTGCTGGTGGAAGGAGTACCGATGGCATCTCTCCCTCGCTGCTAGAGGCCGTGCCATCTATAACAGGTACACACTATCAACGAGCTGCTTGGTAAACTTCCATTACTTGTGGAAACCACGTGTGTCTTTACATTACTCCACTCTGTGCCGATGTCTTCATACCCCAATGTGGTAAAGACCCACTCAATGAACTATGTGTGTGCCAGTTACTTATAGTATACCTATTTAATGACTTCAGACCACGCAAAGACAAAGTTTCCACACTTTTGCTTGAAAAGGTGCAAAAATTGATGCTCACAGTCCAACAAGAAAAACATAATACTAGCTCACTAACTATGGCAACAGACTGTGTGCTGCCATGGCACACCTACGAAAGTGCATTTCATTGTCCATAGTCCTTTACAGGCTCTTTCACGCATGTGTAGGCCCTTTTGAGGCATCGGTATCTTCAGGGTGAAACCCAGTCAAAAGTTTCTGTTGCGGGCCATGAAGGGCCTTTTCCTACTCAGGTAGGTCTCTTCTTCCATATCCATCCCCTGCGTGACTTGCACTTAAGGCTGAACCAAGCTCACTAAGTGTCTCCTTGTGTCTCCAATGATGGCTCCTTGGATTCCTTCAGGGGAACTCTCTTGAACTGGACCACTGTCCCAAATTATATCACACAGGGCAAGTGGGGCCCACTCAGACAGGAACCCGCCAAAGTGATCAGGAGAGCGGGCAAAACATTAACCCCAACTCTCCCAGCCAGTACAGCACCTAATGACTACTTCAACCTGCTTACAAGCCCATGGATTGGAAGTTAAATCGAATCTTATAAGGAGAAAAACCACTGATAGAGGTTAGGTGGCAAAAAGTTGTTTGCCCAGTTTCCCCACATATTATCAAATTTCACTATGGAATCATTCATCTGTACCATCCTTTTTTCATTTTCCCATAAACCAAGTGACGCAAACATTTAATTTCCAGGAAGTTGGAGCTGAGAGATTTTCAAGCCTTACTTTTGATTCACAGTCATGAGAACATACACCAGAAGCTTAAATTGATGTGTAATAAACTAAACACACAATAGCTAGGGGCTGGAAAAAACCCTCTTTCGTTTGCGGAGGTGAAGAACATTTTGACCCCCCTAATAGGTAATTAAAAGACGATGAGCATCCTACATGATTCCCACTCTAAGTTCCTCAAAGTGTGGGCTCTGTGGTGGTCCTATACTCTTCCTTCCCTGCATCTGCCCAGCTTGGGTAATTCTTATTGACTATACCTGTTATCAAGCCTGCAGGAACTCTTGGTCCTCTCTCCCCTTTCCCTCTCCTTCCACCTATCCACCCCCCTTGAATCTGTTGAGTGTACGGGATAAGGATACGTGCGAGGGGGTCTTAATGCCTACTTGGAAATACTCAAGACCTTATGTACAGCCAAGATCTGTGGGTGCATCCAACATGTTCCTGGGCCAGGAGCAGAGCCCTTTATCGGGGCTTATTTTGTGTAAAGAACAGTAAATGGGTGGTATCAGAAGTATAATAACCACTTCTGGAACAAAAGGATTTACCCCCTTAACCACTTAAGCCCCGGAAGATTTTACCCCCTTCCTGACCAGGGGGTATTTTGCGATTCGGCACTGCGTGACTTTAACGGTCGATTGCGCGGTCGTGCGGCGCTGTACCCAAACAAATTTGACGTCCTTTTTTTCCCACAAACAGAGCTTTCTTTTGGTGGTATTTGATCACCTGTGCGATTTTTTGATCATGCACAATAAACAAAAAAAGAGCGACAATTTTGCAAAAAATAACAATATTTTTCAAATTTTATATATTAAATTGCCCCCCAATAAAATGTAAAAAATCTAATTTTTTTTACATTTTTGGCCATTTTGTTTTCTGCTACCTATGTTTGGTAAAAAAAAAAATCACAATAAGCATATTTTGATTGGTTTGCGCAAAAGTTATTGCGTTTACTAACTAAGGGAAAGATTTTTGTCATTTTTGTTGTTTTTTTTTTTTAACGTGTAATGGCGGCGATCTGCAATTTTTTTTTGTGGTACTGCGACATTGCGGCGGACAGATCGGACCCTTGATTGACATTTCTGACACTTTTGGGAGTACCAGTGACATTACTACAGTAATCAGTGCTATACATATGCACTGTTAATGTAAAAATGACACTGGGAGGGAAGGGGTTAACTTTATTGGAGAGGGAGGGGTTAAGTGTGTCCCTAGGGGCATGTTTCTAACTTTCATTGGATGTGGCTAGTGGTGTAATAGCACAGATCAACGGTCCTACATAGCAGGACCGAGCGATCTGTGTTTTTACACAGGGGAGAATGACAGGCAGCTTTGTTTACACTAGCCGCCTGCCTTTCTCCCTCTCTGCCCTACGATCGCGAGTGACCGGCGGACATCGGGTCCGCCGGTCACACGCGTCGGCTTTGTCGGGTACGAGCGGGGGCGGGAGCGCGCCTCCGGCGGCGCACGCTCGCCACCTATTCGCTCCCAGGCTAGTGACGTACCGGTATGTCACTTTGCCTGGGAGGGGCTGACCACCGCCGTATACAGTCGGGCGGCAGTCGGCAAGTGGTTAATGACCAGGCCATTTTTTGCGATACGGCACTGCATTATTTTACCTGACTATTGCGCGGTTGTGCGATGCTGTACCCAAATAAAATTTATGTCCTTTTTTTCCCATAAATTGAGATTTCTTGTGGTGGTATTTGATCATCTGTGTGATTTTTTTTCCCCCCGCTATAAACAAAAAAAGGGCGACAAATCTGAAAAAAAAAAAAAAAAACAACATTTTTTACTTTCTGCTATATAACATTCCCAATAAAAAAAAAAAAAAATCAATTTTTTTCATCATTTTAGGCCAATTAGTATTCTGCTACATATTTTTGGTAAAAAAAAAATCTCAACAAGTGTATATTGATTGGTTGCGCAAAAGTTATCACGTCTACAAACTAGGGAAAAGATTTATGTCATTTTTATTTATTTATTTATTTTTACTAGTAATGGCGGTGATCAGCGATTTTTAGCAGGACTGCGACACTTCTAACTTCAGCTTGTTCAATTAAGCTTTGACAGTAAAACCTGGAAGCTGATTGGTTTCTATGCAGAGCTGCATCAAATTTTGCACTCTCCAGTTTTAATAAATCAACCCCAGCATTTTTAACTACGGAAGAAAAGTCCTTACTTCATGGTTCCTGTTATAAATCATGGATTACAATGGCTTTTGGTCATGTATAATCAATTGCAAAGTTTCCAATGAGACAAATGAGAAGTTTTTTTTTAAATGGACAAAATGCATAAAATAACATTTTCCTGTATTTCTGTCCTGAAATATAAAATCAGCACAGAAATGAAGCAAACAAAGACAAAAATTGAGGTTTCTCATTAAAACCAAAGTACACTATAGATTCCGACCTTCACAAACCGGCCTCGCTATGTCTTATTCAGATCAGATGTGGAGAGATGACGTGTCTCAATTCATTTTGTTTTCATCCCACTCACCATCCACAGCATTCTCCACGTATACATAATGACACCTTTGGTGGCTGAATACAATCAGACGAGGCGAATGGCCGCACACCTATAATTAGCTTTCCAAAGAACAAACTGGAGAAGAAACAAGACTGGAATCAATGTGCAGCTTAATGCCGGGTGAGTGTTCCTTCTCCGAGAAGGAGCTTTCATTTCGCAGATCAATATGGAGGACGTATCAGGCGCAGGAAGTCCATCTCAGCAAAGAGACTCGTAAATGTCTTTCAAATCATCATCTTTGTGTGATTCCAGCTCTTCTTTCAGCCTAAATGGCAGCACATAAAAGTTCATGAATGTGTGTTGGGTGAAATAATGGGGTACGCTAACACAGGAAAGATTGTTTACTATGAGTGAATTGTTCCTCGTTATAAAGTAAACACAATCGCTTGGCAACGTACATAAGCCCTGAACATGACGGGAATAACAGTGAGATGGCTAAATCCTAATGGGGGCACACACCAAGAGACAGTGCCAGGCGGTATACCAACTGTTTTTTTTTAGGGAGTAGGGATGAACTGGCTTTGGATTTGATCTCAGTCCAGTTTGCCCAAGCCCACAGTAAGCAGTCACATGACCACATCCCCACTGGCCCAATGGGCTACGGATGAGAGATTCCCCGGGCCAGCAGTTGAACGTAACAAAGGGGATGGGATGCTTGTGTTGCACCCTCTAATGTTACTAGCAGTAGTACAGGCAAATTTATCTGGCCCAGGGATAAACCTGAGGCATGGAATCTGGGTCGGGGTTATTAGAGGCCAGGACTGGGTGACTCATCCTGGCAGCTCTCTGGTGCCTCCCTCTGTTTCTAGAATGTTGGAGAATGTGCTAGAAGATAGTGGGTGGAAGCTAGGAGGGGTTGCCTTGAACATTTAGGGGCCCTTAGCCAGTCCCCAGGAAGTGGGCCTGGCAGGGGACTAAGGAGCCCTTAAATAGGAATGAGCCATGCCAGTCAGTGGAGGATGGAGAATCTGTCGGGGGCCCTTGAGGGACCCCTTCTGGGGAGGGGTTTTACCTCAGGCTGGAGCTCGGGAGGCTGACCTGGCAGGATCCCACCACAGGAGGGAGTTGGAGGGACCCTAACCGGAGAGGCAGCAGAGAGAGCAAGGAGAGACAGTGATTAGATTAGTACGGTGGAGGGACAGACAAGGGGAGAGACTGCCAGCTGTAAGAAGTCTCACTTGAAGACAACTGTGTGGCAAGTCTTTATCCAACCTTGCTTTAGGAAGTCTCCATGTGTATGTCAGCCATGGGCCGTGCCGTGGACTGGTGGTAACCATGTGGGCTAGTATTTCTGCAAGCAGTGGAACTGGGATCAGTGTCTACAGAGAAGGTGGTGTGAGATGCTGTTCACTCCACATGTGCTACTTTACCAAGGGGCTGAGAGTTCCTAGCCTGTAATGGACTGTTGCAGAGCTAACGAGAGACTGTTATTCCCTCCAGGAGTAAGCCAGCAGAAGCTGTACAAAAAGAAGAAACCAAGTTTGTGTAGAAGGAGGGAAGAGAAGAAATCTGTAAATAGGGACGAAGTTGTCCCTCCCTGGTTCTGTTTGCTGGACATTTTCAAGTTGGGCATCCTATAATCCCTTACCCCATCAAAGTTATCATCCCCTAATAAAACAACAAAACAAGCCAAAGGACTGATTTCTGTGTCTGGATGCAAGAAGGAAATGATGTACCACTGGTGTAGCAGTGGGGAATCCTGACATCAGCAACTCCTACGGGGGCAGTGCTACACTTGAAACATCATTGGTCTAATATAGCCACATGGTCATATTAGGACAGTTATGTGAAAAGTTTTATTTCAGTTCATTGAGACAACAATACAGGTAACTTGAAGGTTCGGACCGAAACCAGTTTCTACTCAATAAAAACTCAGTGAGTGCTTTGGGCAAAATCCATATCACTGTAAAGTTGGCAATTTTGCTTTGACGATTTGGTAACTCTTGATTTCAGAAAACATAATGGGCAGGTTAATCTTGTGTAAATTAAACTCTCAGTTGATTTACGAAAACTACATGTCTACACAATCATCCCATGAAGAGGTGAAGGGAAGAATAGAAAAATGGGAATTTTGACTTACCGTAAAATCCATTTCTCTGATGTTCATTGACGGACACTGCTTCTTATCTCCATAACCGTTAGGTTATACTGCCCCTACAGGAGTAGGACACTAGGCAGGAAAAACAACTTTGGCTTGGCCCATGGGAAGTCCCAGGGTGTATACTCCCTCTCTCTGCTATAGGCACTCAGTTTAGTTACAAGCAGTGTCAGAAGAATTAAAACTCCACAGAGGGGTGGGTGCTGTGTCCGTCAATTAACATCAGAGAAATAGATTTTATGGTAAGTCAAAAATCCCATTTTCTCTTTCGTTCATTGGCGGACACAGCTTCTGATCTCCATAACCGTTGGGACATCCCAAAGCAGTGTTAAACATGAGGGGTGGGAAAAGTAAAAAAAATCCCCAAGGCTAAACAGTAACCATCCAGGCAACAGGAGCTCAACCAAAATAACTAGAGCTCACCTGAAAAAAACAATACCTTTAAAGAGGATCAGGTCTTCTCAACACCAGCATTCAAAACCTTGTGGCCAAAAGAAGCATCCGTAGATGCCAACACATCAATTTTATAAAACTTTGTGAATGTGTGAACCGACGACCAGGTGACTGCCTTTCAAATCGGCATCACTAACACCTGATGACGGAAGGCGCAGGAGGCACTAAGCGCCCTAGTAGAGGGCGCCCTAACAGGGAAAAGAGGAACCTGACCCTTGATGGAATAGGCCTAAATCATCGTCTGTCTGATCCATCTAGAAATGGTCGCAGAGGAAGCGGACAACCCTTTACAAGGCCCATCCGTGAGCACAAATAGTGAGTCTGACTTCCTGAAATACTCCGTAGCTGCCAGGTACACCCTAATTGCCCGAACCACATCCAAGGCATGCAAGGCAATTTCCTTCGGATGTTTAGGACAGGGACACAGGGAAGGCAACACAATGTCTTCATTCAAATGAAAATCAGAGACAATCTTTGGAAGAAACGATGGACAGAGGCCAGGGCCGGTTTTAGACAAAGTGTGGCCCTGGGCAAACCTAAAAGTGGGGCCCCAAATTTTTTTATATTCTACCAAAAATATAGGCCCATATATGGTGATATGCTGAGCGGCACCCAATTGCACCAACCGGCAAGGGAAAGGGAAGAGAGGGGCCGTGTCCTTCCACAGGTGCGCTAGGAATCTGTAAGATCGGTGCTATGGGCTCCTGACAGTGACGTGGCCCCTTTGTAAAATGGAGCCCGCCAGGGGCGGACTGGGAACCCTCAGGGCCCCCGGGCAAAATAAATCAAGGGCCCCCTTCCAGGCCCCACCCATGTCCCACCTCCAGTTACACCCTTGCCCCACCTCCAGACACACCCACATCCCGCCTCCAGACACCCTACACAATCTTTAGACACAAGGAACAAAAGTGCAATAATTTATAAACAAGTGCAATATAAATAATTCACAAACCAAGACCAGTGCATTACAAAAATCATACATAGACAAAACCAGAGCATTACAATAGTAAATTGCCAGGTCTAGGTGGGGTAGAGTTACTACCTCACCCCTTTAATCCAGGACACATACGAATTACCAGTGGCGGCTGGTGCTCAAAATTTTTGGGGGGGCGCAAACAGAAAAATGTAATAGGCATTGCTTTGCGGCAAAAAACGCTGTAAAAAATTGCGTGACTTAACAAACAATCATTAGGTTGGTTCAAGACCAGCATGTCCCCCATCAATGCATAGTGACCAGCATGTCCCCCATCAATGCACAGTGACCAGCATGTCCCCCATCAATGCACAGTGTCCAGCATGTCCCCATTCAATGCACAGTGACCAGCATGTCCACATTCAATGCACAGTGTCCAGCGTGTCCCCCATCAATGCACAGTGACCTGACCAGCATGTCCCCCATCAATGCACAGTGTCCAGCATGTCCCCCATCAATGCACAGTGTCCAGCATGTCCCCATTCAATGCACAGTGACCAGCATGTCGCCCATCAATGCACAGTGACCAGCATGTCCCCATTCAATGCACAGTGACCAGCATGTCGCCCATCAATGCACAGTGACCAGCATGTCCCCATTCAATGCACAGTGTCCAGCATGTCCCCCACCAATGCACAGTGTCCAGCATGTCCCCCTACCAATGCACAGTGACCAGCATGTCCCCCATCAATGCACAGTGTCCAGCATGTCCCCCACCAATGCACAGTGTCCAGCATGTCCCCCATCAATGCACAGTGTCCAGCATGTCCCCCATCAATGCACAGTGTCCAGCATGTCCCCCATCAATGCACAGTGTCCAGCATGTCCCCATTCAATTCACAGTGACCAGCATGTCCCCCATCAATGCACAGTGTCCAGCATGTCCCCCACCAATGCACAGTGACCAGCATGTCCCCCACCAATGCACAGTGACCAGCATGTCCCCCATTAATGCACAGTGTCCAGCATGTCGCCCATTAATGCACAGTGTCCAGCATGTCGCCCATCAATGCACAGTGTCCAGCATGTCGTCCATCAATGCACAGTGACCAGCATGTCCCCCATCAATGCACAGTGTCCAGCATGTCGTCCATCAATGCACAGTGACCAGCATGTCCCCATTCAATGCACAGTGTCCAGCATGTCCCCATCAATGCACAGTGTCCAGCATGTCCCCCATCAATGCACAGTGTCCAGCATGTCCCCCATCAATGCACAGTGTCTAGCATGTCCCCCATCAATGCACAGTGTCCAGCATGTCCCCCATCAATGCACAGTGTCCAGCATGTCCCCCATCAATGCACAGTGTCCAGCATGTCCCCCATCAATGCACAGTGTCCAGCATGTCCCCCATCAATGCACAGTGTCTAGCATGTCCCCCATCAATGCACAGTGACCAGCATGTCCCCCACCAATGCACAGTGACCAGCATGTCCCCCACCAATGCACAGTGACCAGCATGTCCCCCATCAATGCACAGTGTCCAGCATGTCCCCCATCAATGCACAGTGTCCAGAATGTCCCCATTCAATGCACAGTGACCTGACCAGCATGTCCCCATTCAATGCAACGTGACCTGACCAGCATGTCCCCCATCAATGCACAGTGACCAGCATGTCCCCCATCAATGCACAGTGACCTGACCAGCATGTCCCCCATCAATGCACAGTGACCTGACCAGCATGTCCCCCATCAATGCACAGTGACCTGACCAGCATGTCCCCCATCAATGCACAGTGACCTGACCAGCATGTCCCCCATCAATGCACAGTGTCCAGCATGTCCCCCACCAGTGCACAGTGACCAGCATGTCCCCCATCAATGCACAGTGTCCAGCATGTCCCCCATCAATGCACAGTGTCCAGAATGTCCCCATTCAATGCACAGTGACCTGACCAGCATGTCCCCATTCAATGCACCGTGACCTGACCAGCATGTCCCCCATCAATGCACAGTGACCTGACCAGCATGTCCCCCATCAATGTACAGTGACCTGACCAGCATGTCCCCCATCAATGCAGTGTCCAGCATGTCCCCATCAATGCGTGACCCCCCCCCCGGAGGACTTCACTTACCTCTGGTGCCACCGCCGTCACCGTGCCTGGCGTGCTGCTCGGGACTCGGTCGGACGTCTTCTCCCTCCGAGTCTTCATCTCGACCTGCATGCGCGCCGCCCGTCACCGTCCCGACCGTGCTGCTCGAGAGTCGACTTCTTCCTCCTCCATGGCACTGCGACTCGGTCGGCGCTGCCCGCTGCCTCTTCTCTGGCGGCGGACGGGAAGGTGTGGTGAATTTGGTGGGGGGATCACATATTAGGGTGGGGGTATGAGTGGTGAATTGTGTGGTTTTGGGGGGGGCTACACCGCCACTGTATCATACCCCCCCCCCGCCCCCCCCGCACACAATTCACCACTGATCTCCTCACCAAATTCACCACTACTGTGTCATTCCCTCCGAGTGACACAGCAGTGGTGAATTTGGTGAGATTACATATTGGTGGGGGTGTCAGTGGTAAATTGTGTGGTGGGGGGGGGGGGGAATGACACAGTGGTGGTGAACTTTGTGGGGAAATCACATATTGGTAGGGGGGTTGGTGCCACAGACAGACCCCCTACCAATATGTGATTTCCCCACAAAATTCACCACCGCTGTGTCATTCCCACCCCTACACCACCACTGACACCCCCACCAATATGTGATCATGTCCCCCAAATTCCCCACTGCTGTGTCATACCCCCCACACCACCACCAATATGTAATGTCCCCCAAGTTCACCACTGCTGTGTCGTTGTCCCCCCACCACACAATTCACCACTGACACCCCCACCAATATGTGATCTCCCCCAAGTTCACCACTATAGTGAATTTAGGGGAGATCACATGTTGGTCGGGGTGTCAGTGAATGTGGTAGTTAGCTGGGCTTGCCTATTATCTACTCACTGACCTTTGTCCCCAGTACTTATGAGGACACCATAGAAAGGCAGCGCCGCCGGGCCCCTCCTCCCACAGATGCAGCGCTGGCCACCGGGCTCCTCCTCCCACTTCCATAGCACGGCCGCTGCAGTACACCGCCGGGTCCCTCCCCTCCTCCCACTTCAATGCCATTGGCCGCAGGGTCCCTTCCCTCCTCCCACTTCAGTAGAGACAGCCACCGGGCCCCTCCCCTCCTCACACTTCAATATAGAACTGGCGGCCGGGCCCCGCTTTCTAGTTCTATAGCGGCGACCGCAGGGCCCCTCCCCTCCTCCCACTTCCATAGAGCTGGTCGCCGAGCGGCAGTTCCAGATAGCCCGATGTTGTCTCTGAGACAACATCGGGTGAATCAGTGCTGTACTGGGCGGCGGGTTCCCTTCCCGTCCGAAGTGCCCGACCGGCGACCGCTCAGTCCGCCCCTGGAGCCCGCTGCTGACAGTGACCCGGGGCCCCTGGACATTCGGGGCCCTGGGCAGTTGCCCAGTTTGCCCCCCCCCCTAACGCCGGCCCTGACAGAGGCGAAGAACCACCTTATCTCTGTGAATTACCAGGTAAGGTGAACAATAGGATAACGCCGCCAGTTCCGACACAGTGCGTGCAGAGGTTATAGCCACCAAAAAGGCCACCTTCTGGGACAGCATAAGCAGGAGAATCTCCTGCAGATTCTCAAAGGGAGGCTTCTGGAGGACTGAAAGCACCAAATTGAGATCCCAAGGCGGTAACAGGGACCGCACTGGAGGAACTAAATGTCAGACAGCCTGAAGAAAGGTACGCACCAGTGAGTGTGTGGCCAAGGGTTGTTGGAAGAAGACCGCCAAAGTCGGCACCTGGCCCTTGATGGTACTCAAGGCCAACTTTGGTTTAACCCCCCGTTTAAGGAAGGTCAAGATCTGAGCCACGAGAGACTCACACCACGCAATGTACGTCTTCCACGTACGATGGTAGATATTCCTAGAAGTAGATTTCCTAGCTTTTAACGTTGTAGGAATCATTGAGAGATAAACCTCTATCCTTCAGCACCTGGCGTTCAACAGCTAAGCGTCAAAGCCAGGGACTGTAAAGCAGGATGGAAGATCGGTCCTTGGGACAGCAGATCATCCCTAAAAGGAAGCTTCCAAGGAACATCGGCAAACAGCCGCACCAGATCGGCGTACTAAGCCCGGCGAGGTCAGTCCGGAGCCACTAAGATGACCAGAATGAAAAAATATATTTTCTGCGCTGGGATATAAGCGACAGGCTGCAGCCTTTCCTCACATATCACAGTAAAGGGATATGAAAAATGGAGGAATAGGTGGCGCTGCCTGAGGGACAAGCTACACGTGTATCCAAGCAGAAGGTAGAAATATACCAAAATACAGATCTTTATAAAAATACTAATGAGGGTGTGCTACTAGATTCATAAGATCTATCATGTGTCTATGATAGTGTTCAAACAAAGTACAATAAACAATCGTAAAAGCAAAATCAAAAATTTGTTTGCGTCATTACGTCACTTCCGCTTTTATACTTCCGGTCTGTGGAACGCATAGCGTTCCGGAACCAGCGTTGTTTTTACACAAGCTTTCTGTCCCTCATTTGTTTGTTAGTATCACTTCAATAATTGATTGGAATACAAAGTTTTTAATGGATTCACACTATGAGACATCTGTTTCCATTTCTGCATACCTGTGCTAATTCACTGGAACTGAGTACCTTAAGAGATTGGCGTTTGTGGTCCATATCAGAGGTCTCTGCTGTTGGGCACATATAGGAGTAGATATACAGTTCTGTGATTGATGATTATGACCCCTGCAGGGGTTCCTCTTTTTGGTGAGTGCTGACCTTGGAGAGAGGGGGAGCACTAGTGTACCCACACTCACGGTTGATCACTGAAGATTGTGAATCACTGGCTTTGAGTTTTTTGATCTTTTGCACTCCATCACTTGATGGACTTGTGTTTGAATTTATGAACTTATTTATTGGTTGAAAGAAATATTTTTAACATTTTGCACACTTCTTTTTATGTTGAGCATTTTTATATATATATATAAAGATCTGTATTTTCGTATATATATTTTTATCTACTGCATGGATACATGTGCAGTTTGTCCCTCAGGCAGCGCTACCTATTCCTCACTTTGATTTCTAAGCTGGCCGGAATCCTTCTGCCTAGATCCTGTGTAGAAGACTTGACAGAATATTGAGAGGAGGGAAGGCATAAATCAGAAGATACTGACCCCACGGAGCCACCAGCACATCTTTGGCAGCCGCCAGAGGATCCCTTGACTGAGCCACAAACCTCTGCACCTTTCTGTTGAGCCGAAACACTAACAGATCCACCTTGGGGGTGCCCCACCAGAGACACAACTGATGAAACACCTCCGGATGAAGGGACTACTCCCCTTGGTCCAATGCCTGCCGACTGAGGTAATCCACCTGCCAGTTTTCCACCCCGGGAATGTGTATGGCGGAGAGGGCTGGAACAATCCGTTCTGCCCATCTTAGAATGCTGGCTACCCCCAGAGCCGCACGAACACTTCTTGTCCCCTCTTAGTGATTGACATAAGCCACGACTGTGGCATTGTTCAATTGAATGCGCACTGGACAACCCTGAAGATGATCCGTCCAATGGTACAGACACAGTCTGACCGCCCGGAGTTTCAAGACATTGATTGGTAGTCTGGACTCTACCAGTGTCCAGATACCCTGAGCAGACTGCTTGCCGAGGACTTCTCCCCAGCCAGACAGGCTGGCATCCGTGGTGACCACTGTCCAATACAAGGGGAGGAAGGATTTGCCCAGTCTTCGTTCCCCAACTCAGCTGGATCTGATTGTCCAGAGACTGCAGAGTCTGGTCCCATTTGGCCAGAATCCCCCTTTGCAGGGGTCGCGTATAGAACTGTGCAAACGGAACCGCTTCCAAGGTAGACACCATCAGGCCCAGCACCCACATGCAAGTCCGGATTGATGACCATCTGCTAGACAGCAGGAGATGAATTGCAGCCTGCAATTTCTGGAGTTTGTCCAGAGGATGGGAGTCAGGCCCAGATAGTACAGCTTTGTGGACGGAACCAGAGCTGACTTCTGAAAAGTAAGAATCCAGCTGAACTCTCGCAGAGTTCATATTGTGATCTCCAACAGAGCAGAAGAAGACTTGGCTCACAGAAGGAGATCATCCAAGTAGCCCAGTACCACAATCTCCTGTGGCATAGCAAGGCTAGCAACGGGGCTAACACTTTTGTAAGGACCCAAGGAGCAGAGGCGAGACAAAAGGGTAATGCCACAAACTGATAATGTTCCTCTCCCACAGCAAAGCGGAGGAAGCACTGGTGACCGGTACATATTGGAATGTGAAGGTAAGCATCCTTGATGTCAATAGAGGCAAGGAAATCCCCCTGATGCAGGAATGCCACCACCGTGCGAATGGACTCCATTCTGAACGTCTGCACCCGCACAAAGCAGTTCAGCGCCTTGAGGCCCAGGATTGGACGCACTTTGCCTCCCTTACTAGGACCTGTAAACAGGTTTGAGTAAAAACCCTGAAAATGAAGTGGGAACCAGGATAATCACTCCTTAAAGTAACAGGTCTTGTACAAACAGACCCTGTAAGGTGCATGTTGGAAGGAAAGAACCTTGCCGGGGCACAAGAGCAAAACTAGATCATGTAGCCGGACTGAATTACTTTGTGGATCCACTTGTCTTGCACCAGGGAAGTCCACAGGTCCAGAAACAAGCAGGTACGTCCCCCGACCCCGATATGGGTGAGGACGCACCTTCATGCTGAAGAAGCCCTGTCTGCGGATGTGGAAAAGCCCGCTCTCTGCTTGCCATACTAGGTTCGTTTGGATCCTCCAGAGGAGGCCCTGAAAGGCTTCGAGCCCTTGTCAGTGGACCCTGAAGAATGAAAAAACATCTTATGAGCCGAGAAGGAAGACCCTTAGTAGCCTGCAGACGAAAAGTACTCTTCCCCCTGTGAGACATTTTATGATGTCATCCAGGGTAGCTCCAAACAGACGATCTCCTTGAAAGGGAAGATGAGTCAAGGCCTTTTTAGAAGTCTGGTCTGCAGACCAGCATTTGAGCTAAGAGATACGCAGAAGGACCACTGCCGAAACACAGAGCTGAGCCACAAGGGGAGCCGCATCCAAAGAGGCATCACAGGTAAACTGCAGCCCCTGGACCAGCTGGTCTGCCAGCTCAGCAAAGGCAGGGGGGAGCTGTTTTCCCTCAAGGTCACAGCGTAAAAGCTTAGCCCACTCAGAGTTTGCAACACCAGAGCAAAGGTGAATACCGGGGCCTCAGAGCCAGAGAGTACATATTGTGTGCCACAGCCTCTGCCTTTCTGTCAGCCAGATCCTTAAAGGCCAGGGACTCTTCAACTGGAATCTTGGTTGCCTTGTTTAATCTGTAAACTGGAGGGTCCACCACCGGTGGAACAGTCCACTTCTTAACAAGGGACTCCTCATAGGGGTAACAGCTAGTAAAGCACTTGGGAACCCCACAGGGACGCTTTGGTCGTCCCCACTCTTTAGCCACAATTCTGTCGAAATAGGCGGGGAAAGGTAACACTTGTTCCGCTCTGGGTGGCTTGTGAGTGCCAAAGGGAACCTGCGCCTCTGTCGCAGCTGCAGGTGAGTACTCCATCTTCAAGGTCTCACGCAAAGATATAATCAGTGAGCTCCACCAGCGCCTTTTCGAGCGCAGTCACAGACATGGTTGAATTATCCTCACTATCCTCACTATCAGAGGATTCCGGGGTGTGGTTGCAGATCCAGCAGGGTGACCCACGTTCACGGGCTGAATCAGATTCAGGATCTGATTAGACAGATGAAGCAGGGGAAGGTGCTTTTTGCTAGCCCGTTGCCAGAAAGCCACCTCCACCCGGGACACAAAGGACTCCAGGACCGCCGTTAGCATTTATGGATGGTTGGGACCCGGAGGGCCCACAGCCTCAGAGAGGGGATCATGTGGGGAGATGTGTTCCAAAGACTCCATGACCCTACAAAAAGTTCAAAACACTGCAAGGGACAGCCCCCACCATGCTGGCAGTACCACCCAGTCGCCAGGCACAAGCACCAAGTGATCCTCAGCAGGGAGGGAGAGAACCCCACCAGACCACCCAGTTCTGCTGTCTCTGGGCCCCTGTGTGCTCCCTCCCCTCTCCTGCCAGCTGCTACAGGGGATGTGTCACAATAGAGAACCAGGAAGGGGGTCAGTAAATATGTAATTTACCAGCTCCTTCCTTTTCTGAATGGACAGAGTCATAGTTAGTGACATTGTAAAAAAATAAAACAAAATGATAAAAAATAATAAAATTAAAATACCAAAAAATAAAAACTACTGACACCAGTGGGTGAACTTCCAGGATCGCAAAGGTCAGGCTTGCAACGGGGCCCTGGCATTCCACCACCGTGGGGAGGCCCCAATATGGCAGGAAGGGGGCCCACTGCAGAACTTGTGAAATTGTCCCGCTGCGGGACCGTAATAAAGGGCCCCACAACAAGAGTAAAGGGCCCCAGGATCAGTGGGAAGAGCCCCAGGCTTGAAGGCAAGGGCCCCGGACAGGGGTCCAGGGGGCCCTTCATGGTTTCTTGCACCAGGGCCCTAAAGGTTCTAGTTACGCCTCTGGCTCCCACCGCTGAAATTGCCGTCCACGGGGCTCCACTGTCATGGCCGCCGCTATTTTCAATGGCAAACCACTGCAAAATGGCCACGAACTACACAAATATGGCCGCTGTACATAGAAACACACAGGCTACTACAAAATGGCGGCCCTGCGTGGCACCACAAGGCTTACAGGGACCCAGGAGGGAACCCAGGCCTCAAGGACAGACCCAGGCAGGTACAACCATAACCCCACCCCCGCACAGTCAATCATTCAGTCATCGGTGGCGCACCCCCCAGGCCCCTATCGCCAACATAGCGCCCTGCCCCTACCCCAGGAGGTGGACCAGACCACCCAAACAGCCCCAACATATGTGGAGGGGGGTAGGATGGGGGACAGATGAAAAGGTGGTTGCCTGACAGGAAGGAGGGGAACCTGGGGGTCCAACCATCTCAAGGAGGGGCCAACGTCCACCTCAAAACCCTCCAGGGGGAGAGGGGGGGACAGCTACTTACATACCAGGAACCAGGTGGGAACCGCTCTAGACAGAACCCCTCTCCATCTAAATGGGGGGGCTGGCGGCCAGGAGAAATGCTGCGACTCAGGCAGAGACCTGGTTGAATGTGACCTTGTGTTTAACTCACAGGCCAGCCCCCATGTAGTGAAGCTATGTTGTGGCCGACCTAGCACGAAGCCGAGGTCTGCGTGCACTCACTGGCCAGACTGGGATGACCACTAGATCTAGATTATCCAGCCTGTCACCCAGTCAGGCAGTTGATTGTAGATCTCACAGGAAAAAAAAACAGGAGAAAAAAATTTCTATCTAAAAAGAAAAAAATTGCCAGGACCAAAGATCCCAGCAAGCAACTAGGTCCTTACTTCTGACCAGACAGAAAAAAAACTGAGTGCCTATAGCAGAGAGAGAGAGAGTATACCCTCTAGGACTGCCCATGGGCGCAGCCAGACTTTGTTTTCCTGCCTAGTCTCCTACTCCTGTAGGGGGCAGTATAACCCAACGGTTATGGAGATCGGAAGCTGTGTCCGTCAATGAACGAAAGAGAAATGGGTCTTTCATTGTACCAAACTGAGTTACTGATCACAGAAAAGATAAAACAAAATGTATTACAAAAGTTAAAGACCAGTATACAGAAATGTATGATGACATCATTGATCAGTCCGCAGACTAGATTCTTGTTGTGTCTTTTGATCAGTGCGTTTCGTGATCAAGTCGCTTCCTCAGGATCCATGCCATCATCTGTGTCTGTATCAGTGATGGTCCACTGATGGTAGACAAGTTATAAGAATAAATACAAAACAATGAAATATAGATTATCAAAGTAAAAAACATAGTACAACCCCACCAAGAAAGGAAATTGTCCACTATGTCCGGAAAACATGCAGGAGAGCAATAGAAAAAACATAATCTACCCAATACCCCCCCCCCCCCCCCAATCTAGGCATTGCATCCCAACCTTATGGGGGAGGCCAAGCACAACTAGCAAAATAATAATCTCAAAGATGTTAAATACAACAGTAGGCAACTGACCTACATTAAAATGATACTAAAGTCTTGTGTTGTTTTGTTAAAAATAACAAACATGTTATATTCACCTGCTCTGTTCAGTGGTTTTGCACAGAGAAGCCTTGTCCTCTTGTTCTCGGGTCCCTCTTGGGCGCTCCTGGGTCCTCCCTCCTGACGAGTGCCCCCACAGCAAGCAGCTTGCTATGGGGGCACCCAAGCCGAGTCACAGCTTTGTGTGTCGATTCAGACACGGAGCCATGGCCCGGCCCTGCCCCCTCTCTCCCCTTATTGGCTCACTGACTTTGACAGCAGCAGGAGCCAATGGTGCGACACTGCCTTCTCAACCAATAAGGAGGGAGAGCTGAGACAGTCCTTCAACATTGCTGGATTAGGATGGGCTCAGGTAAGTATTGGGGGGGGGGGGTGAGGGGGGCTGCTGCACACCGAAGACTTTTTATTTTAATGCATAGATTGCATTAAGATAAAAAAAAAAAAACCTTCTGACTTTTCAACCGCTTTAAGGAACACCAAAAAAAGTTTAGTTAAGGGGTCCAGACTGTGGCCAATGGGAGTAGAAAATGCCCCATCATTCATATTAGTGGGAGGAATAGTGCCCCATTATTGGTATCAGGGGAAGGAAAGGCCCCCCCATTATTGGTGTCAGTGAGAAGAATAGGGCCCTGCAGCTGGTGCCCATAGGAGGAATAGTGTCCCATCACTGGTGTCAGTGGGAATAATAATACCCCAGTGTTGGTGTCAGTTGGAGAAATAGTACCCCATTGTTGGTATCAGGGGAAGGAATGCCCCCCCCCCCCCATTATTGGTGTCAGTGGTAAGAATAGGGCCCTGCAGCTGGTGCCCGTTGGAGGAATAGTGTCCCGTCACTGGTATCAGTTGGAATAATAGTGCTCCAATGTTGGTGTCAGTGGGAGGAAATGTGCCCCATTGTTGGTGTCAGTGGGAGGAATAGTGCTCTATCTGTGTTGTCACTGGTAGAAATAGAGCCCCATTGTTGGCATCAGTAACAGGAATTATGCCCCATTGTTGTTGTAGAAGGAATAGTAACTAGTATCAGCAGTCTTAAAATGTAGCCTCAGATTCATGGACCAAATGGGAGAAAGAAAATAAATCCAATGTAGCCACGTGCAAAATATAAACACCATATAACACAGAAATTGCTATATGTAATTATATTGCACCTACATGTAGTGAACAACATCTTACCCCATTAATGTATAGACAGAGATTGTTCAATAAAGTGATAACATGTATCCCCCTGTGGGAAAACTTCACAATACAATAACAAACCATAGCTTGAGAAAGGAGCGCACTGTTTTGGCCCCGGCCATACGGCGCATGCTCCGAAACGCGTTGCATTATTGTGACGTCACTGGCACATCTGCGGTCCAAGGTGCAGTCCAGGCCTCGCTTTCACCTTTACTCCCCAGAAGCCGGCTTCGTATTTACATCCACAGAGAAAGCGGAGAGGAAGCAATTCATCTACCTGCTGGAAGCACAAAAACCACCGTCCAGGACTCACCAAGGGGCTCTGTCATCATCTTTATCCATGCCTTTGATTGTGCATGGAAAATGTGAGTTTTTAAGCACCTGTATACCTTAATAAATCTTGTATAGTCTACACTTAGTGGCACCTCTGTGTTTTTCTTTTTCTCGGAAAACTTCACAATCCCTATAAAGATAATTGTTAAAATAATAATTAAAAAAAATAATAAAAACCTAGATCCTATCAGATCTAGTTTTTTTTTATTATTTTTATAATCATCTTTACCCTAGGGGATTGGAAACCTTTCACATAGGAGGGTGAAAGGTTCCCATAGTCTACTTAAAAAAATGTTTTATCACTGCCTGTGCCAGGAAAGGGGCCAAAGAGGAAGTGAAGGGGAATTTCTCCAATAGGACACAGACACCCAAAAACTAAACTGACAGGGGGTTTACCTTTCTGTACTCTGTTCAAAATAGGAAAAAAAATGTTTTGGGTTATACAATTACTTTAATTGTGTACTGTTACTATTTTTTGTGTTTTGTTTTCGATTTTTCTGTTGCCTGTTTTTTCTTTCTTTCTGCAAAAAAATGTAAAAAACAAGCGGCTGGCATAACAGGTTTTGAGTAGAAAAAAAAGAGCTTCTGTATCCCTCAAGATCCATTTCAATCTATTGTACCCTTAAAAAGAAAAAAAAAAAAACTTCCTTTTTGGTACTTGTAAAGCAGATCATCACCCTTCTCCCCATTTTTTTAAAACCCCTACTTACCTGGTCGTGAGTTATGGACATTTCAGATACTCACCGCCCCAGCAGATCCAGAGTTGTCCAGCTGAGATCCTCTTCGCATCTGGCAGCGCTCGGTCCCGTCCGTCATGTTTTGGTGTGATGTCATCAAGAGGCTGCTGGCTGTTCCAGTCCTTGCACGGTGTCCTGATAATGCCCCACTAGGCTCACCCCTTCACCCTTTCACCTTTACTGAATGAAAGGCTTTGTCTCCTGGGATATGTTATGTACATTTCCCAAGAGGCACAGGGAGGAGGACAGTGCATGTCATTCGCCTAGGTGAATGGTGTGCAAAGGGGGGTGGGGCCAGACAATTTACTTAAAAATTGGTAATTTTTTTTTTTAAAAAGTAAAATTCATGCAGATGACTGGGGATCATGCTTTACAGTAGAGCAGGTCTCCAAACCTTTTAAAGAAAGGGCCGGTTGTATGTCTTTTTGGCTTTAGGGGAGCCAGAATTTGGCCAGTGGGCGTAAACAATGCCCCATTCTTGGTTTCAGTGGGAGGAACAGTGCCCTCTCATTGGTGTCAGTGGAAGGAATGGTGCCCCATCGCTGGTTTCAGTTGGAGGAATAGTGCCCCGAACCATGCACACTGCAGCTCACAAGGATCGCATGGCAGCAAAAAGACTTTGGGTATTCAGGCATTGTTTGCCTGGCAGTGTCCCTACCCAGTCCATTGGTACTTGGGATATACCCCCCCTGCCACTGGCATTCTATCTGTGGTCATCAATGTGAGAGGGTACATAACTATGGGACAAATCGCCATTGTTTTTGACATTAACCATACACTGTGAGAATCCATTGTTTTCCATGTAATTCTTGGTTTACCTGTAATGATATTAAACGTTAATGTATAATGTAGATAGGATGACTATTATCAAAGATACCTCCATATGTTTGGGCGATTCTGTGTGCTATGCAGCACAGGATGGGAGGTTATATATTGGATAGTATCTAGATTTTTTAGTTTAATTTATTTAATTTTTATTTATGAATATAATCTCATTGTAAGAATGGGATACATATATACGTTTCACTGTATATTTTATGGATGGGTTTTATGTATTTTTATATGCAATCTCATACCATTGCACATCTACTTTTATATGTGGTATTTGTTTTTATATGTATTATCCTTGTCCGACATTGATTCCCTTTTTTCAATATGTTGGAACATATGTAAAGCAGAATCTAGGTGTCAGGACAATATAAGTATGTGAAATCGGCGGCATATCAATATTGTAGTAACTATGATTCATTGGCTTGTTCACACAAGCATAGTAGGGCAGTGCGGTGTGACCGAAAGATTAAAGCTATCACCATAGACTGATATTGGTAAAAGAAATCAGCCACAGATTTCACATCAATACACATGGAATGATGCTAGCACCGGATTGCATAAGATTCATATGAGTCGGTAGTAATATTGGCGATATGTTCCCTGTATGAGGTAGCAATACCGGAAGAGACTATCAAACTCCTACTACTAGCATGATAAATAGGAACTCTTAG
Organism: Pelophylax lessonae; assembly: GCF_965119305.1. Taxonomy (NCBI): domain Eukaryota; kingdom Metazoa; phylum Chordata; class Amphibia; order Anura; family Ranidae; genus Pelophylax; species Pelophylax lessonae. Next base: position 55,374,789 of record NC_138776.1, on the reverse strand, counting down.
TGTTAGGAGATTCACTATATACAGGTTCCTCCGCTATGGCTTACCGTGACAGCTGTAGCGGTGCTGAAGCGGTTAATGCCAAGTGGAGAGACTAGATAAAAGGGAGTGACGTGACCGCGCAAGCAAGGCCTCCGTTGAAGTCTTCTGACGAAACGTACGTCAGGGCGGTGACTTGCGCGGTCACCCAGGCAACAGGACGCCGTCTAACCTCGAGGAGCGGTAACTTCCGGGACGCCATACAGCGAGCGGGAGACCGACAAGCGGCTGGACGGTAACTGTAATGCCGATACTATTTGACAAGCTGTTGATGTTTTTTGCCATTGTGAGTGTAATGGGAGAGGGTTTTTATTAATAAAGGTGCATTTGTTATCAAACACTATTGCCCTATGTGCATCTTTCTTACTCCCTTACACGCTTGGATGGTTTGAGGACATTTCGGCTGAGAAGCAGTATAAGGATAGAGTCCAGTGACGATATATGGGAGATTCACTATCTAATTACATGCTTTATGTACAGTCAGTTCTGGTAAGAGCATAACCTTTGGGATTTGCACGTGGTGAGGTGGAGGCACGATCCAAGCAACTGTACACTGATTTGGTGTGTGTTGTTCCTTTCCATGACCCCACTGGAATCTTAGTTGGTGATGGACTCTGGCACCTAGATGGACTCTAATACACTGCATACTGTTGAATGAGGTTAGCTCTGTCAATGCAGGGTTTATTCTATTATATTTATTCTATTATATTTATTGTATTGCATCTTATGATTGTGATTTAATTGTTAGCGCTGCTTGTGTTTATTAACCTGATTGATATGCACCTTATATACAATTTTTAATTATGAGGCAGCAGCTTTTATAACTTTTAATGTTTTATATTTTATATCTTATGGTCTAGGCGTTGACATTGACATACATATTGCCACAGCGCTGGGTGATTGAGTTTAAGTTTTTCTTAGTACTCGGTCCTTTTCTACAATGTATAATGTATTTATAGTTATATCTTTGTTATTGAATTCTCAGATGATTGTACTTTGCTCTCATCTTCCGCTGATGAAGGAATTCATTTCATATTCCGAAACATGTTGGGAATCGCTGCCTGAACCCCAATTTTGGTTTGGTCCTTACCTACATGCAGACTTGTATAAAGTACTCGAAAGTTCTACTTGAGTAAAAGTACAAGTGCTCGATCAAAAAGTGACTTGAGTAGAAGTGGAAGTGCTCGCAGAAAAAGTTACTTAAGTAGAAGTACTAAAGTATTCAACATTTATTTTTCTTAAGTATTGCAAGTAGTTTTTTAAAAAAATTTGCTACTTAAGTACTAAAAGTAAAAAGTACCAGTAGTTTTGAAAAAAAAATTCTACTCAAGTACTGAAAGTAGAAGTACAAGTACTGTGTTATGTAGTTATTAAAGAAAGAAGTCAAACGTTTGAACATCATATTGTTTTTTATTATTTCAAATGATTAACCTGTGTTTGTTAGTAGTTTCTTGATGCACTTTAAGTGCTGTAGCACCATTTATTTGTTTGTTTCATATTTTCTTTTTATTGGAAAGATTTGGTATAGCAGCTTTTATTATACACAGCCTTTATTTCCGTATGCGCTGATTTACAAATGACATTATACACATTTTTTTGAGCTTTATGCAACCTGCCATCTACTGTTCTGGCAGTGGTAATTTTTTTAAAAGTAACGAGTAACTATGCAGCACAAAAAAAAAATACTTGAGTAGAAGTATCGAAATCATCGAAAAAATGTAGTGAAGTAAAAGTAGAAGTAGGAGAAAAAAATTCTACTCTAGGAAAGTACAGATACCGCATTTCGGTACTTAAGTACAGTACTTAAGTAGTTCTACTTCGTTACTATACATCTCTGCCTACATGAGACCTACCCCGGGTTCCCTTATGAGTACTGTAGCTCGATTATTGTACGGTGACTTTCCATTGTTCTTAATCAATTTTTGCAATCTGTGACATCCATCCCTGTTTTAATATTTCAAATACAATTATTTCCATTTTTTACTTCTATTACCTCTTTACTTACTGCCTATAAAGCCCCAGTGGGGTTCAGATTTTTTGTTCTATTGATGGCATTAGCGGGAAGAATGGTGCCCTATCGTTGGTGTCAGTGGGAGGAATAGCCCCATTTGGTCTTCGGTTTGGAGACCACTGGTATAATATATTGTAAACATGTGCATAGTGACCTCAAGAACAGTGTTAGACATATACCATATTATAATAATGAAGATATTGGATTACATGGCTATTTCCCTTTGATGCTACAACTACGGATTTCACAGAAGGTTCTCTGAACTTTCCTAAGTCCACTAGCAACAATCAGATAGGTAAATGTTCAAATAATAAAATGAATCAACAGCACTCATATTCATACTTATTAGGACCCAGGGCATAAAAATTTCTATTTTACAGGTGTTTTATGTTTTTTTCTGCTTCTAAACGCCCCTCTATGTTACTCTGTGTGTCCATACATACATACATAGGCATGAATAGGCATTTAGAGGCAAAAGAAAAACAACCCACCAAAGTCACATTCAGGAGAGGAGCATTTGAGCATTCAAAACGTGCGAACGCGTATAAATGTGCATTTTTTTTTGTTAATGCATTCTAATGGCCAGAATAAATTGCAATGCCCAGTACAGTGTAACATGCAGTCTCATGCAATGCAGGAACGGGCATGGGAGCGCAACATTTCCCCCACCACATAGAATTACTGTGAATGTAAAGGTGTATTGTTATAATATAATCATCATAGAATATACTGTTATACCTTTAACAATCTTTACATCACAGCATGTTTACCTTAATGCATTCTCTACATTAAGGTACAATACCTTTCAATATCCCTAGAAGAGGGCTTTTTGGGGGCTTTAAATGGAGAGCATTGAATCATGCACCACCATCCCTAATTGTATATAAATAGGAGAAAGGGTTTGGGACTTTAAATGAGGTGAGTGACAGACAACTTGATAAAAAGGAATATTGAAAAGCATATTTCTGTATATAAATAAAATAACATGTTGCATTGAATACATATATGGGTATTGATTGGTACATGCTGTAAACAAATAGACTAAACTGTATTTCATATATACTGTATACACAAAGTAATGATGTGAACCAACTATACTCCACATGACAAAATCAATGAAGGAGCACAGCTGGTCTAATAACAAAAATGCTTCAGCATTGATTATTTTATATATATATATATATATATATATATATATACTGTATATATATATATATACATAAAAAGTAACCAATATATAGATGTATATAAAGAGTACGAACCAAAATTTACTTTGTCATAGGGTAAATAGATGTTACAAAATTGGTCTACTAGATAGATAAATCCTAGATAAATGGCATAACGGCATCCAAAAAGCTTGACGCGTTTCGTGGATTCGCTCCACTTCCTCAGGAGATGATGCACAACCTCTCTGCAACAAAGCATATAGGTTTCCATGTAATCTAACAATAAACCTAAGCAACAGGAAGAAAGAAAAAAATTAAAAGAGATGTAAAAGTTGTCCATCCCTAAAATACTTACATAGTGGTTAAAGTTCTTGACATGCGGTACTGTGATCCGAGACCGCTGCAAGTGTCTGCATTGGGAGCTGTGGTGGTACACCCCATAATGTTCCCCAGGGAAATAGGAAACTCCAGTGTGTAATGTATGACAGTGTGTATTGATGATTGTAAAATTTCTATAAAATTGATAAATTATTATTATTATTATACAGGATTTATATAGCGCCAACAGTTTGCGCAGCGCTTTACAATGTGAGGGAAGACAATACAGTTACAATACAGTTCAAAACAGGAGGAACTAGAGGGCCCTGCTCGTTAGAGCTTACAATCTAGAAGGGAGGGTCAAGTGAAACAAAAGGCAATAACTGTGGGGGATGGGTTGATGGAGAAAAAGGAATATAACTCTTATGTATTGAGCAGAAATACTGCTAACAAAAGTGGTTAGAGTCAAAGAAACCAAGGGAGAAAGGTGTAAATAAAAAACATGTATGATGGACCACCTCCCAGCCTCCGCCTCCCTTACACAACTCTCAAGTTGTTGATGCAGATCATAAGTGTGCTCAGCCTATTGCAATGTGTGTGTGCTTCTATATAAATACTGACAGTGTCAGTAGAGCAGAGATTGGTGTCAGTAGGGCAGAGGATGGTGTAGTTTTTATTATATTATTATATTTTTTATTATTTTTACAATTTTATTTTTTTTCTCCTTTTTTTTACAATTTTTTTAGGAGCCCTATTAGGGGGCTTTGGTAAAATAACAGGGGTTTAAACAGGGGGATTCTGCACCACGCAGGGTGATTAGAGTGTGCCCATGCACACCTGACACACCCTGTGCGCACACCTATGATGCAGATGAATGATACGATGCATGTGGCGCAAACGAACCCAGGCAAACAACACAGTGACACAGAATGTGTCACGTGAGAGAAAATGAAAATAAAAAAAAGTGCCACCTCCATCCCGACGGCCCCAGCTATCTGTCCACCATAACAGGGGTCCTGCCATCCTTCCCCTCGTTACAATTGAGTCTGCACACACAGACGGGATAGCAGTGTGGGATATTTCTAGTATAATCAGAGCCGGCGCTACCTATAGGCAAGGAAGGTGCCGGCCTAGAGCGCACATAAGTCGGAAGCGCCGCTGTAAGTGAAGCAGTGACAACAGGACGGGCTCTTTTCCCCTGCTTGGCCTGCCAGAGGGGTGACACCAGCTGAGTGGTCCTGTGCAGGGAGCTTGTCAGTGCTCCATTCTCTATCTGCCTGAATCTGAGGAGTGATCATGCTGCCATCTTGGGCAGCTGGAGAATGGAGCACACAGCAAGGCTGCAACAGCTGCTGGAGGGAGGATTCTACTCTTACCCCTCTCCCACAGCAACCTGACGTGAGCAGGAGAAAGCTGGCAGAACGGGTACTGGCTGAAAAAAATACCTTACTCCCGTGTTCTATCGAATTGTGCATCCTGTCGGATAATGCCTCCGACGAGATCTATGCAGGCGCAGTATGTAACGTCACTCCAGCATTTGATCAGCTGGCGTGATGTCAACACTGCGCATGCGCAGTTCTCGTCCGAGGCATTATCTAAAAATCTGCAAAGCAGGAGGGAGAATCTAATTGTCTAATTGTCAGATTCTGCCTCGCTCTCTCTGCGCATGTACAAAACTTGTGCGATGTCACAGGCGGAATACTATTGTTGTTGTGTGGATTTGGGTTTGTTGCAGGATGGATTTTGCTGAAGTCTCGCGCATGCGCAGAGAGAGCGAGGCAGAATCTAACAGTTAGATTCTCCCTTCGCGTTTTTCATCCCGTCAGACAATGCCTCCGACGATCTGCGCATGTGCAGTGTTGGCGTAACTCCAGCTGATCTATCTGATTGCGCAGATCATCATAGGCATTATCCGAAGGAATGCACTATTCGACAGAACACTGGCGATGGGAAGAAGAGAAGGTGAGGGTGGGCGGAACACACTGGTGACCTCATGTGTGTTCTAAGGCGCCGCCCACACCTCAGCTGGTGCGATTGGAGAGGTGCGATACTTAAGCTAGGAAGCTGCCCGACCTTCTCTAGGAGGACAGGAGGAACATATATATGGGCTCTCGCAGAACACAGGCACACACATTGGAGAAGCAGTAATTAGGTAAGAAGGTGCTTGAGGTTTTCTCATTTACTTCATATTTAGAATTGGACACAATGGCTTTCATTATTGAAAAGGCAGTAGTACTCTTTATAGGAATAGATTTATTTAACCTCTTTAGCCCTGGAAGGTTGTATCCAATGGCACTTTTCCACTGCAAGTACCGGCTCGGCTCTACTCGGCCCTGCTTGGCCCGGTTTGCTTTTCCACTGCTGGTACCGCATGGTACGGTGTTGGAACGGTTCGGTACGGTATGGTATGGTTTGCTTTCCACTAAAGTAGTACTAAAGTTAAGTGGGTGGGATAACAACGGGGTGGGTGGGATTCTCTGACCAATCAGTGGCTAGAAGTGACTGCATGCAAAGGATTGTGGGATATGGTACCAGTTTGGTACCTGTTGGAACCACAATCGAGTAGGTACTGTTTTTTCAGAGCCGTACCGTACCGTTCGGTTCCATGCAGTGGAAAAGCGCCGACGTACCGTACCGTACCGAACCGTTCCGACACTATACCATGCGGTACCAGCAGTGAAAAAGCACAAAAGCATGCTGAACCATTCGGTTCCATGCAGTGGAAAAGCGCCACAAGAGCAGAACTTTTTTATTTTTGTAGTTAGTCCCTGTGATGGACCACTTGGCACCCCCCTTGGGTGCTTCTGCCAAACAGTGCCGCCTGCCCTCCAAACCCTTTCAGCAGGCCGAGAGCTAATACCAGCCTTTCTACCCCAAGCATCATACATAGACAAGATGTTGAGGTAAAACCAAAGGAATGACTCTTTATTAAAACTCAGACACTTACTTTATATCCCTCTTTAGGATATTAGCATGGCAATGCAAACTGTAATATAATAAGAACATCTAAAAAACAGCAACATAAACAGAAATTTAATCAAACAGTAAGCTTATTAACAACTAGTCACCTAGACAATGATTTGATTCATCAAGGATTCCACCCCATCACAGACAGTCCAGCACCAGTCTACCACAGTCTATGAGACAAAGCTCATACAATGTTCAAGCAGTCTGAAAAAGTGGAATTCATTTATCTCCATAGATTTCTTGAGGGAAGATTGTTGATAAATATTTCTGTCCCAAGTGGAGGAGCCTCTCCAACCCAGTCTGCATGAGGACCACCATATTATCTCTGACCATTACCCTGTACAAGATTAATATTACAACTTTCCATCCTCTCCAGAAGGGAAGCTTTATTGTCTTTATTCAGAGAATGAATCCAAGCCTCGCTCGAGCATTCATCACGTTGTTGTCCATCATTAGAGATCTGATTTCTCCATAGGATCAGAGGCTAAACTGAGCTTTTTTCCATGCTCTGACCAGAAGAAGCAGATAAAATCTCCAGTCTCCTCCATAGGCCATAATCAGTGGATAGAAGGCTAGCCTGCAGTCCCCCTCCAAAAGACTCTGTCCTGGATGGGTCTGTCGCAGTCCGACAGGTCCACTTTATATCCTATAAACACTCTCCTGTCCTTTTCTGTCATTGACACAGCCAGGGGCGGACTGAGAACCCTCAGGGCCCCTGGGCAAAATAAATCAAGGGCCCCCGCCCAGGCCCCACTCATGTCCCGCCTCCAGTCACACCCTTGTCCCGCCTCCAGCCACACTCTACACAATCTTTAGACACAAGGAACAAAAGTGCAATCATTTATAAACAAGTGCAATATAAATAACGAATGCAAAATCCAAACTGTCCAAAATAAATCACAAACCAAGACAAGTACATTACCTCCCCTCCGCCCACTTCCCCGATAGCCTGATGTTGTCTCTGAGACAACATTGGGTGAATTAATGCTGTAGTGGGCAGCGGGTCGCCTTCTCGACCGGGCCCTCCTTCCCGGCCGGGCCCTCGGACCACGTCCGAAGTGCCCGACCACTCAGTCCGCCCCTGGTCACAGCTTTATCTGAAAACACAGCCAGTGTGACCAGCTGAATTCTGTCTTCATATTTTTATTGTTTTTTTGCATAGTAAAAGGTTAGACGTTGTTATATAATGAAGTGGAGCCTCATTTTTTCCCATACCACAAATCATCACGATATAGATGGTTCATGGTACATTGCAGGCCTCTCCAATCCTTATAAACAAAGGGTCAGTTTTATGTCCTTTTGACTTTAGGGGGGTCAGACTGTGCCAGTGGGAATAAACAATGCCCCATCTTTGGTTTTAGTGGGAGTAATAGTGTCTTATTGCTGTTAACAGTGGGAAGAACTGTGGCCCCATCATTGGTGCCAGTGAGTGAGAGGAATAATGTCCTATTGTTGGCTTCATTGGGAGAAACTGTGTCGTAATATTGGTGTCAGTGGGAGGAATAGTGTCCTATTGTTGGTATTAGTGGGAGGAACAGTGCTGCATCATTGGTGTCAGTGGGAGGAATAGTGTCCCATCATTGGTGTCAGTGGGAGGAGCAGTACCCATCATTGTTGTCAGCGGGAGAAATAGTGCCCCATCATTGGTGCCAACGGGAGGAATAGTGTCCTATTGTTGATTTCATTGGGAGGAACCCGTGTTCCAATATTGGTGTCAGTCGGAAGAATAATGCCCCATCATCGGTGTCAGTGGGAGGAATAGCGCCCCATAATCGGTGTCAGTGGGAGGAATAGTGCCCCATCATCGGTGTCAGTGGGAGGAATAGTGCCCCATCATTGGTGTCAGTGGGAGGAATAGTGTCTTATTGTTAGTATCAGTGGGAGGAATAGTTTCCTATCATTGATGTCAGTGGGAAGAATAGTGCCCTATCATTGGTTTCAGTGGGAGGAATAGCATCCCCTCATTGGTGTCAGGAAAAGGAATAATGCCCCATCATTGGTGTCAGTGGGAGGAACGGTGCCTCATCATTGCTGTCAGTGGGAGAAATAGTGTCCTATTGTTGGTTTCAGTGACAGGAATAGTGCCCCATCATTGGTGTCAGTGGGAAGAATGGTGTCCCATCATTGGTGGGAGGAATATTGCCCCATCATTGGTTTTAGTGGGAGGAATAGTATCCTATTGTTGGTATCAGTGGGAGGAATGTTGCCCATCATTGTTGTCAGTGGGAGGAATGTTGCCTCATTATTGGTGTCAGTGGGAGGAATATTGTCTCAAAGGCCAGATAAAGGCAAGTAAAGGGCCACATCTAGCCCTCAGGCCACAGTTTGGAGACCACTCTTTTAGAGAGTGAAGATCCGCTTTAACTACAAAGTGGCTTGTTTACAAAGGCATATGTCATATTTTTTTAGTGAAAGTGAATTTTTTCTCTACAATATTACCACCAGCTGCTTTGATTATTTTGACCCTACAATTTCTACGGTGACACAATGTTGCTGGTCTCGCTTATTGGCAGAACAAATCCTTTCAGTTATTTCTTGAGTGGCTGCGGCTCCTTTGGGGTAAATAAGAAATCGAATATTTCATACATGGCATACAAAGATATTAGAGCGGCCTTATAGGAAAGAGATAAAGCCAAAGCCTCAGATCTCGTGACACCCGGGAGCTTAGCTGGTACAGAAAAAAAAAACTGCAAGCAGATTGGTATTATAGAAACTCGTTTGCCATGAAATATTCCGTTCAGAAGATTAATATTTTCTGCTTCTAAAACTTAACACAAAATTAAATTGCAAATATTCCTCAAAACCGCTGGAACTGGCCTTAAGGCGCTCCATGGCTAATATAAAACATCGGTTCAGCTCTGTTGGGCCTGGTTCCTGATATGGTTTATATGCATTGAGTTCCTTTGCACTCTTTCATCACCACAATGAGGATTTGTTCTTGGGATTGGAATACTGGTCTGTCTCTTTATGGGGGGATAAACAAATTCCTGATGTTCATGCCCCAAATCTACTTCATGCCTACATCCATCTGAAGAGACTTAACCTTCACTGGTGCGCGAAAACGACCGCACTCCCGTGGCCGCAAGTCATTCTCAGACTGGGGACAAAATGATTTAAGCCAAATGTCAACCGCACGCGGCGGCTCATTTTTAAATGGACTCGCTTTGATTAAAATGTAAATATTACAATTAAATACAGAGCCGGGCAGGAAAATAGCGGCGGCCTTCTCTGCGCAAACAGAGGAAAGTGAAACTCATTTCTCAGAGTTTAAAGTAAATGAGAGTTGTCACAGAGTGAGTCCGGGAGACGGATTTGCGGAGATAATAATGAGCTGACGGAGAATTGACTTGGAAATGCTCCGAGCTGAAATCCAGCTGGTGACACATGGGAGCCGGAGATCCACTGACAAATTGAATATTATGTAAAATGATATGCACTAAAGACCGCGCGGGGCACGGCAACTTTGCAAACTCTGGAGTAATCCAAAATAAATTATATTGAATTATGAAGAGCTCCATCAGAGGATATAAAATGTCTGTTGCTGTGCCATGACAAATTTAGAATTAACTTGGTTTTGGAGGTTCAGGTAACAGAAATAAGTGCAAGGTGATACGTGTGACTTTGTAGGAAGCGCAGCGGGCAATGGAAAGGGCACAAAGGGAAGTGTCAGCACCGGGTCAAGCTTGGAGGAACGATTTGCTACAGATCTCACATCATCCATCTTTCAAAAGTGAATCTTTATGTTAATCTACCGCTGTCAGGTTCTTACTGCTGTGTCTATGTCCCCATTGGGAAGATTTATTCTCTCTTCTTGTCCTGGTAAAGGGTGTCTCAGGGAGGAAAATCTCTCTAATGGGGGCACAGCAGCAATGATAACTCTGTCCTAGAGTCAGAGGGGCCACTGTGGGCTAGAGAATAGATTTGATTAGATAGATATTGCAATTTTCCTTCTGTGGGATGCAAGAACTATTGTGTTCTCCCGGTGGAGGGGGTGGGCAGTCGTCCCCACCGGGAGAAAACAGTGATTGCGCCTAGCAGCTGTGGCCGCTGGCAATAATCACATGCTAAAATTTCAACATGCTGATTGTATCCAAGTTGATCCATCGATCAACTTGGGTACAATTAGCCTTCCCATAGATGGATTGAATCTCAACTGGTTCCTGCTGACTTAACAAGCAGGATAGATGATTAAAGTAGAACTATAGGCAACAATTTTTTTCCATTTTGGATATTTATAACCTCCGTCAGAGGATATTTCCCTCCACTTCCTGTCCCAGAGCCAAACAGTAAGTGAGAGGAAATCCCTGCAAATGAAGGGAATTCTTTGGGGACCCCCAGGTCACCAGTACCATTGAAAGATGTCCCCCTCTATTACTTGACTGAGGAACCTGCAGAGTGCCGAGGCTCAGGTAAAATAAGGTATTAACTATAGAACAAGAAACCCCTTTTTCCCACCTGAAATGCCCAGACATGCAACACTGTAGCCATATGAAATTTTTATCATTTCTTTTCACACAAATAGAGATTTCTTTTGGTGGTATTTATTCACCACTGGGTTTTTTATTTTTTGCTAAACAAATGAAAAAATACCGTAAATTGTGAAAAAAACAAAAAAAACAAACATTTTTATAGTTTGTTATAAAATGTTGCAAACAGGTAATGTTTCTCTGATGTGCACTGATGAGGCTGCACTGATGGGCACTGATAGGTGACACTGATGGGCACTGATGAGGAGGCACTGATGAGGCTTCACTGATAGGTGGCACTTATAGGCACTGGTAGGCAGCACTGAGAGGTGGCACTGATGAGGAGGCACTGGTGGACACTAATAGGACTGCACTGATAATCAGGACACTGATAATCAGTGTCCAGATATCAATGTAGATGTCCCTTTAACAGAAGCCAGTTATTGGATCTCCTCTCCTCACGCTGACAGCGCGAGGAAAGGAGTGCTGATAACCGACTTCTGTTTACATCGTGATCAGCTGTCATCGGACACAGCTGAATATGTGGTAAAGGGCCGCTGTGATTGGCCCTTTACCCCAACCTGTGATCATCTGAGTCCAAAGGACTCAACAATCACACAGGGGGGCACGCAGGCAGCGCGATTACGGGAGGACATCATATGACGGCAAAGTAAGCCAGTGCTGTAGCCAGTGGCGTCGGCAGGGGGGGGCTGACAGGGGCTATAGCCCCGAGTGTCCCTTTTGAAAAGCCCAGAGTCTCCTCATCAAGTTAAAAAACTGTTAGCCCCGAGCCTCCTCCACCCCCTCACCTGGCTGGCTGACTGGCGCTGTGTACTCCTTCTCTGCTCCGCCCGGTCGTTCTTCCTTCCTTCTCGCCTGAAGCCACGGAGCCGCTGACAGGCTGGTTGCTAACCTGCCGCTTAGCATCTAGCAACCAGTGACGTCAGTACAGGAGCGTCACGTGAGGTGACTCACGTGACAGCAGCAGCAGCAGAGCGCGCGGCGGCGGCCCCGAGAATTCCGCCTCCGCGCCATGAACTGACTCCACCCACCGGCCACCTCCCTCTTCTGGCACTGGTGCCGTTTCCAGTCAGAGAGGGAGAGAAGAGGACATGTGGTGGTGACCACCAGCCAGGACCAGGTAGGCAGCAGGGCGGGCAGGGGAGTCCCCAGCAACTTAATGAACTGAAGTGAAAAAAGGGATTCAGTATATCGTGGTCTGGTTGGTGATCTCATTCCATATTTGTGTGGCCCGGTACATAAAGGTGGTCAAGGAGATATTCCACTGTTTAGTGGCTACCTGTGACCCCCATAGGAGTTTCATTTTTTGGTGTGTGCAGACCTAAAAGGGGGGAGCACGAGTGGATACACTTGCACGGATTAACACCACGAGATAGCGCTTATTTGCACCTATTTTTGCACCTGTCACTTTATATGGATTCATAAACTTTTTGAATTTTTTGAATTAACCGATATTTGATGTACCATTGTTTTTTGCACCTTGTAGAGCACTTTATATAATATTCATTTTGTGACATATTTTTGCACTTAGAGCACTTTACACATGACTATAGTGCAATGATATCTGGTTATTTGGATTATTGGATTATATATGATTTGTACTGTGAGTTCATAGGAGGTTTTGGTTTATTCTTTTTTTTAGTTTATTTTGTGCTTTCACAGCACATTGAGCACCGTACACATTACACTGTCACTTATACATATCTTTGTTTTTTTATATTTTTTTTCCACCTTTTCTCACACTTCTAGGCAGCACCACCTATTCCTCTGTTTAAATCCAATTTATTTCATATCCTTTTTGTGATATGTGAGGTGCCTTATTTTACAAGGCCTAGCACAGAAATCATACAATTTATAAAAGTGCTGACTGTCCCCACCTTTTCTTTTCCCATGCTCCATTCATAGAAGTTCTATCACATTCTGCAATAAAAAGTACTCTTTGAATGTAGGACTACAGAATAAATCAATAAAGGTTAGCTGAACTCTGAGAAAAGTAAAAAGGTTAACTGCTCAGTTATATCTAGGGAAACTAGGTAAAGCAGCTTTACTTACCTGATCCTCCACTCCTACATTATCTTCAGTGCAGCTAGACCAATCCCTGCAGCCTTTTCTCCCCTAAACTCTGGCGGTTGAATGCCTCTAACATCATCAAGACCAATGCAAGGACCATAGCCCTGGATTGCATGTGAGGATACTGAAGGGAAGTCCACTGCCAGAGTGAGGGAAAGCGCTATCTGCCGGGGTAAACGTGCTTTTACCGTCCCTTAGACCAAAGAGCCTTTAAACCTTGCAGTGCAGGCACAGCCCCAGTGTAAGGAAGGACTCTTAGTTTCCCCTGAGTTGCTCTTTAAATCCAGGTTCATAAAGACTGTGGGGTTGATTTACTAAAACTGGAGAGTGCAAAATCTGTATAGAAACCAGTCAACTCTCCATGTCTGACCCTCTCTTCTCCTCTCCATGTCTGACCCTCTCCTCTCCATGTCTGATCCTCTCCTCTCTCCTCTCTTCTCCTCTCCTCTCCATGTCTGACCCTCGCCTCTCTTCTCCTCTCCTCCATGTCTGACCCTCTCCTCTCCATATCTGACCCTCTCCTCTCCATGTCTGACCCTCTCCTCTCCATGTCTGACCCTCTCCATGTCTGACCCTCTCCTCTCCATGTCTGACCCTCTCCTCTCCATGTCTGACCCTCTCCTCTCCATGTCTGACCCTCTCCTCTCCTTGTCTGACCCTCTCCTCTCCTTGTCTGACCCTCTCCTCTCCTTGTCTGACCCTCTCCTCTCCTCTCCTTGTCTGACCCTCTCCATGTCTGACCCTCTCCTCTCTTCTCCTCTCCTCTCCATGTCTGACCCTCTCCTCTCCATGTCTGACCCTCTCCTCTCCTTGTCTGACCCTCTCCTCTCCTTGTCTGACCCTCTCCTCTCCATGTCTGACCCTCTCCTCTCTTCTCCTCTCCTCCATGTCTGACCCTCTCCTCTCCATGTCTGACCCTCTCCTCTCTTCTCCTCTCCTCTCCATGTCTGACCCTCTCCTCTCCATGTCTGACTCTCTCCTCTCCATGTCTGACCCTCTCCTCTCCTTGTCTGACCCTCTCCTCTCCATGTCTGACCCTCTCCTCTCTTCTCCTCTCCTCTCCATGTCTGACCCTCTCCTCTCCATGTCTGACCCTCTCCTCTCCTTGTCTGACCCTCTCCTCTCCTTGTCTGACCCTCTCCTCTCCATGTCTGACCCTCTCCTCTCTTCTCCTCTCCTCCATGTCTGACCCTCTCCTCTCCATGTCTGACCCTCTCCTCTCTTCTCCTCTCCTCTCCATGTCTGACCCTCTCCTCTCCATGTCTGACTCTCTCCTCTCCATGTCTGACCCTCTCCTCTCCTTGTCTGACCCTCTCCTCTCCATGTCTGACCCTCTCCTCTCTTCTCCTCTCCTCCATGTCTGACCCTCTCCTCTCCATGTCTGACCCTCTCCTCTCCTTGTCTGACCCTCTCCTCTCCTTGTCTGACCCTCTCCTCTCCTTGTCTGACCCTCCCCTCTCCTCTCCATGTCTGACCCTCTCCTCTCCATGTCTGACCCTCTCCTCTCCATGTCTGACCCTCTCCTCTCCTTGTCTGACCCTCTCCTCTCCTTGTCTGACCCTCTCCTCTCCTTGTCTGACCCTCTCCTCTCCATGTCTGACCCTCTCCTCTCTTCTCCTCTCCTCCATGTCTGACCCTCTCCCCTCCATGTCTGACCCTCTCCTCTCCATGTCTGACCCTCTCCTCTCCATGTCTGACCCTCTCCTCTCCATGTCTGACCCTCTCCTCTCCATGTCTGACCCTCTCCTCTCCATGTCTGACCCTCTCCTCTCCATGTCTGACCCTCTCCTCTCCATGTCTGACCCTCTCCTCTCCTTGTCTGACCCTCTCCTCTCCTTGTCTGACCGTCCCCTCTCCTCTCCTTGTCTGACCCTCTCCTTGTCTGACCCTTTCCTCTCCTCTCCTTGTCTGACCCTTTTCTCTCCTCTCCATGTCTGACCCTCTCCTCTCCATGTCTGACCCTCTCCTCTCCATGTCTGACCCTCTCCTCTCCATGTCTGACCCTCTCCTCTCTTCTCCATGTCTGACCCTCTCCTCTCTCCTCCATGTCTGACCCTCTCCTCTCTCCTCCATGTCTGACCCTCTCCTCTCTCCTCCATGTCTGACCCTCTCCTCTCTCCTCCATGTCTGACCCTCTCCTCTCTCCTCCATGTCTGACCCTCTCCTCTCTTCTCCATGTCTGACCCTCTCCTCTCTTCTCCATGTCTGATCCTCTCCTCTCTTCTCCATGTCTGACCCTCTCCTCTCCTCTCCATGTCTGACCCTCTCCTCCATGTCTGACCCTCTCCTCCATGTCTGACCCTCTCCATGTCTGATCCTCTCCATGTCTGACCCTCACCTCTACATGTCTGACCCTCTTCTCTCCATGTCTGATCCTCTCCTCTCCTCTCCTCTCCATGTCTGATCCTCTCCTCTCCTCTCCATGTCCGACCCTCTCCTCTCCTCTCCATGTCTGACCCTCTCCTCTCCTCTCCTCTCCATGTCTGACCCTCTCCTCTCCATGTCTGACCCTCTCCTCTCCATGTCTGACCCTCTCCTCTCTTCTCTCCATGTCTGATCCTCTCCTCTCCATGTCTGACCCTCTCCTCTACATGTCTGACCCTCTTCTCTCCATGTTTGATCCTCTCCTCTCCTCTCCATGTCTGACCCTCTCCTCTCCTCTCCATGTCTGACCCTCTCCTCTCCATGTCTGACCCTCTCTTCTCCGCTCCATGTCTGACCCTCTCTTCTCCGCTCCATGTCTGACCTCCTCTCCTCTCTTCTCCTCTCCATGTCTGACCCTCGCTTCTCCTCTCCATGTCTGACCCTCTCTTCTCCTCTCCTTCATGTCTGACCCTCTCTTCTCCTCTCCTTCATGTCTGACCCTCTCTTCTCTTCTCCATGTCTGACCCTCTCTTCTCTTCTCCATGTCTGACCCTCTCTTCTCCTCTCCATGTCTGACCCTCTCTTCTCCTCTCTTCTCCTCTCCTCCATGTCTGACCCTCTCTTTTCGTCTCCATGTCGGACCCTCTCTTCTCTCCTCTCTTCTCCTCTCCATGTCTGACCTTCTCCTCTCCATGTCTGACCCTCTCCATCCCACCCCATGTCTGACCCCCTGTACTCCTCTCCATACCACCCCTTGACTGAGGGGGGGCATTGGGTGGAGCTTGGGCGGTACTTTTAAATGTGGGAGGAGCTTGGGCGGGACTTTCTTTAAAATGTGGGAGGGGTTATCAAATTTACCTTCGGGCTGAAGCCCCTGGTCTTTTTCCCACCTAGCAACGCCCCTGGCTGTAGCCGTCATTCGGCTATAGCGCGGATGGGAAGTTAAGGAATTTAGCATTTTCAGTGTTCCACTTTAAGCATTAAGCACTGCTCCCCACCAAATTAATTTTGTTTTTTAATTTTTGCTTTGGTACATGTTCCCCAGAGTAGTGACCAGTCTCAACCCCCCCCCCGCCCCACACACACACACACACACACACAAACCATTTGTTTGACAACCCCTTGCCTATTAGCCTAGAAAATTACCAGAACTGAGTTTTAATCCAGTTTCCCATTACTTCAATGAGGTTCCGATTTGGCACCGAAAACTTTACATTAAATTGATACTAAACACACAATTACAGTACATTGTCTCTTCTATTTTAGTAAATGGATGATGGCACTGTATATATTTAAATTAAAAATAATAAAATTCTAAGTGCCTTTTCCCCTAATCGATATACATCTGTCACATGACTCAGCTCTCTCCCAGCCTGTCTGCAAGGAAACATAAGCAGGAGGAGCTTCTAGTCCTCTGCTGCTGGTCACATGTTTAACCACTTAAGCCCCGGAGGATTTGGCTGCTAAACGACCAGAGGGTATTTTGCGATTCGGCACTGTGTGACTTTAACGGACAATTGCGCGGTCGTGCGATGCTGTACCTAAACGAATTTGGCGTCCTTTTTTTCCCACAAACAGAGCTTTCTTTTGGTGGTATTTGATCACCTGTGCGATTTTTTGATCACGCGCTATAAACAAAAAAAGAGCGTAAATTTTGCAAAAATAGCAATATTTTTCCCTTTTTTTTATATGAAATTCCCCCCAAAAAAAATGTAAAAATCAAAATTTTTTAATATTTTCGGCCAATTTGTTTTATGCTACCTATGTTTGGTAAAAAAAATCGCAAAAAGCGTATTTTGATTGGTTTGCGCAAAAGTTATTGCGTTTACTAACAAAGGGAAAGATTTTTGTCATTTTTGTTGTTTTTTTTTTTAACGCGTAATGGCGGCGATCTGCGATTTTTTTTGCGGTACTGCGACATTGCGGCGGACAGATCGGACCCTTGACTGACATTTTTGACACTTTTGGGGTTACCAGTGACATTTCTACAGTAATCAGTGCTATATATATGCACTGTTACTGTAAAAATACACTGGTAGTGAAGGGGTTAACTTTATTTGAGAGGGAGGGGCTGTGTGTGTCCCTAGGGGCGTGATTCTAACTGTGATTGGCTGTGGCTTCAACTGTATGCAGAGTGATCAATGGATCTACATAGTAGATCCATGTGATCAGCTCTCATACAGAGAGGAGAATGACAGGCAGCTTGTTTACACAAGCTGCCTGACTTTCTCCCTCTCCCCCGCCGATCGCAGAGTGGCCGGCGGCGATCGGGTCCGCCGGTCACATGCGCGGGGGGGTCCGTGACCACGCGGGAGCGGGAGCGCGCCTCCGGCGGCGCGCGCTCGCTCCCTAAACCCTCACAGGCGAGCGACGTAGACCTACGTCACTTTGCCTGTGAGGGGCTGACCGCCGCCGTAGATAGTCGTGCGGCGGTCGGCAAGTGGTTAAAAAAAAAAAACAGCATTAGGAATATGGAGTAACAATAAATAAATACAGTAATACCAATAAACTGTTTAAGATTGTCATACAAATATATATTTAAAATCAAATCAAATCTTTATTATTTTTTGGCAAAAACATGGTGTGGGTGGATTTCTGCCAGTCACAGGCTGGGTCACACCCCTCCAGCCTATGCCTTAGAATAAGAGGGAGGTGAAGCCACCATTAATCTACATGTAATATCCCACCCCCATTATGTTTAGCTGGTTACTGGACATGGAGGAGAAGGATAGGAGTGGGCTGGCATTTACCACTGTGTATATGCCCATATGTGTGACTCTATAGTCACATGGGCTGCTCAGATATGATATGGAGGAAATGCTCAGCAAAGAAACTCACTAAAAACTGAGCATGTTCAGAGTTGCCACCATTGCTCTGTAAAATTCCTAGCTGAATTGGGGACTTGGACAGAAGGGGGAGATAGAGAGCAGCAGGATCAACCAGGTTTTTTCAGAGTACAGAAAACGAATCTCATAGTGACTGAGTGAGTATGAATGAACAGCATGTAATACACCATTTACTGATATTTTTTTATGGTGTGTGTTTAATGACACTTTAAAACCACTTGCCAACCGCCCCATAGCACATTTACTGCTACAGAGCAGGCACGCTACGCAGGATCACACACATATATATATATATATATATATATATATATATATATATATATATATATATATATATATGTAATCCTGCACTTCTGGGTATTGGGTGCAAGGGGGCTCCACCGGCGGCTCACACAGCAGGAGCCGACCAGCGGGTTCTGCCAGCACCCGCTGATTGTTCAGTACACAAACAGAATGGCAGTCTGCCTATGTAGACAAAGCAGATTGCCGTTCTGTCAGTACAGAAGGCATGGATCCTGTGTTCCTGTAAAGTAGAGACACGGATCTATGCCTAGTGAAAGCACCTCCCCCACTACACTGAATCACCAGCTAGGCACACGGTTAACCAACTGATTGCCCCTGATATTAACCCCTTCCCTGCCAATGTCATTAGTAGACCAACAGTGCATATTTTTAGCACTGATCACTGTAATAATCTCACTTGTCCCCAAAAAAGTGTCAATTAGGTGTCCAATTTGTCCGCTGCAATATCGCAGTCCTGCTATAAGTCGCTGATCGCAGCCATTACTAGTAAAAATAAATAAATAGATAAAAAGTCCATTGTAGACACATAACTTTTGCGCAAAACAATCAATATACGCTTACTGGGATTTTTTTAACCAAAAATAGGTAACAGAATACATATTGGCCTAAATTTATGAAGAATTTAGATTTTTTTTTACATTTTTTATTGGATGTGTTTTAGAGCAGAAAATAAATATTGTGTGGGTTTTTTTTTTTTTTTTCAAAATTGTCGGTCGTTTTTTGTTTATAGCACAAAAAATAAAAATCGCAGAGGTGATCAAATACCAACAAAAGAAAGCTCTATTTGTGGAAAAAAAAGGAAATACATTTTTTTGAGTTCAGTGTTGCACGGATGTGCAATTGTCAGTTAAAGTATCGCAATGCTGTATCGCAAAAAAATGGCCCGGTCAGGAAGGGGGGTAAATCCTCCAGAGTTGAAGTGGTTAATGTCCACCTTGAACCAAACCCCAGTATGCTCGGCTCATCCCTAGTGTTGAAGAATGTTTGTATTGTTCATCTACATCTGGGGTGCAAACACTGGGGTGCAAACACATTCATCGTCTGAATGTGGGGAGAAATATTGCTCGCCTACAGACGGACAGTGGCATTTTACCATATATCACTATTTTTTCCATCGCTCTCTCCCTCTGGGTTTCTGATTTCTGCAGCTGAAAAGCATTTAGATGAAAATTCTCCCTTTGTGAGAATTTGATTGCTGGGGAAGTTGGAGTGTAAAACATTGAGTATGGCATTCGGATTACAATTCACACGTCTGCTGGAGCAGCAGATGACACCAATATCTGGGGACTGACAGTATGTTTAACACTGAACAGACCTGTCACACACAGTGACATTATAACAGCTGTCTATTGAGACAACATCCTAGTAAATATATATTTCCCTTGCAGTAACGTTTTTTTTTTTGCCATAGTTTGTCTTCATGAAGCTCTCTATTCCCGTTCTTCTGAAGACTGCAGAGAGGAGATGAACATTTCTGACCATATGCAGAGACTCCATGGGGTTGGAAAATCTCCACTGGTATCGTTGCAGAGTCACGTACCACATACAAGTGTTGGCTGAGATAAAACCACGGCGGGACACCATGGTCAACTATTGTTTATTGCGATAGATTTGTATCTAACAGCAAACTGTACTGCATATACATTAATGGTCGACCGATTATCAGCAATGCCGATATATCAGGGGCCAATATGCACTTTCCCCGATATAGCAGAATCAGCCCCTGAGGTTACCGATATTGTGCTTGTACCGGGGTGATGCCTGCAGCTAGAGGCATCACCCCGGTACCGGCGTCACAGCACACAAAAACAAAAGTTTTAGATTTTAGAAAAACAGACTTTTCAAAAATGAAATTAGTCATAAATGAGTCCTTATCAGACTGGAACGGATTACATGGAGTCCAGGAGAAATGGGACTACTTAAAAGGTGCATTATTGAAGGCAACAGAAAATTGCATTAGACTTGTCAGTAAAAGCAAAAAAAGGAAGAGACCACTGTGGTACTCAGCAGAAGTGGCCCAAATCATTAAAAATAAAAAGCTAGCATTTTGTAATTATAAAAAAACCCAGAGCAATGAAGATAAGGAAATCTACAAGATTAGGCAGAAAGAGGCCAAGCAAGTTATAAGAACTTCTAAAGCGCAGGCAGAAGAAAAACTAGCTCAGTCTATGAAAAAGGGGGATAAGACATTCTTCAGATATATAAATGAAAAAAGGAAATTAAAACAAGGAATAACTAAATTAAAAACAAAGGACGGAAGGTATGTAGAAGGGAATAAAGGGCTAGCCGACTGCCTTAATGAATACTTCTGTTCAGTTTTTACAGAAGAAAAAGAAGGAGAAGGACCTCCACTTGAAAGGATGACTAATGAATCGTTTGATGCATGTGTCTTTACAGAGGAAGACGTTCTAAGATTGCTGTCTAAAGTGAAGACAAATAAGTCACAGGGTCCTGATGAGATACACCCAAAATTATTAAAAGAGCTTAGTGGTGAGCTGGCAAAACCATTAACAGATTTATTTAACCAATCATTAGTAACAGGAGTCGTCCTGGAAGATTGGAAATTGGCAAATGTCGTGCCCATTCACAAGAAAGGTAGTAGGGAGGAATCGAGCAACTATAGACCAGTGAGTCTGACATCAATAGTAGGCAAATTAATGGAAACCCTATTAAAGGATAGGATTGTGGAACATCTTAAATCCCATGGATTGCAAGATGAAAAGCAACATGGGTTTACTTCAGGGAGATCATGTCAAACAAATCTTATAGATTTTTTTGACTGGGTGACTAAAATAATAGACGGTGGAGGTGCAGTAGACATTGCATATCTAGATTTTAGTAAGGCTTTTGACACTGTCCCACATAGAAGACTTATCAATAAACTGCAGTCATTGAGCATGGACTCCCATATTGTTGAGTGGATTAGGCAGTGGCTGAGTGACAGACAACAGAGGGTTGTAGTCAATGGAGAACATTCAGAACAAGGTCATGTTACCAGTGGGGTACCTCAGGGATCTCTACTGGGACCAATTTTGTTTAATATCTTCATAAGTGATATTGCAAAAGGCCTCGATGGTAAGGCTTGTCTTTTTGCTGATGACACAAAGATATGTAACAGGGTTGATATTCCTGGAGGGAAACGCCAAATGGAAAAGGATTTAGGAAAACTAGAAGAATGGTCAGAACTCTGGCAACTGAAATTTAATGTGGATAAGTGCAAGATAATGCACCTGGGGCGTAAAAACCCAAGGGCAGAATATAGAATATTTGACACAGTCCTGACCTCAGTATCTGAGGAAAGGGATTTAGGAGTAATTATTTCAGAAGACTTAAAGGTGGGAAGACAATGTAATAGAGCAGCACGAAATGCCAGCAGAATGCTTGGATGTATAGGGAGAGGTATAAGCAGTAGAAAGAGAGAAGTGCTTATGCCGCTGTACAGAACACTGGTGAGACCTCACTTGGAGTATTGTGCGCAGTACTGGAGGCCATATCTCCAGAAGGATATAGATACTCTAGAGAGAGTTCAGAGAAGAGCTACTAAACTAGTACATGGATTGCAGGAAAAAACTTACCAGGAAAGGTTAAAGGACCTTAACATGTATAGCTTGGAAGAAAGAAGAGACAGAGGGGATATGATAGAAACTTTTAAATACATAAAGGAAATCAACTCGGTAAAGGAGGAGAGCATATTTAAAAGAAGAAAAACTACCACAAGAGGACACAGTTTTAAATTAGAGGGGCAAAGGTTTAAAAGTAATATGAGGAAGTATTTACTGAGAGAGTAGTGGATGCATGGAATAACCTTCCTGCAGAAGTGGTAGCTGCAAATACAGTGAAGGAGTTTAAGCATGCATGGGATAGACATAAGGCTATCCTTCATATAAGATAGGGCCAGGGACTATTCATAGGATTAAGATATATTGGGCAGACTAGATGGGCCAAATGGTTCTTATCTGCCGAAACATTCTATGTTTCTATGTTTCTATGTTTCTATGTCCATAGTCGACGGTCAGCTGTCGTGTAATGACAACCGATGCGGCTGAGAAGCCGCTCAGATGTCATTACAAGGAGCGGGAGGGGACATCCCCCCTCCCCCGCCTTCCGCGGCTCGCCTGGGTCTCCCGTCCCGCTAGGAGACCCGGGCATCTTACCTGTTTTCGGCTCTGATCGGGTCTCCATGTAAAAAACCCGGAAGTGATGTCATGACATCACTTCCGGGTACTCGGCGGCAAATTCAAAAAAATGACAGCATTCAAAACAGCCAAACTTGGCATTTTGAATGCTTTTAAGTGCAGAGGAGGGGTTTAGGGGTCTCTTAGACCCCCAGATCCCTCTACCAGAGTACATGTGAAAAAAAAAAATGTCGGAAAATATCAGCTAATATCGGCCGATACCGATATCCGATGACCAAAATATCGGTATCTGCAATAAAAAAACTATATCGGTCGATTACTAGTATACATTATCAGTGTTTACCAGAGTTCATTCAGAATTTTATATTGCATTCAGTTTGGGGGTTTCAGGAATTTGAATCTGGATTTGGATTTCCAGAAGCATACTGGGAAACATAGAGCAAAGGTGCCTCAAAGTCTGTTTCTGCCTTATACCTAGTTACATAGTTAGTCAGGTTGAAAAACAAATAAAAACAATATATATTGAAAATCAGCGCAGACAAAATTAATACACAGCAACCCTAAACTTGCAAGCTGAACACTAAAGACAAATCACTTTTATCCCAACATAATATAGTTCATATAAAGTGCAGCGCAAAAACGAATAGGATAAAAGTGCAGAAAATCCCAGAGAGTCCATAGAGTGCCTAGAAAGATGGTCAGCCAAGCACCTCCATCAGTGAGGTATACACTGCGCTCACCTTAAGGACAAAAGTATGCGCTTGACAAATGGTATCAGAAGTGTATCCAGACATTTACTGTATATGCAGGGGGACTCTTTACAGAAAAATCCTGGCAGCCAGATTATATGCAGGGAACCTCCTCACTGGGTCCAGACTTTCCCATTCACCAATGTATAATTGTAAACATAAAGGACAACATCTAAGTGCTCTCTGTTAAAAAATATCTTTATTAAAAGCAATGATAAAATGACACTCACATTTTTTAATGTAAATAGTCAGCCTATAAGGTGCTCAATGGATGGCGTGAGCGGGGCCACTCCGAAGATCACGGCTTCCGACAACAGGAGACCCAAAGTATAGCAGCGGGTGACAGGTGGCTCCACCTCCCGTACGTGTATCGTCCAACGGGACTTCGTCAGCAGGGGTCGAAAAGCAACACAAGTCCATCTAGTTCAACCAATTAAAGGGAAAACAAAACAATTTTTTTTTACAATCCTATATACACAATCCCATACCCACAGTTAATCCAGAGGACAAAAAAATAAATGCAGCAAAGCATGATCCAATTTGCTCCAGCTGGGGAAAAAATTCCTCCCTGATCCCCCAAGAGGCAATCGGATATTCCCTGGATCAACTTTACCTATAAATTTAGTTTAGTTAGTATCCAGTTATATAATATGTATCTAGGAAAGAATCCAGGCCTTTCTTAAAACAATCTACAGAGCTGGCCAGAACCAGCTGTTGAGGGAGTCTATTCCACATTTTCACAGCAATTACTGTGAAGATTATTTTAATAAATAAAATAGTGTTGCGCAAATCCTGATCATTTAAATTAATGTGATATCAATAAACAATTCCAGATAAAAAAATATATCCGTGAATAAATGATTAAAGTGATCAATATCATCTAAGTAATAAATAAATGATAAATAATCAATATGTGTAAAAGAATCAATAAATATAAATCTCTTAAAACAACGGTGAAAGATGTGCAAATAATCGTGCAATTAAAAACAATATATTAGTAAATTAATATTAAAGTGTCACAGCCAAGCGACAACTTTGCACCCCTCTACGAGTGGGTGCTCACCTTAATGGAGATGTATAAAAGCATATATGCAGGGGATCCTACACAGGTATATCAGAATGGCTCCATTCCGACAGCAGCAATTCAATCAGTGTGTTAGCTCCACAGATCCACCGTTATATGCAAATGAGAGCAAACTGACAATAGTGCTGAAATCCTTTATATGACTTTTATTTAAATAAAGCAAATACACTCACATGTAAAGGTGCATCCATGCACCCTTAAAACAGCCTTTTGTACAAAGCATGTACCGAAAGAGATGCCATGGTGGTATAGTGGGAGACACCGGAGCTGACTGATCCGTCCGTGCAGCAGCCCGACAGTCTTGTACCTAATTCGAAGCGTTCTGTCCGTCCTTGCCCCTCCCCTACGCGTGACGACACAAGGGACCACGTGTCTTCATCAGGGGGATATTTAGGGAGGTTGCTCACAGGGTTCTTTATATAATTACTGTGAAGATGAAATCTCTTTTCCACTAGATGTAAAGAGTACCCCCTTGTCCTCTGTAATGAGCTCAAAGTGAACAACACCAAGTTCACTATATGGACCGCTTATGTATTTATACATGTTGATCATATCCCCCCTAAATTGCCTCTTCTCAAGAGAGAATAAATTCAGTTTCTCTAATCTTTCTTCATAGCTAAGCTATGAAGCTAAGTTTTTCAACCTTTTCTGTGTCCTCTTGCAATCGCAACAGTATTCGGACTGAATGTGAAAGGCTGCTGTATAAATTCATGCAGACATGTGTCAATTTCAGAGTGCTTCCGGGGGGTTTCCCCTTATTTACCACTTGCTGTACAAGTTCATGCAGACATGTGTAAGTTCCAGAGTGCTTCCGGGGTGGGGGTTTCCCCTTCTGTTGATTTATTTTTTTGTCTGCAGTGTTTCCAGTAGAAAGGAAGAAAGGAAAAAAGTTTTCCAGGCTAGCTCAGTCGCAGTCCGTCCTTTTCCCTCGCAGCGACTGAGCTAGCCTGGAAAACTATTTTCCTTTCTTCCTTTCTACTGGAAACACTGCAGACAAAAAATAAATCAGCAGAAGGGGAAACACCACCCCTCCCTCCGGAAACACTCTGGAACTTACATATGTCTGCCTGAACCTGTACAGCAAGTGGTAAATAAATCAGCAGAAGGGGAAACTCCCACCCCGGAAGCACTCTGGAACTTACACATGTCTGCATGAACTTGTACAGCAAGTGGTAAATAAGGGGAAACCCCCCGGAAGCACTCTGAAATTGACACATGTCTGCATGAATTTATACAGCAGCATTTGCCACATTCAGTCCGACTCCTGTTGCGATTGCAAGAGGACACAGAAAAGGTTGCAAAACACAAGGCTAAGCTTATACTGGGTGACAAATCTTTGAAAAAGGCCTTCATAAGAGCCGAAACGCGTCAGTTAACAGGATGACCTCTGTGAACGACCATTCCTGAACAAACCACAGGAAACACAGAGATAACATCCATACCTATGTAACCATAATCCACATATGTCACAGATTTTCTTGAATATTCCTTCTATTCCTTCCCACTCTTGGGCTCTCAACCCAAGCACCAATCTCAGCACATTTTATATGTATTTATGTATACTTTATGTTTAATAAACCTACTTTGATTTTATATACATCAGTATATTTTATCACTTTCCCATAAAGTCCCACCCTCTTGGCTTGAGGCACCAAACACCCCCCACAGCTGAGCACCTCCATGCCTCTT
The DNA here is from genome assembly GCF_965119305.1 of Pelophylax lessonae. Lineage (NCBI taxonomy): Eukaryota > Metazoa > Chordata > Amphibia > Anura > Ranidae > Pelophylax > Pelophylax lessonae. The sequence goes on along the minus strand of NC_138776.1, from coordinate 55,348,563 downwards.
ATTAGTTTGGTTGCCCTTCTCTGCACTTTCTCCAGTTCCCCCATATCCTTTTTGTAAACTGGTGCCCAAAACTGAACTGCATATTCCAGATGAGGTCTTACTAATGATTTGTACAGGGGCAATATATCTCTCTCTCTGGAGTCCATGCCTCTCCTAATACAAGAAAGGACTGTTCTCGCTTTGGAAACCACAGCTTGGCATTGGCTATTATTAAGCTTATGATCTACCAGAACACTCAGATCCTTCTCCACCACTGACTCCCCCAGTTGTACTCCCCCTAGTATGTGTGATGCATGCATATTCTTAGACCCCAAGTTTATAACTTTACATTTATCAACATTAAACCTCATTTGCCACATAGTTGCCCAATGAAACAGTGCATTGAGGTCGGCTTGTAAATTGGAGACATCCTGTAAGGAAGTTATTCCACTGCAAAGCTTGGTGTCATCTGCAAAGACTGAAATGGTACTTTTAATCCCAGACCCTATATCATTTATAAAGATAATAAAAAGTAAGGGTCCCAACACTGAATCTTGGGGTACACCACTGATAACCTTAGACCATTCCGAGTAAGAATTTTTACTACTCTCTGAATTTGGTCTTTTAGCCAGTTTTTTTTTTAAAGCCTGTAGACTTTACCTTACACATTATCTGTGTGTGGGGAACTGTGTGTGGGGAACGCTTTTGCAAAATCCAAGTATACTACGTCCACAGCCACCCCTCTGTCCAAGGTTTTACTTACCTCCTCATAAAAATAAATCAGGGTTGTTTGACAACTTCTGTCTTTCATGAATTCATGCTGTCTGTTGCTTAAAATATTTTTTCCAGCAAGAACTCATCTAAGTGGTCTTTTATTAAAGTATAACTAAAGGCGAAACTTTTTTTCTAGTTTTGGATAGAGTGCAGAGGGATTAGAACCCATTTGAGTTTGTATTTCTGTCTTTGCCCCCATTAGGGAGATTCCACCTCTCTATTTGTACTGATTACCATTATCTTGGAAAGTGAAAGTAAAAGAAAATCACAAATTTTGGGTTGTCCCCAGAAAAGTAATGGAGGGAAAATCTTCCAATGGGGACACAAGTTCTGGTGACCCATAGAAATCCCTTAATTTGAAGGGATTTCCTCTCACTTCCTGTTTGGCTGTGGGACAGGAAGTAAAGGGAAATCTATGCAGTATGCCTGGTTATCCCTGGATATTAACCACTTTACCACCGGAGGATTTTGCTGTCTTATGTCCAGGCCACTTTTTGCGATTCGGCGCTGTGTGACTTTAACTGACAATTGCGCGGTCGTGCGACGCTGTACCCAAACAAAATTTACGTCCTTTTTTTCCCACAAACAGAGCTTTTTTTGGGTGGTATTTGATCACCTATGTGCTTTTTACTTTTTGCGCTATAAACAAAAAAAGAGCGTTTATTTTGAAAAAATAACAATATTTTTAACATTTTTTTATATGAAATTCCCCCCCCCCCCCCCCAAAAATGTAAAAATCTAATTTTTTTTAAATTTTTGGCCAATTTGTTTTCTGCTACCTATGTTTGGTAAAAAAAAATCACGATAAGCGTATTTTGATTGGTTTGCGCAAAAGTTATTGCGTTTACTAACTAAGGGAAAGATTTATGTCATTTTTGGTGGGTTTTTTTTAACGCGTAATGGCGGCGATCTGCGATTTTTTTGCGGGACTGCGACATTGCGGCGGACAGATCGGACCCTTGACTGACATTTTTGACACTTTTGGGGGTACCAGTGACATTACTGCAGTAATCAGTGCTATAAATATGCACTGTTACTGTAAAAATGACACTGGCCGTGAAGGGGTTAATTTTATTGGAGAGGGAGGGGTTAATGTATGCCTGGTGCTTACTGACGTGTGTGGGGGGAGGTGACTATGTGACAGAAGGACAGATCGGATGTTCAGCTATGCTGAACACTGCGATCTGTCACTCCCTGTCACTTAGGAGATCTGCCCGCTCTGTTTACACAGGCGGGCGGATCTCCTCACTCGATTCCCGACGATCGGGGAAGAGCGGCGGCGATCGCCGCTGCTCCTCCCCTGGCCCGACTCCTGCTGTAACTGAAAACAGCGCCGCCTACAGGGGGAGGAGTCCAGCGACGTAGGTCTACGTCGCTGGACGGGAACGAGCCACATTGCTGCAGTAGCAGCAATGTGAGCAGAGGTAAAGTGGTTAAAGGCAGAGACTCAGGCATTTTTTTAACCCATAGTTTGGTCAGGCATGGCAGCCAGGAGCTTCCTAAACTATTTTCACAATATTTCATCATTTGTTGCTATGTAATGCACACTTTTTTGAAAACCAGTGACCATTGACTTTAAATTTTGGAGGTTTGCAAATTCCTAAAAAGTTCAACCATACAACTGATCAAACTTTTATAAAGTTTGATCACCTCCATTCTGAGATACTATAGTGCTCACCGCGTGACATCATAGAAGCATACAAGAGTTATGGCATAAAAATAACCAAGGGGTTCATAGAGTCTGCCCTATTTTTTGTATATGTTTTTTTATTTTTTTTTAGTATAGGTCTGTGTTTGTGCCAGGAATGTTCCAATCCACCTAACGTTGACTGACTCACTACTTCTGCTAAAAACCTATTTCAAGCATCAAGCATAACTAATCAATTACAAATCTGTGCCCTTATTATCAGTGCAGCCCCATCGGTGCCCATCAGTGCTGCCTATCAGTGCCCATCAGTGCCGCCTATCAGTGCCTCCTCATCAATGTTGCCTATGAGTGCATCAGTTCGGAAACCCCTGTGAACACAGGACATCATACACTGCCAGCTTTCAGCCTTCATCCTTTTGTCGACAGGCAGTTGTTCGCTTCAAGGGGGTTTTGCATTACCAATGCAAGTTCCACTTGAAGCAGGTCAGAAGTAGGTTAGCTGCAAGTCAAATGCACCTAAATGCACCTGTCAGTGAATTCTGAAAGAACCCAAAAGCATCTCATACTGATGTCAAACTGATGCCATCAACAGAAGCCCAAAGTCCACCAATAGTGGCTTTTACGAGTCCTGTTTTTAGCACGCCTTTATTACGCCGCGTTTAATTTGTGGTGCCAGTTTAGGTAATTTTATCAGATTTCAAGCGTTACCTCCAAGTTTGCATTGTCTCATGCCACGGTCCACCCGATATGGGTCTTGCTCAATGTTTCATGAAAAGATCTTTCTGAAATCCATTAAGACAACCGTCCGGCAGATATATGAGGTGGAGAAATTATTAGTATAGCAATCATTGTATAGCAGCAAAATCACTTTCAAGCTTCTTCTTTAATAAGGAGCTGGAATGAAATCCTTGGTGAGGGAATATAAAGCACTTATAGCGATTAATGTAACTGAACAATATTATATATCTGCTCATAATGGCTTCTAATAAAACAAAATGGCTCCGCCGTTGCTAATGCTAAGTGCTTTATGTAGGCTTTTCTGGCAACATATTATCAAAGTTGTGAAAGCCTTGTCACAAGGTTGGCATAACATTCTAAAACTAAGAACAAAACTTAAAGTCTTCCTGTGCATGCTCACTGGAGTTACATTGTCTTGTCACCCAGCTCCATTCTTAGCATCTTCTACCCCAAATCTCTAACTGTTAACAAATCGTTTAGTTTTAGGCTTTGTTCCACTTTCAAGGCTTTACCTGTGCAACTTGCTCTCTCTTATTGGTGGATTTCCCCATTTTAAAATGAGCATGTGAGTGTGTATAGCGCTGGTTGTCATGGCCTTGTAGTGACCTACTTGGTGAGAGGCAGGGCTTTTTTTCAGCAGTTCCGGCACCTCTAGCACTGAATGCATGAAATGACAAGGGGTGTTGAGGTGTGCTTGAGGATCTATTGTTGCTTGGGTTCATTTGTTGCTAGAGGGGGATGAGTCAACTGTTGGCTGCTGGAGGGTCTATTGATGCTGGCTTCTAGGAGATCTATTGTTGCTGGAGGGGTCCTATAGAGGGATGAGTCAACTGTTGGCTGCTGGAGGGTCTATTGATGCTGGCTTCTAGGAGATCTATTGTTGCTGGAGGGGTCTATTAATGCTGTGATGGGTCCATTGTTGCTTGGGGGGTACTTTGCTGTGGAGGGGGGGGTCTTTTGTTGCTGGGAAAAACTATTGTTGAAAGGGGGGTGTATTGTTGCTGGATGCAAGGGATATATTTCATGGCTTATCAATAAAAAATTCCATAAAACTACTACAAAATGATGCTTGGTGGAACTGGGAGGTGGATATAGGGAGTAATCAAGGGATGGTGCTCAGAGGTTGGTAGGGGCGGAGACAAGTGGTGGCTTGAACGGGGAGTTCCTGCACCCTTTCTCTGAGAAAAAAAGCCCTGGTGAGAGGTCATGTTTTTATTCTTCCCAGGGAATCGATAAACAAAAAGTAGCCATGCAGTTCATTTTTGGGTTTTTACCATCTCGAAGGGATATACCACCACTTACTGTGCTCCCTCTGGTGGTCTTCAAATGGACCTCCCCTACAGAGTTGAACCAAAGAAGGACAGATTTGGACCTCTGTTGGGAGTAAAATGTTCCTCAGTAGTGGCTGATGTTCCTGTTGTTGAGAAGGAATGTTACAGTACAAAGTTAACTACAGTTGTATGTGGACTCCAATCGCTTCCTTCACACCATTAAAGAGCACCTGTCTAAAAGTAATGTGATAACTTAGGAGAGGAGGAGGTTGACACTGGCTACAGAGAAATTGAAAATGAAGATTTGGTTGGAACCAGTCAAGGAGCGCTGGAGCGGCAAGGGACAGAGAACCAGCAGTTTTGACCTGATTTGATGGACTGATTGTCAGGTCACCTGTGGCCAGGTGCCGACTGCACCCTGTTGGAGGCAGGAGTGCACCGCAAGGTAGTGAACCCAGTAGCTGACTGCTGCGGATGGACAGGAACGTCAGCCCAAGATTCCCCAGGGCGCGGCATCTAAGACCCAGCAGGTGTTCACCAGAGCCTCTAATGGTGAGGATGGACTTGGCTGCAGCTGGGCCCAGGTTGCGGCCCCTGGGGTCCCCCGGGTCACGCTCCATAGGGAGAGAGGGGAAGTAGCCACTCAGGACACAAGGGATAGTGATGGGTAAGCCGAGGTCGGGACAACAGGCAGACGAGGGTAAACAAGGAACAGGCCAAAGGTCAGGGTCACAGGCAAACAGGAGTAGTCAGAGACAAGCCAAAGTCGGTACACAGAACGGTAGATCAAGCACACGGCAGACAGGAAACAACTAACAAACACTGTTGAACAGCAAAGCAGACCTGCAGTGCACTGGTTAATATAGACTTCCTGGAATGGCCTGGGGTGGGGCCGAACATTAAGGAGAGATGATAAAAAGGAGCCAGAAGGGGAGTCTGGCCTCTAATGCAGACATGAAGGAGCAGGTAAGCTGCCAAACACTACTGCAAGTCCATGACACTGATGGAGATTTAGAAGCATTTGCCCCCCGCCCCCCCCCCTCCCACACCTTCCCCTAAATGGCCTAGTGGAAGAGGCAGATGACCTCCTGTTTGTACTAGTGAAGGGGTGATGAACCTTGGGTCAATTCCTGTCCATGGCAGAGGAAGGCACACAGAGTTGGATGCTCTGTCAAGCATGTGCCCCTGGATTTGAGAGACCTATCTGGAAGGTGGCTTGAACAAAAGTCTAAGAGGCACCAGGAAGAATAAACCCACTCTGTTGTGATGTAGCTACCACAAAAAAGGTTGGCTTTTGTTGGAATACATTGTTCGTGTATTTTTGTACAACAATTACAGATATATTTTTCAGCCAGTAGTCTTTTATCTATAATAAAATGTTCCTGCTTCCTGTCTGCAGTTAAACGGCATAGCCCATGTGGACTGTGCTCTGTATGCTCTGTAAGGCTATATACAGAATTTCTAACAGCTTTCTTTCTGTGCTATAACCAAATCACTACCCATTTAGAGCACAAGTGACATGAGCAAAGAAGGCATCTGCCCAGGGCCTACTGTAATGGAGGTCACCAAACACAAAGCCGCTTCTAGCCCCCAATAAATTATCATAGTTTTCATTAGTCCATGGGCACCTAGCCTACATGAATATGTGAAAAAAATATAAATAAAAGCATGTGAAAAAAAGGACGTATAGGTATAGATTACACTCATTACCATTATCAGAATGCAGCATTTAAATTTTGAAGAGCACCAGATTTTGGGGGTCTTGGGCACTCGAGAAGAGGAGCAGCTTTTTCCTAAAGAAACGTCTCTCTTTGAAGAATATGTCAACTCAGAATTTCATATTTCTGATATGTGCCTGCTGTACCATGTACTTGTATGAAAAAGTGTCCCATTCTCATTGTATTGCTTCCTTTGTGCAAAATCCCTGGTTTTCCTGCCAGTCTCTCTGCTTTCCTGTTAAAAACTGAGCACACGAAGCAGAAGAGCACAGCGTGGTCAGTTCTCTAGCTATGCTAGGAACTCAGCCTGCTCTCCTCCAATGATCAGACTGCTGCTGACACCCCCATCCCCTACCCCTACACAGCCATTCACTGGAAAGACTAGTGTGCTGCTGACTGTTTCTCCTCCCCGAGCTCTTCAAGATCTTAATGCAGGTTTGTGATCACTTCATGGGGCCTGCACACACTCGAATCACTCTGCGTGGTGCAGATTTTCCCTTGTTTTGACCCCTGAGATTTCACCAATGTCCCCTAACAGGGATCCTAAAAATATTGTAAAAAATAAATAAAATAAAAACGACTGACACCAATCTCTGCCCTACTGACACCGTTTATTGCTCTGCTGATACTGTCAGTATATTGTATATACTCATGCACATACACCCTAATACGTTTGAGCTTAATACAATAGAAATAGGAAAACTCAACCACCCAAAGGGGGGGGGGGTTAGAGAAAAATGGGTTGGGGATTTTTTAGGTGCCAATAAACTGGTAAATCATTTAAAATGTACAAAATTAAATTGTATAAAAAATGCAAAAACAAAAACAGACAAAAAAATTATTAGAAAAACATACAATATTAAAATCAATTTTTGAGCTGCATATATAATGAATTCATATACAAATAAATGTATTGATATCGCGGAGTAGCAATCCCGACATGTTTCACCAAAACTGTTTCCTCAGGGGACAATTTCTGAGCTACTTCAGTGATGAAGCAAGTAGTAATTTTCAATATATTGTACCATACATTAGGTTGATTATAAACTGATCAAGGAGCGCTTCAAGGGGTTAATAGGTCAACTATATATGCCTGAATATCCTTAGGTATACGATTTCCGAAGGAATACAGCAATGTCAGCAAATCCAGAATACCAAGATTTGCACCTTAGGTAGGTATGAGAAGAATAATTCCCCAAGATTAGGTATAGCTTGGTTCAATATATATAATAGGGGACAGAGAGCTGCAGCTGGACATCCGTGTGCGGCGGCGCCCTTAACCACTTGCCGACCGCCGCAAGTACATATACTGCGGCGGTCAGCCCCTCACAGGCAAAGTGACGTATGGGTACGTCACTAGCCTGCGAGGCTCTGGGGAGCGAGCGCGCGCCGCCGGACCCATCGGGTCCGCCGGTCACTCGGGATCGTCGGGTGAAGAGGGAGAAAGGCAGGCGGCTAATGTAAACAAGCCGCCTGTCATTCTCTCCTGTGTAGAAACAGTGATCATACGGTTCTACTATGTAGGACCGTTGATCACTGTTCATACACCTCAAGCCACAGCCAATCACAGTTAGAATCACGCCCCTAGGGACACACACAGCCCCTCTCTCTCAAATAAAGTTAACCCATTCACTACCAGTGTCATTTTACAGTAACAGTGCATATGTATAGCACTGATTACTGTAGTAATGTCACTGGTAACCCCTAAAGTGTCAAAAATGTCAGTCAAGGGTCCGATCTGTCCGCCCCAATGTCGCAGTACCGCAAACAAAATCGCAGATCGCCGCCATTACGCGTTAAAAAAAAACAACAAAAATGACAAAAATCTTTCCCTTTGTTAGTAAACGCAATAACTTTTGCGCAAACCAATCAAAATACGCAATTTTGAGATTTTTTTTACCAAACATATGTAGCATAAAACAAATTGGCCGAAAATGTTAAAAAATTTAGATTTTTAAATTTTTTGGGGGGGGAATTTCATATAAAAAAATGTGAAAAATAGTGTTATTTTTGCAAAATTGTCGCTCTTTTTTTGTTTATAGCGCATGATCAAAAAATCGCACAGGTGATCAAATACCACCAAAAGAAAGTTCTGTTTGTGGGAAAAAAAGGACGTCAAATTTGTTTAGGTACAGCATCGCACGACCGCGCAATTGTCCGTTAAATTCACGCAGTGCCGAATCGCAAAATACCCCCTGGTCAGGAAGGGGGTAAAATCTTCCGGGGCTTAAGTGGTTAATACAATAGGCTTTGCACACCAATGGATCACTTATTAAAAAAAAAATGTATATCTATACACAAATGTTTTCCTTTCATTTCTATTTTAAACTGAATGGGTTGCTTTACAAGGTGAGGGTTTTTCATACTTTACGCATGCGTTCATGACTCACATACTGTACAAGAGGCACATTGACCTTACTGGTTTGGTCCATTGATCTTATAATACTCTGCTAGAGATTGTTTACTGTGTATAGCTATTATTCTTCAATAAAGTCCAGTATTTTAGCATTATGTTCTATTTGAAGAGGGCTCTCACCTCATCCCACCGCTAATAAATTGACACAAAGATGAGCACCACTTGACCTGAGATGACCTACACCAGGAGCTTCTCAGAGAACATTCATTTTCTGAAGGGGCACTTGCTTTAACAGAGTCCAGAAACACAGCTGTACAATTCAATAGATGTAAAAATAGCCAACGTGCGCCTCTGCCTTGGACCGCTAATTGGAATCGTATAATATGCCAACTATATGAAAAATATTGTATTCTGCTACGTCTACGGGGTAATCCTTGTATTGATAATATTCAGTATATTAATATATATTTCTTTTTTTTTTATCTAACATGCCTTTATTTATCATTTTCTCCACTAGACATGTGCGGTTCGATTTGTTTTGAATAAATATTCGCACACATTTTTAATTATTCGGATATGTCCGCATACCCAAGTTACATTAAAAATGAATGGATAATATATATGTTTCCGCGCTATGGATCTAATTTGTGTATGGCTGCTGCCCCCACTATGACTAACCACCAAAGGTGGCATCTAAGAAAGAAAGTGTGCCAAAAGAAGTGGGTTATGGTGCTGCTCTGTGGTGTCCCCAAAGATTTGTAAACAAAAAGTAATATTAACCCCATAAGGACCGCCCGCGGCGGACAGATCGGACCCCTAACTGACATTTTTGACACTTTTGGGGGGATCGGTGATATTACTACAGTAATCAGTGCTAAAAATATGCAATGTTACTGTAATAATGACACTGGCAGGGAAGGGGTTAACATGTGGGTGATCAAGGGGTTAAATGTAAGCCTAGGGGAGTGTTTCTAACTGTATGGAGGTTGGGTTTTTGAAACAATCACAGAGACATGTGATCCTACATAGAAGGATCACAGGCACTCTGTGATCATTCCAGAGAGAAGAACAGTCAGCTGTGTTTATAACAGCTGACAGTCCTTCTCTCTCAGCGGGGAACGATCGTGGGTGCCCGGTGGCAATCGGAGCCGCCGGCCCCGTGCTCTGGGGGTACTCTGGAGGCACTAAGAGGGCACTCTGGAGGATGTAAGGGGACACTCCAGAAGTACTAAAGGTGTGCTCTGGAGGTACTAAGGGGCACTCTGGAAAAATATAAGGGAGAACTCTGGAGGCACTAATGGTGCACTCTGGAAGATGTAAGAAGACACTCTGGAGGTACTAAAGGTGTGTTCTGGAGATACTAAGGGTCATCCTGGAATAATCTCTGGAGGATGCAAGGGGGAACTCTGGAGGTACTGATGTTTGGGGGCACTCTGGAGGCACTAAGAGTACTCTCTGGAGGATGTAAGGGGATACTCACTAGAGGTACTAAAGGTGTGCTCTAGAGGTACTAAGGGGCACTCTGGAAGAATATAAGGAGGAACTCTGGAGGCAATATTTCATTATACACAATATAAGGATATTTATGTCTTACTGGGCCTACCTTAAAGAAGAACATCAAAAAAGCCAGCAACTGTTATGACAATGAACACCTTGGTTAGGTCTATGTACAGCATGATATATAGAGTGCACGGGTCAAGAACAAGTAACAAATATAACAACATATATAATGCCCCCAAACATCAGTGCCTCGAGAGTTCCCCCTTACATCCTCCAGAGCGCCCCCTTACATCCCGAAAAGTGCCTTCAAAATGCCCCCTTAAATCAGTGCCTCCAGAGTGCCCACCTAGTGTCTTTAGAGTGCCACCTACCATGAGTGTCTCCAGAGTGCCCTCCTACAACCTCCAGAGTTCCCCCTTAAATTAGTGCCTCCAGAATGCCCATCTAGTGCCTTCAAAATGCCACCTACCATCCGTGTCTCTAGAGTGCCCCCTTACAACCTCCAGAGTCCCCCCTTACATTCTCCAAAGTGCCCCCTTACAACCTACAAAGTGCCCCCTTACATTCTCCAAAGTGCCCCCTTATATTCTTCCAGAGTGCACCTTAGTATCTCCAGAGCACACCTTAAGTGCCTCTAGAGTGTCTCCTTACACCCTCCAGAGTGCCCCATTAGTGCCTCCAGAGTTCCTCCTTATATTCTTCCAGAGTGCCCCTTAGTACCTCTAGAGCACACCTTTAGTACCTCTAGTGAGTGTCCCCTTACATCCTCCAGAGTTCACTCTTAGTGCCTCCAGAGTGGCCCCAAACATCAGTCCCTCCAGAGTTCCCCCTTACATCCTCCAGAGTGCCCCCTTACATCACGAGTGCCCCCTTATATTATTCCAGGATGACCCTTAGTATCTCCAGAACACACCTATAGTACCTCCAGAGTGTCTTCTTACATCTTCCAGAGTGCACCATTAGTGCCTCCAAAGTTCTCCCTTATATTTTTCCAGAGTGCCCCTTAGTACCTCCAGAGCACACCTTTAGTACCTCTAGAGAGTCCCCTCACATACTCCAGAGTGCCCTCTTAGTGCCTCCAGAGTACCCCCAAACATCAGTGCCTCCACACTTCTCCCTTCCCCCCTCCAAAGTGCCCCCTTACATCCTGAAGAGTGCCTCATTAGTGACTCCAGAGTGCCCCCCTAGTGCCTCCAGAGTGCCACCTTACATAAGTGTCTCCAGAGTTCCCTCTTATATTCTTCCAGAGTGCTCCTTAGTACCTTCAGAGCACACCTTTAGCACCTCCAGAGTGCCCCCTTACATCCTCCAGAGTGCCCTCTTAATGCCTCCAGAGTGCCCCCAAACATCAGTGCCTCCAGAGTTCCCCCTTAAATCCTCCAGAGTGCCCCCTTACATCCCGCAGAGTGCCCCTTAGTATCTCCAGAGAACACCTTTAGTACCTCTAGAGTGTCACCTTACACCCTCCAGAGTGCCCCATTAGTACCTCCAGAGATTCCCCTTATATTCTTCCAGAGTGCCCCTAAATACCTCCAGAGCAAACCTTTAGTACCTCTAAAGTGTCCCCTTACATCCTCCAGAGTGCCCCCTGGTACTAAAAAGAGGAATGACATGGATTTTACATGAGGACTTGCAACCTATAATGGAGCTGGACCAGTCACTTAAAGAGTGATTGCACGGACATCCATTAGGAGGAGTCTACATGTGTGCTAAGATAATGGAAATACGGTACAGCAAAAACGTTAAAGAAAATATAGTATGGGTTTCCTTTAAATGCTCTATTTTCTAATATTCCACTGAAACTTCTATGTGTTGATCCATAAATGCTATTGAACATCACTTTGACCTACACCACTCTGATATTTGTGCTTGGTGGCCCTTTAATATAAGCCGTGGATAAGCCTTCCCGCTGTAGATATATTTATACAATCTATTAAACACCTTTTTTTTTCTTTTTTCTTGTAACAATAACGCAGCCCTTGGCTGGAGTCTATGCGGATGAGTCACTCAGTAAATGTTACAAGTCGGAGGATGTATGTAGCGAATGAGCTGCGCAAATGTAACACAAGACAGGATCGCGGTTCAATGCAGCGCACCTTCTTCTGCTTCCACATCGCACTATTATAGTGGATAATGAATAAGCAGAAACTAAATACGAAATGGGAGAATAGCTTTGTATAGCAGGTGTTATATATTCCACCTTCCCTCGATGCTCTCCACTTCTGAATGTGTTCTCACAGCTATACCGACCGCCATTCTACTGTCCATTGACAGTGTCCTTACGCCTTACTGGGATGTGTCATTGGACAGGAGTAGCTGTGGTTGGAGCTTAAAGTGGAAACAAACTCTGGAAGCTGTGCATAAATAAAAGACAAGCAAAATGAAAAAAATGTCAAGTATTGCCTGAGGTCTACTTGCAGCTGTCTCTGCGTAGATGGCGCCATCTTGATAGAGGCTGGGCTTTGCTTCTAGGAGTCAGAGCTGCCTGCCTGGGGATCTGATGACTGATAGGGCATTGTTAGACATTGGGGAACCACAGATCCGCAGAATGGATGAAGAAGAAGCAGGGAGATCCTTGCACTGCACATCTTCAGGTACAGCCAGTGCTGTATCTTGGCCTAGGCCAACAAGGCCCAGGCCTAGGGCGGCACTTTGCAGGGGGGGCAGCAAAAAAGTGGGCACTGATAAGCTTTACTGATTGGGCTGCATTGATATTCTGCACTAATGGGCACTAATGGGCTGCACTGATGGCCACTGATGAGGCTGCAATGACTGCCACTGATGAGGCTGCGCTGATGGCCACTGATAAGGCAGCACTGATGGCCACTGATAGGCTGCACTAATTGCCACTGACGAGGCTGTACTGATGGCTACTGATGAGGCCGCACTGATATGCTGCAATGATGGCCAGTAATGAGGCTGCACTCATAAGGCTGCACTGATGAGGCTGAACTTATGGAAACTGATGCGGCTGCACTGATGGGCACTGAAAAACTGGTTGTAGTCTGTGGTTTACAGATAACAGGGCGGGTCATAAACATGACGGGTTGTGGCCTTTACAGGAAGGGGTGGGTCATATTTAAATTAGGGGGTGCCCAAGTTTAGTCAGGCCTAGGGCAGCACAAATCCTAATTACACCACTGGGTACAGCTTCCTGTTCAGCAAGGAGAACAGTGAGAAGCACAATAGTGACAGAACCAAAGCCCCAGTTAGCAGCACCCTACTAATTAATTAGAAATATAAATGCGTTTGACTTTCGCCCAATAAACAGAAAGACTGCTTGACTTGAGTTGGGGTAGGCATTGGGCAGGTAAAGTCTAGTACACACCATGAGCTTTTTATCGTTTAACCCACCAGGTTGAATGAAAAAAAACTGTGAGCTCAGGTTGGAGCCTCTGTACTAACGATCCAACGTTAGTACAGCGATCTCCCCCACTAAGCTGTTGTGTTCTGCCAGGGGGAAGCCCCCCGCCAGAACACTCCGGTCAGCGCTCTTAGCCATTGGCTGGAATCGAATGGTCGGGAGCTGGTCGGCTGCTGGTTTTCCAGCATGCACGTCCAACAGAAGCCACCTTCTGTCGGATCAGCTGCCATAAACACCGGTATAATGTTGTCCGGTTTTTATTAAACCAGCAGATGTCTCTCGGCATACGGCCCGTGTGTACAAAGGGCTTTAGTCTGTGTCCTTGTAGCATTACCCACCCCCACCATCTTCCTCATTCCCCTCCTTGGTGTCCCTCTACTTTCCAAACATTTACCACTACCTTTCCTTTGTCCCCCTAGTTCACATCTCCCTCTGCTGGAGAGGACAAACATTTCAACCAATATCTGAAGTACTTGGAGCTGGAACTAATGTGGAAGACCTAAAAAAGGAGCCAGGAGAAAGGTGAGCCTCGAAAGATTGGTATTTATTCTGCATATATATATATGAGTTTTTGGCCACTTTGTTCAATATTACATATGCTTTCACATAAACGCTCTGTACATTGTTTTGCACATCAGGGTATATTGCTGTACTCTTAACCACTTGCCGACCGCCCGCTGCAGATATACTGCGGCAGGCTGGCTCGGCTGCGTGAACTGCCGTACCTGTACGACGGTTCGCGGGAGTGCTCCTGGGGACGCACGCGCCCCCATTAGGCAGCGGGGGAGCCGATCTAGGCTCCCGCCAACGTTCCCCGTGGAGAGAGAACGACGGTCTGCTGTTGTAAACACAGCAGACCTTTGTTCTGTCTGGAATGATCACAGAGTGCCTGTGATCCACCTACAGTGCCTTGCGAAAGTATTCAGCCGCCTTGAACTTTTCGACCTTTTGCCACATTTCAGGCTTCAAACATAAAGATATAAAACTGTAATTTTTTGTGAAGAATCAACAAGTGGGACACAATCATGAAGTGGAATGAAATTTATTGGATATTTCAAACTTTTTTAACAAATAAAAAACTGAAAAATTGGGCGTGCAAAATTATTCAGCCCCCTTAAGTTAATACTTTGTAGCGCCACCTTTTGCTGCGATTACAGCTGTAAGTCGCTTGGGGTATGTCTCTATCAGTTTTGCACATCGAGAGACTTTTTGCCCATTCCTCCTTGCAAAACAGCTCGAGCTCAGTGAGGTTGGATGGAGAGCGTTTGTGAACAGCAGTTTTCAGTTATTTCCACAGATTCTCGATTGGATTCAGGTCTGGACTTGGCCATTCTAACACCTGGATATGTTTATTTGTGAACCATTCCATTGTAGATTTTGCTTTATGTTTTGGATCATTGTCTTGTTGGAAGACAAATCTCCGTCCCAGTCTCATGTCTTTTGCAGACTCCATCAGGTTTTCTTCCAGAATGGTCCTGTATTTGGCTCCATCCAACTTCCCATCAATTTTAACCCTCTTCCCTGTCCCTGCTGAAGAAAAACAGACCCAAACCATGATGCTGCCACCACCATGTTTGACAGTGGGGATGGTGTGTTCAGGGTGATGAGCTGTGTTGCATAACGTTTTGCAATGTTGCCAAAAAGTTTGATTTTGGTTTCATCTGACCAGAGAACCTTCTTCCACATGTTTGGTGTGTCTCCCAGGTGGCTTGTGGCAAACTTTAAACGACACTTTTTATGGATATCCTTAAGAAATGGCTTTCTTCTTGCCACTCTTCCATAAAGGCCAGATTTGTGCAGTATAAGACTTGTTGATTGTTGTCCTATGGACAGAGTCTCCCACCTCAGCTGTAGATCTCTGCAGTTCATCCAGAGTGATCATGGGCCTCTTGGCTGCATCTCTGATCAGTCTTCTCCTTGTATGAGCTGAAAGTTTAGAGGGACGGCCAGGTCTTCGTAGATTTGCAGTGGTCTGATACTCCTTCCATTTCAATATTATTGCTTGCAAAGTGCTCCTTGGGATGTTTAAAGCTTGGGAAATCTTTTTGTATCCAAATCCGGCTTTAAACTTCTCCACAACAGTATCTCGGACCTGCCTGGTGTGTTCCTTGTTCTTTATAATGCTCTCTGCGCTTTAAACGGACCTCTGAGACTATCACAGTGCAGGTGCATTTATACAGAGACTTGATTACACACAGGTGGATTCCATTTATCATCATTAGTCATTTAGATCATTCAGAGATCCTCACTGAACTTCTGGAGAGAGTTTGCTGCACTGAAAGTAAAGGGGCTGAATACTTTTGCACGCCCAATTTTTCAGTTTTTTATTTGTTAACAAAGTTTGAAATATCCAATAAATTTCATTCCACTTCATGATTGTGTCCCACTTGTTGTTGATTCTTCACAAAAAGTTACAGTTTTATATTTTTATGTTTGAAGCCTGAAATGTGGCTAAAGGTCGAAAAGTTCAAGGGGGCCGAATACTTTCGCAAAGCACTGTATATATGAAATGTACTACTTATCTATCAAAAAGTGTTTCCCAACCTTTCATCCAATGTCTAAATTGCTACATTTGTAAACTTCAAAGCCAATATAAAGAAATATTAGTGGTTAAAATAAAGCACTTGTGGGTTGAACTAATCATTTTTTATATATTTCTCCTTTAACCACTTTACCACCGGAGGATTTTGCTGTCTTCCGTCCAGGCCACTTTTTGCGATTCGGCGCTGTGCGACTTTAGCTGACAATTGCGCAGTCATGCGATGCCGTACCCAAACGAAATTTACGTCCTTTTTTTCCCACAAACAGAGCTTTCTTTTGGTGGTATTTGATCACCTGTGCGATTTTTATTTTTTGCGCTATAAACAAAAAAAAGAGCGTTTATTTTGAAAAAATAACAATATTTTTAACATTTTTTTATATGAAATTCCCCCCCCAAAAAATGTAAAAACCAATTTTTTAAAACATTTTTGGCCAATTTGTTTTCTGCTACCCATGTTTGGTAAAAAAAATCACAATAAGCGTATTTTGATTGGTTTGCGCAAAAGTTATTGCGTTTACTAACTAAGGGAAAGATTTCTGTCATTTTTGGTGTTTTTTTTTTTAACGCGTAATGGCGGCGATCTGCGATTTTTTTTGCGGGACTGCGACATTGCGGCGGAAAGATCGGACCCTTGACTGACATTTTTGACACTTTTGGGGGTACCAGTGACATTACTGCAGTAATCAGTGCTATATATATGCACTGTTACTGTAAAAATGACACTGGCAGGGGTTAATTTTATTGGAGAGGGAGGGGTTAATGTATGCCTGGTGCTTACTGACGTGTGGGGGGGGAGGGGACTGAGTGAGTCATGGACAGATCGGATGTCCAGCTATGCTGAACAGTCCGATCTGTCACTCCCTGTCACTATGGAGATCCGCCCGCTTGTGTTTACACAGGCGGGCGGATCTCCACACTAGATCCCCGACTATCGGGGCAGAGCAGCGGCGATCGCCGCTGCTCCTCCCCTGGCCCGACTCCCGCTGTGACTGAAAACAGCGGGAGCGAGCCTCCGGCGGCGCGCAAGCGCCGCCCAGTAGGGGGAGTGTCTGACGACGTAGTACTACGTCGTCAGACGATAACGAGCCACTCTGCCGCAGTAATATTACTGTGGGCGGTGGTAAAGTGGTTAAGGGGGCGTGACAAGCGGGTGTGTCCTATGCCTACATACTTTTGCTAATAGGTGTCCCTCGTTCCCATCTCAAAAAGTTGGGAGGTATGAAAATGTGTTTTTTTTTTTTGGTGGCAATTTACATTGCTGTGCTTACTTACATTACTGTTCTGAACGAGGCAAACTTTTACAAACACTTTAAAAACATAGACATAAAAAATAATATAAAATTGACTTAAAACCAACAGAGTTTCCCTTTAAATAAACCCAACAAAGTTTATCTCCCTGGCTGACGGCGAGTTAATCCAGCTCGTCATATCAGATGGTTTCACATTTACTGACAGGCCTGAGTCTAAATGCCGAGCAATGAATCACTGCAATATGTCATCTACACAGAATTCCTAATTGTCCGTATTGACATGTTTGAAGGAATGTGATTTAACTGACCATTCATTTTGCCGGTGATTTATGGCTTTGTAATATACTATTGACGTATACATTAAGAGCAGGCCAATTTATTTTAGATTCACTGCCTTTCAGAGCCGAGTCTCCAGATGGGCTTTGTGGTCTGTAACTGTCCATGAAATCACCTCGTGGTTTTTAATCCCCATTACCAGGGGCCGTGAATTCAAGTTTCAGGTGTGTTATCAGAGCGACCCCGCCAAACCGCTTAATACTCAGATAAAACACACTCATTGGCCAATTTATTAGGTACACCTTGCTGGTACCGGGTTGGACTCCCTTTTGCCTTCAGAACTGCTTTAATTATTCGTGGCATAGATTCTATAAGGTGTTGGAAAAATTCCTCAGAGATTTTGCTCCATAGTGACATGATGGCATCACGCAGTTGCTGCAGATTTGTTGACTGCACATCCACGATGCAAATCTCCCGTTCTAGCACATTCCAAAGGTGCTCTATTGGATGAGATGTGGTGAGTGTGGAGGCCATTGGCGTGCAGTGACCTCATTGCAGTGACCTCATTGTCATGTTCAAGAAACCAATTTGAGATGATTTGAACTTTGTGACATGGTGGTCAATTCACTAATGTTTACCACATTCTATAATGTGGTCACGTGACTCGTTTGCATAACATGCAGTAAATTTAATCCAGTTCATAAAAAAAAAAAAAATTGTGCCGGTAAATATCGCATAAAAAGCTCTTAAGTCCAATTAAAAAATGTACCAGAGAGTAAAAAAAAAACATGCAGTATTTACCACCAGGGTTTTGCGGGCGGTATCACATGCAGTATTTGTCAAAAAACAGCCTGAGGTTAAGGTGGCCCCCACATTGTTTTTAGAAAAATAGCTGGTTGCTAAGGACCGGGCCGGAAAGCTGCCTCTGCGTCCTTAACAACAGATGAATTGTCAGCTGTGAACCGGTTATAAAAAAGTGTTGAAAAAAAAAAAGCATGCCCCCCCCCCCCCCATCCATAACAGGCCAAAATTGTAAAAAAAAAAAAAAAAGTGGTCTCTCCCAAAATCCATACCAGACACTTATCTGAGCATGCAGCCCTGCAGGTCAGGAAAGGGGGGGGGGGGAAGCAATACCAGGCCACATGCTCTCAACATGGGGGGTGGATGCTTGATAGAGGACAAGGGCCTCATCCCCACACCCCTATCCAGTGGTTATGGGGGTCTGCGGGTAGGGGGCTCATTGGAATCTGGAAGCCCCCTTTCCAAAGGGGACCCCCAGATCCCAACTCCCCCCCATGTGAATGAGTATGGGGTACATTGTGCCCCTACCCATTCACTAATAAAGTGGCAAAAAGTAACACAGACAGTTGTTGACAATTCCTTTATTAAAAAAATAAAAATAAAAAAACAATGTCACCAGATGTAAATCCATCATCAATCACGCCACCTGCCGCACCTGTCAAATCAAAATGCTCCCACCGTCCATGAAGGCTGGATGCCTACTGCGGGCTCCGCCATTTGACAGTTCTTATAAAGGAAAAGGGTGGGCCACCTGGCGACGTCACCTGGTGGCACCGCCCCCCTTGTGACATCACGGACCAGTGCATGCTGGGTCTGTGATTTCACAAGGAACAGTGCCACCAGGTGATGTCGCCAGGTGTTGCCCCGCTGGTAATTACAGCTAAAAGGAACAAATACAGCATTTGGTATTTATCGCAAAATTCTTCATGAATTGAACACTTGCACAATTGTTACTGCACACATATTTTACTGCATTTTATTAGCTGTCATTTAACTCTTAATGAATTGACCCCAATGTGCATTGTCCTGCTGGCAGCAGCCACTACAGTGTACCCAGAAGATGGGTACACTGTAGTCATAAAGTGATGGATGTTGGACATGGTCAGCAACAATACTCAGGTAGGCCATGGCGTTTAAACAACGCTCAATCAATGGTACTAAGTTGCCCAAAGTGTGCCAAGAAAATATTCTCCACACCATTACACCATTGCCACCAGCCTGAACCGTTGATACAAAGCAGGATGGATCCATGCTTTCATGGTGTTTACACCAAATTCTGACCCTACCCTCTGAATGTCACATCTGAAATCGAGACTCATCAGACCAGGCAATGTTTTTCCAATCTTCTCTTGTCCAATTTTGGTGAGCCTCTGCGAATTGTAGCCTCAGTTTCCTGTTCTTAGCTGACAGGAGTGGCACCCGGTGTGGTCTTCTGCTGCTTAGATAGGTTCCCATTCACAGTAGAAGGTGCCACCGAGCATGTGCACTTTTTTGCGCGTTTGCATGGACTCCCGTATATTTTAATGGGCTGCCCTGTGCATGAGAAATGAGCTTGCACCATTTTAAACATTGCGTCACACCAAAATCTATGGTACTGTAGTACCATGCGTTTTGGTATGCACATACACCGACATGAGCAAGATGCATGGTGGTGTTACTAAGAAGGAATGGCTCCGCTGCGTGTCTACAAAGGGACAGCATGTTCTTGTGTGCTGCAGGAAGGTTTCAAATTTTGTGTGTGTTCCTGCAATGCACTGATGTCAACAAAGCCTAAAACAGGCTTAAAAAAGGCTCAAGTCCATAAATATTAATAATACATAATAAAAATAATAAATAGAAAACCTCTATATATAGAATCATTTTCCTATAGTCGATATCAGGGGCGTTGCTAGGTGGGAAAAAGACCAGGGGCTTCAGCCCGAAGATAAATTTGATAACCCCTCCCACATTTTAAAGTAAGCCCCGCCCAAGCTCCTCCCATATTTAAAAGTAAGTACCGCCCAAGCTCCACCCAATGGCCCCCTCAGTCAAGGGTCAGTCAAGGGGTGGTATGGAGAGGAGTACAGGGGGTGAGAAATTGGGTGGTATGGAGAAGAGAGAAGTAAAGGGGGTCAGTCATGTGGTGGTATGGAGAGGAGTACAGGAGGTCAGTCATGGGGTGGTATGGAGAGGAGAGGAGTACAGGGAGTCAGACATGGGGTGGTATGGAGAGGAGTACAGGGGGTCAGACATGGGGTGGTATGGAGAGGAGTACAGGGGGTCAGACATGGGGTGGTATGGAGAGGAGTACAGGAGGTCAGTTATGGGGTGGTATGGAGAGGAGTACAGGGGGTCAGACATGGGGTGGTATGGAGAGGAGTACAGGGGGTCAGACATGGGTTGGTATGGAGAGGAGTACAGGGGGTCAGACATGGGGTGGTATGGAGAGGAGAGGAGTACAGGGGGTCAGTCATGGGTGGTATGGAGTGGAGAGGAGTACAGGGGGTCAGTCATGGGGTGGTATGGAGAGGAGAGGAGTACAGGGGGTCAGTCATGGGTGGTATGGAGTGGAGAGGAGTACAGGGGGTCAG
Organism: Pelophylax lessonae; assembly: GCF_965119305.1. NCBI lineage: Eukaryota > Metazoa > Chordata > Amphibia > Anura > Ranidae > Pelophylax > Pelophylax lessonae. The sequence continues at coordinate 55,327,776 of NC_138776.1, read as the reverse complement.
TCATGGGGTGGTATGGAGAGGAGAGGAGTACAGGGGGTCAGTCATGGGGTGGTATGGAGAGGAGTACAGGAGGTCAGTCATGGGGTGGTATGGAGAGGAGAGGAGTACAGGGAGTCAGACATGGGGTGGTATGGAGAGGAGTACAGGGGGTCAGACATGGGGTGGTATGGAGAGGAGTACAGGGGGTCAGACATGGGGTGGTATGGAGAGGAGTACAGGAGGTCAGTTATGGGGTGGTATGGAGAGGAGTACAGGAGGTCAGTTATGGGGTGGTATGGAGAGGAGTACAGGGGGTCAGACATGGGGTGGTATGGAGAGGAGTACAGGGGGTCAGACATGGGTTGGTATGGAGAGGAGTACAGGGGGTCAGACATGGGGTGGTATGGAGAGGAGAGGAGTACAGGGGGTCAGTCATGGGTGGTATGGAGTGGAGAGGAGTACAGGGGGTCAGTCATGGGGTGGTATGGAGAGGAGAGGAGTACAGGGGGTCAGTCATGGGTGGTATGGAGTGGAGAGGAGTACAGGGGGTCAGTCATGGGGTGGTATGGAGAGGAGAGGAGTACAGGGGGTCAGTCATGTGGTGGTATGGAGAGGAGTACAGGAGGTCAGTCATGGGGTGGTATGGAGAGGAGAGGAGTACAGGGAGTCAGACATGGGGTGGTATGGAGAGGAGTACAGGGGGTCAGACATGGGGTGGTATGGAGAGGAGTACAGGGGGTCAGACATGGGGTGGTATGGAGAGGAGTACAGGAGGTCAGTTATGGGGTGGTATGGAGAGGAGTACAGGGGGTCAGACATGGGGTGGTATGGAGAGGAGTACAGGGGGTCAGACATGGGTTGGTATGGAGAGGAGTACAGGGGGTCAGACATGGGGTGGTATGGAGAGGAGAGGAGTACAGGGGGTCAGTCATGGGTGGTATGGAGTGGAGAGGAGTACAGGGGGTCAGTCATGGGGTGGTATGGAGAGGAGAGGAGTACAGGGGGTCAGTCATGGGTGGTATGGAGAGGAGAGGAGTACAGGGGGTCAGTCATGGGTGGTATGGAGTGGAGAGGAGTACAGGGGGTCAGTCATGGGGTGGTATGGAGAGGAGAGGAGTACAGGGGGTCAGTCATGGGGTGGTATGGAGAGGAGAGGAGTACAGGGGGTCAGACATGGGGTGGTATGGAGAGGAGAGGAGTACAGGGGGTCAGTCATGGGTGGTATGGAGTGGAGAGGAGTACAGGGGGTCAGTCATGGGGTGGTATGGAGAGGAGAGGAGTACAGGGGGTCAGTCATGGGGTGGTATGGAGAGGAGAGGAGTACAGGGGGTCAGACATGGGGTGGTATATGTGGTGAACACATTTCAAAGTCTTAGAGACGTCATTCTCACCTAGACAAGAATGGCAGCCGCAAGACAGGGTGTACAAAAAAAAAATGAAAAAAGGAGAACAAACCAGAGAAAAAAATAACGATGCCAAGTGCATTCAGAGGGTGAAAGTCTTCTTTCTTGCCCATAGTTTTTAAAAGGGATGTCCAACAATCTCATATACCATAAGTATGATCGTCAGGTGTCAGACTTTGGGCCACTAGTGATTAGTAAAGGCAAACTGCCAGAGATTTTAATGTTCAATCTCCCTTCATGTTCACTTACTCAACATCCAGTACTTGCACATACATGTTTGCATGGGAAACGTGGCTGTGCTCAATGAGCTTTGGAGTTTAGTTTAAAGTTTACCAGAGCCCTAATATGCACTAAATCTATTTTAAATTCCCTCTGATGCTGTCTAACCCAGATTGATGAAGACAACTGTAATACTTTCTTTGGGCAGCTCAACAATCTGGTGCAGGAGGGTGGGATCTGTGTGCAGCTGCAGCCAATAATTGGATATCTTTTCGCAGCCAATCAATAGCTCTGCCTACAAACTGATACCACCCCTGCTCTACCAGCTCTAGAGCCCAAAGAAACCTGCAGATGCCGAATAAGAGATTTTAATGCTTTCAGAAGCAATAATAATGTTTGAAAGACATTCAGAGTATATCTTAGTGTTTAGGACTGCTTTAAAGTAAATGTATTAAAAAAGTATAGGGTGATATATGCGCTGTCACGTGTGTATCCGAGTAGGAGGATTCCTCTAATGTGTTTTTTTGCAGCTGGTGACAAATATATAACTCTGAGATTCGGATTCAATCCGATTCTACATGCAGCCAACTCTAGTATTTCTCACTAGAGAACAATAGAGATCTCAGAAGAAACTTAGACCGAGTCAACCAATCGCAGTGAGACCTCCCAAACTAAAAGAAAGGGGTCTCACCATAAATATGTACCAATGTTTAAGAATGACCAAATAAATAATCTATAAGCAGCTAAAAAGTCAACTGATTGAAGCAAACAACATATAAAATCCAACTCTTGTAGGCTGATCCGATTCCTTAAAAAAAATCTTGAAAAATCCTTAAAAAAATTCCTATATCCGCCTAGGATATATGAAGATAGGAAAATATATCCAACTTGTAGACAACTCCCAATCTATATTAAAAGACGTGTATGATGCGAATCCAAAAATTGATCCAATTCCTTAACACTAATCATAAATAAGTAATCTAAATATCTGTTCCCAGTGGAATTATGGCTTCTTTTCCTAAAACAATACGAGATGAAAACAGGCTAAATAGTTGCAACAGCTTTACGATCTTTGGGTACACATGCATCATCACTGATTCATTTGTGAGAATATTGGCTATATTTGTGAATTACGAACTAGTATTGCGATCCAGTCGGCTGTTGCGACTATTTAGCCTGTTTTCATCTCATATTGTTTTAGGAAAAGAAGCCATAATTCCACTGGGAACAGATATTTAGATTACTTATTTATGATTAGTGTTAAGGAATTGGATCAATTTTAGGATTCGCATCATACACGTCTTTTAATATAGATTGGGAGTTGTCTATAAGTTGGATATATTTTCCTATCTTCATATATCCTAGGCGGATATAGGAGTTTTTTTAAGGATTTTTTAAGAATTTTTTTAAGGAATCGGATCAGCCTACAAGAGTTGGATTTTATATGTTGTTTGCTTCAATCAGTTGATTTTTTAGCTGCTTATAGATTATTTATTTGGTCATTCTTAAACATTGGTACATATTTATGGTGAGACCCCTTTCTTATTTTAGTTTGGGAGGTCTTGCTGCGATTTGTTGACTCGGTCTGAGTTTCTTCTGAGATCTCTTCTATTGTGCGCCGACTCACTGGGGTTTTTTAGAAAGAAAATGTATTACAGCACATCCAGTCAGTGGCATTTGGCACCCGGGGTGGATCCTATATCTGGCACCCCCCAACTTTAAAATGTAAAAACACCCACAAAAATTTGTAATGTTTTCACGAATATTTATTGCACACATTTCACAGCCCCCCATCACAGTGCCCCTTGCAGTGGCCCTCCGTCTCTCTAATCACAGTTCCCCCTTTTGCACTCTCTGCCTCCCTCCCCTGCATAGTCCTACCTTCAGCATAAATAGATAGCTAATACTATTAGCAATGTGTTTAAGTTTGAGTATGAGATTGGAGACTTGCTAAAGGAGAAGGCCAGAGACTGCAGACATAGTACAGGAGACGGTCAGAGACTGCAGACATGGTACAGGAGATGGTCAGAGACTGCAGACATTAAACAGGAGATGGTCAGAGACTGCAGACATTAAACAGGAGATGGTCAGAGACTGAGGACATGATACAGGAGATGGTCAGAGACTGAGGACATGATACAGGAGATGGTCAGAGACTACAGACATGATACAAGAGGTGGTCAGAGACTGCAGACATGATACAAGAGATGGTCAGAGACTGCAGACATTAAACAGGAGAGGGTCAGAGACTGAGGACATGATACAGGAGATGGTCAGAGACTGAGGACATGATACAGGAGATGGTCAGAGACTGAGGACATGATACAGGAGATGGTCAGAGACTGAGGACATTAAACAGAAGATGGCCAGAGACTGAGGACATTAAACAGAAGATGGTCAGAGACTGCAGACATGGTTCAGGAGATGGTCAGAGACTGCAGACATGATACAAGAGATGGTCAGAGACTGCAGACATTAAACAGGAGAGGGTCAGAGACTGAGGACATGATACAGGAGATGGTCAGAGACTGAGGACATGATACAGGAGTTAGTCAGAGACTGAGGACATGATACAGGAGATGGTCAGAGACTGAGGACATGATACAGGAGATGGTCAGAGACTGAGGACATGATACAGGAGATGTCAGAGACTGAGGACATTAAACAGAAGATGGCCAGAGACTGAGGACATGTTACAGAAGATGGTCAGAGACTGCAGACATGGTTCAGGAGACGGTCAGAGACTGCAGACATGATACAAGAGATGCTCAGAGACTGAGGACATGATAGAAGATAGAAGAGCACTAGGGGGGCCGGAGAGCACAGGCGAAGAAGAGAGCACTGGAGGAGCTGAAGGGCACGGTGGGGTGGGGGTGGGGGACTGGAGAGAATTAAGAGGGGGTTTGGAAAGCATTGCAGGGGGGTTGGAAGGCGCAGGGGGTGGAGAGGACTGGGGGGGACAGGGAGCATAGGGGGGAGGGAGATGAAAAGCACAGCGGGGAGCTGAAGAGCACCGGGGGAGGGCTAAAGAACAGGGGGCAGTCCAGTGCACTGGGTGGGGGGGTTAAGAGCACTGAGGCGGGGATAAGTGCACTGAGGGTGGGGGGGGGATAAGAGCACTGAGGGGGGATTAGAACACTGGAGGGGGGGGGGGGTTAAGAGCACTGGTGAGCCAGCAAAAGAAGTTGTATAGGAGGGGATGGGGCAGCTGCATATAGAGGAATTGATCTTTCCCTATTCTTCCTGCAGGAGGGAGAGGAGGACAATCAGTTATTCAGCAGCTGCAGAAAGAATAGGGAACGATGAATTCCTCTATATGCAGCTTCCCCATCCCTCTACTATCCAGCACACACACTTGGGCAATGGGCACTCACCTTCTTCCTGCCGAGGCTCCGCCCCTTCTTCCCGCCGAGGCTCCGCCCCCTTCTTCCCGCCGAGGCCCCGCCCCCTTCCCGCCGCGGCTCCGCCCCCGCTAGTCCCCGGACTGAAGGAGCTGCCACTGCCTGCCCTTTACACAGTGCCCTTTACGCCACTGCATCCAGTGATTGGTGGGCGATCTGGGGCAGCCGCAAGGAAGGAGAGTGATTGCCGCTGTCAAGTAGCATTGATTTCGGGTGTGGGCGGGACCGGTATGCGGGGCTCCGCCCCATTGTTCCGTGCATAGAGAAACAGAAGCTGTCTGGGGAGGAAGGTGGGCGTGGCATACCGGCCCCGCCCACACCCGACATCAATGCTGAAACTTGACAGCTGCATTCACTCTCCTTGCGGCTGCCCCGGATTGCCCACCAATCATTGGATGTGCTTTATAAATTTTACACTGCTGAGGTATGTAGCCCGAGTTCTCGGCCAAACCCAGGCTTTGGGACTCGGGGCTAATCATTTTAAAAAAGCAACAGGAGACCCGGGGCTTTTGGGGAGCACACTCCGGGCTATAGCCCAGGTCAGCCCCCCCCTGCTGACGCCACTGGTCGATATGGAGATAGACAAACAAAAAACGCCTTATAAAGCATGATCCAATTTGCTCCAACAGAGGGAAAAAAAATCCCTGCCTCATCCCCTAAGACACATGTGTCAAACACAAGGCCCATGGGCCGAATCGGGCCCTCTAGGTAATTTTATGCAGCCCTCACACCTCTCCTGCAGCTGCGGCAACACCTTTGTTTCTGTCGTTCCTTGTCTCAGCAGTCAGCAGCAGAGAGGAGGACGGAACTCCTCCACCAGATCCTGCACTTCTTCATGTAGCCGCAGAGAGGCCCATCTCTGCCCTGCCCCTCCTCGTTCCCTGTCTCAGCAGTCAGCAGCATATAAAGGAGGACAGAACTCCAACTACAGATCCTGCATCTCTCTGCGCAGCTGCCAAACACCCCTGTCTTTGCCCCCCCCCCCAGTCTTAGCATTCAGCAGATTCCCACAGCTGACTCCGGCCCTCCTCCCAACTCTGCACTTTCTGCTTCCCAGCCAGTGGAGGAAGTATCAGGGTCGCAGCAGGCTCTGGAGTTTCGCTACTGTTGGGGGGCCCTACCTGCCCATTCCGCCACTGTGGGGATCGCCCATGAGGCAATGCAGACTGGACCAGTGAGTCAGCTAATGAGCTGACTGCCAGTAGAGTGAAGGAGGACCCCTTTTAGGAGAGGAATCACTCCATCACTATTCCTCTGCCACTGATCACATCCCTCCACCACTGATTCCATCACTACCACTACCTCTAACTGATCCCCTCCCCCTCCCAAAAGGCCATGGTGATGGGGGAGATAGGGATGACATCAGTGGCAGTGGACTGATGTCATCCATATCCCCACCACCGCCACTGATGATATCCCTATCTCTGCCTACGCTACCTCCACTAATGTCATTCCCCTATCCACCCACCACCACCACCGCTGCTAATGCTCACCTCCCCCCCAACCACCATCAGTGGACTGATCCTGTTCCCCTACCACCACCACTACTGCCACTAATCCCTCCCCCCCCCCCCAACACCCTCAGTGAACTGATTCTATCCCCCTCCCACCACCATCAGTGGACAAATAATATCCCCCCACCACCACCGCTGCCACTGATCCCATCCCCTCCACCACCATCAATGGACTGATCCCACCCCCCCCCCTCACTACCGCTGCCACTGATCCCATCCCCCACCACCCTCAGTGGACCGATCCCACCCTCCTCACCACCACCACTGCCACTGATCCATGGGGGGTCTTCATGCTTTTTTGCACTGGGATCCTGAAGGTTCTAGTTACGCCTCTGTTCCCAGCTCTTCCACAGCTTCTTCCTGCCAGCAGCACAAGGAAAGGGGGGTGCACTGTGATGTAAATGGGGGGCTCTTGACTTTTAAAGGTGGGGGGCTCTTGAAATCTGATGTAAGGGGGGGGTCTTCTGGAATCTAGTCTTACAGATACGACCAGCTCTTTGAGGGCAATCATAATGATAAAGCGGCCCACAATGAGATTGGGTTTGACACCCCTGCCCTAAGGCAATCAGATAGGCTCTGGATCACCAATCTCTGGTGTGATTACTTATAAATGTTAGTAGCTTATTTTATTCTCTGAATTTAGGAATGCATCCAGCTATTTTTTAAACAATCTACTGAGCTGGTCAGAATTAGTTAGGGAGTCAATTCCATATTTTCACAGCTCTTACTGTGAAGAAGTCTTTCTATAAATGGAGGTTAAATCTCTTTCCCTCCAGATGTAAAGAGTGCCCCCTTGTCCTTTCTAATGACCTAAAAGTGAATACCAAAACACCAAGTTTACTATATGGACAACTTATGTATTTATACATGGCGATCATATCCCCCCTTATACGCATCTTTTAAAGAGAGAATAAATTCAGTTCAGTGAACGGCGAACAGCAAAAACCCTGTGTGTGCAGAACATTGAGCGTGCTTTGGAGAAATACGACCGTGTTGTTGTCACAAACACTCTGGCACCCGACACGGAACAGATGGAAAAGATCAGATCCGAGCTGCGTTTTCACTCTTAAATAGATCACTTCTCGGCGTGACGCACTGTTACATTTAACGCCACATCAGTCGTCTCCCTCTCTATAATACTTTGCATTCAACATAAACACCCGACTTGTGCAGATGTTTCAATTCAGGCCGGATGCTGGGAGCTGACAATCTAAATCTGAGATGCCTGCCAGGTTTCTCCAGACGTGCTTGGCGGAGTGACTCCCCGTTAGTGAGTGGCGGGTGAAGCGGGAGATGGAGAAGGAGGAAGAGGAACAGATGGATGGAGTAAAGAAGAGATTACGATTGTCTGTCTCATACCTCATGCGGTTATCCTGTGCGCTGTGCCTCTGGCTGCTTTTCAAGACATCGAACGCTGAAGACTTTGCAGAGCACAGAACTTGCTACATCGTCTCGCGGCCTCGCTCTGTCTCTTATCATCATTTACAGACTTTGAGATTTGATATAAAAAGAAAATCTTAGGGGCCTATTTATAAAGATCAGTAAAATCCCCAAATTTTCTATAGGTGACACCTTGCCAACCTCTATAGCACGTCAATTTAGAGTTAACCGTTAATGATGGCCCTAGATATATTCTTCTTACCATGATGTGCGTGGTGATACCAAATCTAGACATTATAGATCAGCAAATTCTCAATGTTTTGGCAAACTCTACAGCTCATCAATTTAGTGCTACCTGTTAGTGACAGCCCTAGGATTACATCTCACACCGGGAGTTCTGATTGGCTGAGATGAATTGTGAAATCAGCATCACAACTGCTGTGAGCCATCAGCCCGAGCAAAGCAAACCTCTTCCACCTCATTCCTCTGGTCAATGAGGATGCGTGGGTCTAAAATGAGACAGAGACTTACTGCACCATACCTCTTAAAACTGCAATATCTAGGCATCACCCTTCCAATTCAGTATTGGTCTAAGAGATCAATGTGTACCTCAATCTGCCCCATGGTTCACCATGACATCCTCTGTGGTGCCTATCAGCCCAGGCTCGTGGTACTGTAAACGTTACTAGCTATCGTTATTTCATACTGTTTTGTGCACTCAGAAGCTGGTTGATGACATTTGGTATCAAAAGGAGGCCAGGCAGAAAAACTGCTTCTCAACATTAACTCTATAAAAAAAAGTAAGAGGATTAAGGTCAGAGGGTTAAGCCTGATACACACCACTAGATTTTTTTCGTTCAATCCAACGGGTTGTCAGCTCCAACCTGACATTAGTACAGTGATCTCCCCTGGTGTTCTATAAGGGACACGCCCCCCTCCCTCCCCAACTTCCCAACCTCCCACCCATCTTTCCCCCGTCAGAACACTCTGGTCAGCGCTATCAGCCATTGGCTGATCGGGAGCAGGTCGGCTGCTGATTTTCCAATATGCTCATTCAACAGAAGCCAGCCAAAAGGACCAGCTGCCTTACACATGGGCCAAATGTCAGCTGTTTTTTATTAAGCTGGCCGTTACAGCTTTAGGGTTAGAGTTGGGGTTAGGTTAGGGTAAGGGTTGGGTTAGGGTTAAAAATCAAGGGGTTAGGGTTAGATGGTTATGGATAGAATTAGGGTTATGGGCTTAAGCTTAGAGTTAGAATATACAGTTAGGTTAGGGGGAGAGTTAGCATTGGGCTAGGATAAGAGGGATAGGGTTAGAACTAGGGGCTAATGGTTAGAGTTAGGGTAAAGGGGTATAATTAGGTTAGGGTGAGGGTTAGGGTTAGAGTTGGATTAGGATTAGTTGTTAGGGATAGGTAGTTAGAGTAAGATGATTAGGGATAAGGTTAAAGGGTTAGGGTTTAGGGTTAGAGTCGGGTAGGATTTGAGGGTTAGGAATAGGTGGTTAGGGTAAAAGAGCTAGAGATATGGTTTAAAGGTTAGAGTTAGTGTTGGACTGGCCAAGCATGTCTCCAGACCTAAACCCTATTGAGCATCTGTGGGGCATCCTCAAACGGAAGGTGGAGGAGCGCAAGGTCTCTAATATCCACCAGCTCCGTGATGTCGTCATGGAGGAGTGGAAGAGGACTCCAGTGGCAACCTGTGAAAAGTTCTGGTGAACTCCATGCCCAATAGAGTTGAGGCAGTGGTGGAAAATAACGGTGGCCACACAAAATATTGACACTCTGGGCCCAATTTGGAAATTTTCACTTAGGAGTGTACTCACTTTTGTTGCCAGCGGTTTAGACATTAATGGCTGTGTGTTGAGTTATTTTGAGGGGACAGCAAATTTACACTGTTGTACAAGCTGTACACTCACTACTTTACATTGTAGCAAAGTGTAATTTCTTCAGTGTGTTGTCACATGAAAAGCTATAATAAAATATTTACAAAAATATGAGTAGATCACTGAGTTGTGAATAGTCAGATCAAGTGAGCAATCAGACATCCATCCATAGACAATAAAGGTGGTCATCTATCCTCACACTCATGAATCATGAAAATCAGAAGAGAAGATGCTCCCATAGTTCATTAAAAGGTATCACATTTATTGTAAAAAAGGATCGATTGCACTTTTAAAAAGTTGAACATATGAAGGCCTACAAGAAATGGTGTTGCGGCGTTCCTGCGGGCTTCATTCCACTAACCCGGCTTCTGGGAGGGATAACAGCAAACCTCCAACCAGAATCAAGAAGCGTGATGTCGTGCCGTCATAGACCACGCCCTACATGTTTCGTCATATGTGACGACGTCAGTGGGTTGGTCTGCCAATGGTTTTATCTATCGTGATTAGCGCTGCACTATTTGGCTATTGTTTTTTTTTGGAAGCCTATATCGTTATTCCAAGTGCTAGCAGGTTTCCTCTAAGTCTCCATTCACACTGGTACGACTTGTCAGGCGACTTGGTCAGCCTGACAAGTAACGCACCATCGCGTCCCATAGTGTAGTACAGGACCAGTTCTAATAGGAGCGACACAAGTCGCTCCGACTTAGAAAAAGGGTCCTGTACTACTTCGGGGCAACCTGGAGCGACTTGCATAGACATTCATTTTATGAAGTCCGTGCAAGTCGCGCCGAAGTCGCGCCGAAGTCGCGCTGCACGCGACTTCACAGGTCGCCCCCTAAGTCGGAGCGACATAGTGTGAACCGAGCCTAGTGCAGTGTTTATTTGGTTTTGACATTTACCTAGTCAGTAGAAGGTTGAAAAAGTGCAGTCTGTGTGATGAAAGGTCATAGACATTAACTCTCCTGGATAGGGTGGACAAGGTTAGGGAGTTAGGGTAAGAGGGTTAGGGATAGGGGCTTAGGGTTAGAGTTGGGGCTCATAGTAAGGTACAGTGGAGGGTTAGGGTTACATTTGGCTTAAGGTTTGAGAAAGGGTTAGAATTAAGGGTTTAGGATTAGAGTTAGGGGGTCACAGTTAGATAGGGTTGAGGGTTAGGGATAGAGTTGAGTTAGGAACAGAGGGTTGGGGGTAGGGCTAGAATTAGGGTTAGATTTAGGGTTAAAGGGTATAGTTAAGTTAGGGTTATGGTTAGAGTTGGGTTAGGATTGGAGGTTTAGAGATAGGTGGCTAGGATAAAAGGGTTGAAGGGACAGGACTTGGTTACGGTTACAACTGTGTAGAGCTCCTAGGCTTTTGTCCAACCTGCTCTCATGCTTGATAGAACAGGGATTGTTTTTTGAGCCTGGACTGACAACTGCATTTTTGCCGGCCTCAAAGAAGGACACCAGCGATGGGACTGATACAGTTTACATTAGTTATGGAGGGAGAGGAGATAATTAGATTTTTTTTTCATTCCTCAGTTTCTTGTTTCGCTTTTATTAGGCAAAGGGCAGAAGTTTATCATGATGTCTGGCTATGTAATACTCCGCCGTCCTCGCTTTCTGAAACGCGCAGCGTTAAATAAAGCGCTTTCATTCCCATCTGCAAGGTGTCATCTTGAAGCAGATCTTAAAGCGGCGGTTAATTCATTGAGATAAGCATCGCTCTCCCCTTCTGAGAGCTCAGATGGCTCTCCGTGTCCGTAACAGAACACTGTTATTTGATTACAGCGTGGAGTTTAGCAGCCATTATGGTTGAGCCTGAAGTGCTCGGCGCTAAAAAATCTTTTGCCGATGCGGCGCGTCTGGCCCGGGCGGTAATTGGAGCCCTCATTTAATGTTTTTAGAGGCTCTAAAAAAAGCTGAAAAGAGTTGAACCCTGTAATTTAGAGTGGACAGTGGAGCAGTTATTATATATTTACGCTTTGTTCTGAGAGGTAAGTAATTGGCAGGTGGCGATCTATAAAAGGTTGAGTATCGTGCGCCGGCATATTTATTTCGAGGCATTTTTGTTATTTTTCTCTCCTCTCCCTAATTAACTTTTCATATTCCAGAACAAAAAAAACACAGAGGTAAAAACAAAAGAAGGACAAGTTAACTATAAGTAATAATGTGTTGGTGAGCTTCATTTTTAACACCCCCATCCTTACTCTTTAACCAGTTCTGGGCTGGAAGGATTTGCCCCCTAATGACCAGGCTATTTTTTGCGATTCGGTACTGCGTTATTTTAAATGAAAACTGGTGCTGAGAGTTTATAAACTGGGTGTACATGAGTAGAATTTTGTTCAACATTTTTAGTTGAAAGAACGTTTGTTTGTTTTTTTAATCGTTAAAGGGGACAAATCGATGGTCGTCATCAACTAGACATGTGCGGTTCATTTCATTTTGAATAAAGATTTAAAATTTTTCATTATTCAGAGATTCATATATATACAGTGGGTATGGAAAGTATTCAGACCCCCTTAAATTTTTCACTCTTTGTTATATTGCAGCCATTTGCTAAAATCATTTAGGTTCATTCTTCTTCCTCATGAATGTACACATAGCACCCCATACTGACAGAAAAACACAGAATTGTTGACATTGTTGCAGATTTATTAAAAAAGAAAAACTGAAATATCACATGGTCCTAAGTATTCAGACCCTTTGCTGTGACACTCATATATTTAACTCAGGTGCTTTCCATTTCTTCTGATCATCCTTGAGATGGTTCTACACCTTCATTTGAGTCCAGCTGTGTTTGATTATACTGATTGGACTTGATTAGGAAAGCCACACACCTGTCTATATAAGACCTTCCAGATCACAATGCATGTCAGAGAAAATGAGAATCATGAGGTCTAAGGAACTGCCTGAAGAGCTCAGAGACAGAATTGTGGCAAGGCACAGATCTGGCCAAGGTTACAAAAAGATTTCTGCTGCACTTAAGGTTCCTAAGAGCACAGTGGCCTCCATAATCCTCAAATGGAAGACGTTTGGGACGACCAGAACCCTTCCTAGAGCTGGCCGTCCGGCCAAACTGAGCTATCGGGGGAGAAGAGCCTTGGTGAGAGAGGTAAAGAAGAACCCAAAGATCACTGTGGCTGAGCTCCAGAGATGCAGTCAGGAGATGGGAGAAAGTTGTAGAAAGTCAACCATCACTGCAGCCCTCCACCAGTCGGGGCTTTATGGCAGAGTGGCCCGACGGAAGCCTCTCCTCAGTGTTAGACACATGAAAGCCCGCATGGAGTTTGCTAAAAAAACACCTGAAGGACTCCAAGATGGTGAGAAATAAGATTCTCTGGTCTGATGAGACCAAAATAGAACTTTTTGGCCTTAATTCTAAGCGGTATGTGTGTGTTGCTGGACTCCTAGTATTCTCGGCGGTGCGCGCGCGCGCCGCCGGGGGCTCGCTCCTGCTGTGTTTAGGCGATCGCCGCCTCTCTTCCCCGATTGTCGTGGAAAGTGTGAGAAAATCCGCCTGCTTGTGTAAACAAAGCAGGCGGATCTTCTCTGTGACAGACAGGGAGAGATCACAGGAATCAGCTTAGCTGAACCTGCGATCTCTGTCTGTGTCACAGAACCCCCTCCCCCCACACACGTCAGTAAGCATGAGGCATACATTTAACCCCTTGATCACCAACAGTCTTAACCCCTTCCCTGCCAGTGTCATTATTTCAGTAGCAGTGCATATTTTTAGCACTGATTACTGTAGTAATGTCACTGGTTCCCCCAAAAGTGTCAAAAATGTCAGTTAGGGGTCTGATCTGTCCACCGCAATGTCACAGTCTCGCAAAAAATCGCTGATCGTGCCATTACTGTTAGTAAACGCGATAACTTTTGTGCAAACCAATCAAAATACGCTTGTTTCAATTTTTTTATACCAAAAATATGTAGCAGAAAACAAATTGGGCTAAAATGTTAAAAAAAATTGATTTTTTAATTTTTTTTCTTTGGAAATGTTATATATCAGAATGTGAAAAATATTGTCTTTTTTTCAAAAGCTAAAAATCGCACACGTGATCAAATACAACCAAAAGAAATACATTTTGGCCTAAATATATGACGAAAATTGAATATATTGGATATTTTTAAACAGTCAACATAGAAAATGTAAATTTTTCACAAAATTTTCGCTCTTTTTTTATTAATATCGCAAAAAATAAAAAGTGCAGAGGTGATCAAATACCACCAAAAGAAAGCTTTGTTTGTGGGAAAAAAAGGATGACAATTTGATTTGGGTACAGCATTGCATGACTGCGCAATTGTCAGGTAAAGTCGCGCAGTGCCAAGTTGAAAAAAGTGTCCTGGTCATTGAGCAGCCAAATCTTGCGGGACTAAAGTGGTTAATGGCGAGGCCATTTTTTGCGTTTCGGTACTGCGTTATTTTAATGGAAAATTGCGCAGTCCTGCGACGCTGTACCCAAATAAAATTGATGTCCTTTTTTTCCCCACAAACAGAACTTTCTTTTGGTGGTATTTGATCATCTCTGCGATTTTTATTTTTTGTGCTATAAACAAAAAAAGAGCGACAATTCTGAATTTTTTTTTCTGCTATATAACATTCCCCAAAAAAAAAATTTAAAAATCACATTTTTTCATCCTTTCAGGCCAATTTGTATTCTGCTACATATTTTTGGGGGAAAAAAAAAACATTTTTTATTGGTTTGCGCAAACGTTATCGCGTCTACAAACTAGGGAAAAGATTTATGTCATTTTTATTTATTTTTTTTTTTTTTTTACTAGTAATGGCAGGGATCTGCGATTTTTAGCAGGACTGCGACATTGCGGGGGATAGATCGGACCCCTAACTGACATTTTTGACACTTTTGGGGGGACCAGTGACATTACTACAGTAATCAGTGCTAAAAATATTCACTGTTACTGTAATAATGACACTGACAGGGAAGGGGTTAACCTAGTGGGTAATCAGGGGGTTAAATGTAAGCCTAGGGGAGTGTGAAATGACCATAGAGACCTGTGATCCTATATAGAAGGATCACAGGCACTCTTTAAACATTTCAGAGAGAAGAACGGTGAGCTGTGTTTACAACAGCTTTCCGTCCTTCTCTCTCAGCGGGGAACGATCGCGGCTGCCGGCCCCGTGCATCGGCATCCCCACTGCCTCGTGGTCGACGTAGTACTATGTCATTTCACGCAGCCGAGCCAGCTGCAGCCGGCGGTCGGCAAGTGGTCAAGTTACAATCTCAGCAGACGTGGGTGGTCACATGCTGCGTCAAAAATGATTACACATTACTGAGCATGCTGCATTTACCATGAAAACATACACTATGTTACCAAAAGTATTGGGACGCCTGCCTTTACACACACATGAACTTTAATGACATCCCAGTCTTAGTCCGTAGGGTTCAATATTGAGTCGGCCCACCCTTTGCAGCTATAACAGCTTCAACTCTTCTGGGAAGGCTGTCCACAAGGTTTAGGAGTGTGTCTATGGGAATGTTTGACCATTCTTCCAGAAACTCATTTATGTGGTCAGGCAAAGATGTTGAAGAGAATGCCTTCACTCCAATTAATCCAAATAGTGTTCTATTGGGTTGAGGTCAGCCCATTCAAGTTCCTCCACCCCAATCTCGCTCATCCATGTCTTTATGGACCTTGCTTTGTGCAATGGTGTGCAGTCATTTTGGAACAGGAAGGGGCCATCCCCAAACTCTTTCCACAAAGTTGGGAGCATGAAATTGTCCAAAATGTCTTGGTATGCTGACGCCTTAAGAGTTCCCTTCACTGGAACTAAGGGGCCGAGTCCAATCCCTGAAAAACAGCCCCACACCATAACCCCCCCCCCCCCCCCTCCACCAAATGATTTGGACCAGTGCACAAAGCAAGGTCCATAAAGACATGGATGCGCGAGTTTGGTTTGGAGGAAATTGACTGGCCTGCACAGAGTCCTGACCTCAACCCGATAGAACACCTTTGGGGTGAATAAGAGCAGAGACTGCAAGCCAGGCCTTCTCGTCCAACATCAGTGCCTGACCTCACAAATGCGTTTCTAGAAGAATGGTCAAACATTCCCATAGACACACTCCTAAACCTTGTGGACAGCCTTTGAAGAAGAGATGAATCTGTTATAGCTGCAAAGGGTGGACCAACTCAATATTGAACCCTACAGACTAATGGGCCATACACACTATAAGATTTTCTGAAGACTTTTTCCTTTAGATTTACCAAAACCATATAATAAGAGGTCAAACCTGAACACTTTCAATTTGTATGCAATCTGGCAGGCCCTTGCACTATATTACAGAAAAGGTAAATCTGAAGGAAAAAGTCTTCAGAAAATCTTATAGTGTGTATGGCCCTTTAGACTGGGATGCCATTAAAGTTCATGTGCGTGTAAAGGCAGGTGTCCCAATACTTTTGGTAATATAGTGTATATCGGATCTGGGTCCACTTTGGTTTAGGAATTAGAGCCATACTTTGTTTTCAGCATTGAAAGCCCCATGCTGGGGATGACCAGAAAACCATCCTTTTGGTAAAATCAGGCCAACTTTACCAACACAATCAGATAAAGTGCAACAAAATGGAAACCCAAAATGTCCCCAATTTGAAGAGTCTCATTTGCTTCATTTGAAATAAGATGTCACTGAGCAGAGTGTCCACTAGGGGGCTCTCCGACACTGACTGCCACACAACAAATGAACACAAGGGAGCTCACGAATCATTAACAAGCTGAATTAACAGCTTGTTCCCTATCAATTACCCTGAAATCCATACTGGGCTCTGATGGGGCTGAGGTTACAAGTGCAGCTCTCCTATTCCCTATACGCACTGGGCCTGCTATAAATGCTACCTGGATGCTGGGGACAGGGAACAATTTGAAGGGAACCTGTCACCGGTTTACAAAATTGCAGGAAAAAGCACAGAAGAATTTAATATTTTAAAGCTAATGCTAGGTTGCAACCCGTAGGTTCACCCTGTGAACATAGACCCAGGCTTACAGAAACAGAGGAGTGCAGGAACATCTGAGCGGGAGCAATGACAATAGGAACCAAGGTACACAGAGGTACTTAGGACTGCGGACTGCATTGGAGCTGGCTGAACATGGATCAGGAGCCTGCCGAAAGAGAAAGGTGGACCAGACTAGGCAGCAAAACTGTGAACCCGAGCACAGCAGCATACTGGATGATCTGCAGACCAGACAGAAGAACTGTGGACCCCAGCACAGCAGCATACTGGATGATCTGCAGACTAGGCCAAGCAGAAGGACCGTGGACCCCAACAGAAGAGCACACTGGATGAACTATAGACCAGAGCAGGCAGCGGGACTCTGGACCCCAACACAGGATTTTACTGGATGGAATGCAAAAAAAGACCAGTGAACGGGGCTGTTGACCTCAGCACAGGAGTGTACGTACTGGATGAACTGCAGACCGGACCAGGCAGCGGGACTGTGGACCTCAGCACACGATTGTACTGGATGAACTGCAGACCGGACCAGGCAGCGGGACTGTGGACCTCAGCACACGATTGTACTGGATGAACTGCAGACTGGACCAGGCAGCGGCACTGTGGACCTCAGCACAAGATTGTACTGGATGAACTGCAGACCAGACCAGGCAGCGGGACTGTAGACCTCAGCACAGGAGTGTACCGAATGAACTGCAGACCGGACCAGGCAGCGGGACTGTGGACCTCAGCACAAGATTGTACTGGATGAACTGCAGACCGGACCAGGCAGCGGTACTGTGGACCTCAGCACACAATTGTACTGGATGAACTGCAGACCAGACCAGGCAGCGGGACTGTAGACCTCAGCACAGGAGTGTACCGAATGAACTGCAGACCGGACCAGGCAGCGGGACTGTGGACCTCAGCACAAGATTGTACTGGATGAACTGCAGACCGGACCAGGCAGCGGGACTGTGGACCTCAGCACAGGAGTGTACCGAATGAACTGCAGACCAGACCAGGCAGCGGGACTGTGGAAATCAGCACAAGATTGTACTGGATGAACTGCAGACCGGACCAGGCAGCGGGACTGTGGACCTCAGCACACGATTGTACTGAATGAACTTCAGACCGGACCAGGCAGCGGGACTGTGGACCTCAGCACACCTGCAGACCGGACCAGGCAGCGGGACTGTGGACCTCAGCACAGCAAACCTTCCAACATTTGGACTTGAGAATAAGGGACATTTCAGCAAAATAGTGACCAGCGCCACGGTGTGGGTGTGGCCAAATGCCACATAGAATGCATTAAGATAAAAAAACCTTCTGACCTTATAACCACTTTAAACAAAACCTGGGCTTCCTCGTACCTATATAATAAGCTTTGATTGATGTGCCAAAAGCTGGAGTCTCCGGGATACATATAAACCTCAATGTAATCATTTAGAGAATGACTTCCTATTACATCTGGGAAAAAGACAAAGAGCTTATAATAGAGGATTGTGAAGGACCTGAGGAACCCGGAATGGAGCCAGAGAATAAGTACTGCAGTACATATAGCACATAGTAGCAAATGATGGCCTAACAGTGGGAGTGGTTTAAAGAGCAATGATTAAACAGAAGCTGAGCCTAGTTATTGGATACAGTGCAGCATTGCTTGACAAATGAAAATCTGAAGGAAATCTTGTCAGAAATAAGCAACATAACACTTAGAGTTCATTCACAGCAGTGGTTGTAGGGGTGGTAAAGCCATGGCTCAACCACAAGGTTTTACCATCTCCCCAAGCAGGGGCTGACTGGCAACTTTCGGCCCAGGTGCAGCAACAGCCCCCCTCCCACTCTCTCTCTTCCCGGCCTTCTACTGACCCCCATTCCAGGCTGAAGTTCTACTCCAGGTACTCTCTACTCACCAACCAAAACCGGGTTCCCGACCTGGCCACCAGGAGGCGGTTGGGGGAGAGCTGGGACAGCTCGGTTGGGGCAGGCTGGGGGAGGAAAGTCTCCACTGGGCATGGAACCGGCCTCCATGCTGGGGGGGGGGGGGGCTACGCTCTGTCCTTGTCTTCAACCCACACTCAGTAGGTCAGTGGTGGGGACTTTTTACTTCTCTTCACCAGGAATCCTTTAGGCATGTCTATGGCAGAAGCGGTGGAGTCTTTTTGCAGGGCATCAGAGAGGCCCGGGGGGCAATTGTCCCCCTGCCCCCTGACCCAGTCCTCCCCTGTCCCCAAGTGCTCCCCCTTTGTGATCAGAGGCAGAAGCTGGGGGTGTACATATGCTGCAGCTGCAATGCTTTAATTCATGGCTGCAGCAGGAGTTATATACCCTGATGCATGGGTGGGCACACTGACCACGACCCATTTAAGTGAATGGGGACACTCTGCAAAGCACTGCTTCATCAATTCATACTGCAACAAACAGCATATTACTGCACTACCATGTGGTTTGTTAGCTGCAAGGGCAGCATGGTTGCATGCAGTGTGGGAAATGCACATGGAACGCACCTTTCCTGCATTGTGTTCCACTGTGAACTAATCCTTAGGGAGAGAGATTTGAGAGAGGGAAGGATCACTATGGTACATGGAAGGCAGGATGGATCACTATGGTACATGGAAGAAAGGATCACTATGGTACATGGAAGGCAGAAAGGATCACTATGGTACATGGAAGAAAGGATCACTGTGGTACATGAAAGGCAGGAAGAAAGGATCACTGTGGTACATGGAAGGCAGGAAGAAAGGCTCACTATGGTACAAGGAAGGCAGGAAGAAAGGCTCACTATGGTACATGGAAGGCAGCAAGGATCACTATAGTACATGGAAGAAATGAAGGAACAATCACTGGTACATGGAAGGCAGGAAGGATCACTATGGTACATGGAAGAAAGGCTCACTATGGTACATGGAAGGCAGGAAGAATGGATCAGTATAGTACATGAAAGGCAGTAAGAATGGATCACTACGGTATATGGAAGAAAGGAAGGAGGGATCACTATGGTATTTGGAAGAAGGGAAGGAGGGATTACTATGGTACATGGAAGGCAGCAAGGATCACTATGGTACATGGAAGAAAGGATCACCATAATACACAGAAGGGAAGAAGGATCACTATCATACATGGAAGGGAGGAAGGATCGCTATGGTACATAGAAGGGAGGAAGAATCGTTATGGAATATGGAAGGATCACTTTGGCACATGGAAGGCAGGAAGATGGACCACTAAATGGCACATGGAAGGCAAGAACACTATGGCATATGGAAGACAGGAACGATGGATCCCTATGGCACATGAAAGGCAGGAACACAATGGGACATTGAAGGCAGGAAGGATGGATAACTACGGCACATGGAAGGCAGGAGGGATAGATAACTAGGGCACATGGAAGGCAGGAGGGATAGATAAGTAGGGCACATGGAAGGCAGGAGGGATAGATAAGTAGGGCACATGGAAGGCAGGAGGGATAGATAAGTAGGGCACATGGAAGGAAGGAAGAATGTATAACTACGGCACATGGAAGACAGGAAGGATGTCATAAGCCTCAGGAGGAACCCAGATGCACCTCTGATCCAATAGGAGAGCCGTCGGCGGTTCGCTTTCTTTGTGATTTTACACAGCAGGAGCTGATCAGCCGGTCCTGCACACCCGATGTCCGCCGATCGATCAGTACATTGACAGAACGGCGGGCTGCCTATGTAAGGCAGATTGTTTTTCGGTCACTATAGAAGACATTGATCCTGTGTTCCTGTGTTCCTGTAAAGCAGAAACACCGATCCATGTCTTCCACTAGTAAAATCATCCCCCTCCCCACTACACAGAAACACCTTTATGTTTTTTTAATTAGATTTTTTTTTTTTTAATTGTCGGTAATTTTTTATTTCTAGCGCTAACAATAACAACCACAGAGATGATCAAATACTACCAAAAGAAAGCTCTATTTGTGGGGAAAAAAGAACATACAGTGCCTAGAAAAAATATTCATACCCCTTGAAATTTTCCACATTTTGTCTTGGTACAACAAAAAACGTAAATGTATTTTATTGGGATTTTATGTGATAGACCAACACAAATTGGCTCATAATTGTGAAATGGAAGATAAATGAGAAATGGTTTTCAACATTTTTTACAAATAAATCTGAAAAGTGTGGCTGCATATGTATTCACCCCCCTGAGTCAATACTTTGTAGAACCGCCTTTCCCTGAAATTACAGCTGCAAGTTTTTTTGACATTGCCCATTCTTCTTTACAATATACCCAAAGCTCTGTTAGATTGGATGGAGAGAGTCTGTGAACAGCAATTTTCAAGTCTTGCCACAGATTCTCAATTGGATTTAGGTCTGGACTTTGACTGGCCACATAAATATACTTTGATGTAAACCATTCCATTGTAGCTCTGGCTGAATGCTTAGGGACGTTGTCCTGCTGGAAGGTGAGCCTCTGCCCTAGTCTAAAATCTTTTGCAGACTCTAACAGATTTTCTTCTAAGATTGCCCTGTATTTGGCTCCATCCATCTTCCTATTAACTCTGACCATCTTCCCTGTCCCTGCTGAAGAAAAGCATCCCCACAACATGATGCTGCCACCACCATGTTTCACAGTCGGGATGGTGTGTTCAGTGTGATGTGCAGTGTTAATTTTCCCCCACACAGCGTTTTGCTTTTAGGACAAAAAGTTAAAAATTTGGTCCCCTCTGCCTAGAGCACCTTCTTCCACATGTTTGTTGTGTCCCCCACATGGCAAACTGCGAACAGGACTTTTTATGGCTTTCTTTCAGCAATGGCTTTCTTCTTACCAGGGCAGATTTGTGGAGTGTACGACTAATAGTTGTCCTGTGGACAGATTCTCCCACCTGAGCTTTAGATCTCTGCAGCTCCTCCAGAGTTACCATGGGCCTCTTCGCTGCTTCTCTGATGAATGCTCTCCTTGCTCGGCCTGTCAGTCTAGGTCAGGGATCTTCAAACTATGGTCCTCCAGTTGTTCAGGAACAACAATTCCCATTATGCCTAGTCATGTCTGTGAATGTCAGAGTTTTTCAATGCCTCATGGGATGTGTAGTTCCTCAACAACTGGAGGGCCGTAGTTTGAGGATCCCTGGTCTAGGTGGACGGCCATGTCTTGGTAGGTTTGCGGTTGTGCCATACTCTTTCCAATTTCGGATGATGGATTGAACAGTGCTGTGTGAGATGTTCAAAGCTTGGGATATTTCTTTATACCCTAACACTGCTTTAAACTTCTCCACATCTTTATGACTAAACTGTCTGATGTGTTTCTTAAACTTCATGATGCTGTTTGTTCACTAAGTTTCTCTAACAAACCTCTGAGGGCTTCACAGAACAGCTGTATTTATACTGAGATTAAATTACACGCAGATAGACTCTATTTACTAATTAGGTGACTTCTGAAGGCAATTGGCTCCACTAGATTTTAGTTAGGGGTATCAGAGTTAAAGGGGCTGAATACAAATGGACACCACACTTTTCAGATATTGATTTGTAAAAAAATGTTGAAAACCATTTATCATTTTCCTTCCACTTCACAATTATGTGCCACTTTGTGTTGGTCTATCACAGCCCTCAAATTTTCCACTCGCCTGCTCGCATTTTGCGAGTGGAAAATTATGTAGGGCGAGCTCCGGTCAGGGGAAGAGAGGAGAGGAAAGCCGGCCGAAGGATTGGATAATGTCAGAGCGGCGGATCATCCCGCTGTAACAGCTTGTAATTGCCGGGCGTATAGATAGATAGACAGAACACCTGGCCAACCAGGACATGCAACGTCTATCAAAGAAGCCGGGCTAGGAGGCGGGACTGTGTATGTCGGCGAGTGCCCGGCAATTACAAGCTGTTACAGCGGGATGATCCGCCGCTCTGACATTATGCGGCCAGCAGTACTGATGGAGGGGGTAAGCCGATCATCTCATGTTAAGGCCAGAGCCGGTACAGGGGGAGGGTGGGAGGGAAGGACGGACGGCTGCCCGGGGCGTCTGTAGTATGGGAGGTGGGGGGGGCCTGTCAATAGCGGTCGTCAGATCGGGACTTCTTTTCACCTTAAATAGTCGGAGTGGAGGTGGAGCGGAGAAGACAATTCCTAAAGCTTTGCACGGACAGCTGGCTGGAGAGATGAGAAGATAATTCCTAAAGCTTTGCACGGACAGCTGGCGGGAGAGATGCGGCTGCAGAAGGGGAAGAAGATTGCGGCTCAGGAAGGACACTGGATGTCAGATCCGGACTATACAGAGTTTTTTATCCCCTGTCCTCCGAGTCAAAGCTAGCAATGTGGAAAGGGGGCGGGTAACAAACTCTGTATAGTCCCGATCTGACATCCAGTGTCATTCCTGAGCTGAAATCTTCTTCCCCTTCTGCTTCTGCAGCCGCATCTCTCCTGCCAGCTGTCCATGCAAAGCTTTAGGAATAGGAATAGGCTTCTCTTAGGCTCCTGCTCCGCTCTGACATATGAAGAGGAGGATCACAGAGGGATGTGCCGCACTGTATCTGAGGTCTGCATGCTGGAGGAAAGGGAGAACTGCACTGGGGGCACAAATCTTATCCTGTCACCTCCCAAATTCCCATCTCAGCACAGTCCCCCCCCCCCCCCCTCCTAGCCCATTCCCCCCTATCTCAGCACAGTCCCCCCCCCCTCCTAGCCCATTCCCCCCTATCTCAGCACAGTCCCCCCCCTCCTAGCCCATTACCCCCTATCTCAGCACAGTCCCCCCCTCCTAGCCCATTCCCCCCTATCTCAGCACAGTCCCCCCCCTCCTAGCCCATTCCCCCCTATCTCAGCACAGCCCCCCCCCTCCTAGCACAACCCCCCCCCATCTCAGCACAGTCCCCCCCTCCCATATTGATCCCACCTAGAAGTAATCATCTTCTCCCCACCCCTCCTAGTACAAATTCTCTTATCCCCCCCCCCCCCAAGGACAATCCACCAGAAAGTATTTGTACTAGGAGGGGTGGGGAGAAGATGATTACTTTTAGGTGGGATCGATATGGGGGGGGGGAGGTGGGTTGTGCTGGGATGGGGAATTTGAGAGGTGACAATATAAGACTTCTTCTAGCAGGGGAATTTGGGGGGGGGGAGGGTGCTAGGAGGAGTGATTCGTGCTGGGGGAGGGGGTGAGGATTTGTGCCAGGAGTGGGGATTTGGGGATCGTCCTTGAAGAGATTATTGGAATGGGGTGGGGGATGGATTTGTGCCAGAACAGGAAGTCTTGGGGCTGTTAAAAGGGGGTATTCGGGGGGGCGGGGGGTAGTGCCAGTAGGAATAATGGGTTTTTTTGTGCTAGGGGAAAATTTTGATGGGGGGAGGATTTGACGGGTAGGATTTGTTCTAGGAGGTGAAATTTGGAGGGGGGGGGGACTAGGAGGGTGATTTGGGGGGTTCCAGACCCTTGATGGGCACTGATTAGGCTGCACTGATGGGCACTGAAAATGTTGTTAATATTTATTTTTGTAACTTCTGCATTAATGCAAAAACATTTAACAGTGTAATTTTATGAGATAATTTATGAGGGCGTGTTTAGGGGCGGAATTAGGGGCGGGGCAGGGTAGGAGTTGGGTGGGGCAACTGGTGGCGAGTAACCCTTAAGGCCTGGCTAGTAGCTCAGGACTTTAAATTTTGAGCCCTGGTCTATCACATAAAATCCCAATAAAATAAATTTACATTTTTGGTTGTAACACGACAAAATGTGGAAAATTTAAAGGGGTGTGAATACTTTTTCACGGCACTGTAAATTTTATTTGGGTACAGCGATGACCATGCAATTAACAGTTAAAATAAAGCAGTGTCGTATCACAAAAAATGTCCTGGTCATGAAGGGGGGTAAATCTTCCGGAGGTCAAGTGGTTAACCGTCCTTGATTTCGACTGTCCCTCATTGGGAACAAATTCCCTCTGTTCCTCTTTCCCTGATAGCAAGGATAAGTTGCCACACATTTCTCTAGCAAGAGAAAAGTTGCAGTTGTGCATCTACAGCAAGAGCTCTGCAAGTCACAGTGCCCCCTGTGGTGGGAGGACTATTGCACAACATAACTGAACCAGAACTTGCAGAATGTTTGCAAAGAAAGTTGATCTGGATTTATGCAATGCGGGCTTTCTGCAATTATGCACCAAACTTGTGAGTCCTGGTAACTCTAGCAATGGCTTAGCAAGTCATTTACAAAGGTGCAGCACAATTGCTTGCTATTCCTCCTTAGTTGTCCCTCATTTTGGGAAAAACACTATTTAGCTTTCGAAAAGTGTTTTCCAGTGCTAAACCTTTCCACCAATTTGGAAATGCTGGATTTGTGAATTCCAAAAGCCGATATATTATATATATATATATATATATTAGTGCCGCCCCCAGGGGAATCCTCTTTTCTTAGACTATATGAGGGATGTTGGCAATATCCATCTAGACACCACTGCCCGACCATCATTTCTAAAGCCGATATAAGGACCCCTTTCACACTTGTGCGACCTAAATGTCGTGTGACTTTGATGCCATTTTTGCCGCACGACTTTGACGCGACTTGAAGCAATGCCTGTGTAATCTTGAGGTCTATGGACCTCAAGTCGCATCAAAGTCGGACCAAAGTAGTGCAGGGATTACTTTAAAATGACTGCAACTTGAAGTCCCACAGATATGAATAGTGCTAATTTGAAATTATAAATGGGGGGGACTCGTCATGCGACTTTGCAGTCCCAAGTCGCATGACAAGTCGCACTTAAGGGACAAGGGCCTAAAGGAATAGTAGTGGTGGAAAAAAGTACTTGTGGGTGTAACCAATCAGTTTTTTTTGTACAATTCTCCTTTAGGGGTGGGGGGTCCTGGCAGAGGGGTGTGTCCTATGCCTACATGCGTTTGCTAATAGGTGTCCTCCATTTCCATCTCAGAAAGCTGGGTGATTTGCAATCCTCCAAAGTTTTTGAGATGGGAACGAGGGACACCTATTGGCAAAAGTATGTAGGCATAGGACACACCCCCTGCCACGCCCCCTTAAAGGAGAATTATAAAAAAAAAAAGTACTAGTTAAACCCACAAGTGTTTTTTTTTTTTACCACTAGTATTCCTTTATATTGGCTTTTGAAATGTATAATTTTAGCAACTGGATGAAAGGTTTAGCACTGAGAAACACTTTTTAAAAGATAAATAGTGCATTTTATATACAATTATATAGACCAGACCAAAATGAGGGACAAAAGAGGAGGAGCGAGGGACAGAGGGACAGTCCCTCGAAATCAGGGACAGTTGGGAGCTATGGGTATGTACACACCACATGTTTTTATTGCTATGTTCACCCTTTCAATTTCTTCCTGGCGATTTTTTCACTGGGACTGAAATTGATGGAAAATTCCAAAATATTGAGTTGTCACCGGAACAGGAAGTGAGGGGAAATCTTCCAGGGCACAAATATCTACAGCTGGGTATACACCACACCAGTGTTCCTCAACCTTTTTTTTCAGTCAAGACACACTTAAGGTTAAGGACAATCTCAAGGCACCCCATTCTAAAATGTAAGAACTATTCTGATAGTTTCACATAATGCAGCAACAGCAATACACTTAGGACACCCAACGTTAGAGGGGATTTATTCTTCCAAAGCAAATACACTTTTGCAAACTGGTACTGACTAGTATTCTAATGTTTCTCTTCTCCCCCAATTTTTCTCCATCACTCAGCTAATGCGATCCCTGTGCTGACATAGAGGGGCAAACAAGGATGCAGTGCAGGATACTGACATCCTCCTTATCAACTGATGACATCACTGGTTGTTAGGACACCGGCGGGTAGAAGGTTGTACGGGTGCACAATAAAAACCTGTGTCTTTGTGTAACTAAGACCCCTTTCTCACTGAGGCGCTTTTCAGGTGCTTTCGCACAAAAAAAAAGAACGCCTGAAAAGCTCACAAAAACCTATTCCTATTAACCACTTGCCGACCGCCGCAAGTAGATATACTGCGGCGGTCAGCCCCTCACAGGCAAAGTGACGTATATAAACGTCACTAGCCTGTGAGGCTCTGGGGAGCGAGCGCGCGACGCCGGAGGCGCGCTCCCGCGCGGTCACGGGCCCCCCCCCGCGCGTGTCCGCCGGTCACTCTGCGATCATCGGGGGAGAGGGAGAAAGGCAGGCGGCTAGTGTAAACAAGCCGCCTGTCATTCTCCCCTGTGTAGAAACAATGATCATACGGTTCTACTATGTAGGACCATTGATCATTGTTCCTACACCTCAAGCCACAGCCAATCACAGTTAGAATCACGCCCCTAGGGACACACACAGCCCCTCCCTCTCAAATAAAGTTAACCCCTTCACTACCAGTGTCATTTTACAGTAACAGTGCTATACTGATTACTGCAGTAATGTCACTGGTAACCCCAAAAGTGTAAAAAATGTCAGTCAAGGGTCCGATCTGTCCGCCCCAATGTCGCAGTACCGCAAAAAAAATCGCAGATCGCCGCCATTACGCGTTAAAAAAAAACAACAAAAATCTTTCCCTTTGTTAGTAAACGCGATAACTTTTGCGCAAAGCAATCAAAATACGCTTTTTGCTATTTTTTTTTTTTTTACCAAACATATGTAGCATAAAACAAATTGGCCAAAAATGTTAAAAAATTTTGATTTTTACTTTTTTTTTTGGGGAATTTCAAATAAAAAAATTTGAAAAATATTGTTATTTTTGCAAAATTGTCGCTCTTTTTTTGTTTATAGCGCATGATCAAAAAATCGCACAGATAATCAAATACCACCAAAAGAAAGCTCTGTTTGTGGGAAAAAAAGGATGTCAAATTCATTTAGGTACAGCGTCGCACGACCGCGCAATTGTCCGTCAAAGTCACGCAGTGCCGAATCGCAAAATACCCCCTGGTCAGGAAGGGGGTAAAATCTTCTGGGGCTTAAGTGGTTAAAGTCATTATCCCTTCCACACTGAGGCGCTTTTAAACTGCCCATATAACGCTGAGCGCTTTTGCAGCACCTTTTAGGTGCTTTTGAGGCATTTGCTGTGCGCTTTTTAAAGGACAAGTCACTGAAAAACTGCTCCAAAAATCATTTTGAAGCGCTTTTCAGGCACTTCCCATTCGTTTCGATGGAGAGGGCATTATTGAGGCACTTTTTTTAGCTCTCCAAACACGATCCAAAGATGCTGCATGACAGATTTTTGTCACCACACTGCCAGCGCACCACCCCAGAGTGAAAGCATTCATTGATTTTAATAGGAAGCCTATTTTGTGAGCTTTTTAGGCGCTTTTTTTAACACCAAAGTGCTTGAAAAACTCAGTGTGAAAGAGCTGTGAATGCGTTCACACTGGGGCGCTGCGCTGACGGAGCGGTGAAAAAACTCCTGCAAGCAGCATCTTTGGAGCCCTAAAAAAAAGAAGCTCATCAAAAGCGCCCCTCTCAAATGAAATGAATGGGAAGCGCCCCAAAAGCGCTCCAAAAGCACTTCAAAATGGTTCTTTTGAGTCATATGACCGTTAAAAAAATGCACTGCTAAAACCTCAAAGGTGCCTCAAAGCGCTAGCATTTTATGGGCCGTTTTTAAGCGCCTCAGTGTGAAAGGGCTCTAAAAAGCAGATTTGATCCACCCACTGGCTTATATACAATTTTTGGTTAATTTTTTTACATTTTGCTGAAGAAACCTCAAGGCACCCCAGAGTGCCTGGGCACCATGGGTAAACAAGGCTGCACTGTACACTCTGATTGGACAATCTCTGTACAATTGTTTATAAACTCACCACACACATTATAATCTGATTGCACAATCTTCTTTAGAGCTACCAACATTTATGTATTACAAGGGCACGCCTGATTGGATAGAAATTGTTTGGATAGATTATGAAGGACCTCATGTTACATGGTTTTGGTAAATCCAAAGCGGACTGCACCAAAAATGTTTGGTCACATTGTAACGTGTATGATGACTCCTAACTCATTTTATGCTAGGCCCCATTCGCAAAGGTTGAAGGGGTTGGGGGGATCAGCCTGTCAGTGCTCAGACCATACGCCGCACACTGCATCAAATTGGTCTGCATGGCTGTCGTCCCAGAAGGAAGCCTCTTCTAAAGATGATGCACAAGAAAGCCCGCAAACAGTTTGCTGAAGACAAGCAGACTAAGGACATGGATTACTGGAACCATGTCCTGTGGTCTCATGAGACCAAGATAAACTTATTTGGTGCAGATGGTGTCAAGCATGTGTGGCAGCAACCAGGTGAGGAGTACAAAGACAAGTGTGTCTTGCCTACAGTCAAGCATGGTGGTGGGAGTGTCATGGCCTGGTGCTGCATGAGTGCTGCTGGCACTGGAGAGCTACAGTTCATTGAGGGAACCATGAATGCCAACATGTCCTGTGACATCACTTCTGGGTACTGGCGCCAGATTAAAAAAAATGACAGCATTCAAAACAGCCAAACTTGGCATTTTGAATGCTTTTAAGTGCAGAGGAGGGGTTTGGGGTCTTTTAAACTCCCAGATCCCTCCACAAGAGTACCTGTCAAGTAAAAAAAAATGAAAACTTTTTTTTTTTTAAATGTAAAATATTGGCCAAAATCGGCCGATACCGATACGCGATGACCAAAATATCAGTATCGGCAATGAAAAAAATTATATCGGTCGATCACTACTCAAAACGCATTAAAATCGGCCCCAAGTATTTTTTTTTTTCCCACAAATAGAGCTTTCTTTTGGTGGTATTTGATCACCTGTGCGTTTTTTTTTTTTTTGCACTATAGACATAAAAAGAGCGACAATTCTGAAAAAAGGACAAAATTTTTTACTTTCTGCTATATAACATATCCAATTAAAAAAAAAATTGAAAAAATCTAATTTTTTCATATTTTTAGGCCAATTTGTATTCTGCTACATATTTTTGGTAAAAAAAACATTCCCAATAAGTGTATATTGATTGGTTTGCGCAAAAGTTATTGCGTCTACAAACTAGGGGAAAGATTTATGTAATTTTTATTTTTTTACTGCTGATGGCGGCGATCAGCGATTTTTAGCGGGATTTCGATATTGCAGCAGACAGATAGGACCACCAAACTGACATTTTTGACACTTTTAGGGGTACCAGTGACATTACTACGGTAATCAGTGCTAAAAATACGCATTGTTACTGTAATAATGACACTGGCAAGGAAGGGGTTAACACACAGGAGCGATCAAAGGGTTTTAATGTGACCCTAGGGGGTGCTTTCTAACTGTGTGTGGATGGACTCACTAGATGAACACAGAGACCTGTGTTCCTAAATAGCAGGAACACAGGATCTCTGTGTTCATCTGTGACAGAACCTTGTTTCCATGGGCAGACCAATCTGTCTCTATGGGGAGCGATCGCGGATGGCCGGCTGACATCGCGTCCACCAGACCCGCTGATTGGCTTCCCCTCCAGCCAATCAGCTTGTGCGTGCCCCTACTGTTTTTTACACGAAACGACTTACAGGCATGTCATTTCACGTAATAGAGCCAACCTGCCATAATAAAAAGAGGTTAAAGTAGAACATGCACTACTTTTGGCACCGTCCAGTCAAATTTCAGCCTATTCAAATGAATGTGCTGAAAAGGCACTGCATTCAAAACACGCAGGAATGTAATTCCCAGTGTAAACTGGCCCTAGGAGGGGGATTTCCCTCTTTTCCGATCAAAACCAAAAAAGGAATTGATTTGTTTCCATTTGGAGCCCTGATGAAGGCCCCTATCCTCAAAATGAGTCGGCTGTGTTTATTTATTTATTTTTTATGTGAAGAGATTTCCTTTCACTTCCTGTTGTGTATAAAAGACAGGAAATGTGGAAAAATCTCCCCAGAAGCACAAAGACAGCAATAAAAACCAGACAGGGGAGCTAACCCATTCCATCCAAAACTGAAAAAAAAATAAGGTTTTGACCATAGACAGACTTTATTAAACCTGTGAACATGCTCTGATTTTAGAAATAATGGCTTAGATATACAGATTTCTGTAGCAGTTTATTTGCTTCACCTGAAGCCTGCATTGTGTGTCGCCTCTTTATAGCGATCGGCGTTTGCGAAGCCACGCTGGGCGGGCTGCAATCCCTCGCAGTGCTGGCGGCACTTGGTGAAGGAGGAAACGGATTTCTATTCTGCTGACATAAAACTTTATTAACCGCGATTCCATAAATTCATACGGCGGGGTGTAAATCTGCAGAGGGAAAAGGTCGCGGGAATAAACGGCGGTTTTTGTCATTTGCTGTCCGCGGATTAATTGATTATTATGCAAAGGCAACAGTGGGGTGCGCGTGTCGCGCTTCGCTATGCCCGCCGCAAAGATTCACGCACACCTTGGTGACATAAATCTGCCATCAGAAAAGTGACATTTATTAAAGCGAGGGCGTTGTGTGATTAGTGGGATATCGCAGGGACACGGCGTGTGCGCTTCGCCATGCAGAGAAACGCAAATCATAAAGCGTCTGGAAAGAAGGGCGCTAAGTTTGATGGAGACTTCAAGCCTCAGCTTCCCCTATCTGCAAGCGGAGGCATTACTATGGATGGGAGATAAAATGTACAAAGTATAGAGTATAGTATGGAGAAACCTAAAATTTCTAAATAAATAATAATATATAAATATATGTGGTATGCAGCTGCTATAGTGAAAGTGCGAGTGCTCAAGGAAAGTGAAGTAATCAGTTTGTATATGATTACCTATACTGCTTGCTTGAAAGTAATAAAGGCAATAGTTCTAACGCTGTTAAATTCAAACTTATAAAAGTGCATATATAGCCCCGTGATCTACTAAAAGTATTAAATAAATAAGGACACTTCACATATAAAAATAAATATAAAGATAAATACAATATTAATTAAATAGATACATTTGCAAATTCATGTATAGTGCAGGAGATATAGAATTACTTTCATAAAAATGTGCAAAAGTTCATATGCAAAAAAAGTTCATATTTAAGTGACGTGACTTCCTGATAGTGAAAGTTCAAAGGAAATAAATAAATAAAAGTGCACAGTGAAAAGTGCTTGGTGCTGCTGTGATAGGTCTTCCACTCTATCCCTGGTGTCAATCCTTGTGCTCCACCGTGACGTCACGACGTGCGTTCCACCTAACGCATTTCGTCATTGGCTAGACGTCTTCAGACATGGAACGTAGGTGGAACGCACGTCGTGACGTCACTTGAGCCCGGTGGAACGCAAACCGGAAGTACCGCTTTCCACACCGCAGCTCATAATAGTGACGGCGTTTATCCGATTTTATCCCGATTTCCCTTGCTTTTTATTGCCTCTATTTTTATTTGGACCTTGTAATGGCTCATCTGGATACTGTGCAATAAAACCATTTGTTGAAAAAACTGTACTACACTATCCAGACCTTCCTTTCTTACATAACATCCCTGACTGGAAGTTGGTGGCAGGAGGAGCGTTGCTGTAGGAGAAGACGCCTACCCGAAGAGAACGCACCCAGACCCTGGGGGTCACAAAGCTCTGGTGGTCCTAGTGTCGTAAGGCACATAAGGCCCACGAAATCTGGTGAGTGTGAAATCTCTCTATCTTGTCACGGTGGAGCACAAGGATTGACACCAGGGATAGAGTGGAAGACCTATCACAGCAGTACCAAGCACTTTTCACTGTGCACTTTTATTTATTTATTTCCTTTGAACTTTCACTATCATGAAGTCACGTCACTTAAATATGAACTTTTTTTGCATATGAACTTTTGCACATTTTTATGAAAGTAATTCTATATCTCCTGCACTATACATGAATTTGCAAATGTATCTATTTAATTAATATTGTATTTATCTTTATATTTATTTTTATATGTGAAGTGTACTTATTTATTTTATACTTTTAGCAGATCACGGGGTTATATATGCACTTTTATAAGTTTGAATTTAACAGCGTTACAACTATTGCCTTTATTACTTTCAAGCAAGCGGTATAGGTAATCATATACAAACTGATTACTTCACTTTCATTGATTACTATGGATGGGTCTGATGGCTCAGTGTTTAGTAATGCTGCTTGTAGCGCTGGGGCCATGTGCTTACATCCCACCAGGGCCAGCTCTCTGTGAGGTCTGCACACTCTCTCTGCATTTATATATATTAATTCGGGTGCTTCAGCTACTACCCACAACCCAACACACCTTCATTGGTTACCTTCCTTACAAACCCGACTGTGTGCATACGTCTGCATGATTCATTGAACAAGAAAAGCTGTGTGAAAGTAAGAAAAACTCGGTGCTCCTTTTATCCAAGATTCAAACCATGATTATGATAATGAGGCAGCCAGTCACAGAAGATGGGTGGAAGGCAGAGATAATCAGTAGTAGGACTTAGTCCACTGCAGTGGTGTCTCCATACTGTGTACAGTGCATACAATGCATACAGGCCCCAACCGAGGCGCAACCATTGGAGGGTGACTAATAGCAAACATAGCACAAGCTTCAGCACCTCCTGAGATTGACAGGGACAAGAAAAGGGTGTGCAAGTCAACACTAAGTACATTAAATGCACCTGACCCCTGCACTATGTACATTACATACACCTGACCCCTACACTATGTACATTATGCACCTGACCCCTACACTATGTACATTACATACACCTGACCCCTATACTGTGTACATTACATACACCTGACCCCTGCACTATGTACATTAAATACACTTGACCCCTGCACCATGTACATTACATACACCCAACTCCTACACTATGTACATTACATACACTTGATCCCTACACTATGTGCATTACATACACCTGACCCCTACACTATCTACATTACATACACTTGACGCCTACACTATGTGCATTACATACACCTGACCCCTACACTATGTACATTACATACACCTGACCCCTGCACCATGTACAATACATACACCTGACCCCTACACTATGTGCATTACATACACTTGACTCCTACACTATGTGCATTACATACACTTGACTCCTACACTATGTGCATTACATACACCTGACCCCTGCACTATGTACATTACATACACCTGACCCCTACACTATGTACCTTACATATCCCTGACCCCTGCACTATGTGCATTACATACTCCTGACCCCTGCATTATGTACATTACATACCCCTGACCCCTGCACTGTGTACATTACATACACCTGACCCCTGCACTATGTACATTACATACACCTGACCCCTGCACTATGTACATTACATACATCTGACCCCTACACTATGTACATTACATACACCTGAACCCTACATTATGCACATTACATACACCTAACTCCTACACTATGTACATTACATACACCTGACCCCTGCACTATGTACATTACATACACCTGATCCCTACACTATGCACATTACATACACCTGTCCCCTACAATATGTACAATACATACACCTGACCCCTACACTATGCAGATTACATACACATGAACCCTTGGGTTATGTACATTACATACACCTGACCCCTGCACTATGTACATTACATACACCTGACCCCTGCACTATGTACATTACATACTCCTGACCCCTACACTATGCACATTACATACACCTGACCCCTACACTATGCACATTACATACACCTGACCCCTGCACTATGTACATTACATTCACCCGACCTCTACACTATGTACATTACATACATTTGACCCCTGCACCATGTACATTGCATACACCTGACCCCTGCACTATGTACATTACATACACCCCACCTCTGCACTATGTACATTGCATACACCTGACCCCTGCACTATGTACATTACATACACCCCACCTCTACACTATGTACATTACATACACCTGACCCCTGCACTATGTACATTACATACACCCCACCTCTACACTATGTACATTACATACACCTGACCCCTGCACTATGCACATTACATACACCCAACTCCTACACTATGTGCATTGCATACACCTGACCCCTGCACTATGTACATTACATACACCCAACTCCTACACTATGTGCATTGCATACACCTGACCCCTGCACTATGTACATTACATACACCTTACCCCTGCACTATGTACATTACACAAATCCTAGAGTTCTTTTTTTAGCGTCTAATGCATTCCTGGCACCTGTTGATGCAGAGGAGACCCCTCCCTGTCTGTATCTTCTCCACCATCAGGTGCAGTGATGGGGTGTGGGTTGATGGGGTGTGGGGTGGGGGAACTAGTTTATTCTTCTTAGTCATCTTTTCTGCACGCTCAGCATCTTCTCCTCCATCTGTGTGTTCTGTCACCAGATCCGCAGATTTTGTCAGGGAGCGGAGCTGTGAAGAAGGGGAGTATTTCTGGAAAGGTGTGTGACAACACATGTCCCTGTCATCGCCTGTAATGATGCTTAGAGACAGCGGAGTAAATGTGATCCGCGCCGCCCCGGGGCTCAGCGCTGCGACATTCATCCACACGCAACCCAACGTGTCCGTATGTGCCGGGAGTACGCCAATTCCCCATCCCCCGCTAATCTGCTTCTTCATTGAGATTTATCAATGGGGGGGCTCCGAAATACTGCTGCACCGAACAGCTGCTCCTCTGTAACACTCTGCACAGTACTACTTCTGCCCTGAATGCCATTCTCAGTATCTCTTCTTATTCTGAATATATGGACTCTGCAGTTTACCACTATGCCATTCTCAGTATCTGTTCTTATTCTGTATATATGGACTCTGCACAGTAGCACTTCTCTTGTCCTGTATGCTGGGTGTAATTCTCAGTATCTGTCCTTATTCTGTATATATGGACTCTGCATAGTACAACTTCTCTTGTCCTGTATGCTGGGTGTAATTCTCGGTATCTGTTCTTCTCCTGTATAAATGGACTCTGCACATTAGTGACAGGTACACTTTGCTGGCTGCAGTCAGTGGCCCCCCTGTGGAAGGGCCCGGTATCACAGCGGGGTGCGGTGCTCAGAGTCTCCCCCTGGTGGATGGAGATAGACACAAAGAATGGAAATTCTCTCTTATTAGAGCCATAAATCTTCGGCAGAGTAACAGGAGTGTAATAGAAAAGATATCTGGCAGATTTCAATGGATGGGAAATGACATTACAAATCACACATGGCTCCCCCCGGATAGCGCGGGAGACGTGGGATATAAGTGGGCGGGATTATACACTTCCCCTCCGACATCTGAGAGCTTAACCCTTCCCTATCCGTCCAACCTTCCATGAATGCGCACAGGCGGGTGCATTTTCCAGAGCGCTGATAGGTGGCCACAAAACTCCTCCCAGGCTCCCGCACTGCTCACAATCAATAGACATGACACCCCATCTTTTGAAGCCTTGTGGTTAGTAGAGCGCCAGTTATCTTCTAAGGGCCATTCAGACTATGAGCTCAATTAACTATTGGTGGGGCAGAGAGAGAATTTGCAACAGAGGTGTAATGTACACAGTGCAGGGGTCAGGAGTGTAATGTAAACAGTGCAAGGGTCAGGAGTGTAATGTACATAGTGCAGGGGTCAGGTGTATGTAATGTACATAGTGCAGGGGTCAGGTGTATGTAATGTACATAGTGCAGGGGTCAGGAGTGTAATGTACATAGTGCGGGGGTCAGGAGTGTAATGTACACAGTGCAGGGGTCAGGGGTGTAATGTACATAGTGCAGTGGTCAGGGGTGTAATGTACATAGTGTGGGGATCAGGAGTGTGATGTACACAGTGCAGGGGTCGGGGGTGTAATGTACATAGTGCAGGGGTCACGGGTGTAATGTACACAGTGCTGGGTCGGGTGTAATGTACACGGTGCAGGAGACAGGGGTGTATTTGTACACAGTGCGAGGGTCTGGCATATAATGTACATAGTGCATGGGTCAGGGGTGTAATATACATAATGCAGGAGTCAGGGGTGTAATGTACACAGTGCAGGGGTGTATAATGTGCACAGTGCAGGAGGCAGGTGTATAATGTACACACTGCACAGGTCAAGGGTAAAATGCAGTGCAGAGATCCTGGGTGTAATGTACACAGTGCAGGGATCGGGTGTATAGTGTACACAGTGCAGGAGTCAAGGGTGTAATGTACACAGTGAAGGGGTCAGATGTGTAATTTACACAGTGCAGGGGTCAGATGTGTAATGTACAAAGTGCAGGGGTGTAATATACACAGTTCAAGGGTCAGGTGTGTAATGTACACAGTGCAGGGGTGTAATGTACACTGTGCAGGGGTCAGATTTGTAATGTACACAGTGCAGGGGTCAGGAGTGTAATGTACACAGTGCAGGAATCAGGGGTGTAATGTACACAGTGCAGGAATCAGGAGTGTAATGTACACAGTGCAGGAATCAGGGGTGCAATGTACATAGTGCAGGGGTCAGGTGTATAATGTACACAGTGCAGGGGTCAGGTGTGTAATGTACACAGTGCAGGGGTGTAATGTACACTGTGCAGGGGTCAGATTTGTAATGTACACAGTGCAGGGGTCAGGAGTGTAATGTACACAGTGCAGGAATCAGGGGTGTAATGTACACAGTGCAGGAATCAGGAGTGTAATGTACACAGTGCAGGAATCAGGGGTGCAATGTACATAGTGCAGGGGTCAGGTGTATAATGTACACAGTGCAGGGGTCAGGTGTGTAATGTACACAGTGCAGGGGTCAGGTGTGTTATGTACACAGTGCAGGGGTCAGGGATGTAATGTACACAGTGCATGGGTCAGGGGTGTAATGTACACAGTGCAGGAATCAGGGGTGTAATGTACACAGCGCAGGGGTCAGGGGTGTAATGTACACAGTGCAGGAATCAGGGGTGTAATGTACACAGTGCAGGAATCAGGGGTGTAATGTACACAGCGCAGGGGTCAGGGGTGTTGTGTACATAGTGCAGGGGTCAGGGGTGTTATGTACATAGTGCAGGGGTCAGGGGTGTTATGTACACAGTGCAGGGGTCAGGGGTGTTATGTACATGATGCCTACGCAGCTGAAAAGAGAAGCAGTCTGTTGGGGGGGGGGGGAGGGCGTGTTAGTTATACACAATCTTTTCATTTAATTCAAGATGCTCTCATTTTTGCTCAATTTTTGGACAGAAGGAGGAAGGAAATTTCCACCCTCTGAGTCATGCAGCTGCGTGTTGATTTCAATTTACACATGCAATTCACAGCACAGCAGTAAATCACTGCAGAAATATGACAGTCAGCATTCTCCACCACATCACCTGCTGCCTAGAAGTGACTCGAACTAACTGACATGATATATTTCACATGCACCTAACTAAAAAGGACTAAAAATTAGTTTAAACATTTTATGAAGATTATATGAAATAATGATTTAATAAAGAAAGAAAATACCGCTCATAAAACATTTATTCCTTCCATTTAAAGTCTATGAGAAATCTGGATCAGAGCTTTATAAAACTGTTGGCAATTTCCAGCTCAATCCTGTGTACACTGAGCCTTTGTGTACTGCGCTCCGGAACATGCAGGCGCTATATAAACAAACAGGGATAGTTAATAAGGGAATAGATAGTTATCCTCCAGGGGCAGCGGAAGATCAATGGAAGTCAATTTTCTCAGCGTTTCTGCTGACTGAGCTGTTCCGCCCCCTAATTTATCCCGCGGTTCACCGAATGATGGGCAGCCCGCCCCGGACAGGACCTCATTCATAATTTAGGACCCACAAAATCTATACTACAGGATAACTAAATCACATTTTAAAAATTTACAGATTTGATAGTTTGAGGATGAGATTAAAACGTTTAATCAGAATCTGAGGGTCGGGGGGGTCAAAGAAAGAGTATATGTGGAAGTATTTTATGGCTTTGTTTTGACTTCTTTGTCTTCTAAGACGTCAAACCAGAAAATGTGCTAAACATTGCAACAAAAAACAAAATCATAATTCTGAATGTTATATATTTTTTACAACCTTCTAAAAAATGTATGATAGGAATTAACAATATCTGTATACATCCCCATGCAAAATATGTATGCAGTAGTTTGTGTCTCTGCCCCTCCCACAATGATCAGATTTCCCCCATTAGTTTGTGTCTATGCCCCTCCCACAATGGTGATATTCCCCCCCCCCCCCCTGGTTTGTTTCTCTGCCCCTCCC
This sequence comes from Pelophylax lessonae, assembly GCF_965119305.1. NCBI lineage: Eukaryota > Metazoa > Chordata > Amphibia > Anura > Ranidae > Pelophylax > Pelophylax lessonae. The sequence continues at coordinate 55,289,100 of NC_138776.1, read as the reverse complement.
ACAATGATGAGATTTCCCCCAATAGTTTGCATCTCTGCCCCTCCCACAATGGTGAGATTTCTCAAAGTAGTTTGTGTCTCTGCCCCTCCCAAAATGGGGACATTTCCTGCAGTAGTTTGTGTCTCTGCCCCTCCCACAATGGGGAGATTTCCTGCAGTAGTTTGTGTCTCTGTCCCTCCCACAATGGTGAGATTTCCTGCAGTAGTTTGTGTCTCTGCCCCTCCCACAATGATGAGATTTCCAGCAGTAGTTTGTGTCTCTGCCCCTCCCACAATGGGGAGATTTCCTGCAGTAGGTCTTGTCTCTGCCCCTCCCACAATGGGGAGATTTCCTGCAGTAGTTTGTGTATCTGCCCCTCCCACAATGATGAGATTTCCTGCAGTAGTTTGTGTCTCTGCCCCTCCCACAATGGTGAGATTTCCTGCAGTAGTTTGTGTCTCTGCCCCTCCCACAATGGGGAGATTTCCTGCAGTAGTTTGTGTCTCTGCCCCTCCCACAATGGGGAGATTTCCTGCAGTAGTTTGTATCTCTGCCCCTCCCACAATGGGGAGATTTCCTGCAGTAGTTTGTGTCTCTGCCCCTCCCACAATGGAGAGATTTTCTGCAGTAGTTTGTGTCTCTGCCCCTCCCACAATGGGGAGATTTCCTGCAGTAGTTTGTGTCTCTGCCCCTCCCACAATGGGGAGATTTCCTGCAGTAGTTTGTGTCTCTGCCCCTCCCACAATAGTGAGATTTCCTGCAGTTTGTCTCTTATTTAGGAACATAGGTCTCTGTGTTCATCCATCAAGCCCACCCCCACCCCACAGTTAGAAAGCACCCCCTAGGGACACATTAACAATTTGTTCGCCCCTGGTGTTAACCCCTTCCCTGCCAGTGTCATTATTACAGTAACAGTGCATATTTTTAGCACTGATTACTGTAGTAATGTCACTGGTCCCCCCAAAACTGTAAAAAAATGTCAGTTTGGTGTCTGATCTGTCCACCACGATGTCGCAGCCCCGCTAAAAATCGCTGATCGCCGCCATTACTAGTAAAAAATAAATAAATAAAAATTACAATTCTTTCCTCGAATTTGTAGACGCGATAACTTTTGCGCAAACCAATCAATATACACTTCTTGGGATTTTTTTTTTACCAAAAATATGTAGCAGAATACATATTGGCCTAAAATGATGAAAACATTTGGATTTTCAATTTTTTTTTTTTTTTTTGGGAATGTTATATAGCTGAAAGTAAAAAATATATATTTTTTTTATTTTTTCAGCAATGTCGCTCTTTTTTTGTTTATAGTGCAAAAAAAAAAAATCGCAGAGGTGATCAAATACCACCAAAAGAAGGCTCTACTTCTGGGAAAGAAAGGACATAAATTTTATTTGGGTACAGCGTCGCACGACCGCGCAATTTTCAGTTAAAGTAAAGCAGTGCCGTATCGCAAAAAATGACCTGGTCATTAAGGGGGCAAATCCTTCCGGTCCAGAAGTGGACAAGCGCCGGTTCATATTTATGCGATGCGGGAACGCTGTGAATATACATTGCCTCCGCAGCACAGGCAGTTCACACTGCCATATGCGATACGCTGGGGGTGTCAATTCAAAGTTAACGACACCCCCAGATCAGATCGCATATCGCAGTGCGATCTGAGAGTTCGCACAGAATCGGATCGCACAAGTGTGAACCACCATGCTATCCGATTCTGCGCGGACCAAAAAAAGGGTCCTGTGCGTGTTTTAGTACGATTGCGGTGTGAATTCAGCCATACAAACTGTATGGCTGAATTTTCATCGCACAGACATCGCATGTGATTTTAGGAGCAGTGCGTTCCGAATTACATGCGATCTCTGTGATCGCATCAGTGTGAATCGGCACTAAATCACCTTTGATTTAACAAAAACAGCATTATTTAGAAATGGTACCCTAATAACACACAGTCTTTGATTTCAGAAATATATTTACAGTTCGAATTTGAATGGAAATTTATGTAAAATTTAATTTTAATTTCAATTTGAATTTCAGAAATTCAGACAAATTTCTTTTTGTTCGGAGCATTCAGTAAGCTTTGTTTATACTGTAATTTGGGTATTGGGATATATCGATGAATCTCCAAATAATGAAAAAATTGTCCGAATATATATTCGAAATGAACCGCACATGTCTAGTTGAAGACGACCATTAATTTGACCCCTTTAACCACTTAAGCCCCGGAAGATTTTACCCCCTTCATGACCAGGGCCTATTTTGCGATTCGGCACTGCGTGACTTTAACGGACAATTGCGCGGTCGTGTGACGCTGTACCTAAACTAATTTGACGTCCTTTTTTTCCCACAAACAGAGCTTTCTTTTGGTGGTATTTGATCACCTGTGCGATTTTTTGATCATGAGCTATAAACAAAAAAAGAGCGTCAATTTTGCAAAAATAACAATATTTTTCACGTTTTTTTTATATGAAATCCCCCCCCCCCCCCCCAAAAAAAAATGAAAAAATCCAAATTTTTTAACATTTTAGGCCAATTTGTTTTATGCTACATATTTTTGGTAAAAAAAATCGCAAAAAGCGTATTTTGATTGGTTTGCGCAAAAGTTATTGCGTTTACTAACAAAGGGAAAGATTTTTGTCACTTTTGTTGTTTTTTTTTAACACGTAATGGCGGCGATCTGCAATTTTTTTTGCGGGACTGCGACATTGCGGCGGACAGATCGGACCCTTGACTGACATTTTTGACACTTTTGGGGGTTACCAGTGACATTTCTACAGTAATCAGTGCTATATATATGCACTGTTACTGTAAAATGACACTGACAGTGAAGGGGTTAACTTTTTTTGAGAGGGAGGGGTTGTGTGTGTCCCTAGGGGCGTGATTCTAACTGTGATTGGCTGTGGCTTGATGTGTAGGAACAGTGATCAACGGTCCTACATAGTAGAACCGTAGGATCACTGTTCATACACAGGGGAGAATGACAGGCAGCTTGTTTACATTAGCTGCCTGCCTTTCTCCCGCTCTATTGGACGATCGCAAGTGCCCGGCGGACATCGGGTCCGCAGGGCATACGCGCGGGGGGGTCCGTGACCGTGCGGGAGCGCGCCTCCGGCGGCGCGCGCTCGCTCCCCAGAGCCTCACAGGCTAGTGACGTACCGATACGTCACTTTGCCGGTGAGGGGCTGACCGCCGCAGTATATGTACTTGTGGCGGTCATCAAGCGGTTAACGATTAAAGAAACAAACAAGCGTTCTTCGGACTAAAAAAGTTGAACAAAATTCTACTCATGTACACCCAGTTTAAAAACTCTCAGCACCAGTTTTCAGAAACTATCGAACAATACTTTTTAATTGGCGGGCAGGAGTTGCGGCGGCTTGCTCGGCGTCAATACTTTTTTCAACTGCGCTATGAAATAATCCCTTGTATCGGCATTTCTCGGAGTAAGACTAAAATGAAGAAGTTCCAGAATGTTGTGGTGACCTTCCGCGGACGCAGACATCTGCCAGCCCAGGCCATCGTGTAGAGTTCCATCACCACAGCTGCTCTTCACCAGAGAAATGTGCCTTGCGCTGCTTTTCTTCCATCCACAATCATTTCTAACCCGTTCGCCGGACCTTCGGAAGAGTCGTTTTCGCGCGTTTTCAGCTCTGCGTGGCATGCTGCATCTGTTTACTTAACCCTGCTGACTCGGCCAATAACGGCACCATATTGCAGCTATAGATCTAATAATCTGGAAGAGAGGAGAGGCCTCTGGGAGCAGCCAGCACGGCACAAATTAGTCAAACCGCCATCTGGAGGGGGGACAACCCGCTCCGTGTCACCCTAAGGCGAGGATTAACCAGAGTGAGAAGAAGATAGCCACTGCTCAATTACATTTCTGTGCTTTATCTGATGCTACGCACCTAGAACGGCGTGTCTTCATTGTACCATGCTACTGCACAGGCAGCTGACATGGGGGACATTAGAGTGTAAGCTTCTCTGGTGCAGAGACCGGTGTGAATGGATCAGTGTTCTTTATACAGCACTGCAGCGTATGTCAGAGCTATATTGTAAAAAAAAAAATAATAACAACAATAATAATAGTGTGTGACTGCGGTGGGACATTAGAGTGTAAGCTCTTCTGATGCAGACACTGATGTGTTCTCTTTACAGTACCATGGATTTTTTCAGAGCTATATAAATGTACAATAAATAAAAAAGTGTGTGTCTGTAGTGGGGCATTAGAGTGTAAGCTCCTCTTTCCCAGAGACATGTGAATGGCTCAGTGTTCTCTGTACAGCACTGCAGTATATGTCAGGGCTATATACTGTAAATGTAAAATAATAAAAATAGTTTGTGTCTGTAGTGGAGCATTAGAGTGTAAGCTCCTTTTTCCCAGAGACATGTGACTGGCTTCTCTGTACAGCACTGCAGTATATGTCAGAGCTATATAAATGTAAAATAATAAAAATAGTGTGTGTCTGTAGTGGGGCATTAGAGTGTAAGCTCCTTTTTCCCAGAGACATGTGACTGGCTCAGTGTTCTCTGTACAGAACTGCAGTATATGTCAGAGCTATATACTGTAAGTCTATAATAGTCTGTAACTGTAGTAGGGACATTAGAGTGTAAATTTTTACCTATAAAAAAAATCTTACAAACATACAACATAATAAAAAAATATTTACATATATACAGAATAATAAAATGATATATAAACAAACAAAAAGTAGCTTACTTCAGCATAAATAAAATAACAAACTAGCTTTTTTGCCAGAAAACATAAACAGAGCCAAACATAAAAAACAAGATACAGTAATCCCCCGCTCCATCGCGGTTCAGTTTTTGTGGTCCCGGTAATTCACGTTTTTTTTTTTGTAATGTTATTTTACTATATAAATCATTAAAAATGAAATATTTTTGTGTTTTCCATAGCTCTTGCTATGTCTCTTAGTATCTTTTATGTGTTTAAATGAGTTTCTATTGTTTTAAAAGTGTGTTTAAAGATCTTAAAATACTTTTACACGTACAGTGACAGTAAAATAAACATGCCTACAATGCATTTTAATTGGGTTTTTCTATTTCGCGGAATTTCACTTTTCGCGGCTGGGTCCGGAACGTAACCCCCGCAATGGAGGGGGGTTTACTGTATGTCTTATTTTTTATTATTATAATGCACAACAAAGCACTAACCTCCACCTAAACCCACCCTCGGGCTAAGAAACGATTACACATTTATCCCATGCATGCAGCCTTTTTCCAAAAATACAATCTTATAAAAATCTAGGGGATGTGAAAGGACTGAAAGAATAGCCGCACACCCAGAGACTGACCAACAGCAGCTACAGGGACCTGACATTCCTCCACCCCTTTGTCCAGGCCCCGGCCACCCCCGGCCGCCACCTGTCCTTCTCAAGACCCCGATTCTTCCCAACCTCACCCATAATGTTGTGCACCACCACCTCAACAGGAAGGACTTTTTTCCAAGTGGAAAACTGACACCATGCATTCCACGTGAAGTAACAGACTACTAAGCTAACTAGAAAAAAAGTGTATTGGAGGGGAGGGGAGGGGAATAGAAATGGGTAGCTGAAAGGGTATAATGGATTCGGCATATTGGGTATAATAATAGGTAAACATGGGTATATTCATAACATATTGATAATATCATTATTACTCTTAAAGAAGCCGATCACCCATGGAATACTGTCCATAATATCCTAATTTTTTACTGACTTTATCTTGAATGAGGATTTGGGGTGCAATCGCTCCTGATGAAGTGGAATATTGTCCACGAAACGCGTTGAGCCCAACATGGATGTATCCCTCACTTTCAATTTAATATTTCCATATTTGGACTTTATATATGCCTACTAACAATGACCTCCTTTCCAATGCATACTCCACCTATTGTGTATGATCCAACATTTAGGATATTTTATTGCTCTATCGATTTAATTGTCATATATGTATGTAACTCTCATGTATCATGCATATTTTGTTCATGTCACAATATGATATATATTACATTTTTTTATGCTAAGTTATTGTACCAATTTATCATGCCCACCGACTCCACACACCTCACACAAAGTCCCATTCCCCCCCCCCCCTTCCCGTTTTACCATACTAGAAATACTGGGTCTAAGAGTAATAATGATATTATCAATATGTTATGAATATACCCATGTTTACCTATTATTATACCCAATATGCCCAATCCATTATACCCTTTCAGCTACCCATTTCTATTCCCCTCCCCTCCAATACAGTTGATTAGGGATGGAGGCATCGAGCCCAAGATGGATTTTGCCTTATTTAAAGTCCCAACTGTCTTGTTGATATATTTGTTTTTGTTTTTTTTTTCTTTTGTTTTGCATTTGATAGAAAAAAAGTGTCTCAAAATCAAGATCCCGATGCATCTCAAACGACCCATACGACCACTCCGCATAACTCAAACTTGCCCTTCACATAGAGTCTGCCATGGAAGGAGAGCCAGGCCAAATCCCGAAACTTCAAAGGGATTTTTTCCAGATTAATCAAACGCACCCACATGGAAGAAAAATTTAAAAAATATGTTTAAAAAAATTCATTTTTTCCCCCAAATATATTGGAAATATATTTGAAATGCTACAATTTTGGCCATATACAATATATTTCTAAAAATTGTTCCCTGAATATATTGAAAATATATTTTTCTTCCATATGGGCAGACCCTCCCTCATAACAGGGCCTGAGCAATCCCCAAGGCCAGTGGGTCACTAAAGGCAGATTCAAAAACCCTCCTCTCAGGGGCCTTCCTTGGAAGAGACTTCATTTCCTCTGCCGTCACTCGCCACTGCTGAAGCATTTTTAGGCACGAGGAAACGTAAGCCGGGAGCTTACCATGTTGAACCCTCAGGCATTTCACTGGCCCACCATTCTCCCATTTTCGCAGTAAAAGCCTAAACCAGGACTGAAAAATACCAACCCACCCAGGCGGTTCCTCTGCCAGCATTTTACCAAAATTGTGTTTCAAAAACATCAGCGAAAAAAATACCACTGGGTTGACCATACCTAGGCCACCCATCCGCCTTGGAAGGTAGGTTACAGACCTCTTAATGATGTTCAGTTTGTTCCCCCATAACAGATGGAAGAAACAAGTGTAGATCTTCGCATAGAGAGACACTAGCGAAACACAGACAAGGCTGACATACAGAAATACTGGGATCAGGTAAGTTTTAATCAGGTCAATCCTTTCCTTGTAAGAGAGTTTCCATTCCTTCCAGCTGGCAACCTTGGCATTGGCACATTGTAACCTGCTTTCCCAATTTGCAAGGCCATAATCGCAGAGACCGAATTTGATGCCTAAAACTTTAATCTCCTGCTGGGGCTCTTGGAAGGTGTTCCTAAGCTATCACCTTCCTCTCCCATCCAGAAAACGTCACTCTTTTCCTGACTGATCTTTGAGCCGGATGCCTCATCACACTGCTCCATCACTGAGACCACCTCCTCCTCCTCCTCTGTCCCAGAGATGAAAACAGACACGTCATTAGCATAGGCCACAACCCTCAAAGGGGGCTCACCAGGAATGCTCAAAGGCACTCCGCACAACGGTCTGCTCTCTAACCTCCTAAAGAAGGGGTTCAATTGCGAATGCGTATAGCAGAGGACTCAAAGGGACACCCCTGACGCACACCCGAGCCAACCTTAAAGGGCTGTCCGATCCAATGAAGCAATTAAGCTTTCAGCCCCCCTGTACATAGTTTTCAGCCAGTCGATAAAGCCCCCCTCCAAGCCATACTTGTCAAGAAGCAGCCATAGGTACTCATGATTGACCTGATCAAAAGCTTTAGCCTGATTCAATGCCAGCACTTACTTTCCCCAGCCTGCAGCCCTGCACCATTCCAGGGCCTCCCGGACAGCTAACACAGATGAAAAAGGGCTTCAACCCTGAACCAAACAATGCTGGAGATAAGAAAGTAGATTGCCCTCTACAGACGATAAACGCCAGAAAATTATTTTTGCCAGTATCTTCCTATCAACATTGAGAAGGCTAATGGGCGGCCAGTTCTCAATTCTTGAAGAATCTTTACCCTTTGCCAGAAGAATCACTGCAGATTGTCGCATGGAGGGAGAGAGTAAACCCTCTCTCAGACGGCCATTAAAAATCTCCACCAAATACGGGGCAAGAGTAACCCTAAAGTGCTTAAAAAACTCATCTGTCAGTCCATCTGGCCCAGGCGTCTTCTTAACAGGAAGCTTATCAATAGCCATACCCACCTTCTCTGCAGTGATGTCTGCTGACAAACTCACCAGTCCTGGAATAGAATCCAGAAAACTTGACATGCCTGCCCGATCAAGGTCCCTCCTGCCCAGGAGGTCAACAAAATATGACGTGGCGGTTTCCAGGATCCCCGACTTGGATTTGGTCAAAGAACCCGTACTGTCAACAAGGCCTACAAATGACCTAACTGCTCTACCCTATTTGCAATTCTGGAAAGGGGCGGGCGGGCGAGTGATAGTTCCCATAATCCCTTTCCAGAACCAAAGAGGCATGCCTGTCATATTGACATTCCCTGAACTTGAGTGTAACTTCAGGGATCCTCTCCGGATATCCATTATTCAAGATAAGCCTATCAAGCTTCCTCCACAAACGCTGGTAGGTGGCATACTTATCAAGCTGTTTATTTCTTCCTATGGCCTTGAAAAACCCAACGATCCTTTGTTTTGTAAGCTCCCACCACTCTGACTTACTGCTGCAAATGTCCATGATCGATCCCTGTGCCTGAAATGGATTGACTCTTCTCGTCCAGGAGTGCCGATTTCAGCTTCAGGTACCCCTCCCCCTAGGTGGTGTTTCGGGACTATACAGAGTCATAGACAGCATACAGTGATCGGAAAACTCCACCGTCTGACACACTGGTGCCAAGAAGGCAGAGTTCCCCTTTAGAAAAAAAAACTATTCTACTCTGGCTACTACCTCACTGAAAAGTGAATCCTGTGTCGTCTGGGAAGCAGTGAATGTGCACATCAACCAGACCGGCCTCTCTAGCTATTTTATTTTTTAAAAAAGCCATCACAGTCCAGCCTGGTTCCATTACCTTTCCTGTCCTTCGTCCTAGTGACGGTGTTGATATCACCACCGAAGACAACTTGCTGGACTGTAAAAAGAAAAGGCTTGATGTTCATGAAGAGGCATTTCCTGTCCCATTTTGTCTGGGGCCCATTGATGTTAATCAGGTGCAGGTCCTGCCCCCCCCCCCCCCCCCATGGAGATGTTTAAGACCATGCATCTCCCCATTTCTACATCAATAATCCAGCGACGGGTTACCATGCCGGAAAAAGTACCACAATTCCACTGTAAGGCTCAGCCGCAAGATACCAGAAGGAAGGTCCACGTCTCCACTCCCTCTTCGCCAGATGAATATCAGCCAAACTAGACAACCCGGGACTCCTGCAAAAAGAAAATATCAGCATCAAACCTGCTGAGCAAAAATAAGGCCATGTTACGAGCACTGATTTTAGGCTGGCGACATTAATGGTCACCACTTTCAAAGGAGTGGGAACCGCCATCAGGATGATTGGGGTACACGTTTCTTAGCCTGCTTACCCCCCTCCCTACTCGGGGACCTTACATACTTTAATGTTCCCTGTGATTCCTCTTCCATGGAAAACACAGACTCATCCCCCGAAAAACCCACATCCTCCATCTTAGAAAACACTTCAAACTTATTGGACACCTCCACCCTCCCAGGTTCAGGTACAGGCACATCCTTCTTCTTCCTCTTCCCAGACTTTCTTTTTGCCTCCAACCACACCACATCTTCATGAAACAACTCTGACTGTAAAGTCCCCTCCCCTTCCATTTCACCATCGCCCACAACATCATTCACCCCACTCACTCCACTCACCACAACAGTCCACCACCCTTTACCCCAGCACCCCCACCATCATTCACTCCATCCCTCTGTGCCTCACGCCCCCCAGTCCTCAGACGCTGAGGAGTGGGGGTCGGTGCAACCTTGCACACCGGGCAAGCTCCCTCCACAGCTCCCACTACCTCTGGGGACACTGACACAGGAGGATCAGACACAACATACATCCCCGGACACCGACTCAAGGGGCACGACACAAGGGGATAACACAACCATGGATGAACTATCAGACACTGCTTCCACAGAGACAACAGGGACAGAGACATTGAGGACCCTTGGCACAGCCCCCCTCTCCTCTGCCTCCTCCATGTCCAGGCAAAAAAAACTCTTCCACCAAAGCAGACTAATTGTGCAAGGCCTCAGGGCACTGGCTGTACGAATGCCCAAACTTATCACAAAGATTGCATTTGATCTTATTGCAATCCCTAGCCAGATGCCCCAGGCCCTGACACAGAGAGCACTTCATCTCTGGACATGAAGAGGCGAAATCACCCCGAGAACTGCACTTATTACAGAGCTTGGGCTGCCCAGGGTAAAACAAAACAATCCTAGCCTTCCCAATGAAGGCTGAGGAGGGAAGATCCTGGACCACTTTCCCACACACATGCAACCTCATCTGCACTGGCCACCCACCTGTCCATATGTCCCTCTCATCCACAATCTTCTTCAATAGGTTCAGAAGCTCCACAATTCTCCTCAGCCAGACAGACAGGTCAGCAGAAGGAATGGATTCATTCCTTACCAGGATGGTGACATTCTTTACAAAAGGTTGGTGTGAGACAAGTTTTGGGACGAGTTCCTCCCATTCCGGCAGACCCCTATATACACGCTCATACTTCTCCCAAAACATATCGAGAGACTCACGGTGAACAAAGGAGAGATCATAATCATAGGAGCCTACCGAACTGATCAGAGCAAAAATGTCATCTGCCTTGAAACCCATCGCCAAAATTTTGTCCACAACCAATCTCCTTATAGGGAGGGATCCCCCAACCAATGTCCTCATAGGGGGGGGGGGGGGGGCACCTCCACCCTCCTACCTAAACAGCACTACATTCCTCCGCCTAAAAGACAGGGGTGCATATGTCAGACCTGCATCAGACCCCCCACCCCCTAAGTTGCCTGTCTGATGTGACCCCCTCATCCCAGCCAGAGCCCCAGCATAGGTTTTACTTGCAGAATTAGAAACTCCAGATCTGAGAGCTGCACCATTGGTTGCAGGAGCATCAGAACCCCCGCTTTGCAAAAATCACTACCAGAGGCAGCAGCAGCAGCAGCAGCTGTCACTCCATTCACTAACACACATGCATTCCCTTTCTAGCATTACAAACAGCTTTATCATTCACATTAATTTTCCCATCCGTGGCACTACTGCACCCAGCAGACCCACTTAAACCAGACGCTGCTGTCTTCACCTCCTCCCCCAACATATTCCTCTTAGGTGAAAGTCTTCCACTCCTTGTCACTGTTCTTGGGATTTCAGTAACACCTTTCGCAGTGCAGCTGTCATTTCCTTTCCCACCATTATCTGCTATACCTGCAGCAACCAGTGGGGATTGTGTAGCAAAAATGGCAGATCCCTTTCCCTTTCTCCCCAGCAGAGTTCACAGTCATAGTTTTCTTACTGTCATTGTCCAGAGACATAGAATTCATAGCAGAAGAGTTCACAGTCACAGGCATCTTAGTAGCAGAGTCTAATCCTGCAGACACAGCAGCCATCTTCGCTGCAGCGTCCTGTACAGACACAGGAGGTTTTCCCTCCAAAACACTGCTGCCCATGCTGCTCTGCATGCTGGAGTCCATACTGACAGTTTTTACAAAGCATAGCTTCTCAGTCACTTTTACCTTTAAAGGTCTGGGTACAAAGTCCTCACCATCCTCCTCATCCTCAGAACCCGCTGAAAAGCGAAAGGTTCTTCCAATTAAGGGAGACTCCATTTCCTGAATAAAGTTCAGAGGCCGCCATTTCCTCCGGTGAAGAAGATCCTGAGGTGGATGGAATTTCAGGGGCAGCAGCCAGGACCCCCTCCTTACTCTCCACACGTACTCCCACCATCGATGCTTTTCCATGACTGCCGTCATCCCTCATTCTCCGGAACTTTTGCTCGTTCTGGAACTTTTCCTTGAAAGCTCCGCTTTTCTCCTTCAACACTTGCAGAATCTGCTGGCACTTTATTGCATCCTCCAAAACTTTAACCTCCGCTTTCAGACTCTGATGCTTCTTGCTCCATACTTTATCATGAACAGCTTTCTTTTTTCTGTAGTCAGCTTTCAGACTTGCCAGCTTTTGTTCCTCCTTCTTTATTCTCTTTAGATGATCCGCAACCCGCTGTATGACAGCGGGGGTGGAGTCCACTTTTTTAGGGCCATAGCCGAGGTCTTCAGGTGAAGATGTGGTTTGGGATTGCAGGTCAGATCCCTCAGGGGGACCATCACCCGGGTCATTCCGAGAATCTCCCATCCTCACTGGGGACACTTAACTCACCTGACCCCCTGGTGTCTGGAGAGAGAGAGCTACAGCACACACAACCACTCTGGTAAAGAGACTGATGGGACTGGCTCAGGGGCATTAGAGTGTAAGCTCCTCTGGTGCAGAAACTGTTGTGTGAACTACAGCACTTTGAAATATGTCAGAGCAATATAAATATATAATAATAATAATCTCTTAGATTGTAAGCTCTAACGAGCAGGGCCCTCTGATAGCTCTTGTACCAACTTGTGTTTGTAACTGTAATGTCTGCCTTCAGCTCTGCGCAAACTGTTGGCGCTATATAAATCCTGCATAATAATATTAATAAAGTGCATGACTGTGCTAGAGATATTCGATTGTAAGCTTCTTTGGTGCAGAGACTGACGTGGCTGATTTAGGCTAGATTCAGATCTATACATGTGTGGTTTATAAATTTTTGCAGTGCATTTTTCAATGCATTTGGTGTTTTTAAGAAGTGTTGCTAGGAGGAGGTATCTATTGTCATGCTGGACAACGCACCAAAAATACATGCACATGCGTTTTTCATGCATTTGCGATGCAATTCCAGTTGAAGTATATGGAGCAAAAATGCACTGTGCTGAGCCTGCACCTTGCTAAAAAACACATTGCAAGAAACTGCATAGATGTGACTGGGACCCATAGAAAACAAAGTTAAATAGATTGTAGCACGATTCTGTGGATCTGCGAATGCACTAAAAGGGGCATAGATTTGATCCTAGCCTTTTAGTGTCCTCTGTTCAACTCTATGGAATATGTTGGAGCTTTATAAATGTATAACTCAAGTGCAGCCCCCAACATCACCAAAGGCTGCACATAAAATTCAGTGAATATTCATTATCAGAGACAGAGAACACACAACCGGATATAGTGAAAGACTGCAGACATGATACAAGAGATGGTCGGAGACTGCAGACATGATACAAGAGATGGTCGGAGACTGCAGACATGATACAGGAGATGGTCAGAGACTGCAGATATGATACAAGAGATGGTCAGAGACTGCAGACATGATACAAGAGCTGGTCAGAGACTGCAGACATGATACAGGAGATGGGATGAGACTGCAAACATGATACAAAAGATGGTCAGAGACTGCAGACATGATACAGGAGATGGTCAGACTGCAAACATGATACAGGAGATGGCCAGAGACTGCAGACATGATACAGGAAATGGTCAGAGACTGCAGACATGATAAAGGAAATGGTCAGAGACCGCAGACATGGTACAGGAGATGGTCAGAGACTGCAGACATGATACAGGAGATGGTCAGAGACTGCAGACATGATACAGGAAATGGTCAGAGACCGCAGACATGGTACAGGAGATGGTCAGAGACTGCAGACATGATACAGGAAATGGTCAGAGACCGCAGACATGGTACAGGAGGAGATGGTCAGAGACCGCAGACATGGTACAGGAGATGGTCAGAGACTGCAGACATGGTACAGGAGATGGTCAGAGACTGCAGACATGATACAGGAGATGGTCAGAGACTGCAGACATGATACAGGAAATGGTCAGAGACCGCAGACATGGTACAGGAGATGGTCAGAGACCGCAGACATGGTACAGGAGATGTCAGAGACTGCAGACATGATACAGGAGATGGTCAGAGACTGCAGACATGATACAGGAAATGGTCAGAGACCGCAGACATGGTACAGGAGATGGTCAGAGACTGCAGATATGGTACAGGAGATGGTCAGAGACCGCAGACATGGTACAGGAGATTGTCAGAGACTGCAGACATGATACAGGAGATGATCAGAGACTGCAGACATGATACAGGAAATGGTCAGAGACCGCAGACATGGTACAGGAGATGGTCAGAAACTGCAAACATGATACAGGAGATGGCCAGAGACTGCAGACATGATACAGGAAAGGGTCAGAGACTACAGACATGATACAGGAGATGGTCAGAGACTGCACACAGATATTTTGCTATAGGAGTTGTTGGAGGACATGTCTCTGGAGACTGTCATAGACTGGAGACATATTACAGAAGACTGTTAGAAATCACTGCTATAACAGAGCAATAGTGACATTTAGATTAGTATATGCAGGGGGCTGAGGGCCACACAAAAAGTGCCTAAAGGCCGCATGTGGCCCCAAGTCTGCAGTTCAGGCAGCAGAGATGTATAATAATATTATTAGTGTATGACTGTGGTGGGTCTTTAGAGTGTAAGCTCCTCTGGTGCAGAAACTGATGTGACTGGTTCAGTGTTCTCTGAACAGCCCTGTGGTATATGTCAGAGTTATAAACAAAACTAAAATAAAAACAGTTTTGGCTGGAGATGGGCTTTACTCATATTGGTGATTATTACAACAGCATTAGTTTCTGACGACCCCCCCTCAAGTCTTTGTCCTAGACAAATTCTGTTCTATGGGAAATGTTTCTGTAATTAGGAATACAATCTCTTCATTACAAATCCCACTTCAGCTCATTATAAATCGTCAGTAAAGACAGATGAGATTAATTCCAGCTTTGTTTCTTATGATATCTCACCCACATAGGATTTCCTGCTCAGAATCAGCGTGGGGGGACATTGAATGACATATCGGCCAACTCTCAGCCAATGAAAAGTGGGCCATGGCTACCCCACACAGGAGTCAGTGCGCTGTCATTGCTGATCTTATACATGAAAGGCTTTTCCAACATATATATATATATATACACACACACACACACTACATTACCAAAAGTATTGGGACGCCTGCCTTTACATACACATGAACTTTAATGGCATCCCAGTCTGTAGGGTTCAATATTGAGTTGGCCCACCCTTTACAGCTATAACAGCTTCAACTTTTCTGGGAAGGCTGTCCACAAGGTTTAGGAGTGTCTATGGGAATGTTTGACCATTCTTCCAGAAGAGCATTTGTGAGGTCAGCTACTGATGTTGGACAAGAAGGCCTGGCTCGCAGTCTCCACTCTAATTCATCCCAAAGGTGTTCTATCTGGTTGAGGTCAGGACTCTGTGCAGGCCAGTCAAGTTCCTCCACCCCAAACTCGCTCATCTTTATGGACTTGCTTTGTGCACTGGTCCAAATCATTTGGTGGAGGGGGGATTATGATGTGGGGTTGTTTTTCAGGGGTTGGGTTTGGCCCCTTAGTTCCAGTGAAGGGAACTCTTAAGGCGTCAGCATACCAAGACATTTTGGACAATTTCATGCTCCCAACTTTGTGGGAACAGTTTGGGGATGGCCCCTTCCTGTTCCAACATGACTGCGCACCAGTGCACAAAGCAAGGTCCATAAAGACATGGATGAGCGAGTTTGGAGTGGAGGAACTTGACTGGCCTGCACGGAGTCCTGACCTCAATAGACACACTCCTAAACCTTGTGGACAGCTTTCCCAGAAGAGTTGAAGCTGTTATAGCTGCAAAGGGTGGGCCAACTCAATATTGAACCCTATGGACTAAGACTGGGATGCCATTAAAGTTCATGTGCGTGTAAAGGCGGACGTCCTAATACTTTTGACAATATAGTGTATGTAAGATAGGGATGTTAGATGGTATGCTCCTGACCTCAACCCGATAGAAGACCTTTGGGATGAATTAGAGAGGAGACTGCGAGCCAGGCCTTCTCATCCACATCAGTGCCTGAGCTCACAAATGCGCTTCTGGAAGAATGGTCAAACATTCCCATAGACACACTCCTAAACCTTGTGGACAGCCTTCCCAGAAGAGTTGAAGCTGTTATAGCTGCAAAGGGTGGGCCAACTCAATATTGAACCCTACGGACTAAGACTGGGATGCCATTAAAGTTCATGTGTGTGTAAAGGGAGGCGTCCCAATACTTTTGGTAATAAGGTGTATATGTATATATTATATATTGTATAATAGGCCATTTTTCTTTTAGGTTTTACCACCCTTTTTTTGCATGTTGCATGCCTTATAGATGATTAACCACTTGCCGACCACTCACTCAGCTGGTACTGCGGCAAAGTGGCTCGTTATCGTCCAGCGACGTAGACCTACGTCGCTGGACAACGCCCCCTCTCGGCAGCATTCAGACACAGCGGGAGTCGGGCCAGGGGAGGCGGTGATCACCGCCGCTCTTCCCCGATCGTCGAGGATCGAGTGAGGAAATCCGCCCGCTTGTGTAAACAAAGCAGGCGGATCTCCTATGTGACAGACAGGGTCAGATTACAGGATTCAGCATAGCTGAACCTGCGATCTCTGTCTGTGTCACACAATCCCCTCCCCCCCACACACGTCAGTAAGCATGAGCCATACATTTAACCCCTTGATCACCAATAAAGTTAACCCCTTCCCTGCCAGTGTCATTATTACAGTAACAGTGCATATTTATAGCACTGATTACTGTAGTAATGTCACTGGTCCCCCCAAAAGTGTCAAAAATGTCAGTTAGGGGTCCGATCTGTCTGCCTGCAATGTCGCAGTCCCGCAAAAAAAAATCACAGATCACCTCCATTACTAGTAAAAAAAAAAATAAACAATAAAAATGACAAATCTTTCCCGGAGTTAGTAAACGCGATAACTTTTGCGCAAACCAATCAAAATACGCTTATTGTGATTTTTTTACCAAAAATATGTAGCAGAAAAAAAATTGCCCTAAAATGTTAAAAAAATTTAGATTTTTACATTTTTTGGGGGGAATTTCATATAAAAAAAATGTGAAAAATATTATTTTTTCAAAATTGTCGCTCTTTTTTTTGTTTATAGCGCAAAAAGTAAAAATCGCACAGGTGATCAAATACCACCAAAAGAAAGCTCTGTTTGTGGGAAAAAAAGGACGTCAATTTAATTTGGGTACAGCGTCGCACGACCGCGCAGTTGTCCGTTAAAGTCACAGAGTGCCGAATCGCAAAATATAGCCTGGTCAGGAATGGGGTAAAATCTTCCGGTCTTAAAGCGATTAGAAATACGCTCATTGAGGATTTTTTTGTCAAAGACATGTAGCTAAATACATTTTGGCCTAAATATATGACAAAAATTGAATATATTGGATATTTTTTAACTGTCAAAATAGAAAATGTCAATTTTTTCTCAAAATATTCGCTATTTTTTTATTAATATCGCAAAAAATGAAAAGCGCAGAGGTGATCAAATACCACAAAAAGAAAGCTCTGTTTGTGGGAAAAAAAGGACGTAAATTTAGTTTGGGTACGGCGTTGCATGACTGCGCAATTGTCAGTTAAAGTCGCTCAGTGCCAAGTTGCAAAAAGTGGCCTGGACGTAAAGCAGGAAAATCCTCCGGTGGTAAAGTGGTTAAAGAGCGAGGACGCATGATATCAGCGTATTGCTGATGTGCAGAGATTTCCCAGCCTGCTGGTAAATTCTGTCCTTTTGTTCTTTCACTTCCCTGAGACACCCCAGCGCCTCCTCCTTCCCTAACAATGTGCAGCTGTCCCTGACATCACCGGAGCTGTACAGCGTCAGTGTTTTCCGTGACACCGGTATGGGGGGGGGTTACACTAAACAACAAGGAAGAAAGCGCTGAGGATTTGCGCTCACAGTTCTGATGTGTGGGAAAATAATAACAATGACCATTTCTCTAGCCATCTGTCCAGCATATGTTTTCTCTGTTTATCTAGGAGCCATTGTAAAACGATACAAAAATCAATACGACGCACGTGTGCCGTGCAAACAGCCACCATTGTGAGCAGGGAGCGGCTCTGAACTTGGCCGCGGTCCCTGGTGTTATTTCCCTACAGGAGATAAGAAGGTGAGGACAAAGGGGGTCATTCACAACGCATAACGCATGTGCGCTGGTGTGGACGCACGCTGCTGTGCGCAGAAATGTAGTGGGATAATGTGCGCAGTGCTTGCTATGTGACTTTGAGTTACAGCGCATCCGAACGTGCTGCGCAAAAATGCAACATGTCCTATTTTTATTTTTTTTTGCACTGCACTGCGTTGGGCGACGCTGCTGGTGTGATGGAGAGGTGACTGCGCCCTCACCTGTATGGAGGGCGATAATTCTCACGCCACCTATAATGGCGTCTTCTTTCGTGATTAACCGTATTTCCATCATTTCACAATCCTTAAAGTAGACCCAATGGGGGAGATTTACTAAGACTGCACCTGGTGCAGCTGTGTATGGTAGCCAATCAGCTTCTAGCTTCAGCTTGTTCAATTAAGCTTTGACAATAAAACCTGGAAGCTGATTGGTTTCTATGCAGAGCTGCGCCAGATTCTACACTCTCCAGTTTTAGTAAATCAAACTCCATCAGTAAGTGTTAATGTCACATCAAAAGTTATTTTGGGTCTTCCTAAGTCTGCATCTTCCATTCAAAAATCCCTGGTGATCCTTCTATGCAGGTCCTTCTTCAGGCACTTCTTCAAATAGGGTGACAACGCTCAGTCCCTGTCTCCCAAATGTGCTACTGCGTTGTCACCCTGTCACATGGGCTTCCGATGAATACTACAAGTGGCCATTTCAACACACATTTCACAGGTATGGTCCACTGTTGTCACCATCAGGAGATGCCATGCAGCCATCGCTGGAGAGCATGTGGCTGGGAAATGGCTGCAGGAGATTAGCAGAATGGCAATTGAGCTCTAAATATATATGTTGTCTGGTCTACCCCCCCCCCCCAATCCCCTCCCTATTCCCTATCCCCTCATCAGCATGCTATAGAGTTTAAAGTGCAAGTTACATCTGTTCATATTTTTCCTGGTTCCCCCTTCCCCTTCTCATTAAACATGCAAAATAAAATTATGAAATAAAACCTTTCTGTATTCATGACTTGCATAGGTGTGCGCAGCCTATTGCATTAGGGTGTGCACCCCAAAGTTTAAATACACATGCATGTGTTTGCCTACATGTATATGGCCCCGGTACATTACTCTCCCTGCTGGCAAAGTGAAATAGAAGTGTGTGGCACTTCTCTTATGGCAGAGCAGGTCCGAGGGAGATCTTTCCCATCTCCTCACTGGCAAACAGAGTGATAATGCTATGTGCCCTAGGTGATTAGGGTGTGCCCAGGCACACCCGGCACACCCTGTGCGCACGCCTATGATGACTTGCTGTACCATATTTTAGAACCATTGATGCTATCACTGGGTCTCTGTGCTTCTCTATGCAATGCAGGCAGATCAAGGCAGGTGGGAGGGGCCAGCAGGGTGCTGTATATAGCTTCCTGAACACATCACAGCACCCTACCTCAATGCTCCTCTCAAGAGTCTGTCTTGCTCTTGGGAGGATATATGTAAATATGATAATTATTTGATGGGTGGATGTCAGTCTGGAAGAGTGGGCCTTCCCAGGCAGGCTGTATTTGCATGTGTAACACCCACGTGTGATGCTGAGCATCTATGATTAAACAAATAAAAAAAAACTCTAAAGAAGAAGTCTTCAAAATGAATAATCAAAGGGACAGTTTATTTTTCTTCAAACTTTAGTGAGGCCAGAGTGTGACCAGTGGGAATAGTCCTGGTGCCAGGGGGAGGAATAATGCTCCATCGATGGTGTCAGCTGGAGGAATAGCACCCTACTATTGGTGTCTTTAGGAGGAACAGTGGCACATTGTTGGTGTCAGTGGGAGGAATAGTGCCCCATTGTTCATATTAGTGGGAGGAATAGTGCCCCATCGTTGCTGCAAGTGGGGGGAACAATGCCCCATTGTTGGTGTCAGTGGGAGGAATAGTGCCCCATCATTGTTGTCAGTGGGAGGAATAGTGCTCCAATGTGGGTGTCAATGGGAGAAATAGGACCCCAGCAATGGTGTCAGTGGGAGGAATAATGCCCCATCATTGGTATCAGTGGGAGGAATAGTGCCCCATCATTGGTGTCAGTGGGAGGAATAGTGCCCCATCGTTGGTGTCAGTGGGAGTCATAGCGCCCCATCATTGGTATCAGTGGGAGGAATAGCACCCCATCGTTGGTGTCAATGAGTGGAATAGAAACCCATCAATGGTGTCAATGGGAGGAATAGTGCCCCAGAGGACATCCTGGCTCCCCTTACATGTATTTTTATTCACATTTAGGTAAGTATGGATTACATTTGGTGATTATTAGCTCTATCACAGGAATATTTCCCTGTTATTCTTTAATTTCCCATCCTCATTTTTCATTTAGAGTTTGGATTTCCATGTTCCTCCCTGCGGGAGACTCGGCATATGGGGGTGATTCCTTTTCACTGGCACATACTGTCACTATGAACAGACTCCCTTCACTTTAAATGTTACATTGTTCCACCATCTCAATAGGTGATACCATACTTGGGGAACCCCTGCTTGGGGAGGGGGATGCATTTTTGATTATTTGAATGTATTGTCATTTGCCATTCAATACATGGTTTCTGTATTGGTATGGGGAGATCTTTTTTCTGTCTAGAAGTTTAAATGTACCGTGCATTTTCCTGAAGAAGCCTGTACGGCGAAACATGTCGAAACAAAACCAACAGAAACATCAATTCAATCCAAAAAGTAACATTTCTGTATGGTGATTTTTAGATGTGTCAATGGTTTTATAAAATTTTGTTTGATTTAATAAATACTAATATTTTAACAGTCTTGTAAAATGACCTTATTTAGCAAAAAAGAAAAGCACCTAGAAAGTCCTTCATCTTGCGCTTCTCTGTTCTTGGTATCAGTATAATGGGATGTTAGTGCCATTTATTTGTTCATTGATTAGTTCTGGCCTTGTCCACATAACCAACCAAAAACTCCATCGTTAGTGTCAGTGGGAAGAATAGCGCCCCATCATTGTTGTTAGTGGGGGGAATAGTTCCCCATTGTTGGTGTCAATGGAAGGAATACTACCCCATTGTTGGGGCCGGTGGGAGGCATAGCGCCCCATCATTGGTGTCAGTGGGAGGAATAGTGCCCCATTGTTCGTGTCAGTGGGAGGAATAGTGCCCCATTGTTGGTGTCAGTGGGAGGAATAGTACCCCATTGTTGGTGTCAGTGGGAGGAATAGTGCCCCATTGTGGGTGTCAGTGGGAGGAATAGTACCCCATTGTTGGTGTCAGTGGGAGGAATAGTGTCCCATCATTGGTGTCAGTGGGAGGAATAGTGCCCCATTGTTGGTGTCAGTGGGAGGAATAGTACTCCATTGTGGGTGTCAGTGGGAGGAATAGCACCCCATTGTTGGTGTCAATGTGAGAAATAGTGCCCCATCGTTGGTGTCAATAGGAGGAATAGCACCCCTTCATTGTTATTAGTTGGGGGAATAATGCCCCATCATTGGTGTTAGTAGGAGAAATAGCGCCCCATAGTTGGTGTCAGTGGAAGGAATAGTGCCCCATCATTGGTGTCAGTGGGAGGAATAGTGCCCCATTGTGGGTGACAGTGGGAGGAAAAGCACCCCATTGTTGGTGTCAGTGGGAGGAATGGTGCCCCATCATTGGTGTCAGTGGGAGGAATAGTGCAGCATCATTGGTGTTAGTAGGAGAAATAGTGCCCCATAGTTGGTGTCAGTGGGAGAAATAGTGCGCCATCATTGGTGTCAGTGGGAGAAATAGTGCCCCATCATTGGTGTCAGTGGGAGAAATAGTGCCCCATCATTGGTGTCAGTGGGAGGAATAGTGCCCCGGTATTTGTGCCAGTGGGATGAATACTGTAGTGCCCCATTGTTGGTGTCAGTGGGAGAAATAGCACCCCAAAGCCGATTAAAGGAAAGCAAAGGGCGGCATCTGGACCGCAATTTAGAAACAAGTGCTCCAAAGAATGGAACGGAGGATGGGCCAGGGACAGTCAAGCTAGGGAGGAAAGAGCTGGATGATGCTGGACGCCCTCCAGCCAAGAAAATGAGGAGGGGCTCTGTCTGACTTGGTGCAGCTTCTAATGCACATTGTGAGCACCTCACAGATTGCAGTGAAATCAGAGTAAGGAATATCAGTACAGGAGAGAAGCCAGTACAACTGTGCAAGGCTGGAGGGAAGGCTGGAGGGAAGGCTGGAGGGAAGGCTGGAGGGAAGGCCGGGGTTTATATAAATACATAGTAATCTTGCAAAAAAAAAAAAAGTAACACTAATGTAAAAGATGTGTGGATGTGTTGCAGCTCCCTGGCTGCCATCTGACACGGAACACACAGGGTGAAACGTTCTGCGCTCTGCAGCAGCGGAGGAAATTCTGCAGTCAGTTCTCTGTAGAGGCCGCTGCGCCCTCAGGCAACGCTCACTCTTTATTGGCTTTCAGTAATTTCCTACAATGAGCATAAGAGATCAGAGCGCGGGGACAATCACACGGCACAGGGTGCCGATCACACAGCTCCCTTCATTACTCCCAGGAGGAGAGAGCCAACAAAGACACCCCAACTATTGAGGAACTACAAATCCCAGCATGGCTGCCCAATAAACTCTCCAATAGGTTGGTTTGCCTCTAAAAGTGGACCCATCATCAAATATGTTTCTTGATGCTAAGGGCAGCACAGTTTGTTTTTGGAAAAGAGTCAGAGACTTCTTTTACGTGTTTCTCGCCCGTAGGGCAGCCTATTTCAATGAATGAACTGCATTACACTTTTACCTCCTCTGTTTATACCATTTCATGTTAGATCATTCCTTAGTCCTGATGAAGGGGAAGCTTTGATTTCCTGAAACGCGTTGGATTTGGACCTCTTGTCATAAAAAGTAAATAAATTGTACACTGAATTGGGCTCCATGGTCCAGAACAACAGAGACAAGTAGATACCTAATGCTGGCCAATCAGGGTGTCTGTGTGTATAGGGAAGGTGTAGCCAGAGGGGCAAATGCAGATACCAGAGCACCCCACAAGAGGTAATGGGTTTAGCTGCAGAACAGCTCCCAGGTTGTGGTCCTCAAGCACAACCATGTAGGGTACAGAAGATGACCAGGAAACAGGAATGCTCTGAAGATACTGGATTTCTGAGCACAGTCTAAGTCTCAATTGCAGCACAGGGGTGCTGGGATCACAGGAGCAGTAGGGAAGGTTTCATGCAGTGATGGGGCACTGGGAACATGAGAGCAACCTTGTACAGTATTGCTGGTGCTTTCCTGGACTGTAGAAGGTGACTGGGTGCAGGAATGGTGTTTTTACTTGAAGTGAAGTATACAGGGCAGTTGGGTGCAGGAACGCTGGTGCTCACTTGAAGCATATAGGGCAGCCAAGTGCAGGAACGCTGGTGTTTACTTTTAGTATACAGGGCAGCCAGGTGCAGAAACACTGGTGCTCACTTGGAGTATACAGAGCAGCTAACACAGAGGGTCCAAAGGAATTACAGAGGTGCTGAGAGCCCACAGGGGTGTTGAGGACACAAGCAATGATGACCAAATGATGGGACCAACAGACAATGTGAGCCTTTTTCTTAACAAAATTACCAAGTATAATAAGACAGGCAGGGAGGATCTGGTGGGACCTTGTTGGATCTGGTGGCTTCTGGTGGGACCTGGTTGGATCTGGTGGCAGTGCCATCTTAAGAGCATTAAAGGGCCCCCGGGCAATGCAGTGCACTGGGGCCCTGTCTACACAATCGCCCACGGGAATAAAAATGCAAATTATTGATATGGTGATATTTATTGGTACAGCAGTGCCAGGCTAATGACAGCTTCCAAGTTTGGCAGCTGGGTGCGGGGAACACACGCAGACGAGAGTCAGACTCGACTGTCCTGTGTATGCCTGTTCCCATGAAGGTGGACAGGGATTCCTGCAGTTGTGGGCTCCCCCTCCACGGCCCAAATGGCCTGACAGCAGCACAGGGCCAACAGGCGCTTTTCACCTGCTAAGTGCAGCAGCGGGATGCACACGGGAATCAGGACTAATGCTTGGCTGGGGCTGGGTCGCTGGGCAGGTGGGGCCCCCGGGCAACTGCCCATCGTGCCCATTCGGTAAGATGGCCCTGTCTGGTGGGACCTGGTAGCTTCTGGTGGGACATGGTTAAATCTGGTGGGGTCTGATGAATCTGGTGGGACATGTTGGAGCTGCTGAGACCTGGTTGGACCAGGTGGGTTCTAGTGGGACTTGGCTGGATCTGGTGGGACATGGTTAGATCTGGTGGGACCTGTTGGAACTGGTGACTTCTGGTGGGACCTGGTGGCTTCTGGTGGGACATGGTTGAATCTGGTGGGGCCTGGTGGATCTGGTGGGACATGTTGGAGCTGTTGAGACCTGGTTGAACCTGGTGGGTTCTAGTGGGACATGGTTGGATCTGGTGGGATATGTTGGAGCTGTTAAGATCTGGTTGAACCTGGTGGGTTATAGTGGGACATGGTTGGATCTGGTGGGACCTGGTGGCTTCTAGTGGGACATGGTTGGATCTGGTGGGACCTGGTGGCTTCTAGTGGGACATGGTTGAATCTGGTGGGGCCTGGTGGATCTGGTGAGACATGTTGGAGCTGTTGAGATCTGGTTGAACCTGGTTGAGTTCTAGTGGGACATGGTTGGATCTGGTGGGATATGTTGGAGCTGTTGAGATCTGGTTGAACCTGGTTGAGTTCTAGTGGGACATGGTTGGATCTGGTGGGATATGTTGGAGCTGTTGAGATCTGGTTGAACCTGGTTGAGTTCTAGTGGGACATGGTTGGATCTGGTGGGACATGGTTAGATCTGGTGGGACCTGTTGGATCTGGTGGGACCTGGTTGGATCTGGTGGATCTTGTTGGATCTGGTGGGACCTGTTGGAGCTGATGGGACCTGGTAAGATTTGGTGGGAGCTAGTTGGATCTGGTAAGACCTGGTGGAATCTGGTGGGACCTGGCAAACAAGCTAGGGATGCTCAGGCAACAGCAAAAGCAGATTTAAGGCATAATAAGACGTTTGAGCAAGCTTTGGTCACTTTCTTCCAGAAGTCTTTTGGGAACCCAAACCCCCAAAAGTGTAGCTGAATATAACCTCAGACAGAGGTTGGAACATCAGAATTCATGAAGTCCGGTCCAAATCAAACATCATCTGGGTTTGGGGTTAACTTTATTCAACAGCTAATATCAATGTTCAGATTTTTACATTCAAATAGAAACTATTCTTATCCTTAAGAAGAATTCCAGATAAACTGAGCGCTGTCAGGCTAACATGTTTCAGGTACTGGGAACTTGAAAGGAAGTTGTCAAAACAGCCAACATGAGGAAACAGCCCATGTGGGTCAGAGGTAACAGCCCATGTGGGTCATTGACATTTTCGTAATACCACTTTATAAACCAATTAGGGGGCAGCTGATGCAGGAAGATGGTGAGAACCACAAAGGCGGCTGAACAGAATTCCTCTGACAGGTGAAGCGGCTCACATATATGCTATTTAGTGTTACAGCTGGAGTTCTATTTTAGGCCATTGAATAATGGAGATTCTCATACATAGGCCAGAAAAGGCGGACTAGACTTTATACTACAAAGGTGGAAATGGCTGGATGAGAGCATACAAGAGCCAATCCCCATCAGCAAATCAGCAATAAAATCTCCTAATTTCCCAATTCCACCCCCTACCACCTACAGGAAATGAACCACTTTCTGTCCACTTGGCTGGAGCCCCCTAGAAACCTTCAGTCCCCCCTTCAGTGTGATCCATAGATCCCTTTGTATCAGAACTCAGATCAATAGATTTCCTAGTTGCAGTGGTTGACCTATGGACCTCCAGCACAGAAGGCCATTGTCCAGGCAGATGGCATTGTCAGTGTACCACATTGTACCCTGTGCTGGGAACTCTTCCAGAGTCAACTCAACTACTGAGGACAGACTGTTTGTTCTGCTGCTCAATAAAGTGACAGATCTCAGATCAAAGACAGACCCCTCCTAGCCCTGCCTTGTATTATCCTCCTACCAGACCTGTGTGCTGCCAAGGCATGCTGGGACTTCTAGTGCCTCAATGGGGAGACAGAGCAGATAAAGTGTAAGCTCTTATTAGCAGAGCCTGTTCACCATATCACCATTCCTGCACAATACCATAATATTTATAATTACAGTATGTGTAATGTATTGTAAATATCAATCTATTCACTAAAATCTCATATAATCCTTTTTTATTTATTTTTTAATCCATATTTTATTTATTGGAAAAGTTAAGAGCTTTTATGCTGGTTCTAGAAGTTCTTCCATGCAAGGTGCTGGGCTGTGCTGGTACCACTAATGCTCCTGTACAGTTTACTAGACTAGGCTGTCATGTGCCTCTGTGCAGGGTATTGGGATGTGCTGGTACTTATAGTGCTCCCTACAGAAAACTGGACTGTGACAGTACCATTACTGCTCCTGTACAAAGTATTGTGCTGCCCTGGTACTAGTAGAGCTTCTGTGCAGGGTACTGGGCTATGCTTGTACCACAAGTGCTTTTTAGAGTATACTGGGCTGTGCTGGTACTATTAATGAGCCTCTAGAGTACCTGACTGTACATTACTACTAATGCTCCTGTAGAGGGTATTGGGCTGTGCTGGTACTAGTAGTGCTTCATGCAGGATACTGGGCTGTGCTGGTGCTATTAATGATCCACTGGGGTACCTGACTGTACATTACTACTAATGCTCCTGTAGAGGGTACTGGGCTGTGCTGGTACTATTAGTGCTTCATGCAGGATACTGGGCTGTGCTGGTACTATTAATGATCCTCTGGAGTACCTGACTGTACATTACTACTAATGCTCCTGTAGAGGGTACTGGGCTGTGCTGGTACTAGTAGTGCTTCATACAAGATACTGGGATGTGCTGGTACTATTAATGATCTTCTAGGGTACCTGGCTGACTGTATAGTACTAGTGATGCTCCTGTACAGGGCACTGGGCTGTGCTGGTACTATTAGTGCTTCATGCAGAATACTGGGCTGTGCTGGTACTAGTAGCACTTTGTGCAGGGCGCTGGGCTATGTTGGAACTGGTAGTGCTTCATGCAGGGCACTAGGCTGCGCTGATTCTAGCAGTGCTTCATGCAGGATACTGGGCTATGCTGTTACTAGTAGTGCTTCATGAAGAGCACTGGGCTGCGCTGGTACTAGTCGTTCTTCATGCAGGGCACTGGGCTGCCCTGGTACTGGCAGTGCTTCATCCAGGGTACTGGACTGCGCTGGTACTAGCAGTGCTTCATGCAGGATACTGGGCTGCGCTGGTACTAGCAGTGCTTCATGCAGGATACTGGGCTGCGCTGGTACTAGTAATGCTTCATGTTGGTCACTGGGCTGCACTTGTACTAGCAGAGGCGTACCGAGGGTCTCCAGCGCCCTTGGCGAGGAGCTCTATCTGTGCCCCCCCCCCCGAAAGAGAGAGCCAGGGGGGGTTTACAGAGAGAGAGGGGGTGACAGCGAGAGAGAGGGGGGATGACAGAGAGAGAGAGGGGGTGACAGAGAGAGAGAGAGGGGGGTGACAGAGAGAGAGGGGGGTGACAGAGAGAGAGGGAGAGGGGGTGACAGAGAGAGAGAGAGGGGGTGACAGAGACCGAGAGGGGGTGACAGAGACAAAGAGAGGGGGTGACAGAGAGAGTGAGACAGAGAGAGAGGGGGTGACAGAGAGAGAAAGAGAGGGGGTTGACGGAGAGAGAGAGAGGTGACTGAGAGAGAGAGGGGGTGACAGAGCGAGGGGGTGACAGAGAGAGTGAGACAGAGAGAGAGGGGGGTGACAGAGAGAGAAAGAGAGGGGGGTGACGGAGAAAGAGAGAGAGAGGTGACAGAGAGAGGGGGGGTGACAGAGAGAGCGAGGGGGTGACAGAGAGAGCGAGGGGGTGACAGAGAGAGAGGGGGTGACAGAGAGAGAGGGGGTGACAGAGAGAGAGAGAGAGGGGGGGTGACAGAGAGAGAGAGTGAGTGTGACAGAGATAGGGGGTGACAGAGAGAGAGAGTGAGTGTGACAGAGGGAGAAGGGGTGACAGAGATAGAGGGGGTGACGGAGAGAGAGAGAGATGGGGGTGACAGAGAGAGAGGGGGGGGGGTCCCCCAGTCAGCTTTACCTGGGAGAGGAGGTTGAAGGAGTCTCACTGTGCTGAGCGGTGGTACAGGCTCAAGGATTGGAGCCGCATGCTGCCTGGGGGCGCTGGGGGTGCAGGCTGAGTGAAGGGTGCAAAAATCACTGCTAACACTGACAATTTTTTTGCGCCCCCCCCCCCAGGCCTGCGCCCTTGGCGGCGCCAATCTGGCCAACCCCTTGGTACGCCCCTGTGTACTAGTACTACTTCATGTTGGTCACTGGGTTGTGCTGGTACTAGTAGCTCTTTATGAAGGGTTCTGGGCTGCGCTGGTACTAGTAGAGATTCATGCTGGGCACTGGGCTGAGCTGGTACTAATATTGGTTCACGCAGGACACTGGGCTGTGCTGGTACTAGTAGTTCTTCATGCAGGGGTCTGGGCTGTGCTGGTACTGCATCCAGATTTAAGGGACAGGTCAGAATGGAGATGGGAGCGTCGTTTCGTATATGTTATTACAGATACAGGTCAGTCATCCTCATCCTTTCTTCTATCACTGAGTCAGTGACGCGGAACAAGCATGCAGCCAGTGAAAGGTTCGATCAATGGGTTGTGGCAGGCTGGGGCAGGATACAGACAAGAGATCTGTGACATGTTCATCCTCCGGAGCACAGACACATGTCCGGCCATTTGGGAGTCTTGCCCCAAGAGCTTACTATCAGCCCTCATAATAGTTTTCAGAAGCCTATTCACGGGGCTGTGCGATCTGTGCCAGGAGCCAATTTCCTGGGGACATTCCCATCTACTGCTGGATTAGCAGGGGGGAGGGGGAGGCAGAGATCCTGATTCCCCCCTCCCTGCTCACAAAGACCCCTAAACCTTTATACCAGGGGTAAGAGAGGGAACTCCCCAACCCTCACCCTTCCCTCACTGCAAATCAGCCTCCCTTTCCTCCTGCAGCCCTGAATCCCCCAACCATCTATGCTCCTCCGTGCCCCCCCTCCCCCCCCCCCTTTTGATGTCGATCTGTACCCTCTCTGCCCCTTCTGATGTCAGCCTGTATCCCCCTCTTCATCCATTTATGATGTCAGTATGTATCCCTCTCTGCCCCATCTAATGCCAGTCTGTACCCCCCTCTGCCCCTTCTGATATCAGTCTGTACCCCCCTCTTCCTCCATTTATGATGTCAGTCTGTACCCCCTATGCCCCCTCTTGATGTCAGTATGTATCCCTCTCTGCCCCATCTAATGCCAGTCTGTACCCCCCTCTGCCCCTTCTGATATCAGTCTGTACCCCCCTCTTCCCTCCTTTCTGATGCCAGTCTGTACCCCCATCTGCCCTCTTCTAATGCCAGCCTGTACTCCCTCTGCCCCTTTATGATGCCAGTCTGTACCCCCTCTGCCCCCTTCTGATGCCAGTGCCCCCCGCCCCTCTAATCTTAGTCTGTACCCCCTCTGCCCCTTCTGATGCCAGTCTGTACCCCCTCCTTTTGCCCCCTTCTGATGCCAGTCTGTCCCCCCTGCACCTCTAATCTTAGTCTGTACCCCCCTCTGCCCCTTCTGATGCCAGTCTGCCCCCCCCCTCCTCTAATGTCGGTCTGTAACACCTCTGCTCCTCTCTAATGCCAGTCTGCCCCCCACCCCCTCCTCTAATGTCGATCTGCTCCTCTCTGATGCCATTCCGTACCCCCCCCCCTCTCTGGCCCCTTTTGATGCCAGTCTGCCCCCCCCCTCTAATGTTAGTCTGTACCCCCCTCTGCCCCTTCTGATGCCAGTCTGTCCCCCCTGCCCCCCTAATCTTAGTCTGTACCCCTTCTGCCCCCTTCTGATGCCAGTCTGTACCCCCCTCTGCCCCCTTCTAATGCCAGTCTGTTTCCCCTCCCCTAATTTCGGTCTGTAACCCCTCTGCTCCTCTCTAATACCAGTCTGTACCCCCACCCCCTCTGATGCCAGTCTGCCCCCCCCCCCTCTAATGTCGGTCTGTAACCCCTCTGCTCCTCTCTGATGCCAGGCAGTCTGTATCCTCCTCTGCCCCCATCTTACCCTCCTGATGCCAGTCTTCACCCCCCCCCCCTGGAGTTGCCCCGCCCCCGGCCCCGCCCCTCCAGCATTCTCAGGACTCCGGGACTGGGTGCTCAGCTCGCACAGTGTACCTGGCCGGGATCGGAGGAGGTCGGTCGGTCGGTCGGTCGGAGCGGAGTGTTGGATTATCTCCCCCCTGGATTGTTGTGGATAATTGCCCTGTGTGGAGTACAGATCTGGAGCTGTGTCCCCTGGATGTGCCCGATCTCTGGATGGATGTGGATGTTGTCACCCGGGAATATTACCAACACCGACCTTCTGAGCTGTAATCATGTTCTATGCCACCCTCTACTTTCTGCTGCCTCTCATGGGTGAGTACCCGGGGAGGGGAAGGGATGGGGGACTGGTACCCAACATGTGCCAGGGGAGAGGGCAACTCTACTGGGACCATACTGACTGTGCCAGGGGAGGGGGGAAACCAGTACTGGGACCATACAGACTTTGCAAGGGAGGGGGAAACCAATACTGGAACCATACTGACTGTGCCAGGGGAGGGGGGAACAAGTACTGGGACCATACAGACTTTGCAAGGGAGGGGGAAACCAGTACTGGGACTATACAGACTGTGCCAGGGGAGAGGAGACTGGTACTGGGACCATACTGACTGTGCCAGGGGAGGGGGGAACCAGTACTGGGACCATACAGACTGTGCAAGGGAGGGGGGAATCAGTACTGGGACCATACAGACTGTGCCAGGGGAGAGGAGACTGGTACTGCGACCATACAGATTGTGCCAGGGGAGGGGGGAACCAGTACTGGTACCATACAGGGTGTGCCAGGGAATAGGGGACTGGGGCTATACAGACTGTGCAAGGGGAGAAAGTAACCAGTATACTGTGACCATACCGACTGTGCCAGGGGAGGGGGGAACCAGTACTGGGACCATACAGACTGTGCCAGAGGAGAGGAGACTGGTACTGGGACCATACAGACTGTGCCAGGGGAGAGGGGACTGGTACTGGTACCATACAGATTGTGCCAGGGAATAGGGGACTGGGAATATACAGACTGTGCAAGGGGAGAAAGTAACCAGTACTGTGACCATACCGACTGTGCCAGAGGAGAGGAGACTGGTACTGGGGCCATACAGACTGTGCCAGGGGAGAGGGGACTGGTACTGGTACCATACAGACTGTGCCAGGGAATAGGGGACTGGGACTATACAGACTGTGCAAGGGGAGAAAGTAACCAGTACTGGGACCATACAGACTGTGCCAGGGGAGAGGGGACTGGTACTGGGACCATACAGACTGTGCCAGGGGAGAGGGGACTGGTACTGGTACCATACAGACTGTGCCAGAGGAGAGGGGACCAGTACTGGTACCATACAGACTGTGCCAGGGAAGGGGGAACCAGTACTGGTACCATACAGACTGTGCCAGGGGAGAGGGGACTGATACTGGTACCATACAGACTGTGCCAGCAGAGAGGGGACCAGTATTGGTACAATACAGGCTCTGCCAGGGGAGAGTGGACTGGTACTGGTACCATGACGACTGCGCCAGAGAGAGGATCGGTACCATACAGGCTTGGCGCCAATCCACTTTATATATCCCTATGTAAAGAGGTCTGTGGCACGGATAGGAGGGAGCAATGGTACCAGTACCCACCATGTGTCAGGAGAGGGAGGACTGGTACCAGTACCATGCAGACTGGCAGCGATCCTTGGCACCAATACACTTTGTATGTAGAGATGTCTGGCAGTAATACAGACTGTGCCAGGGAGAAAAGAGAGGAAGGGTAGGGGTACAGTGCCAGGAGAGAGCAGACTGCCACTGATACAATGTAACCCTGTTCTACACAGTGCCAGGGACAGGCTGGGTAAATGTACCAGGGAGGATATCTGTGTATACACCACATATCACTGTACATCTCTATAAAAGTGGATATACACTGTGCCAGGGGCAGGCTGCCTGTAGGTATGTACTGTCATCTGACGATGTGTATCACTATAAAGCCGGGCCAGGGCACTGCACTGGTACCAGTCCCTCCATTACTGGGCTGTGCGTACATAAATACTTTCCATACCGAGAGGACCCAGGACTGCAGGATACAATGTATAAAGTCTTTGGATACAGACATTATGTTTAAAGTAGAATATACAATATCAATACTGTATACAAAATATCAGAATACAGATACAATGTATAAAGTCTCTTGATAGATTGGTAATCAATACATAACTTATCTGAATACAGATACAGCGTATCAATATATAATGCCACTGCATACAGATACGATGTATCTGGGTAGAGATACAATTTACAGTCTTCTGATACAGATACAATGTATCAGTGTATAATAAAGTCCCTTGATATGAATATAGTGTGCATAATGTATAATATCTGGATAAGAATACAAGATATTGGTGGAAAAGATATGGAATGTATTATAATACCTTGTATTAGGACATTGACATTGATAAAGGGTATCAGCACACAAAGTAGTAGGACATATATATCAGTCTGTTGATATAGATCTAATGTATCAGTAGATAAAGTCTCTGGATACAGACACAAGGCATAGTTGTATAATAAAGTCCCTGGAAACAGATATTTTGCCTTGTAGCTATCAACTATAAGTGAGATGTATAGGATGTCATATAAGGTTGTAGAAAATCAGGAGATAGGAGGTATGGAGAAAGGAGAAAGGACTTTGTATATTGTGGTTGGATGGAGATGCATAGGATGTAGAGTTGGCAGGACAGAAAAGACTTTATACATTGTGGTTGGATGGAGTTGCATAGGATGTAGCGTTGTACAGAGTTAGGGGACAAACAGGACAGAGAAAAGACTTCGTACATTGTGGTTGCATGGAGATCCATAGGATATAGCATTGTACAAAGTCAGGGAACTGGCAGGACAATGAAAGGACTTTGTATACAGTGTTGGATGGAGATCCATAGAGTATAGCGTTGTACAGAGTCAAGGGACAGGCAGGACATAGAAAAAACTTTGTACATTGTGGTTGCATGGAGATCCATAGGATGTAGTGTTGTACAAAGTCAGGGGACAGGCAGGAGAAAGAAAAGACTTTGTACACTGTGGTTGGATGGAGATCCATAGGATGTAGTGTTGTACAAAGTCAGTGAACTGACAGGACAAAGAAAGGACTTTGTACACTGTGGTTGGATGGAGATCCATAGGATGTAGCATTGTACAAAGTCAGGGAACAGGCAGGACAGAGAAAAGACTTCATACATTGTGGTTGGATGGAGATGGGGGATCTCACTTGATCTGTATGGATGAGAATACACTACACATAGAGAACATGTTTCTGTAGAGGAAACTAATCATGGATACAATGTATCTCTGTGCAAAAAATAATTAAAGAAACGTATATGCAATATTATATGGCATTTTGTACATAGAGAGTATATAATGAGTATATAATGATATACAGTATATGACATACAGGCATATATGCATTACACCACTGTATATAGTTTGATATATACAATACTGAATAAAGGGGATAAATCTATATACAATCTATCACTGTAAATAGAACCAACACAATAAATAGGGACTGAATTTGATACAGGGTATCACATCACAGTATAGGGAGTGTACAGAGAGCATATACTGACTAAATAGAGTGTAAGAAGTGTATATACTGACTATACAAGGAGAGTGTAAGGAGTGTATATACTGACTATACAGAGAAAGTGTAAGGAGTGTATATACTGACTATACAGGGAGAGTCTAAGGAGTGTATATACTGACTATACAGGGAGAGTCTAAGGAGTGTACATTATATACTGACTATACATAGAAAATGTAAGGAGTGTATATTATATACTGACTATACAGAAAAAGTGTAATGAGTGTATATACTGACTATACAGAGGAAGTGTAAGGAGTGTATATACTGCCAGTATAGAGAGTGTAAGGAGTGTATATACTGACTATACAGGGAGAGGCTAAGGAGTATGCATTATTTACTGACTATACAGAGAAAGTGTACGGAGTGTGTATACTGACAATACAGGGAGAGTCTAAGGAGTGTACATTTTATACTGACTATACATAGAAAATGTAAGGAGTGTATATTATATACTGTCTATACAGAAAAAGTGTAATGAGTGTATATACTGACTATACAGAGAAAGTGTAAGGAGTGTATATACTGCCAGTATAGAGAGCGTTAGGAGTGTATATACTGACTATACAGAGAAAGTGTAAGGAGTGTATATACTGACTATACAGGGAGAGTCTAAGGAGTGTACATTATATACTGACTATACAGAGAAAGTGTAAGGAGTGTATATACTGCCTGTATAGAGAGTGTAAGGAGTGTATATATTGATTATACAAGGAGAGTGTAAGGAGTGTACATATTGATTATACAAGGAGAGTGTAAGAAGTGTATATATTGACTATACAAGGAGAGTGTAAGGAGTTTATATATTGACTATGTATCGATTAGCACCATATGCTGACTGCTGTATGTTGTACTCTATCAGTATAGACTGTGGATGATGCATACAATGTACTGTATGTATATATAGTGATCAGGACATAGGATATCAGAGTATGCATTGATTGGATGCAGAGTATCTCTTGATAAGCCACTTGTAGACTTTGCAAACTCCCCACAAATAAACCGCATTATGGATCTGAAACATACTATTCCTGCTACAGAACAAAGCAGAACTGCCGCTGGATATTATGTATTGATAGTATGAGGATATGCAGCACTGTGTATGGAATAGATGAGAAAGAAATTTGGGATTTTATGTATGAGATCAGGATGGATTCTGATAGAAATACATACCGTATATATATATATATATATACACACACACATGTGTGGCAGCATCCAGCATCATAATGCCCTGGAAAATACAAGCAGCTACAATGTGCCATATTTTTAACAGAAAAAAAAATTAAATTAAAAAGTAAAAAAAAAGAGAGAAAAACACAGTGGACCTGTCACCTTCTCAGTAACCCTGGCCTCTTACATGCAGACATGTGAAAGGTGAGGATTTGCTATGTCATAGGGAGCACTTAGATGTACTGAGATCTACTGGTGAAGGATCCTGTATACAGAGCCTGGAAGTGGATAAATGATAACTGCTGTGTAAACAGAACGGATACAACAGATCCCTGGGTGAATCAAAGCACCTGCATACAATGCATTCTCGGGATTAAAGTAGATGAGTTTAATTGCTTTGTACGCTGTGTATCATAAACACATTCATTATTTTTTATATACTCACATTTTTTTTAATATAAACATTTTTTATTACTAAAATACGTATTTGCACCTTTCAAATTTGTTTTATTACATTTTAACAATTTATACAAGGAGATTCAGATGCAAAAATAAGAAAGTAACATCATAAAGTATGGGTATGGGGATAGTTACAGATACAAAGTATTAAAATGAATATCATGCAGTTCAAAAATAGGTATAGTAAATAAGAAAATAAGAAACATTCTAGAAAGGTTCGAATTCCAGTATAACATTGGCGTGCACCCTTTTCATCCTTTTCCCCATCTCACTGATGCAGATCTCCCGCAGCCTCTTTGGAGCCACTACCCCTGTTATAGGGTGACAACGCAAGGGCACAACTGGGAGATAGGGACAGAGCATTGTCATCCCATAACAGGAAATGCCTGAACAAGGACTTTTATGGCCGAATCACCAGGGAATATTTTAAAGAAAGCTTCAGATTAAGATAAAATATGATTTTTGAACTGACATTAAGATGTTAAAGTTTCTGTGAGATTTTGTTATTGGGTTTCCATCTACGTTAATGGGCTAGTAAAGCAAATACAAGAAACTGGATAGGATGCATGCATGGGAATTGAGTGAATTGATGCAGAGCCGGAATACAATGTATACAAAGTGATGATGGACATGTAATGTTAGTGTATAGTGTTAGCTAGTATAATATTACTGCCTGGGGGTCAGAGTCTGGGAGGGGCCCAGGCTCAGTATATAGTGTCTGCAGCTGTGTATATGGTAATGGTGGCACATTACAATAAAAAGCATGAAATTCCATGTTTGCCTATCGACAACCCCCAGTATCACTTATCCCTGACAGTAACACTCTACCTAATCCCACCACCAAACATTTACACCCAATACCTAATCCAGGCCTAAACTCAACCCTTAAATCCTTACCTGACTTAAATTACAACTTAAATAACCCCCAAACCCTAACACAAACAAATTGACCCAAAAAAGTACTTGCCTTATTGCCCAAAAATGTAACACCAAGAGGTACAAAAACAGCGTGGTCCAGGGTGCTGGGGTGCTACTAGAACCAGTTTATAGGGTATGATTGGTAGTACTGGAGTACTACAGGGATGTTCTGAAATGCATGCTTAATGCTGAATACCATAGTTGTTGAATTGTACTGGAGTACAGTTTATAGGGTATTATTGGTAGTACTGGAGTACAGTTTATAGGGTATTATTGGTAGTACTGGAGTATTTCTGAAGATGTTATGAAATGCATGCTAAGTGCAAGTGCTTTGTTGAATACCCTAGTTGATGAATTGTACTATGGTATTACTGGAACCCGTATATAGAGTATCATTGGTAATAATGGAGCATTACTGGGGATGTTTTCCAGAATACATATTAAGTGCTCAATACAGAAGTTGGTGAATGATACTGGGGGGTCTACTGGAACCAGTTTATAGGGTATTATTGGTAGTAATTGAGGATTACTGGGGATATTTTCCAGAATACATGTTAAGTGCTCAATACAGTAGTTGGTGAATGATACTGGGGGGGGGGGGGGTCTACTGGAACCAGCTTATAGGGTATTATTGGGGTAGTAATGGAGGATTACTGGGGATATTTTCCAGAATACATGTTAAGTGCTCCATACAGTAGTTGGTGAATGATACTGGGGGGGGGGGGTCTACTGGAACCAGTTTATAGGGTATTTTTGGTAGTAATGGAGCATTGCTGGGGATGTTCTGGAATACATGTTACGTGCTGAATACCATAGTTGGTAAATCGTACTGGGGGGGGTCGACAGGAGCCAGTTTATAGAGTAATTTCTGGTAGTAATAAAGCATTATTAGGGATGTTTTGGAACACATGTTGAGTGCTGAATATCAATCCCATAGTTGGTGAGCAGTACTGGGGTACTATTAGAGCTGGGTTCTAGGGTAATAATGTAGTTGGTGTGTATTATTGGTACATTACTGGGGCAGTTATGTAGCACTGGGTACCAGTACCATAGTTGCTGAAATGACTGGGGTGTACTGGAATCAGCTTAGAGTATTACACTGTTGTTGGAGTCAGTAATGAGACTTTAGTGGTCAGAGGGAGGGGTATTACTGTAAGACAGTATGGTGGAATACAGTGTGCATTGAGGAGTAATTATGTAGAGCTTTCGCAGTGTACAATACATACTGACATACATAGACAGACAGAGCGTAGCTTTGCATTGTGCAAGTTCCTGCAGCTTGCACAATCACCTTCAGGCCCTGCAGAGAAGTTCATGGCCTGTGCAACCACTGTGTGCTCCCCCTGTCCCATATTCCACCCATTTGGTGACTGAGGAAGGGGTTCTAGGTGCTTGGAGTCAGGCAGGCACAGAGGGTGGAATTATTACAGCCACACTACACAGTGTTAGGTAGAGTTTAAAGCAGAATGGAGTGGCTGCTGGGTTATAGATGAGATATGAAGAGAATTATCCAACCCTTAGTATGGGGGGCAGCAATAG
This sequence comes from Pelophylax lessonae, assembly GCF_965119305.1. Lineage (NCBI taxonomy): Eukaryota > Metazoa > Chordata > Amphibia > Anura > Ranidae > Pelophylax > Pelophylax lessonae. The sequence goes on along the minus strand of NC_138776.1, from coordinate 55,251,228 downwards.
AATTGCCAGGGAACGTGAAGCACACCAAGGATTCCTCAGAAGGGTCCAAAGCTTTATTCACATCGTCACATGGTACACATACGGCAATGTTTCGGAGCCACATAGGGCTACTTTGGCAGGCAAAGGCTGCAGAGAAGTGGCTCCAAGGGAAAGGCTGCAGAGAAGTGGCTCCAATGGAAAGGCTGCAGTCAGAGAAGTGGCTCCCAGGGAAAGGCTGCAGAGAAGTGGCTCCAAGGGAAAGGCTGCAGAAAAGTGGCTCCCAGGGAAAGGCTGCAGAGAAGTGGCTCCCAGTGAAAGGCTGCAGAGAAGTGAATAAATATCAGGAGGAGAGCGGCTGTGGATTCTGTATATCACAAATGGGGGGCGCTGTGTGGAAGGAGACTGCACTATGTCACCAGCACATTTTGGAATTTCCACTTTGGTCTAATGACTTTCAGCCCCTTAAAAGTTGTTTGTCTAGTTTTAGGCCAAGTGTGACCAATGGATGTTGGCTCAAGTATCCAAAATCACAAAGTCTTTCCTCAGGAGTGATGGGGGGGCCACATAATTGTGCATTCATGAGTAATGCAGAGACAAGGTCCATTGCAACCAAGGCAGAAAGGACTTCAGGTTTGGCCCTTTAAGGCCCCCTCCTGCTGAAGCACCCAAGGTGGCCTCTTTCTACCCCTAGGCCCATCACTGGTCAGAGGAATTGTCAGGGGTCTGATTGATGGTTTTGTGGGGAAACACAGAAAGTTCTTATTTTAGACACTTTGATAACTTATTTGGAGTTTTTTTTTTTTTTTGCCTTTGGCTCTGTAGATACCACCCCATGGTGTTTCCCCCCTCAAATAGCAGGCAATGTGGGCTGTGCCACACTTACCAATCACATTCAAACACCATCAAACCATAAAGTTACTTTCACCATGATGCAAGCATTGCATCGTATTTACATCAACTTTTATTACTGTTCATGTCAAAGTCTTATACTATTAAATTTTACTAGTTTAGTGATATATGGCTATAACCTTTATACAGCTACAGTATATTTTATAGGCAGTGGCAAGCACAAATGACATGACCTGCTAATTGTTAGATTTCTATGGACTTTGTGTGTTTTTAAGCCTTAGGAGCTCTTACTGTGAATACACCGATATTCCTTTTGAGTTTTCCTTGACATTACCAATCTGCTGTAATATGGTCAGTGATCACCAGGGGTCACTATAAGCAGTGTCCAGCATGTGAAATGCTTGGGATGGACATGGGACAACGCATGGACCTGTGTGCATGGCATGTGTCAGTATTAGCATTGCCTTTCTCCCTATTCAAAGGTAAGACAAATGCGGCCTAAAGTGGTGTAGGAGGTCAGAAAGAGGTCAGAGGTACACGGGAAGGATCCCAAACTTATCTCAAATGCAAGTCATCCACTCCTGAAAGCACGCAGCTTTAGTCCATCCACACAGGGCTTGAGTCAAAAACAATACTGATGTGTGATTTTGGGGTGACAGGTGAACAAGCCTCTGACATATGGGGGGAGGGGGGGTGACAGGTGAGTGAGTTTTTGACATATAGGGGAGTAAAGGGGTGACAGGTGAACAGGTCTCATACATACAGGGGGGGACAGGTGAACAGGTCTCATACATACAGGGGGGACATGTGAACTGGTCTCAGACCTACAGGGGGTGACAGGTGAACAGGTCTCACACATACAGGGGGTGGCAGGTAAACAATCCTCTGACATACAGGGGGTGACAGGTAAACAATCCTCTGACATACAAGGGAGTGACAGGTAAATGATCCTCTGACATACAGGGGGTGAAAGGTAAACAATCCTCTGACATACAGGGGGTGACAGGTAAACAATCCTCTTACATACAAGGGGGTGACAAGTAAATGATCCTCTGACATACAAGGGGTGACAGGTAAACAATCCTCTGACATACAAGGGGGTGACAAGTAAATGATCCTCTGACATACAGGGGGTGATAAATGAACAATCCTCTGACATATAAGGGGGTGACAGGTGACCAATCATCTGACATACAGGGGGTGACAGGTGAACAGGTCTCAAACACACAGGGGGTGACAGGTGAACAATCCTCTGACATACAGGGTATAACAGGTGAACAGTCCTCTGACATACAGGGGGTGATAAATAAACAATCCTCTGACATATAAGGGGGTGACAGGTGACCAATCATCTGATATACAGGGGGTGACCGGTGAACGATCCTCTGACATACAGGGGGTGACCGGTGAGGAATCCTCTGACATACAGGGGGTGACAGGTGAACGATCCTCTGACATACAGGGGCTGACAGGTGAACAATCTTCTGACATACAGGGGGTGACAGGTAAATGATCCTCTGACATACAGGGGGTGATAGGTGAACGATCCTCTGACATACAGGGGGGTGACAAGTAAATGATCCTCTGACATACAGGGGGTGATAAATGAACAATCCTCTGACATATAAGGGGGTGACAGGTGACCAATCATCTGACATACAGGGGGTGACAGGTGAACAGGTCTCAAACATACAGGGGGTGACAGGTGAACAATCCTCTGACATACAGGGGATAACAGGTGAACAGTCCTCTGACATACAGGGGGTGATAAATAAACAATCCTCTGACATATAAGGGGGTGACAGGTGACCAATCATCTGATATACAGGGGGTGACCGGTGAACGATCCTCTGACATACAGGGGGTGACCGGTGAGGAATCCTCTGACATACAGGGGGTGACAGGTGAACGATCCTCTGACATACAGGGGCTGACAGGTGAACAATCTTCTGACATACAGGGGGTGACAGGTAAATGATCCTCTGACATACAGGGGGTGACAGGTGAACGATCCTCTGACATACATGGGGTGACAGCTGAACGATCCTCTGACATACAGGGGGTGATAAATGAACGATCTGTGACATACAGGGGGTGATAAATGAACGATCCTCTGACATACAGGGGGTGACAGGTGAACGATCCTCTGACATACAGGGGGTGACAGGTGAATGATCCTCTGACATACAGGGGGTGATAGATGAACGATCCTCTGACATACAGGGGGTGATAAATGAACGATCCTCTGACATACAGGGGGTGATAAATGAACGATCCTCTGACATACAGGGGGTGATAAATGAACGATCCTCTGACATACAGGGGGTGACCGGTGAACGATCCTTTGACATACAGGGGGTGACCGGTGAATTATTCTCTGACATACAAGGGATGACAGGTCAATCCTCTGACATACAGTAGGTGATAGATGAACGATCCTCTGACATACAGGGGCTGACCGGTGAACGATCCTCTGACATACAGGGGGTGATAGATGATGAGCTTTTGGAATACGGACAGGTGATTACCTCTTTGCAGATATGGACAGCTGGCACGGGTCAGCAGACCTATTATAATACAGATAACACATGACTTTATGTGAATGAATCTCCTGTCCTCACACAGAACATGGACTGACTGGCTCCTGAACTCTTTAGAAGTTTCTGGTAGAGATGAGGGAATCACATCAAATGGTGAATTGGACAGATCTGATCTTGTCCATACAATCCCAGTATCCCTCTCCTGTGTATGTGCCGGTAGATTGGATGGATTCGGGGCCATTTTACCGAATAGGCACACTGGGCAGTTGCCCGGGGGCCCCACTTGCCCTGGGGCCCCCACTTGCCCAGCGACTCAGCCCCAGCCAAGCATTAGTCCCAAATCCCATATTCATACTGCCAAACTTAGAAGGTGGGGAGTGCACCTTGGCCCTGTGCTGCTGTCAGGCCATTTGGGCTGTGGAGGGGGAGCCCACAAATGCAAGAATGCCTGTCCGCCTCCACGGGAACATGCACACAAAGGACAGTTGAGTCTGACTCCCGTCGTCCGTGTGTGTGTTCACCGGACCCAGCCACCGAACCTGGAAGCTGTCATTAGCCTGGAACTGCTGTACCAATAAATATCGCCTTATCAATAATTTCCATTTTTATTCTTGTGAGTGATTGTGTAGACAGGGCCCCAGTGCACTGCATTGCCTGGGCCCTTTGATGCTCTTAAGATGGCACTGGATGGATTTGCAGAGGATCACACAATCCCTGAAGATGGCGGGTCCCCCGAATCTCTGGACAGTGAAGGAGAGGTTTGTGGAAGGTCCATAGCCAATCCGAGGGAATGATATTCTAATCAGGATGGAGAGAACATTCCCAATGGGCAGAATCTGAACCGAAATTACCTGATAAATATTCATCTTCTCACTGCACAGTTTAATAGTTATCCTAGAAGGCACATTTATCTTTTTATGTGAGGAAGTCTGCCAGGCCAGGCGCTGCGTGTTCAGCATGGGACGGAGAAGTGCTGGAAGGAAGGATCCCAATGATGACTTATTTACCAAATCTAAAATGTAGGAATCCTAATCCAGGACAGACAGCAACGTCAGTCACTGCAATTTATGATTTGTGTCCTTCTTACTGTTAATCCTACCAGTAGATCCAATTATTCAGAACATTTTTCAGCAGGGTGACAACGCTGTTTATTCTGCATTGAAATTCCTGCAGTGTTGTCACCATATGGGCTCAAAATTTTACTTTTAAGTGACACTAAACAAAATCCTTATTCTCCAAAAAATAATCCATAAACATCGATTACTTAATGGCCCTATAACCTATTTTTCATTTTTCTTATTTTGTTTTTCTTACTCCTTGGAACAATCTCTGAGCCCTCAAACCTCTCATTTCCCCCCTCACTTTCATTTGTTTGGAAAAAGCAGTTGCGGCCATGTGTATTGCTCTATGCATACTACTAATCCCATAGCACCTAGTCCATCTCAGCCGTGTTCCTACATAGAGTGGGACCATGGGAAATAAACGCAGCCACCCTCTAATGGGAAGTCAGATCACGGGAGGGGAAAAAAAGGAAGTTGGGGGATATGGAGGAGGATGAGGACAATAGTACTTGAAAAGATTTTTTAAGTCAGAATGTGGCATCATTTTAAGCAAATAAACAAATTAAAGCCCAACTCATTGACGAGCTAATCGTTGTTGGACCCCAATCCCCCAGCAGTGTTATAGGGTTTGTAATTGTAATCCCTGTAATTGTCACTTTTTCTGGACAGCTTGGCCTACATGTTTATGTAGTGAAAAATACAAAAATATTTATATAAATATAGATATATAGATATAGATAGATATAAGATATATAGATATATATATATATATATATATATATATATATATATATATATATAGATATATATAGATATATAGATATATAGATATAATTATATATGAAAAAAGATTAATATTTATATATATATATATATATATATATATATATATATATATATATATATATATGAAAAAAATATATAATAATATGCTGAATAAATATTTTATATATATATAGTATTAGCCCCATACAGCTAACAGAATACAGAATAGTGACCCTTGCAACAAATTTATGATCAAGAGGTTTGCTCAGCTGCAGTTTTGCTATCATACATTTTGAGACCCAACAGAAAATAATAAAAACCGAGAAAAAATTATGGTTATAGTATGACCTGCCAGAACAACCTCTAAGATATTGAATTCCTATCTGACATATTATCACCCCTTTTGATAATTTTTATTACTAATATCAGCTATTTTGTGATTACAAATATTTCCCCTTCCCTTGTATTATTTGCAGAGTTTGTATTATTATTAGATTGTACAGATTGCAGAGTTTGTATTATTATTAGATTGTACAGATTGCAGAGTTGTTCTAATCCAGGTGACACATATATAAAAGGTGTTTCTGATCCTTCAGCTAGAGGGCGCTACAGACCAATCTGCCATCCATAGGCAGGGAAAATCGCAGAGGTGCATAGTATACAGGTCAGGCAATGTGCAGCCTCGGTGATGGATCTGTCTAGGGAACCTATAGCATACTTCCGAATAGATTTATTATTTTTATATATGTCGCGTGTTTAAATTCTGTTTCTTTACAGCATGAGCTGCACCTGGTTGTCCCTGTACAGATCCATTTCCCGGCATTCATAGTTTCAGGGATAATGCAATGCTGCTGGAAGCTTTCCTTTAACCACCTCTGGACCAGAAGATTTACCCCCTTAATGACCAGGCCATTTTTTGCGATTCGGCACTGCGTTACTTTAACAGAAAATTGCACGGTCGTGCGATGCTGTACCCAAATAAAATTAATATCCTTTTTTTTCCCACAAATAGAGCTTTCTTTTGGTGATATTTGATCACCTGTGCAATTCTTATTTTTTGCGCTATCAACAAAAAAAGAGCGACAATTCTGAAAAAAAAAAAAAAATATTTTTTTACATTCTGCTATATAACATTCCCAAAAAAAAAAATTTAAGAATCAAAATTTTCATCCTTTTAGGCCAATTTGTATTCTGCTACATATTTTTGATAAAACAAATCCCAATAAGCATATTTTGATTGGTTTGCGCAAAAGTTATTGTGTCTACAAACTAGGTGAAAGATTTATGTCATTTTTATTTATTTTTATTTTTTTTACTAGTAATGGCGGCGATCTGCGATTATTAGTGGGACTGCGACATTGCGGCGGACAGATTGGACCCCTAACTGACATTGTTTACACTTTTGGGGGTACCAGTGACATTACTACTTTAATCAGTGCTAAAAATATGCACGGTTACTGTAATAATGACACTGGCAGAGAAGGGGTTAACCCAGGGGTGATCAAAAGGTTAGGTGTGAGCCTAGGGGAGTGTTTTCTAACTGTGGGGGGAGGGGCTTGTGAAATGATCATAGAGACATGTGATCCTATATAGAAGGACCACAGGCGCTCTGTGATCATTTCAGAGACAACAACGGTCTTCTGTGTTTACAACAGCTGACCATCGTCCTCTCTCAGTGGGGAGCAATCGCGGGTGCCCGGCATCCCCGCTGACCCAGGAGCGCTCCTGCGAACCGATGTACCCATACGTAGGTTCGGGCAGCCGACCCGGCCTGCCGCAGTATATCTGCGGCGGGTGGGCAGTCGACAAGAGGTTAAAGACCTGGTTGTCCCCATTCATCATACAGATCCTTTTACCGGCACTCATAGGGCTTGATTTACTTAAGACAATTAGACAGTGCACTTTGCAAAGTGCAGTTGCTCTAGAGCTTAGGAAACAAGGCACTACAAGAAAACAAGAGAAGGGCGCACCGACCTTGTGCATTACCACTTAAAAGTTTATTAAAAGCAAAGAAGGGTAGCGTACACTATACTCACAAACGTAGCATATGAACAAGCATATAGGAAATGGGCACCGCTCGATTCCAGGACACTTCTCTACTGCTGGATAGCGTGATGGCGTCCTCAAAACCTGATGTGGCTTAAGCGTTTCGAGGGAGGACCCTCTTCCTCCAAGCCAAAATCGCAGTGGCTCTGAGGAAGAGGGTCCTCCCTCGAAACGCGTAAGCCACATCAGGTTTTGAGGACGCCATCACGCTATCCAGCAGTAGAGAAGTGTCCTGGAAGCGAGCGGTGCCCATTTCCTATATGCTGGTTCATATGCTACGTTTGTGAGTATATTGTACGCTACCCTTCTTTGATTTTAATAAACTTTTAAGTGGTAATGCACAAGGTCGGTGCGCCCTTCTCTTGTTGTTTTCTTGTAGTGCCTTTTGGATACCCTTGGTCCTGAGGGGGGCAGCAAGACCACTTCTTTTGTGTCATAAAACCGCCTAGAAGATTCACCTTCCCGCATACCACTTGAGCGCAGGAGAGATATTGTTGTTCTTAGGAAACAAGGTAAAGCTTCACTTTGCAAAGAATACCCAATCACATGCAAGGAAAATGAAAAAAAAAAAAGTGGAGTTACACTTTAAGGAAGGTGGCCTATGACTGCGCGCGTGTGCACGTATGACCCCCAGAATGATATTGCATCATGCATTTTAAGAATGTGTGATAGGCCTCCTGCCCAAGGTCTATCTCTGGCCCTGGGAGAGTGGTAGCACTCTGAGCCAATTAGACTTTGCAGATTTTTGCAGTGCTGTCAGTCTAACACAGTGAACTCTCTTACAAGAGGAGTGTGAAATTGAGCTCATTATTATGCTGCATGCCCCTTTATTGTCAGCAGTGATACTGCTGTATTCCTTGATTGTGATAGTACTGTTTATGCAGTGTGATGGGGAAGGAGGGGGGATTATAGAAACAGATGAATAGAGGAGTAAATATTTTTTCAGGCAGCATAGTCCCCTTGTATGTATTTATTTCGCTGTTGGACCGAAGCTCCGCTTGTCTACGTCTCATGGACGTTTCCTATTGACATGGATAAGTACGGGTGATTTTGTGCATTTTTATACTTTCCTGGCTTTGGTTGGAAGGTGCAATAGGTTAAAACAAACAAACAAAAAAAGAGATGAAAATAACACATTGTTGTTGAATAGTTTCATCTGTGTGTTCGCACAATACTTGGCACATTGTAATACATAATAAATACAAGAAAAAAGGAGAAAAGGAAAAAAAACATTTTAATTTGTATTTGTGTTTCATCTTACGTATTGATCCTGACGCTCGTTGCAAAGCGAGACGGATTGTTTCCAAACATTTCATTTGACTTAACAACCTGAATCAGAAAATTGTGTTTTGGCTAATAACAGATATTTACTAACAATGATTTCAGTTTGCTACATACGATATACACGCTGTTGCTGTTTTTCAAATAATACAAAAAGAAAATCAATGGCTTCCAAATTCTTCAAAAAGTCTGCGGAAAACAGACTATAAGGCCCTGTTCCCATATAGGCGTTTCGGATCGCGGGCAGAATCGCCGCAAATTTGCCTTCGATTCCAAACCATTGCAAGTCGGGGGGCGCTTGAGCGATTCCCATGATTGCAATGGCACCCCAAAAGCAGCACAATTTTGCCGCGATTGTCGCCCGACCAATCGCGGGTAAAATCGTGCAAACAGAATGGCGGGACGCCTGGCGCCCAAAAGAAGTACAAGAACTTCAGACGTCCCGCGATTCTGTTTGCGCGATTTTGCCGCCATTCGTCAGACGACAATGGCGGCAAAAATCGCACCGTGTTTGGGGTGCCATTGTTAGTCACGGGAATCGCTCGGGCATCCCACGACTTGTAATGGATCGGAATTGCGGGCAGAATTGCCGCGATTCTGCCTTCGATTCCGAACCATTGCAGGTCGCGGGACGCTTGAACAATTCCCGTGACTTGCGATGGCACCCCAAATGCGGCACAATTTTGCTGCAATTGTCGCCCGACCATAAATCGTGCAAACAGAATCGCGGGACGCCTGACGCCCAAAAGAAGTACAAGAACTTCAGGCGTCCTGCGATTCTGTTTGCGCAATTTTACCGCCATTCGTCAGACGACAATGGCGGCAAAATCACACCGCGTTTTGGGGTGCCATTGTAAGTCACGGGAATCGCTTGGGCGTCCCGCGACTTGTAATGGTGCAGAATTGCCGCAATTCTGCCCCAATCCGAAATGCCTATATTATTATCACTATTCAGGATTTATATAGCGCCAGCAGTTTACGTAGCGCTTTACAATATAACAGGGAGACAATACAGTTACAATAAAATACAAGAGGATAAAGAGGGCCCTGCTCAGAAGAAGAAGAGCTTACAATCTAATGGATATATGTGAACAAAGCCTAACAGGGGTGTCAAACTCAATTTCATGGTGGACCACATCAGCATTATGGTTGCCCTCAAAGGACCGGTTGCATCTGTAAGACTAGATGTCCAGAGCATCCCACCCCCCTTACATCAGATGTCAAGAGCTCCCCCCCCCCCACCATCAGAAGTCATGAGTCCCCCACACTCCCTTACATCACAGGGCACCCCCCTTATCATGTGCTGCTGCCAGTAAGACGCTAGGAGTGGAGCTTGAAGTAGAAAGTGCAGGGTCTGGAGAAGGACCAGGGGAAGGTGGAGTCAGCTGCTAGAGTCTGCTGAATACTTGGACCGGGGGAGGCGGAGACTAGGGCGTGCCACAGAGAGTTGCAGGATCTCTAGGAGCAGTTCTGTCCTCCTCTCTGCTACTGACTGCTGAGACAATGTGGGGGATTGTACATGAGCCTCTGAGAAGCGCAAGATCTGGCAGAGGAGCTCTGTCCTCTTCTCTGCTGCCAACTGCTAAAACATGGTGGGGACAGAGATGAGGGGATGCCGTAGCTGCAGAAGAGGTGTGAGGGCCACATAAAAATGGCTTGGTGGGCCGGATTCAGGCCCCCGGGTCTTTTGTTTGACACCCGTGGACTATAAGGATTAGGGATCGACAGTATGTAAGATAGGGATGTTAGATTGTAAGCTCCTTGAGGACCGGGACTGATGTAAATGTGTAATATGTAAGGCGCTGTGTAAATTGTCAGTGCTAAATAAATGTCTGTAATACAAAAAATAAATACAACAAAATGAATCTACCGGAGCTGTGCCCCGATTCAGATCTTTATTATAGAAAACACAATTAAAACAGCAGGGTTTGTTAACATCACATTAAAATTTAAGTCCGCTCTGCGTCCCACATCCAATAAAATTATATATGGTTCATATTTATCTCTGAATGCAAGAGCGTATAAAAAGATTTCTACACAAAAATCACATAGGGGTTGATTTACTAAAGGCAAATAGGCTCTGCACTTTGCAAGTGCAGTTGCACTCCGCAAGGGAATTTGCTCCAGAGCTTAGTAAAAGAGGAGGAGCTCTGCTGACTTTCATCATCCAACCGTGTGCAAGCAAAAATTGTTTGTTTTTTTTTGTTTTTTTGGGGAGTTTTTTATTTAAAAAAAAAAGATTTTAATGAGTAAAAGAAATAAAACATTTGTTTTTTGTTTTTAATTTTCCTTGCATGTGATTGGGTATCCTTTATAAAGTGAGGCTTCCCCCCATTTATGCCTGTTCGGCCTTTTTGCACTGCAATGTACTGAGGGCTGCAAAGGGCATTCTGCGCCCTGATTGGGTAAAGCGGGAGGGGGGGTGTGGACCTGCCAGGTAGGCTGTACGGGGGCCCCGTGATTTCTAACAGCAGCCCTGAGGACACTGCATTAAAGCGGTATTAAACCCAAAAGCAAATTTTTTTTATATTTCAGCTTGCCAATTCTTAGATGTGATGGCTGCATTAGTTTCCTTTTTAGGCTTTCTTCCCTCTGTTTTCATCTAGTGATCCAGCCAGCAAGTCTGTTGTTTTTCCAAGCACAAGCTCTCTAGCAGAATGTATTCATTTACATGGATGAGACAAACCATATAACACTGGCAGGGGTGCGCACAATGATCAACTTGTATTTATTCATGCAAAACATTTATCACAAAAGAAAAAAAACTGTTTGCTTTAACTGATTATAAATTGTCAGCTGGAGTTTGGCTTTAATTTGTTAGTGTATCTAAATCTGCTAATACATTTAACACAGGGCTTGACGAATTTGCTTTGAATATAGGAGCAAAAAGTTAGGAGCCAGTTCTTTTTAACTAACAAATCTTACGGATTTAACATCTCTCCAAAGGCGAACTTATCCTTTCACCCTTTCACAGCCAGAGAAATTTTTTGCATTCTCGGCACGTTTAAAAAATAATTTTAGGCCTGAAGATTACATAAAACCCCCAAACATATATTTTCTAAAAGCAGACACCCAAGAGCAGGGGTCTCCAAACTTTTTAAACAAAGGGCCAGTTTACTGTCCTTCAGCCTTTAGAGGGGCCCAGACTAAGGCCAGTGGGAGTAAAAAATGTCCCGTAATTAGTGGGAGTAAACACTCTCCCATCATTGGTTTTACCAGGAGGAATAGTGCCCCATGGTTGTTATCAATGGGAAGAAATAGCACCCCATTACTGCTGTCAGTTGGAGGAATAGTGCCCCATCATTGGTATTAGTAGGAGGAACAGTGCCCTATCAATGATGTCAGTGGGAGGAATAGTGTCCCATCAATGGTGTCAGTTGGAGGAATAGTTCCCCATCATTGGTCTGAGTAGGAGGAACAGTGCCCCATCAATGGTGTCAGTTGGAGGAATAGTGCCCCATCATTGGTATCAGTTGGAGGAATAGTGCCCCATCATTGGTGTCAGTGGGAGGAATAATGCCCCATCATTGGTGTCAGTGGGAGGAATAGTTCCCCATCATTAGTATCAGTGGGAGGAATAGTGCCCCATCAATGGTGTCAGTTGGAGGAGTAGTTTCCCATCATTGGTATTAGTGGGAGGAATAGTTCCCCATCATTGGTCTGAGTAGGAGGAACAGTACCCCATCAATGGTGTCAAAGGGAGGAATAGTGCCCCATCAATGGTGTCAGTTTGAGGAATAGTGCCCCAACATTGGTCTTAGTAGGAGTAACCGTGCCATATCAATGGTGTCAGTGGGAGGAATAGTGCCACATTGATGTCATCAGTGGGAGAAATGGTGCCTCACCATTGATGTCAATTGGAGGAAGAGTGCCCCAAGGGCCTGATAGAAGAAAGCAAAGGGCCGCATCACAAAATTTCAGTAAAAAAAAAAAAAACACATAAAAAGATAATTTTAGGAGGCACAAAAATGCAATAAAATACCAAATTTTTTGGTAAAATATAAAAGCCGAGGTTACACTGAGTAAATAGATACGTGTCAAACTTTAAACATGTCAGTACCCTATATTTTTCATTAGGCGACACTTTAAAAGCCCCCTATAGGTCATCAGTTTTTTTTTTTCTTAACTTTTTTTGTGATGATTTTTTTGGTGACAGGTAATTTTTAATGAGACATCCAGTGTCTAAAAGACCTTGAATGTCTCCCTGCACTCCATGGAATCGAATGCATCGCACTGCATTAAATACTTTTCCGGCCTTGATGGCCTGGGGAAATCGTCAATTGGGACCTGGAAATGACGTCAAATGTCACTTCCAGGTCAACAACTAAAAGGGGGGTTCGCTCTCCTTCCTCCCTCCGCTTCTCTACCCAGTGGCACCCGCTATGCTGGTCCTGGGCTGACAGTTGGGCAAGGATACATAGCGGGAGGGGCGTGCACGGGTTGTGAGTAGCATTCAGGCGGCAGCCCAGGCACCAGGTCAAAACTACTGGTTGCAGTGGCGACCTGACGCCTGGGATTGATCGAGCCCTGATTTAACACTCCCCTCCCTACCCCTACACTGACAATGCAGCTGCCTGCTGTGCCTCCTGTGCTCCTTGATCCAGAGTGGGGGCACTCTAACACAGGAGGTGTGTTACTGGCCAGATCACCAGGTGAAACCAGAGGGAAAAAAAGCCTAATAAAGGAAAACTAATGCAGCCACCACATCTAATGATTGGCAAGCTGCAATATCTTACATTTTTAGTTTTGGGTTTAACAGCACTTTAAGTGGTGGTAGCGTTAGTGAGAGTCAGCCATGCGTTTTTACAAATCCCCAACCACAAGTGCAAAGAAACCCATAAAGGGGCGTAGAGCAATAAAAACCTGACAGGTGTTCTAATCCCTCTCTACTCTATCCACATTGAAAAAAATGTGTTCTTTAGTTATACTTTTATAACATGTTTACAAACAATGTATCACTTTGTTTCCTCTGATTGCTACATACGATCTCTACAATATATGCAGCATCCAGGCTTCTTCCTCAACCATTAAGTTAATGTCACCTTTTGTCTCTTTGTGCCTCTCTAGATGCCTTTCTGTCGGCGGAGGTGCGGCGGCTGGCGTCCGGGGACAGGCCGGACTGCGTTCGAGCCAATGAACAGTGCCTGAAAGATCAGGAATGTAGCACCAAGTACAGGACTCTGCGGCAGTGTGTGGCCGGCAAGGAGACCAATTTCAGCAAGGTGCCGGGCCTGGAGGCCAAGGACGAGTGCAAGAATGCCACCGAGGCCCTGAAACAGAAATCCCTGTACAACTGTCGCTGTAAACGCGGCATGAAAAAAGAAAAGAACTGCCTGAGGATTTACTGGAGCATGTACCAGAGCCTTCAGGGTAGGTACACAACGCTGCCTGAACTCTGTATGTGGTTGCTTGGATGGGCAATGGCCGCTCCTTTGTTTTTTGGGTAATGAGGGTGGCAGGTGCCAAGATGCTATTTTCGGGACCCGTAACTGTCAGTTTGACATTGATTCCAGAATAGGTCTTAGACTTGATTCACATGAAAAATCAGACAAGGGAAACGCAGGTCTATTGTGCTCTCCCAGCACGGTGCAAACGCAAAATTCCCCATGCACACATTCAATAACCGGCTGTTTAATGATGCTGGGTGCCGTAATGACCATAGACTGGAGACCATGGATACTCAAAATCAAGAAATGTCATCAGCACACCAAGGATTCCTCAAAAGGGTCCAAAACTTTATTCAGTGGTCACATAATATACAGCAGCGGGGTGGGCACATATAGCCGTCCCTACTGAGAGAATACTGTGACTGTTGTTAGCGGCTATAGCCCCTGGCGATAATCGCATGTAAAAATCCGACATGCTGGTTGTACCAAAGTCGATTGATGGATTGACTTGGGTACAACCAGCCTGCCCATAGATGGTTCAAATCTTGGTAATCCCTGTTGAACCCAGCCGAGATTCAAACCATCTATGGCCTGCTTTACTCAAAAGGATACAATACATTTTTAGAAAATATAAGGGGAACCACAAAATGTAATTCACACTGGGGTCCCAACCCACTTTAGGGGAATCTGTTTTTCCTAGCCTCGTAAGAAACGTGTAGGTCAGTGGCCAAACTGCGGCCCCGGGGCCAGATGTGACCCCTTTCTTGATTTATCTGGCCCTTGGGCAATATTGTATTCACTGGCACCAACAATGGGCCATAATTGATTCAAATGACGCCAACAATGGGGCACAATTCCTTCCAATGACAGAAAAGATGGGGCACAGTTTCTCCCAATAACACCAACAATGGGTGCAATGACAACACTGATGGGGCACAAGTCCTCCGAATGATACCAAGGATGGGCACAAACACTCCCAATGACACCAACAATGGGGCACTATTGCTTCCAAAGGCACCAACAATGGGGCAAAATTCCTACCAATGACACCAACAATGGGACCCAATGACATCACTGATGAGGCACAATTCCTCCCACTAACACTAAAGATGGGGCATTGTTTACTCCAACTGAAGCTGGGACATTTTCTACATCCGATGACCACCCTCTCGCCCCATTAAAGTCTAAAGGACAGTAAACTGGCCCCTTGTTTAGAAAGTTTGGAGACCCCTGGTGTAGGTCTTAGACCAGGGATCCTGAAACGATGGCCCTCCAGCTGTTGCAGAACTACACATCCCGTGAGGCATTGTAAAACTCTGACATTCACAGCCATGACTAGGCATGATGGGAATTGAAGTTCCTGAACAACTGGAGGGCCATATTTTGAAGACCCCTGTCTTATACCCTCTGTTTTATTGCTGTCGGCATCCCCATTGGGGAGATTCATTCTCATTTACAAGAAGTCAGGAAAAATCTCTTTCTCTCTTTGTTTGCCTTGACAGCTCTCTGATTGGCTGTCCATTTGATAGTTGCCTGATGCCTGAGCTCATTATCCCTAGTAGATATAAAGGAGATTGTACAATCAGATTGAAGTAAATTTTAGGCATCGGGAGCAATGTCATAACTGGAAGGTATAAAATAAGATGTACACAAAAATGTTTTTTAAAAATATGTGAGTGTCCCTTTAAATCTGTGTCATCTCACAGGACTTGTGCCCCAGATCCCTTTCTGTGACTGAGTAGTTGGGGATGTGAAATACTCTCTGTCTGCCTTGGGATGGTTGCCAGCAGGCCTAATTGCCAAACAATGGTGGTTTGGAAATTCCTTGTCGGTTGCATGTGGCAGAATGAGGCATGAAGGGTGACCCTTGACCCCGCAGGCTGCTGCTGACTGTCAGATGTGATCTACTCAGGGGCCCCTATGCTCTCCCTGACTTGCAGATTTCTGACTAAAGTCAAGCTGCCTATTGTCATGGTAAACGAGGGTGTGACCCCATGATTGAATTCTGCCATGTGCTGCAGATCTGGGACTTTTCTCTAGGCCTGGAGCAGATGGCTTTTGAATTGTCCAGGACCCTGGAGGAGAGGTCTCCTGGGTGGACCCAGCTGACCCCTCTAGACAGATGTCAGAAGATTACCATGTAAGTGGGACAAAACACAGACACACGCCTGGCAGGCCTAGACAATATGAATGACCAATCTCTTTCTCAATGCCCAGAAATTGAAGATTCATTCTGGACAATGACTATCAGCCTGCCTGTGTGGGAGCGGGCCATGGGCATATTTCATGTTGTCAGTTTTCTGTGATTTGCAGGTGCTAAAGTGTCTAACAAAGCAGCCTGGAGCTGCAAATTCTCACATTTTACTTTTTTAACCTATATTTGTTCCTGGCTAGCCTAGTGTGATACCTTGTTTCTGTTCAGGAATGGTAAATACATACAGTATGTACACTATATGACCCAAGATAGTTAGGCCTCCTTCCAAATGACTGAGTTCATGTGTTAACAGTAAATGCTGTAGCAGACCTTTTTGATAATTGTCTGCTTCTAACCTTGTGTTCACCGTTTGGTGAAGGTTTTTTTTATTTTCCAGCATGACTGTGCCCCTGTGTACCAAGCCAGCTCCATAAAGACATAGTTTGACCAGTTTGGTGTGGAGGAACTGGAATGGCCCACTCAGAGCCCTGACCTCAACCCTACTGAGCACCCTTGGGATGAATTGGAATGCTCAGGTCTTCTCATCCAACCTGACCTTACAAATGGGTACAGATGCCCAAAATACACTCCAAAATCTTTTGCAAATTCTACCCAGAAGAGTGGAGACTGTTACAACCACAAAGGAGGGACCAATTCCAAAAAATGGCCATGGTTTTAGAAATAGCATGTCCTGCAAGCTTGTTGGACATTCCATTCTAAGTGTTATGGTCAAGTGACCCATAAATTCGGCTGATAATATATAAAAGCCTGCTAACTTGGTTACCCTCTCATCTCTATGGTTAAGCCCTGTAGGTAAGGCAAAACAGGTCAGGGGAGCATAGCCAGGAGGAGTTCAGGCTGAAGCTGTATCTTTACCTTTCTATACAGTGGATGGGTTCTGGTGTGCGTCGTTTCCACCTTATGTTTTCTGATCCGTTATGGTCAAGTGCCCACAAATTTGTGACTCTATACTATGACAGGGAATGGGAATATGAGTTCTAGCCAACCAGTAGCGTCCAATTAGATTGTGTTGCACCATTTTAGAACTGGCTTTACCACCAATACCATACCACCATGGCCTTGTGGACAATTAATCAAACTTGCCTTATTTGATACCCTTTTCTAAATTTTGTACTCTGCGGGAACATCTGATAGCCTTACCATCTCTTTTCGTGCACTTCATTTCTCTCTCGATTGCCCCAAGTGACATCCACCCTAATCCTTTCTTCCCTGTCTCTCCTGTTCCCATTTACCTACTACTGTAAACAGTATTACATTCAACCTCTTTCCCCTCACATACAAACATTCACCCCTTTATTCCGGGGCTTTATGGAATGCCTGTTCCTTTTGTTACCCCACCCATTATTTATTTGTTTCTAAAATCCCTGAACATCCCTACCACTACTGAAACCCAGCTTCTGCTAAAGTGATTTCCTTAAAGTGGAGTTCCAGCCTCAAATACCTTTTTTAACTAAAAATACCCCTATAATACTAATCCATCGCCCTTTGCAAAACCGCTATTTTCATACTTACAAGGTGTACAGTATGGGATTTTATTCAAAATCTTACTTTTAAAAATGCTATCTGGGCGCGGCCATCTTAGATGTGGGCATCTGAAGCCGCAGTGTAATCTGCTGTGTCCTTCTTCCTGATTCCATGGAGTGTTCTGGGAGTTCTTCCTGATTCCAGCCTCCTGGGAGTGATGACAAACAGCTCCCTGGATGCAATGCAAAAATTGAAAATGCCCAATTGTTGATCAGCATAGCGAGCACTCCAGGAATCACTAAAGTTGCAAAATAGGCTGAAACTCCACTTTAAAAGGCCCACTTTTTACCCATTCCCCTGGATTCAACATCCAAACTGCTGATTGAGTGTATCTCCTTTTCCACCTCACCACCGTGGCCCAGGAAGAAGTCAGCTGCGATAAAATGCGTATGATGGAGCAGCATGCTGATGTCATCATGTAAACCGAAAATCGCTGCACATGCCGGTTGGGAGTTTTTTTTTTTTTTTTTATTGCGCAATTACTTTTATGTTTTGTGAGTGCAATTTTAAGCAATAATAAACAGTTTTAAAAGGGTTTTATGCTAGACAGTATATCTTTCTCATTTTCTGGTTGGAAGGTGAGGTGAGAAGGACATACTGTACTCATATTCTTCGTGGAAGCCACTGAATACCGCCAGCGATAGTGATGTGGTCTGGAAGATGACTAATATATGAGCCATTATTGACCTCTCTTTAGCTCGAGGGTCCTCTGTCGTTGGTAAGCTAACATCTGTACCTTCAAGGTGGTGGTTTTTCCAAGAAGAAGTGGTGGTGGTGAAACATTGATCACTTAGCTCTATATGGGACTTTGATTGGATAACTCCACAAGTAGACTGTTTTTCACTTGTACAATTTTCATATGGACATAGTGAGTAATTTTATATTTTCACACATTCATTTGCTCATTCTTTTTCTGAAACCACCTGGTTTGCAGAGATCTCAATATTAACCATAATTCTTCTCAGATTCCCTTCCTTCATTAAGCTCTTCCTCTCCTGAGGGAGCTGCCCCCTGGTACAATAGCAAACTAACATCTGTTCTGGATACAGTTGCTCCCGACAAATTATAATGCTATCACTTCAACAATCCTCACTTAAAATTTACTCACCTTAAATTTGCCCGACCTATTCATCTACACTGGGGCCAGTGCTTGCTGATCTGTTCCATCTGTCCATCTACAAAGATGTCTTTAGTCCTCAAATAAGTATCCCATTCCCTACCAATTATACTGAGGAAGCTTTCTTTCCTAACCTTTTGCTAATCTCTGGTCCTCATCACATTTTCCCCTTCCATTTGCTAAAAAAGAAACTGTAATCACAAACGTGCCAATGGCATTTACTGGTCCAAATGGTGACAGCTCTCTTTCCTCCTTGTCTATTCCTTCACATTCTGCACTCTCTTGGCATTTGCTTACTCCTGTTTCATCATTTCTATCATAGGCAGTCTTGTTAAATGGCACTTCAAGGTTTATTTCTTGATCTTCAACTGCTTTTTGTTTATACCACCTCTTTTTGGCAAGTTGATCTCTTGGTTTGGTCTCCAGTGCCACCTGATTGCAGATAACAGCCAGATATACCTGCCCATCCTGACTTACCATCTAATTTCCTAAATTTCTAAATATCACCTAAACTTTTCTGTCAACCATATCTTAATGGACTAGACTACAGGCTAAGCACCAGACTGCTGCTCTTCTAACTATCCTTATAGAGCAGGACTCCCCAAACTTTCTAAACAAAGGGCCAATTTGCTGTCCTTCAGACTTTAGGGGTGCCGGACTAGGACCAGCTGGAGTAGAACATTTTCTGGCATCCAGCAGGAGCAAATAAAACCCTATCTTTGGTGTCAGTGGGCAGACTAGTGCCCTATCCTTAGTGTCATGGAAGTAACCCCATCGTTGGTGTCAATGGAAGGAAAAGTGCCCCATCATTGGTGTCAGTGGAAGAAATTGTGCCCTTTCGGTGGCGTCAGTGAGAGGAAAAGTGCCCCATTGTTGGCATCAGTGGGAGGAAGTGTGCCCCATTGTTGGCGTCAGTGGGAGGAAGTGTGCCCCATTGTTGGTGTCAATGGAAGAATTATACCCCAACATTGGTGTCAATGGAAGGAAAAGTGCCCCATCATTGGTGTCAGTGGAAGAAATTGTGCCCTTTCGTTGGCGTCAGTGTGAGTAAAAGTGCCCCATTGTTGGTGTCAATGGAAGAATTATACCCCAACATTGGTGTCAATGGAAGGAATTGTGCCCCATTGTTGGTGTTAGTTGGAGGAATTGTGCCCTTTTGATGGTGTCAGTGGGAGGAATAAAGCCCCATTGTTAGTGTCAGCAAAAGGAATTATGCACTATTGTTGGTGTCAGTGAATGGCATAGTGCCTCAAGGGCCAGATAAGGGCAAGCAAAGCAAAGGGCTTCATCCAACCCCTGGGCCTCAGTTTGAAGATCACTGTTTTAGAGGTTATTGACACATAGAGACTGTGACACATAACACTCCTGTAATAGCTGCTCTATAATATCTAGAGCCCTAAAGGGAAGGGATTCCATAAACTTCAAAAACTTTTCAGCTTAAATTCATTTTGTTAGTTTTCCACTTCATTCTTCACCTACAGTTTTGCCTAAGGTCCCTCAAGAGGTATAAGATAACCATGGTCTAATAGCCCTATTGCCCTTTGTTGCCTCCAGAATTTTTTTTACCCCATACCACCAAAAATGTCAAACTACATTCAGATTCAGCCCCCCACTCCTGACTAGACTTTTCTACATATCTTCATGGATGTCTCTGATGATCTTAAAACTCAGCATGAATGAAACTAAACTAAACTTTCTTCATTCACCTTCCAAATCATGGTCATCTCTCTTGCTGCCTGGGGTGACCTTTGACTTGTTAGTGTTGGAGACTGCGCTGGACTGACTTGATCAGTCTCAGGTTGTGGATGGGTGATAAAGTGGCTAAGTAGGAAGAAATCTCTTCCAGTGGTTTGCGCCCAATTTAAGGTTGGTGGCGGAGAGCCCTCTTAGGTCAAGGGCTGCTTCCTTTGGGTCCGGCCATAGGGTCGTTTTGCATATAGACTTGGAAAGTTGAGTAAAAAGGAATGCCCAGTGCCCAAAAAAAAATATTGGAAGGTGAGTTATTATTATTATTATATAGTATTTATATAGCGCCGACAGTTTACGCAGCGCTTTACAAGTTGAGGGTAGACAGTACAAATACAATACACTTCAATACAGTAGGAATCAGAGGACCCTGCTCGTTAGAGCTTACAATCTAAGAGGTAGAAGGCGTTTATTGAAAATAGCAACAAGTACATTGAGCCAGCTTGTTTCAAAGGAGTAGGGGCTCCCCCTTCTTCAGGGCTATCAAACGAACACAAAGGTGTACAAAAACATATATACAGGAATATAAATATATAGAAATGGAAAAATGTCAGCTAAAAACATCATATCCTATAGAAACATCATTTACAAACATAATTATCTATATGATATTTTAGGCTGCCATTTTTCCATTTCTATATATTTTTATTTCTATATATCTGTTTTTGTACACCTTTGTGTTCGTTTGATAGCCCTAAGAAAGGGGGCATCCCTGTTCCCCAGAAACGCATAGGTTTGATGTGCTTGTTGCTATTTTCAATAAACGGATTCTAACTCACCTTTCAACCTGTATCTTATTGGATACCGGGCATTGCTTTTTACTCACCTTTCCAAATCTACACTAAGTGACCTTTTGAGTCAGCTTTTACCTGACCTTTTTTAGCATTCATCACATCCAGAACTTTTCCACATTCTGCTACTTCTACCTGAATAGCATCTCTGAATCAGGCTTCTTCCTAAATTCAGAGACCACCAATGTCCTTGTCCATGCCCTCATAATCTCTCACCTTCTCTTCTCCAGTATGCTCATCCCCTCTACAATGCATCATAAATTCCGCAGAAAGACATCCATCCCTCCCACCAAGTGTCCTCTGTTGCCCCTCTCTGTCATTTCTTCTCTGGTTTCCTATTAAGCTGAGCGTCAATCTCTCCACAATTCAATCCTGTCTCTATTTCTGACATAAATACTCCCCAAACTGCCCTCTTCTCTCCTCTACTGACCTACTAAATGCTCCTCATTTATAACCGGCTGTGCAGAGCTCAGCCATTTATCCTGAAATTACTCCATACTCTAGAAATCTCATCCTTGTTCTATTAGGCTAACCTCAACCTTTAAAACCCTTTCGGAGTCCCTCATGACCTATCTCTTCAAAATTGATTATCCATCTTTCCCTTTATCCCAATCATCATCGGGTAACCAACCCCAATTGTCCACGGTCACTGCCTTCTCCCTTATCTACTATTTTCTAATGCTTCCCCACGCCTCTTTTTTGTAGATTTCTTGTGGTGTATGGCCAACTATCTTTGTAGATGTCATCATCTCTAGATGATAGATCTCCACCAGGAGTCTCCAAATTTTTTAAACAAAGGGCCAATTTAAAGTCTATCAGAGTTTAGGGGGGCCGACTGTTGCCAGTGGAAGTAGAAAATGCCCCAGTGTCAGATGTCTTATCAGGGCTCCATCATTGGTTTTAGTGAGAGCAGTAGTGCTCCATTATCAGTATCAGTGGAAGGAATAGTGCCATATTGTTGGTATCAGTGGGAGGAATAGTGCCATATTATTGATATCAGTGGAAGGAATAGTGCCATATTGTTGATATCAGGGGGAGGAATAGTGCCATATTATTGGTAACAGTGAAATGAATAGTGCCATATTGTTGCTATCAGTGGGAGGAATAGTGCCCCATCATTGGTGTCTGTGGAAGGAATAGTTTCCCACCACTGGTGTCAGTGGGAGGAATGGTGCCCCATTATTGGTGTCAGTGGGAGGAATAGTGCCCCATCATTAGTGTCAGTTGTGAATAGAATAGTGCCCCAAGAGCTGGATAGAGGCAAGCAAAGGGGCACATCTGGCCCCAGAGCCGCATTTTGGAGACCACTGCTCTAGATCAATGTTCCCCAAACCCCGGGCCACGGATCGGTACCAGTCCGTGCATCAAACGGTACCGGGCCGCCCGAGGAACTTAAAATTTTTTACTGTCTCGCCGCAGAGGCGGCCGGTGCGTTGGGGGCGCCGGGGCGCAGAGCAGTGCGCCCCGAGCCCACCCATTGTGTGACAATAGCGAATGAAAATTCGCTATTGTCACACGGATCCTCCTCCTGGCCAATCAGGAAGCGGGTCCTCCCGCTTCCTGATTGGCCGAAAGGCAAACCCCTTGCCATTGGCCGAGGAGGAGGCGGGAGGACTCGAGGAGACGCCGGGGGACTGAGGAGAAGCCGCCACTGCCTGAGGTAAGTGCACTGGTCTCGCGGGGGGCATGCTGGCATCTCTGCATTGAAAGGGAGAACGCTGGCATCTCTATATTGAAAGGGGGCACGCTGGCATCTCTGCATTGGAAGGGGGAACGCTGGCATCTCTGCATTGAAAGGGGGAACGCTGGCATCTCTGCATTGAAAGGGGGAACGCTGGTATCTCTGCATTGAAAGAGGGCCCGATGATCTCTGCATTGAAGGGAACACGCTGGTATCTCTGCATTGAAAGGGGGCACGCTGGTATCTCTGCATTGAAAGGGGGCACGCTGGCATCTCTGCATTGAAGGGGGCACGCTGGTCTCTCTGCATTGAAATGGGGCATGCTGGTCTCTGTGAATTGAAAGGGGGTACGCTGGTCTCTGTGCATTGAAAGGGGGCACGCTGGTCTTTGTGCATTGGAAGGGGGAATAAATCAAAACAAGCGGGCCACGAAAAAATTATCAAACGTTTACCGGTCCGCGGCGATAAAAAGGTTGTGGAGCACTGTTCTAAATGATTGTGGCTGTATGTCTATTGACATTGTACAGTGCTTTGTGATATGTTGGGGCATCTAAAATAAACAATAATATTAATTTAGAACTTGCTTCAGAATTGTAGATGAAATTGCCTACCACAAAGGCTGAAAGTCTATGTTGGGACTTGTATTCCAACAAGAGCTGGGGGCCTCTACTGCACTGTCTGGAGAAAGTAATGGGCCTATTTAAAATACATGTAAACCCTAACAGTAATGTTTTATTTGCTCCATTCTGGTCTGTTAAATATACATTTAAAAGTGTTTTGGTATATCTGTTCATTAGGTGCCAAAAAAAAAGAAGGTTGATCCTGCCACAAATCTTGTGGGATAATAACTTCCTGTGCTCTCTGCCTCTGCTGTTTTCAGTTACATTGTTTCCAGCTCTCACCTTGGACTACAGTACCCCTCCTATTTATGTTACATAGATGAGAAGAGAAGGAGATCCAAACACTTTCCCTGTCCTAGGGTGACCACTCTGCTCCTCCATAGATAGATACAGTGCAAGAAGGGGGTGTTGTGTTACCCTAGGGCGGGAAGGGTGTAAAATGGCAGGATTACCAGGCGAAAACAAATGGGGGTACAGCCTGAAAAAGCCCATCTAAGGACTGATAAACTGCAATGTACTGTTTGATTTAAATACACTTTACCAGAGCAGACACGGAACAATAAGGAATGTTCAGTACCCCGTATCAGCTGTATTACAGTGACTAGTTCGTTGAGATTGGTCGGTATGGGTTTGCGTTGTTTGCTCTATTTAAAATCTTGTAGGTAATGTAAACTCCTCGGTGTGGTCATTGTATCCAATAACATGCAGCAAATCTGATTAATGGCCTCTGAAAGCCGCATTCCGCTACCACCACTGGTTACCGAGCTACAACCGCGCACCTTCACCAACATCTTCTGCATTTGGTACATTAAGAGGCTCATAAGTGCAGCTGTGCGGTCCCATCATGCTCTACTCTCACCATGAGTAAATAATGCTCCATACGCTGTAAAAGCCTGCCGCCACTTAACCCACTCATCCCCTGATCCAGAACTTGCCATGAGATTTATGGATATTCAGATACACAAACCCCGGCTTGTTACTTCCAGCTGTCTGTTGTACCCAAAGAGGAAATCAATTCTATTGAATTGGGAAAGTGTTAGTGTCCTCTGTTCATTGACCCCCTTGGAGGATTGTGCTCTATCGGAGGATTACCGTCACGCACTGGAGCAGAGGAGTACTTAGAGTATCTGACGATGGCAAGAATTGCAGCTTAGGCAGTGACAAGTAACGCTTAAAGAGCCTAGTCACAATGGTGGTCACTTCACTGTCCCTCTGTCATAATGGGATTCATAAAACGCCTCTATCATTTTTTGGGGTGGGTATAGTTCCCCTCGTCAAACTGGTGGTCAGTGTGGTGTCTCCAGTAACATTGGTTGTCATTGTAGTACTCTCTGTTACATTAGTGGTCAAAGTAGTTCCCCTAGTTTCATTGGTGGTCAGTGTAGTGCCCATTACATTGGTGGTCACTGGTCAGTGTCATGCCCATAGTTAAATTGGTGGTCAGTGCAGTGCCCCCCAGTTACATTGGTGGTGAGTGTACTGTCCCTCTGTCATAATGCGATTCATAAACTGCCTCTATTATTTTTGGGGGTGGGTAAAGTTCCCCTCGTCAAATTGGTGGCCAGTGTGGTGTCTCCAGTTACGTTGGTGGTGAGTGTACTGTCCCTCTGTCACTATGGGATTTGTGAATTTCCTCTATTGTTTTGGGGGTGCCCTACCGGAGGATTACCGTCACGCACTGGAGCAGAGGAGACGATGGAAAGAATAGCAGCTTAGGCAGTGACAAGTAACGCTTGAAGAGTCTAGTCACAATGGTGGTCACTTAACTGTCATAATGCGATTCATAAACTGCCTCTATTATTTTTGGGGTGGGTAAAGTTCCCCTCGTCAAACTGGTGGTCAGTGTGGTGTCTCCAGTTACATTGGTCGTCATTGTAGTACTCTCTGTTACTTTAGTGGTCATTGTAGTTTCCCTAGTTTCATTGGTGGTCAGTGTAGTGCCCATTACATTGGTGGTCGCTGGTCAGTGTAATGCCCATAGTTAAATTGGTGGTCAGTGCAGTGCCCCCCAGTTACATTGGCGGTGAGTGTACTGTCCCTCTGTCACTATGGGATTTGTAAATTGCCGCTATTGCTCTGGGGGTGGGTAAAATTCCCCTTGTCAAACTGGTGGTCAGTGTAATGTCCCCAGTTACATTGGTGGTCAATATAATACCCTCCGTTATATTAGTGGTCAAAGTAGTTCCCCTAGTTACATTGGTGGTCAGTCAACATTGGTTGACTATAGTCAGTAACATGCTCAGAGTTACATTGGTGGCCAGTGCAGTGCCCCCCTCCCCCCCCAGTTACAATGATAGTGAGTCTAGTGCCTCCATTTGCATTGGCAGTGAGTGTAGTGTCTTCATTTGCCTTGTTGGTGAGTGAAGTGCCCCCCCGGTTACATTGGTGGTCAATGTAGTGCCCTCAGTTACACTGATGGTCAGTGCAGTGCTCCCAGTTACAATGATGGTCAGTGCAGTGCTCCCAGTTGCAATGATGGTCAGTGCAGTGCTCCCAGTTGCATTGACGGTCAGTATATTGCCCCTCTACAATGCATTGCTGGCCAGTGCAGTGTCTTCAGTCACATTGGTGGTCAATGCAGTGCCCACAGTCACATTCATTTTCAGTGTAATGCCCCCAGGTTCATTGGTGGTCAGTATAATCCCTCAGTTGCATTGGTGATCAGTGTAGTGCCCAGGGCCCCTGAGCAGCAGTAAATCTTTAGGCAGTCAGCAGATTGGCCTCTAGTGGCTTTGATTTTAGGCACAGTACCAACAATGGAGAGCAACCGAGCATGTGTAGAGCATTGTGAGACAGGGTATTACTGGATTTTAAACAGTATAGACACTTATTTTTAATGTTTTACATATGCAGGACTTTATTTTCTGACAGTGATGCCCTGCCCTCAGACCCCCTCATACTCACCCTCCCTGTAACCTCAGGGAACACTATTTGTAGAGATGGCTACAAATCACTATACAACAAATCATGGTCTGTTTATTACATTGATATACAATCTACCATAATAATAAGGTGCTCAGAAGAGCGATGAGGGACTGGAGACACTTAATGACGAGATTGTTAAGTCTACTGAAGCTTGCATTTCAGGACAAAGTCCAGGTACATATTCTTGGCGGCTGCAGTAAAGTACAGTTTGTGCAGCAATGGAAAACAAATGGTGCGAATGTACCAACAAGAAGGATCAACGCAGCAAAGTCCTTAAATCAGAACTCAAGCCTTCCCTTCACTCCTGCATGGTTGTATAGGCTCCTCTTCTTTACTGAAAATACTTACTGTGATGGTTGGGGGGGGGGGGGGGCCTTATATAACCCTAAACCTAACCTCCAAATCTTGGCCCTAAGGCTCTAACCAGGTCATGACCTAGGGTAGTGGACCCTTACCTAATCCTAAACCTACCCTCCTAAACTTTCCCTGAGACCCTAACCCTAACCAGGTCATAGCCTATGGTGGAAGACCCTTATCTAATCCTAAACCTACCCTCCTAAACTTTCCCTGAGACCCTTTCCCTGAGACCCTAACCACTTTCCCTGAGACCCTAACCAGCTTATGGCCTATGATGGAAGACCCTTGTCTAATCCTAAACCTAACCTCCTAAACTTTACCTCAGACCCTAACCCTAACCAGGTCATGGGCTAAGGTGATATACCCTTATCTAGACCTAAACTTACCCTGAGACCATAACCCTAACCAGGTCATAGCCTATGGCGGTAGACCCTTATCTAATCCTTAACCTAACCTTTTAAATTTACCCTGAGACCATAAGCCTAACCAGGTCATGACCTAGGGTGGTAGACCCTTATCTGATCCTAAACTTAACCTCCTAAATTTACCCTGAGACCATAACCCTAAATAGGTCATGGCCTAGGGTGATAGAACCTTATCTAGTCATAAACTTAACCTCTTAAATTTACCCTGAGTCCCTAACCCTAACCAGGTCATGACCTAGGGCAGTGATGGCAAACCTTTTCGAGCCCAAGTGCCCAAACTGCAACACAAAACCAACTTATCTGTTTCAAAGTGCCAGAGAGTCAATACCGGGGGTGGGAATATGATATATCGCCTCCCAGCCATCTAACAACTGCTGTCTGAAAATTGATCCACTGTGGATTGCTTCTCAGAAGAGCAGCAAGGGATGCTGCATATGTAAATGCACCCCAACCCAGCTACTCACCTCTGCATCCCAAAGCCCCCCTCTTTGCTTACTTCTAGATGCCCTGCTCACTATTGCACCCCCACAAAGCTGCTGACCTTGTAAAGGTTAGCCGGTCAGTGGTGTGGGCTCTTCTTCCTCGCGTGCCCACAGAGAGGGCTCTGCGTGCCAGCTGTGACACGCGTGCCATGGGTTCGCCATTACTGACCTAGGGTGTTAGACCCTTATCTAATCAATAAACCTACCCTCCTAAACTTTCCCTCAGACCCTAACCCTAACCAGGTAATGGCCTACGGTGGTAGACCCTTATCTAATCCTTAACTCAACTTCCTAAATTTACCCTCAGTCCCTGAACCCTAACCAGATTAAAGCCTATGGTTGTAGACCCTAATTCCAATCCTAAATCTAATCTCCTAAATTTTAAAGCTGACCTCCAGCATTCCTTTCAGTGTTGCAAAGTTGTACAGGCCCCTCTGCTGTGCCATAAAAATTGCTTACCACCTAAACCTAACACTAAGACCCTAACAAGGTCATGGCCTATAATGGTGGACCCTAACCATTATCCTAAACCTAACCTCCTAAATTTACCCTAAGACCCTAACCAGGTCATGACCTACAATGGTGGACCCTAACTATAATCCTAAACCTAATCTCCTAAATGTAACCCTAAAACCCTAACCAGGCCTATGGTGATGGACTCTAACCCTTAACCTAATATTCTAAACTTAACCTTAAAACCCTAACCAGGTTATTGTCTTTGATGGTGGACCCTAAGCATAATCCTAAACCTAACCTCCCAAACGTAACCCTAAAACCAGGCCTATGGTGGTAGACCCTTACTCTAATCCTAATCTTGTTTCCTAACTGTAAATCTGAACTCTGCCCTTCCCTTCAGTCTTGCACAGTTGTACCGACTTCTCTCCTGGACTGAAATTGCTTACTCTGATTTTACTGCACACTGTGAGCTTCTCATAATGTGCATTGAATGCTACAGCAAGACAGATAGATCCTGCCTCATTTTTGGGCTGGGGGCCATCCAACATCAGCTAGATCTTTCCTCCCCAGCCTGACTGTCCTTGGTCCTCCCCTTTCATTCATTGGCTTACAGTTGTGGGGGGCTCAGTATCACTCAGCATGTTGGCGTTTCCCAGGGTCTGCAGGCTGCCTAGGGAACACTCACTACTCCAGACTGACTTCCACCCACTATGGGATTATGATATTAGCACAACTCCTAAGAGCAAACCCACCGCTTGCATCAGGGTCAAAGCCAAAGCCAAAATGGGGGCGTGTCCTAAGATGGCGCCGGGAGCAGACGTGCTCTAACTGAGCTCCCGACTCCGGCGTCTGATCCTGTGATCGAGACTCACCCAGGTTGATTCCCCTGCTGGTTCCCCTGCTGGTTCCCCTGCTGGTTTTTCGGCTGCGTCCGCGGTCCACGGGCTGTCTGGTGTTGGTCTTCGGTGCGGGCGCCAAGGGGATAGCTGGACTGTCCGGTTGTCGGCTCTGTCAGCTGTGTCAGCGGCAGCGGGCTGTGTGCGGGCTGTTTCCGGCTGCCCGAAGGTCGGTGTGGCTCGCCCGCTCCGATCCCGCAGCCATCCATGCTGCTTCCCCTTCATCCCCTCTTCATCACAGCTTTATACCCGCTCTGAGGGACTGGAAGCCAGAAGCCGGTTCGCTGCAGTGTCGACTGAGACAGGGGTAGCAGGACTGACTGGAACGGTGTGAGCTGCCACAGTGTATGTCCACTGAATGAGAAGGTTGGTGTGCTGGCGTGCTGAACAACTCCCCTGAGGCTCAGCTGGCAGGATCCTTCCCCATTGAATGGTACCAGGTAAAGAGGAACAGCCTTGGTTAAGAGTTATTTTGAACTATTTGCACTGGCTGATTTGGGCTGATTTTCCTATCCCCCCCCCCTGAGGAAACTGATAAGCTGGATCCTATCTTATCTGAGAAGATTGTTTGAAGGGGATCTTGAAGGGAAAACACACACTTTACTACATATTGCCAGCCTGCCATATAAACTATTCTTTACAATTTTTCTTACTTTCTGGGCACGAAATATGTTCATGCGATATTTGACATACATGACATCAACAACTTATCAACAACTTATATAACAAATTTAACAAATTTACTATAGCAGACTGAAACAAGGACTGGATGGACTTAAACCTCCTGAATCCCTTTCTTCTCTGGGGGAAGGAATGCCCAAAAATAAAGGGGGTGTACAGACACGCCGTGCAGTTCTGACATCACTGTCTAGGTCTACGGTAACCATGGCGTCTCAGACTGACCAAACAACAGTGACCAGGGATGTAGAAACACCCGCAAGCCTAGAGACACTTATGCATGCCATAGTAGACTGTAAGACAGCCTTGACATCCAAAATTGATTGTGTACAAACAGATATAGGACTTATCCGTAAAGATATGGATAATTTTCGAGATAGAGTCACCGAGATGGAAATGCGAGTTTCAGAAGTAGAAGACACACAGAAAGATTATAATTCGGATGTTCAGCTGCTCAAAGCCAGGGTTAAGCAGCTGGAAATACGAGCAGAAGATGCAGAAAATCGCAATCGTAGGAATAACTTACGGATTTTAGGTCTTCCGGAGGGGTCCGAGGGTGTAAACCCGGTGACCTTTATTGAACACTTACTTCCGACAATTCTTCCAGAAGCTAAATTTTCTGCTTTTTTTTCAGTAATACGTGCACATCGAATACCAGGGAAGCGAGGTCCTCCTGGTTCTCCTCCACGTACTTTTATTTTGAGGTTCCTTCATTATGGTGACCGAGACACTGTGTTACGAGCAGCGCGCTTTCAGGGTGAAGTGAAATATGAGGGCAGTAAACTTTTTATTTTTCCAGATTATTCGGTTGAAACACAGCGTCAGAGGAAGTCATTTGATCAAGCCCGTTCTAAGTTAAGAGAAAAGGGGTTGAAATATAGTACTCTGTTCCCAGCTAAACTGCGGGTACAAGATGGTGAACATGTGCGTCTTTTTTCTTCCCCAAAAGAGGTATTATCCTGGCTTGAGACATATAAAAAAGACTGAAATTGAACCCCCCCCCCCCTTTTTTTCCCTTTTTTTTTTTTTTTTTTTTTTTCCTTCCTCTTGGTCTGTCATAGTTTGCTTGCCCAAACTTTATACGATACCTGGGTGAGTCAAGATATAAGTTTCTCCTTCTTTTTTTTTGTCCTTTTGAATGCTGGAGTCTTTTCCCCCCCCTCTTCCTTTTTTTTTTTTTTCTTAAGGAGGGGAGGGGGTAATATAGCGTCCTTTTTTGACACTTACCCCCTAGGGTGGACTATGAGGTCCGCGGTGGGTGGGATACAAACCCTCTCCAATTTCGGGGAGATGGGTGGGGTGGGGGGGGATGGGGATGTTTGAATCATTACTCTGTTATTGTATTTACTGTATTTTTTTGGTTTTTTTTTTTTTTTTCCCCTTTTCTGTTACTATGCTGTATACATTGTTTTTTGAGTGGATATGGAATCTTTAAGGGTGATTTCCTGAAACACTAGAGGTTTGAATTCCCCACAGAAACGCTCTTTAGTGTTTCAATATTTAAAAGCGTTTAAGCCCCACATATGTGTCCTGCAGGAGACTCACTTGTTGGGTACTCGAACGCTGGCTCTTAAGAAACCGTGGGTTGGGCATCATTACCACTCTACGTTTTCTACGTATTCTCGGGGAGTCAGCGTTCTTATCCACAAGTCTCTCCCGTTCAGACTAATGGGTCACTTCTCGGACCCGGATGGACGATTTGTTCTACTCAATCTGCAGATATCATCTTTTACTTTATTGCTGGTAGGGTTATATATACCTCCGCCGGCCTCAATCAGGCTGTTATATAAAATTTTTAAAGAAATTGCAAAATTTGAGAATGATAATATACTCATTGTGGGTGATTTCAATATGGTCCCAGATCCGAACATGGATAGAATGACTGGAGATTCTTCCTCTAGATCAGATCTCACTGAATGGGCTGAGATCTATGGGTTGACAGACCTATGGCGTTGGCACCATCCCCATGCTAGGGAATATACCTGCCACTCCGCCACTTATAAAACCTTTTCTCGAATTGACTTAATGTTTGCAAGTGGGTCATTACTATCTCAGGTCCGGGAGATTCGGGTTCTTCCTCGAGGGATATCCGACCACGCCCCACTTCTCTTAAAAATGGAATTGTCTGGTAACCCCTCTCATAGATTATGGCGCTTATCCAGATATTGGATCGCTGATTCTGATATAAACCCCTTAGTCGAACCCCAGATAGCGGCCTTTTGGGAGATAAATCCGGGTACGTCATCAGTGGCCATGGTCTGGGAAGCTTTTAAGGTTTGCACCCGGGGGTATTATCAGACAGCTATTGGGAAGACCCAACGATATAGGCGAACAAACCTATTGCAAAAAGAAAAGGAAGCTAGAGATATGGAAAATCTATATGTCCAAACTAGAGACCCCACTCATTATACACGATTTCAATCCTTGACTAAGGAGGTAATGGGAATACGAACAGCCCTTACACAGAAAAAACTGCTCTCTCAAGCCCAACATATTTTTGTACATGGCGAGTATAACGGTAAAATGCTGGCGCAAATATCTAGGGAACAGACAAGTGGGTATAGTATAGCACATATTCAGGATCAATCAGGCACTCTTCACTCTAATCCAGAAACTATTAATCACAACTTCACTGATTATTACCGAGCCCTATATAATACTAAGGTTAATTATTCAGGAGATGAACTCGATCATTATCTACAGGCAGTGGACTTTCCAGTCTTAACTGATAGAGATAGGGCCAAACTAGACGCCCCTATTACTCTTTTGGAGATCCAGGAAGTGGTGGCCTCCCTAAAACCCGATAAGACACCAGGACCGGATGGAATTCCTGTTGAATTCTATAAGGCACATATGGACCTTTTGGGCCCATATTTATTAGCCACTCTTCTAGGATCTCTAAAGGATGGGGAACTCCCTAAAACAATGAGCGAAGCGGTTATTGTTGTGATCCCTAAACCAGGGAAGGACCCATCACTATGTTCATCATACAGACCTATCTCTTTATTAAATGTTGATGGGAAGATCCTTTCAAAAGTCTTGGCCAATCGACTTAAGAGTGTTATTACAGGATTGATCCATCCTGACCAAACTGGATTCATACCTGAGCGGGGTACTGATATTAATATCCGGAGATTGTTCACACATATGGCCTTGGCGTCGGGGGGAGGAACAGGTGTGGTCGCCTCCCTCGACGCCGAGAAAGCATTTGATTCTGTTGAGTGGCCATTTCTCTGGAAGATCTTATCTAGCTTCGGGTTTGGCCCTAATTTCGTCTCATGGATTAAGCTTCTCTATGAGAACCCTACAGCTAGAGTTCGTACTAATACATCTCTATCGGATAAATTCCCTCTATTGAGGGGTACCCGACAGGGATGTCCGTTATCCCCAGCCTTGTTTGCCTTGGCTTTGGAGCCGCTAGCGATTATGTTGCGGGCGGACCCACAAGTCCGAGGCATTAAGGTGGGGGTCATTGAAGAGAAGTTGTCTTTATATGCAGACGACACCTTGATTTATTTGGCGGATGCATCCACATCATTACATAGGGCCTTACAATTATTTGACATCTTTGGCCGGTTTTCAGGTATAAATATTAATTGGTCTAAGTCCGTCCTTTTTCCACTACACCCATCGATATCTTTAATTGATACTCATACACCGTTGAAATGGGTACAGGATATGGTGTACTTAGGCATCAAAGTGGGTCCAACACTGGAGGTATATCAGCAAAATAACATTGACCCTTTAGTTTTACAACTAAATAAAAAGTGCGCGTCTTGGCGCATGCTTCCCTTGTCCCCCGTTGGCAGAATTAACTTAATAAAAATGAACTACCTTACGAAATTTCTGTATTTCTTCCGTAACTCCCCCATTGATATGACTAGAACCTTTTTTTCGAGATTAGAAAGTATTATAACAACTTTTGTATGGGCCGGGCGTACTCCACGAGTCGCAAGACGCACGCTATACCTTCCTCTTGCAAGAGGAGGATTAGCGCTTCCTAACTTTAAATTGTATTTTTGGGCGGCCGTCCTGGTGACGGTCCGGTGGTGGTTCTCTCAGCCCAAAACTAATTCTGCAGTTACACTAGAAGCAGCACTATTGGGTTCATATGCGGCCCTTAGTAATCTTGTTTTTCGGGGGGAACAGGCACATCCTCAAATAACCAGTCTGATGAAGACCGTCCTGCGGATATGGACTCGGGCGCGGGTGATATACAACACACCATTGCATATATCTCCCCACACTCCGTTGTGGGGTAATCCTAATTTAAAACATTTATATCATCTCCCTGATCCACAGTTATGGGCTGCTAGAGGGATTGTGACTATGAAACATGTTATTAAAGATGGAAGACTTCAAGGCTTTAATGCTCTTCAGTCCACCCATTCATTACCTTCCACCATGGGGTTTCGTTACCGCCAGCTTAGTCATGCTATGCGGGCTCAGTTCCATGGTCCTGTTGTCCTGGAATCAGACCCCTTGGAGAAAATGTTAACTTTTAAGGTAATAGGGAAATCTCTCTCTGCTATATACTCCATACTCTCAACAGATCATAGTCAGTCCCTTGAGAAAACCTATAATAAATGGAAGGAGGACATTTCAGATCTGACTATTGAAGAGTGGGAGGATTCTGTTAATAATTATATCCCCTCAATGATAGCAGCTAGGGACAGATTTATACAACTCAAATTCTTACATAGAGCATATTATACGCCACAACGTCTTGCCAGGATATTCCCCACGAAAGATCCTTTGTGCATTAGATGTGGGCATGAAATAGGTACATTCTTACATGTTGTCTGGTCGTGCCCTGACCTGGCAACTTTTTGGAAAGAAGTGACGGATACTATTGGCGAAATCTTTGACATTATGATCCCTTTGGACCCAAAGGTAACTTTATTGAGTAACCTTACAGAACTGGCTGCGGATAAATATGCTAAAATGTGCATTACATATACCCTGTTTTATGCCAGGAGAGAAATCCTTTTGCGATGGAAGTTACCCGAACCTCCCACCCGATTATCCTGGATAGTTGCCATTACTAAGACACTCCCATTCTACCGTTTTACATACGGTAGTAGGAACTGTCCAAAAAAATTCGATAAAGTCTGGTCAGCCTGGATCGACGCTGTAGGGGAGCTAAAGTCACCGGTTCCATAATGATATAAGTAGGCTCTTATTATTATAATTAAGAATTTTTTTTTTTTTTTTTTTTTTTTTTTTTTTTTTCCTTCTCTCCTTGTTTCTAAAACTGGTCTATTGACATTCCCCTTCCCTCCCTCTCCCTAAGAATTTTTTTTTTTTTTTTTTTTGTGTGTGTTAGTAGGTACGGATAAAACTATTCTTTGTGCAGAGTAATGTATTGTATTGGAATGTTTGTGATGTTTATATGTGTAACAATAAAATAAAAATTTAACTGTAAAAAAAAAAAAAAAAAAAGTCGTATCCAAGTTGCACCTATCCAAAGCTGCGTCAAAGTTGCATGAAAGTTGCACTCCAAAGTCAACGCAACTTTGGAGCCGTACAAATGTGAATGGAGTTTAAAGTGGAACTAAACCCAGCGATTTAACATTTTCAAAAAACAGTTACATTCCTGGAATGCGGGGTTTGCTAACTGTCACATTTGCTTGTATCCTCAACCAAACTGTCAAACCCTCCAATGGCTGGATCATACCGGGTCACATGTGTAGCACTATGGCATTTGCAGATTACACAGAGGCCAAGATTGCAGCTTCCTTGGCTGAAAAGGAGAGGAGGGTTTATCATCCTGCATCCCATCACTCTGATATCCGAACTTCATGTGAGATGTCAGCCAGGGCCGGGACAAGGGGTGGGCAGGAGGGAAGGCTGCCCTGGGTGCTGTCCTGGGCACTGTGGTATCATGTGAAGTGGAGGGGCACCACAAGGAGATTGGGGGGAGGGGATTTGTGTTGGAAGGGGGAATTTAGGGGGCTGGCAGGGGGTATGTATTTTTCTAGTTGGGGTAATTTGAGGGGGCAGTGCTAAGAGTGGTGATTTAGGGGGATTTGTGTTGGGAGGGGGGAAGCTTCATGCTAGGAGGGGGATTTGAAGTGGGGAGAGAAGATGTGAACAAAGAGGGGAAATTTTAGGGGTACAGGATTTTCTTTTTTTTTGAGTGGGTAATTTGAGGGGGGAGTTATGAGTGGTGATTTAGGGGTAATTTGAGGGGAGAGTGCTAAGAGTGGTGATTTAGGGGGGTTTGTGTTGGGAGGGGGGAAGATTCATGCTAGGAGGGGGGATTTGAAGCGGGGAGAGAAGATATGTACAAAGAGGGGAAATTTTAGGGGTACAGGATTTTCTTTTTTTTTGGAGGGGGAAATTTGAGGGGGGAGTGATAAGAGTGGTGATTTAGGGGTCATTTGAGGGGGGAATGCTAAGAGTGGTGATTTAGGGGGATTTGTGTTGGGAGGGGGGAAGATTCATGCTAGGAGGGGGGATTAGAAGTGGGGAGAGAAGATGTGAACAAAGAGAGGACATTTTAGGGGTACAGGATTTTCTTTTTTTTGGAGGGGGTAATTTGAGGGGGGAGTGATGAGTGGTGATTTAGGGGTCATTTGAGGGGGGAGTGCTAAGAGTGGTGATTTAGGGGGGTTTGTGTTGGGAGGGGGGGGAGATTCATGCTAGGAGGGGGATTTGAAGTGGGGAGAGAAGATGTGAACAAAGAGGGGAAATTTTAGGGGTACATGATTTTCTTTTTTTTGGAGGGGGTAATTTGAGGGGGGAGTGGTAAGAGTGGTGATTTAGGGGGGTTTGTGTTGGGAGGGGGGAAGATTCATGCTAGGAGGGGGGATTTGAAGCGGGGAGAGAAGATATGTACAAAGAGGGGAAATTTTAGGGGTACAGGATTTTCTTTTTTTTGGAGGGGGTAATTTGAGGGGGGAGTGATGAGTGGTGATTTAGGGGTAATTTGAGGGGGGAGTGCTAAGAGTGGTAATTTAGGGGGATTTGTGTAGGGAGGGGGGAAGATTCATGCTAGGAGGGGGATTTGAAGTGGGGAGAGAAGATGTGAACAAAGAGGGGAAATTTTAGGGGTACAGGATTTTCTTTTTTTTGGAGGGGGTAATTTGAGGGGGGAGTGCTAAGAGTGGTGATTTAGGGGGATTTGTGTTGGGAGGGGGGAAGATTCATGCTAGGAGGGGGGATTTGAAGCGGGGAGAGAAGATATGTCTAAAGAGGGGAAATTTAAGGGGTACAGGATTTTCTTTTTTTGGAGGGGGGATGCAGGGGCAAAGATTTGTGCTAAGAGGGGGGATTTCAGCAGGGGGGGTGGATTTGTACTGGGAGGAGGGGGGATTTAGGGTTTGGAGGTAGGCATACAGATTAGTACTCAGTGTTTTCGGGGGATATTTTTGCTGACACATAATGCTCATACACCTTGAGGGGGGGGGGGGCACAATTTGGCATGTTTGCCCTGGGCTCTAGATGACCTTGTCCTGGCACTGATGTCAGCTGTAGGATCTTCTCTGGGATTGATTTTCTACAATCTTCCACTATAAAACTCCTCCAATTCCCATCGCTCTGATATGTGGACATATAAGGGGCCCCGTCAGCGGCTGCGATTTTCACATCTCCATATAAGTCCGTTTCCCCCCGGGCCAGGACAAGCAGCAGACGGGGGTCTCAGAAATCCTCAGCTGTTCTTCATCTCTGCAGGTGTCATTGTTATGACAATCTAATGCTCAGCGCGGGGCGAGACGCAGACCACCGCCCTCCGCCCTCCGCGACTGATCTATGGCGACAGCGTGCCAAACCCTGAGCCGCATCTGCGCTATTGTACGCTATTGTACTGGAAGATCCATTTCCTTGGAGAAGCCAGTAAATTACCTCTCCTTATTGATGTCATTACTCAATGAAGTCAGTCTTTTTGGCCCCGCTCGCAGGACAGCCCGTTTTCTTTCCTTTTTTTCTTCTCCTACAAAAAGAGCATTGAAGAAAGTTTGCCAGAAGCTTCCCCGCCTGCGAGTCCATCCATCATGTCTGTAAAGTCTCCTTTGTCTGGTGGAAGATCCTCAAGGAAGACTCTAATCTCCCAGCTTTGTCTCAGCTGGGCTCAGAATGGGGGCGGGGGGGGGGCCCGGGCTCCTCATGCCCAGGGGCCACATGTGCTGCATTCAGCCATGCCAGCGTAATCATCTCTATCATACTGCTGGTAAATGCCCATTTCCCCAGGACAATAAAAAGTTTACTTTTTTTTCTTTTAGTGCCGGTTCACACTGGTGCGATGCCAGACATCGCATGTGATTCGCACCGCAACTGCTGTGCAGATCACATCTGTGCAATGCTAATTCAGTTATAAAGATTGTATGGCTGAATTCACATCACGTTCGGATCAAAATGGTACAGGACCCTTTTTTGGTTCGCACTGGAATCGGATCGCATTGGTATAAAGTGATAATTTAACCCACGCTAAACTCAAAACAAGGAATAGTGATAAATAAATAAATGGGTAAAAAATCTTAGCATTGGTATTGACACCCATGTATTCCGATTTCTGTACCATTTCACACTCTGCGAACCAATCTGCAATCTGAGAACCAATCTGGGGGTGTCATTACCTTTACATTGACACCCACAGCAGGTCGCAGATGTCAGTGTAAACCAGTGTGCGAATCAGGTGCGATGCCGGAACCAGAACTGAATCGCAGGGTTTCCAGCATCGCATCAGTGTGAAGTGGGACTAATGCTGGCCATACACTATAAGACAAATCGTTCAAACTCATTTTAGAAAAAACGAACACTCGGCCGTGAGAGCAGACGATCCTGCCATCATGTAATGACCGATAAATCGTTCAATGGACATAAATGAAGCCTTTTTTGTGCGAGAAACACATTAACCTTTCAATTTATCGTTCGTTCCGCAGAGAATTTCCAAACTTGTCCTTTGCTTTTTGGCTCAAAAACGCCACAACCAATTACAGATTTGTGCTCATTACCTGGCTGAAAACGAACGAATTGTCCAAATGACCGAATTTCAGGTGATTTTTGGTATAGTGTATGACCACCATAAAAAAGGTTTTTTCTTCTTTCTAGTTTCTTAGGCCTCATGCACACTGGATGGTTTGCTATCTCTCAGAGACGCCTTTTCTTCTGGCAGCAGCGTTTTGGCAAAAAAAAAAAAAAAACACTTGATGCTTGTAAATGCATGGAACGCGTTTAAGTGCGTTTACGCATTTCAATTGCTTCGGCGTTAATTCAAGAATAAAAGTTTATTCTGGCCACTGAAATGAACTAAAGTGTTACTAAACCCACAACAGTAAACTCAGTGTGTAAATGCAGTAAAGCATGCTTGTTATACTCACTGTGCAACCTAAGGGGTAAATCCTCTGTATTGCAATCCTTTCTGATCCTCCCCTTCTTCCGCAGTCCCCAATCCATCTCCTGATAGTACAGAGCCCTGGAGCCACTCTGCACATGCTCAGTTTGGTGTGTATTGCTAGAGAGTTTTTTTTTCTTGGTGGAGGGTGCATATGATCAGCACAGGGCCAATCAGCACTGTCCAGACAGAGGGCCAGGGGTCCTGTAGCCTCATAGGACAGTCAGAAGAGAAGGAAAATTCCTCCTACAAGCTTTAGCCAGACATTGATAGAAGTCACAAGACTGCTGTATACTGCTGATGAGAAAAGGTATTTAGCAGTTTATATTTACTGAAATAATTGCATTTCCGTGTTCTGTGTACTGTGGGAGACCAGATATAGTGAATGCAGGCTCCTGGGGAGACCTGATATAGTGACTGCAGGATCCTGGGGAGACCAAATATAGTGACTGCCGGATCCTGGGGAGACCCAATATAGTGAGTGCAGGGTCCTGGGGAGACCAGATATAGTGAATGCAGGCTCCTGGGGAGACCAGATATAGTGAATGCAGGATCCTGGGCAAACCAGATATAGTGACTGCCGGCTCCTGGGGAGACCCAATATAGTGAATGCAGGGTCCTGGGGAGACCAGATATAGTGACTGCAGGATCCTGAGGAGACCAGATATAGTGAATGCAGGCTCCTGGGGAGACCAGATATAGTGAATGCAGGCTCCTGGGGAGACCAGATATAGTGACTGCAGGCTCCTGGGGAGACCAGATATAGTGAATGCAGGCTCCTGGGGAGAGCAGATAAAGTGAATGCAGGCTCCTGGGGAGACCAGATATAGTGAATGCAGGATCCTGGGTAGATCAGATATAGTGAATGCAGGCTCCTGGGGAGACCAGATATAGGGAATGCAGGCTCCTGGGGAGACCAGATATAGCGAATGCAGGCTCCTGGGAAGACCAGATATAGTGAATGCAGGCTCCTGGGGAGACCAGATATAGTGAATGCAGGTTCCTGGGGAGACCAGATATAGTGAATGCAGGCTCCTGGGGAGACCAGATATAGTGAATGCAGGCTCCTGGGGAGACCAGATATAGTGAATGCAGGCTCCTGGGGAGAGCAGATAAAGTGAATGCAGGCTCCTGGGGAGACCAGATATAGTGAATGCAGGATCCTGGGTAGATCAGATATAGTGAATGCAGGCTCCTGGGGAGACCAGATATAGGGAATGCAGGCTCCTGGGGAGACCAGATATAGGGAGTGCAGGGTCCTGGGAAGACCAGATATAGTGAATGCAGGCTCCTGGGGAGACCAGATATAGTGAATGCAGGTTCCTGGGGAGACCAGATATAGTGAATGCAGGCTCCTGGGGAGACCAGATATAGTGACTGCAGGCTCCTGGGGAGACCAGATATAGTGAATGCAGGCTCCTGGGGAGAGCAGATAAAGTGAATGCAGGCTCCTGGGGAGACCAGATATAGTGAATGCAGGATCCTGGGTAGATCAGATATAGTGAATGCAGGATCCTGGGGAGACCAGATATAGCGAATGCAGGCTCCTGGGAAGACCAGATATAGTGAATGCAGGCTCCTGGGGAGACCAGATATAGTGAATGCAGGTTCCTGGGGAGACCAGATATAGTGAATGCAGGCTCCTGGGGAGACCAGATATAGTGAATGCAGGCTCCTGGGGAGACCAGATATAGTGAATGCAGGAGGCTCTGAGGAAGAGGCACGGCCTCGAAAATGCGTCAGCCCTCTGCTTTCATGAAGTTATCGGACTTCTGCTATGATGCTACTGTATGGAACTGATGAGCTTGACTTTTACGTTTGTTTGTGAGTAGCTGATTTTTATCTTTTTATTTCCAATAAACCTGCTGAGGATAATGCGCTAGGCTGGTGCGCCCTTTCTTTGTTTTGTATTATAGTGAATGCAGGATCCTGAGGAGACCAAATGTAGTGACTGCAGGCTCCTGGGGAGACCAGATATAGTGACTGCATACTCCTGGGGAGACCAGATATAGTGAATGCAGGATCCTGGGGAGACCAGATATAGTGAATGCAGGCTCCTGGGGAGACCAGATATAGTGAATGCAGGCTCCTGGGGAGAGCAGATATAGTGAATGCAGGATCCTGGGGAGACCAAATATGGTGAATGCAGGCTCCTGGGGAGACCAGATATAGTGACTGCAGACTCCTGGGGAGACCAGATATAGTGAATGCAGGCTCCTGGGTAGACCAGATATAGTGAATGCAGGCTCCTGGGGAGACCAGATATAGTGACTGCAGGCTCCTGGGGAGACCAGATATAGTGAATGCAGGATCCTGGGGAGACCAGATATAGTGAATGCAGGCTCCTGGGGAGAGCAGATATAGTGAATGCAGGCTCCTGGGGAGAGCAGATATAGTGAATGCAGGATCCTGGGGAGACCAAATATGGTGAATGCAGGCTCCTGGGGAGACCAGATATAGTGACTGCAGGCTCCTGGGGAGACCAGATATAGTGAATGCAGGCTCCTAGGTAGACCAGATATAGTGAATGCAGGGTCCTGGGGAGACCAGATATAGTGAATGCAGGCTCCTGGGGAGACCAGATATAGTGAATGCAGGATCCTGGGGAGACCAGATATAGTGAATGCAGGCTCCTGGGGAGACCAGATATAGTGACTGCAGGCTCCTGGGGAGACCAGATATAGTGAATGCAGGCTCCTGGGTTTAGTAACACTATATTCCTCAAGCACTAAACGCGTTTAGTGTACACATGCATTTACATGCATTAAATCGGAGTTCCGGGCACAAAATCAATATTTTTTTTGTGCCCGTCCGCTTCTACACCTTCACCTGAAAAGGAATTGGATAGTTAGGTTTTTTTTTTTTATTTACTCACCTTGTAATTGAAGATCGAAGATACTCACCTATTCTTCACTTCCTCCCTCTGTGCCGAGGCTCAGTCGTCTCTTCCGGGCTTGCACTGATTCCTGGGAGCTGAACGTCATCGCTCTCAGGAATCAATGCGACGGCACCGGGCCCCGCTCGTCACTTCCGGGCGACGCCGCATTCCCCTGCTAAACAGCTTCTGGAGGAATGCGGCGCCGCACCGGAAGTGACGAGAGGGGCCGGTGCAGGCGCATTCTGGGAGAAGAAGACGCGGAAGAAGACGCAGAAGAGGACCGCGCCGGCTTCAGCTGACCACAAGAGAGATGGAAACGCTGTGGAAGAAATTTCTTTCTGTGGTGAGTATTTCTTCTAAAAGGTAAGTGCGAACCGGGACAGATCAGAGGCTAGCCATTGTGGAATGTACTAGCCCTGACTGTCCCGGGGGTATGTTTGTTGAAAAATGACTTCTGTGCCCGGAACTCCGCTTTAAGCATTTTTTCTGCCAAAACACCGCTGCTCCTGGACGCACTGGCTGAATTTTTTTTTATTTTTCCGAAGATAGATGAAAAAAGCGGGCAACTCATGCATCCATGATGAAATCTTTATCCACTTGAGCTCCGGAAGATTTTACCCCCTCCATGACCAGGCCATTTTTTGCTGTTTAGCACTGCACTACTTCAACTGGTAATTGCACAGTCATGCAACGCTGTACGCAAATACAATTTTTCCCCTAAATAGAGCTTTCTTTTGATGTGTTTGATCACCTCTGGGTTTTTTATTTTTTTGCAATATAAACTAAGAAAGACCATAAGTGCCGGTTCACATTTCTGCGATACGGGAACACTGCAATATACAGCGTGTTCCCGCATCGCATCCGCACCCCTGGCAGTTCACACTGCCATATGCGATACTCTGGGGGTGTCAATTAAATGTTAACGACACCCCCAGATCAGATCGCATAACGCAGTGCGATCTGTAAGTTCGCACAGGAATCGTATCGCACTAGTGTGAACCACGATCCGATTCTGCTGTGGACCAAAAAATGGGTCCTGCGCGTCTTTTAGTGCGATTGCGGGGCGAATTCAGCCATACAAACTGTATGGCTGAATTTGCACCGCACAGACATCACATGTGATTTTAGGAGCAGTGCGCTCTGAATTACATGCGATCTCTTGTGAACCGGCACTAAGATTTGAAAAAAAAAAAAAAACAATATTTTATACTTTCTGCTACTAAACATATCCAAAAAAATAAATAAATCTAATTTCTTTATATATTTTGGCCAAAATGTATTCTGCTACATGTCTTTGATAAAAAAAAATCCCAATCAGTGTATATTGATTGGTTTGTGTGAACGTTGCAGCGCCTACAAACTATGGGATATATACTGGATTTTTTTTTTTTATACTACTAATGGTGGTGATCAGCGACTTATAATGGGACTGTAAAGGTGGCCATACACCTGCCGAAATATCGGGCAAACTCATTTTCGAAAAACGAAAAATCGGCCCTGAGAGCAGACGATCGTGCCATCATGTAATGACCGAATTTCGAAAGATAAATCGTTCAGTGGACATAAATGAATTCAGTTTGTCACATATGCCTAGTGCAAACAGGTCGTGCCGAGAAACACATTAACCTTTTAATTTATCGTTCGTTTATCGATCGGCCGGCATATTTTCAGAACTGTTCCTTCGATTTTTTGGCTCTGAAAAGTTGAAAATGATTTTCTATTTGTGCCCATTAACTGGAGGAAAAATGGCCGATTGGACCAAATGACAAATTTTCGAACGATTTTTCGGCAGGTGTATAGTGTGGTGGACAATCTGACACTAACTGACACTGGGGGGGGCTGACTAACTGACACGGGGGGGGGCTTACTAACTGACACTCACATCAACAATGACATTAATGCAGTGATCAGTGATAATATTATGCACTGTCACTGTACCAATGGCATTGGCTGGGAAGGGGTAAACATCTATGGGCGATCAAAAGGTTAACTGTGTGACTAATAATGTGTAATGTCTGTACAGTGCGCTGCTTTAACTAATAGATCTCAAAGTTTCTCATCACTGTGTTGCAGGAATGAGAAACAGAGAGATTGTTCCCTCTGTACAGAGCTCTGTGTTGAATGTCAACACAGAGCTCTGGTCTGTGTTTGTCCACAGCCAATCAGCAGGTCTCGGCTGTGAATCATTGGCCGGGACTTGCTGAAATGCTTCCACTGTGTACAATCCCAACGGACAGATGGAAAGGGGGGGGGGGTTTAAGCGGAGAGGTGCACACGCACACCCTGAACCCTGAAGCAGGCAGTGTCTTATGGGTGCGTCGCTTTGTCT
Organism: Pelophylax lessonae; assembly: GCF_965119305.1. Classification (NCBI taxonomy): domain Eukaryota; kingdom Metazoa; phylum Chordata; class Amphibia; order Anura; family Ranidae; genus Pelophylax; species Pelophylax lessonae. The sequence goes on along the minus strand of NC_138776.1, from coordinate 55,206,863 downwards.
GTGTGGGCCGCCCGTCCACAGTACATAGCAGGCGGCCGGTCCACAAGCGGTCATTCAGCTACAGGATAGTGCAGTAAAAACAGCTTATGCGTTTCGGCATATAGCTTTAGGCTTGGTTTACACTGCCGTGACTTGGGATCTGACTTTTGAGACCCCAAGTCACGTAACTGTGAAGTCCCATGTTAGTCAATGAGAGCTGTCTTAAATAGCACTACTAAAGTCGCTCCGACTTTATAAAAGTTTCCTGTACTACTTCAAGGCAACTTCCATCCGACTCGTTCCCATAGACCAGGGATCCTCAAACTACGGCTCTCCAGCTGTTGCAGAACTACACATCCCATGAGGCATTGTAAAACTCTGACATTCACAGGCATGACTACATATGATGGGAAATGTAGTTCCTAAACAACTGGAGGGCCATAGTTTGAAGACCCCTGCCATAGACTTTAATAGACTTTACACAGCCTGTGCAGAGAGCAGAGCTGTGGGAGGGGCCCAGCAGGCTCCACCCACTACAGGCTGCCTGTAGAAAACTACAGGAGGGGGTGGAGACAAGACCAGTCACCCTGCACAATGAGAGAGAGCAGCAGTGAGCGGTCTTTATTACAGGAAAAGTCTCTCACTGGATTACTGCACAGATGTGGAAGAAATACACAAAGCACATCGAGATTCCAGGAAGAATACACAGGACTCTTTAGACAATATTTGATTATCGTGGAGTTCTTCTTTACCAGGGTAATAGTCTTGTATTGCAGGTTACTGAGGAGGAACCCCCCCCCCCTCCCCCCAGTACAAGCATCATTTTGCAGCATTGATCAGGGCTCATCCTGGAATAGAAGAGAGACTGCTGTGCTTTGATGATCCAGGCCTCTCCCCATACAGGATCAATACATTTACCTTGCAGTCGATGCGGCAGACGTGTTTACATTGTGTAACAGAGGACGGTACAATCCCCGACATACACAGCAATCTGTACTCCGCCGCCGCCTGCATCTCACCGCACAGACAGTCCCCGCAGTGGTGGCTAATGGACAGATTTGTAGTTACAGATAGAACAACTGACACCCCCACCCAACCCTCCCCCATACACAGCGAACATCAGTACATATAAACCTGACCTGGATGTGTGATGTTTCTGCCAATATTTTTCCTTTCCTGGTTCCTTCTTTCTCTCTCATCAACCAGCTAATGATATTTAAATAAAACCTTTCCATTTTAATGAAATACCTTATTTTAGGCCCAGTGATGTCATCACTGGGTCCCTGTGCTTCTCTATATGATGCAGGCAGATCATGGTTGGTGGGGGGGGGGGGCTGGAAGGGTGCTTTCTGAAAATATCACAACACCCAGACTCAATACTCCTCCCAGGAGCCCTCAATCCTGATGCAAGCAGTGGGTTGGCTCCTGGGAGAAATTATGCAAATATCACATGATGGGTGGCTGTCAGTGGTTGACCCTAGGCAGGCTTCATTTGCATGAAGGTCACTCTAGGTAACGCCCACATATGATGCTGAGCCTCCATGATTGAAGGAACTGAAATGCAATGAATGAAAGGGGCGGGCCAGGGATAGTCTGGGGAGGGAGGAACAGGCCTTAAAGCGGTTGTAAACCCCAAAAAAAAAAACCTGCAAGACAAAGGCATAATGAGTTAGTATGCATCACATACCAGCTCATTATGAATTACTTACCTTAGAACGAAGCCCCGACACGGACCCCCCGGACACCGCTGCGGGCGCTGACATGATCCCACGGCGTCTCTTCTGGGTTCGGCGGCTTTGGTGCTGTGATTGGCCGGAGCCGCGATGATGTCACTCGATGACGTCACCGTGCCGGTTTAGGAGATATTAATTGTACCTACAGGTAAGCCTTATTATAGGCTTACCTGTAGTTAAAAGTGCAAAAAAGCGGGATACTACCGCTTTAATAATGCTGGATGTCTTCAAGCCAGGAAATGAGACAGGCTCTATCTGATTTGCTGCATCTTCTAATACACAGTGTGCAGCAAAAACAGAGTTAGGCAGGCCATAGACGGTGTGAATTTGGAAAGTGATTTGCATGTCTCCCCTCATTGGCAGGGGACTCCCTCCTGTTGAACAATTGTCTTCTCCCAGCGAGGGGGGCAGATGGGAAAAGCTGTCCCCACCGAGAGAAGGCAGTGATTATCGCTAGCATCTATAGCAGACATTCGCGATACTCGCAAGCGAATCTGTCAGGCTGGTTGTATCCAAGTTGATCGATCGGTCAACTTGGTATATTCAGCCTGCCCATTAAGGGTTCAAATCTCAGCCGGTTCAGCAGATTCAAACCCTGCATGGCCGGTCTAAGACGTTTCAGCATGGGAGAGGAGCCTGTACGACTGTGCAAGACTGAAGGGAAAGCCTAAGATCAGCTAGCTAGGTTTAGAATGTTAGATTTAGGATTAGATTTAGGGTTCACCACCATAGGTCTGGCATTAGGGTTATGTTTCGGAGTTTAGTTTAGGACTGTGGTTTAGGTCGGCCACTGTAGGCCATTACCTGGGTAGTGTTACATCCTTAGGGTTATATTCAGGAAGTTAAGTTTAAGATCATAGTTAAGGTCCACCACTATAAACCATAATCTGTTTAAGGCCTTGGGAGGTTAGGTTTAGGAATAGATAAGGGTCCACTACTACAAGCCATGACCTGGTTACATTACATCCTTCGGGTTATGCTTAGAAGGTTTGGTTTAAGATTATGGTTAGGGTCTACCACTATAGGCCATGACTTAAGGTTACATCCTTGGGGTTAAGTTCAGAAGGTTAGGTTTAAGATCATGGTTAGGGTCCTACACTATAAGAGCCGGTTCACACTGCCGCGACCTCTAAGTCGCCTCATAAGAGGCGACTTGTTAGCGCGACTTTCAGCGCGACTTTACGCGTATTCGGCGCGACTTGTATGAAAGACGACTTTGTACGACTTTGTATTTGGCCAATCAGAATATGATGGTTCTGGGTCATGCTCAATCACACAAAAAAAAGTTCTTAAAAATTGTCGTTTTTGATAGGGAGCCAATTATTGAAAAAAATTAATGGAAAAAAAATGGGATTTCTTTGGATTTAGTGTCTGGGGGGGTCTAAAAGGTGTACCTGTGAAGTTTCAGCTCTGTAGCATGTCAAGAACCAGAAAAAAAATATAATTTTTCTTAGAATTTTTAGTAGCGCAGGGATATGGCTCCGCTCCTTTTACACCTGGGCGTTTTTGTTGTAGGCGTTTATTGGGCATTTTTTGGGCGTTTTATGTGTGTGTGTATATATACCCCTATACAGAAGTTCAGATGTCATGCCTGCCTCCAAAGACGTCCAAAAAATGCCCAATAAACGCCTACAACAAAAACGCTCAGGTGTAAAAGAGAGGAGCCATATCCCTGCGCTACTAAAAATTCTAAGAAAAATCATCTTTTTTTTCTGGTTCTGGACAAGCAATCTTTTTTTTTCTGGTTCTGTAGTCCAGTGGGGAATGTGGGGAATGCCTGGCTAATAAATAAAACGCCCAGAAAATGCCCAATAAACGCCTACAACAAAAACGCCCAGGTGTAAAAGAGAGGAGCCATATCCCTGTGCTACTAAAAATTCTAAGAAAAATCATCTTTTTTTTCTGGTTCTGGACAAACGATCTTTTTTTTTCTGGTTCTGGAGTCCAGTGGGGAATGCCTGGCTAATAAATTTCCTTCTTCTTCATGGAAAGTCGGATCACAAGTCGCTTCAAATAAGATAAGGAGACGACTCCCATTGAAGTCTATGGGACAAGTCGGATACTAGTTGCCTCAAAGTAGTACAGGACCCTTTTCTGAAGTCGGAGCGACTTCAGTAGTGACAATTAAGACGGCACTCATTGATTAACATTGCTTTTGTTATGTCAAGCGACTTGGGGCGACTTGAGGGCACACAAGTCGCCTCACAAATCGCGGCAGTGTGAATGGACTCTAAGCCATAATCTGTTTAAGGCCTTGGGAGGTTAGGTTTAGGATTAGATAAGGGTCCACTACTACAGGCCATGACCTGGTTAGCATTACCTCCTTAGAATTATCCTTAGAAGGATCGGTTTAAGAATATGGTTGGGGTCCACCACTATAGGTCATTAAATGGTTATGGTTACGTCCTTGGGTTATGTTTAGGAGGTTAGGTTTAGGGCTGGCCATACATTAATCATTTTTTTTGTTCAACCTGCATGATGAACAGACAAAAATGACCTAACTCCCCCCATCCACACACTGGAGGTGAATGGGGTAATCTTTCCTGATGAGTCATTGTTTTCTGACACCGGGAAACTTTGCCACCGTCAGAATACACAGGATCGGGGAAAACCCACAGGGTGATGGATCCACTTCTGTACAACCAGCCTGCCCATACATGAATTGAAATTCAGCCAGTCCCTGCTGAACCAGACAAATTTCAATCCATGTATGGCCAATTTAAGAATATGGTTCAGGTCCATCACTATAGGTCATGACATGGTTGGGATTATGTCTTTAGGGTTATGTTCAGGAAGTTAGTTTTAAGATTATGGTTCAGGTCCTTCACTATAGGTCATTACATGATTGTGGGTACGTCCTTAGGGTTATGTTTAAGAGGTTAGGTTTAGGATTATGGTTAGGGTCCGTCACCATAGGTCATGACATGATTGGGGTTAAGTCTTTAGGGTTATGTTTGAGAGGTTAGGTTTAGGATTATGGTTAGGGTCCTTCACCATAGGTCATGACATTATTGGGGTTAAGTCTTTAGGTTTATGTTTAGGAGGTTAGGTTTAGGATTATTGTTCAGGTCCTTCACTATAGGTCATTATATGATTGTGGTTACGTCCTTAGGGTTATGTTTAAAAGGTTAGGTTTAGGATTATGGTTAGGGTCCGTCACCATAGGTCATGACATGATTGGGGTTAAGTCTTTAGGGTTATGTTTAGGAGGTTAGGTTTAGGATTATGGTTAGGATCCATCACTATAGGTCATGAAGACATGGCTGGGGTTATGTCCTTAGGGTTATGGTTAGGATCCACCACCAAAGTCCACGACCTGCATAAGGTTAGGGCATTAGGGTTAGGTTTAGGGTTAGAGGTCCATCACTATAGGGTGGACAACACAACTAATCACTATCTATGTGACTGAGATCTTAGTAGCTGGTGGGGGAGTTGGACTGTCTGGCATCACAATCTGATTCTTGGCGTTTTATCTTTTGCAGGGAATGAGCTCCTGGAAAACTCTCCATATGAACCCGTCAACACCCGACTCTCTGACATCTTCAAAATGGAGTCCAGCCTGACAGGTAAGGGGACCCACGAGGGTCTGTGGAGATAATATTGAATAACAGAAATGTCACTTGTTTCTGACTTACGGCAACTTTATTGTTTCACATTTCTGGATTCTGTAACATTTCTGTATGAATATCCTGCGGGTGTCGCAGGGTGCGATTTATCTGAATATCGATTTATACAATACAAAGAAGTGCTTGCCGTTCAACTTCTCTGCCATGTTGTAATGGTGTGTTGTAGTTCATGGTGCTCTGAGAAGGACAGTGTGAATAGTATGTGGGTGTAGATAGAACCTCAGCAGCAAGTTGACCCTTGAAACTGTTTTACAATGTTGCTTTGTTTGATGGTATCCTTGAAATGATTGTCACAGCTAAATCTTCCATCTAGTGCTGCCAATGGCTGAGTCTAGGACACAATGCTAGTTCCAGGGCACAGCACACCTGGAGCCATCCAGACAGGTTCTAGCACCCCTTCATTTCTCTGTCTTGCTTTACATTTTTGGATAAAGTGGACCTGTCAGTAACTTTACTTGAATAAAATCCTAACGTGTTACAATAAACAGTATCATTTTTCAGAAAAGCTCCACCTTTTATCATGAAAAAGCTGCCCTTGAGCTTCACTTAGTGACTTTGCCTAGGCTAAGGTAACTTTGTAGAAAGTCTTAGGCCGGCCATAGATGGATCGAATATCAGCCGATTCATCAGGGACTGACCAAGATTTCATCCATCCTTAGGCTGGTTGTACCCAAGTTGATCCATCTAACGACTTGGGTACAACAAGCCTGTCAATTTTTTTACATGCGATTATTGGCAATATTCTTTGCAAGTTCAGTGTTGTGACGTAGAGCTTACAAAGTGGAATGGACTCTATCTGCTACCCCCCCCCCCCCTCCCTTTGTGACAGTGCTGGGTGTCTTTGCTGTAAAACACGGTTATGACCAGTAGATGGCACTGAGGAGCATACCTGTTTCCTATGATAGTCAGCGCCATCTAGTGAGGATGAATTGCTAAACAGTACCTGCAGCTAGAAAGGTCAGTGAGGGCGCGTTTCAAAGTTTATTTAATGATTGTTAAGATTGTGTACATTTTTCAATGTCAATGGACTCTCTTCCTGCCCCATGTGACAGCAATAGCTGTCTTTGTGGCAAAACACCAAGTATCAGCTTTTGGCATGTGGGAGGGGAATAATTCACACGTACCGCCCCCTCATATGCTGAAATTCTGGATCTATCTCTTTGCTTCTATTGGCTGAACGGAGCAACGGGGGTGTGTTAAAAATATTGAAGACGGATATTAGAGCATGTGCAGTGTTATTTGGCTGTTACCTGTCTCTGGACTGGAGAATTTGGGGTTCTTCCAACAATCTGCCAGTGTGCTGGTTGATTTTCAAGGATCTGCAATGTACAGTGATAGCTCATGTGTTGGTTGGCCTCCTTTGTCCCTCTACCCTCAGTACCCCCATTCTGCAAATTTGGTGGCATCACGGTGGGATCTGATACCCCTGTTGTAGTATTGGTGGCAGCGGTGGGATAGATGACTAGCTGTCTGTCAGGTATTGGTGAGGGTGGAGTTTGACACCCCTGTTGTCACAGGGGAATGTATTGCTGGTGGGGTAGGCATTAAAGAGTGCCTGTGCTTTGCCTATGTAGAGGACATTTGAGGGGCAAAGAGGGGGTTTCCGCCAAATGAAAGACCTTCACTCCATATGGCAAGGATATGTCTTAGAATCCTGTATATAGAAAAGTAACATTTTTTACGAACTATATATGCGTAAGGGATCGCCGCTCTGCCCAACCAACCAGTGCAGTCAAATGGTAAATCACAACTTCAGACGCGTTTCGCCCCACTCACTAGGGCTTAGTCATTTCTTACTAACTGACATATAGTGGTGACTGGACAAAGGGGGGACACTACCATCCCAAGCACTGTCCACTCTCCTTCTTACCCAACAGATGGATCCGTTTCGGGCCCCTAGACAAATACAAGACCGGAGAGGAACACTCCATGCAGAAAGTGTCATCCTTTATTATTATAGAATGGCTCTCTGTGGGATTTTCCTCGACTGTCCCAGAGATCCAGGAACAGGAGTCGAGTTTTATGCCGTACCGCTTGCTGGGGATGAGAAAAAAAATCCGAGCTATTGCCTGTTTAAATATTTAGCACCTCCGCGTTGTGTTTTTCCTCTTATTATTTGAGCTGCGCCTCGTTCTACATGTACTTGTGGGATCGCAGCTTTGTCACCGTTATAAATATCCAACACGCGGGTTATCTCTTCTGATTTGCTGTGACAGCGCTGGAGACGGGCATGCTGGGAAAGATGGATATAATGGGCTCTTTCTCGCTGTAAAAATGAAAGGTTTAGTTTGGTATTTCGATACCCCGAGGGCCCCGCGTTCCCAAGGCGTGTGTGTGTCTGGATTTGATTTTCTGAGATACATAGGGAAGAGATCGGCTTATGGAAATACTTCCTATCAAAGCTTGTCAATGTATTATAAACCATGATTTGCTATCGTGTTTGCAATTCTTTGTGGATTGGGGCCAACATATTCCATACAATTTATGAACACCTGTCCATCACACCTACATGAGGTTGTTGCATGGCCTATTCCAATACCATGGCCTTCATAGAGTTGAGCCCATAGTGGCCATGGTATTGTTCATTATGGGTGACCACTGTGACAGCCAATCACAGTGTTCACATAATTAGGCAGACCTTCCCGCCTTCCAGGCAGTTAAAGTGGTTGTAAACCTCAGACATAAAATATGAACAAAGCATATAACTCTATAGAGTAGAGATCGACCGATTATCGGCAGAGCCGATATATCGAGGGTCGAGCTGCACTATCCAAGGTGGCCGATATTTCGGAAAGAGCTTGAGGCATCCCCCCGGTACAGGCGTCCATAGCCGACTGTCGGCTGTCTTGTAATGACAACCGATCTGGCTGAGAAGCTGTTCGCCTGTCATTACAAGGAGCGGGAGGGGACGTCCCCCACCCCCCTCCCATCCCACCGGGAGACCCAGGCAACCAGCCTGCATTGCTGCCGAAGACCCGATCAAAGCCGCATTCAGCTCTGATCGGGTCTCCATGGCAAAAAAAAACGGAAGTGATGTCATGACATCACTTCCGGGTACTGTCTGGCACCAGATTCAAAAAATGACAGCATTCAAAACAGCCAAACTTGGCGTTTTGAATGCTTTTAAGTGCAGAGGAGGGGTTTGGGGTCTTTTAGACCCCCCAGATCCCTCCATAACAGTACCTGTCAAATAAAAAAAATTAAAAATTTTCAAATGTATTAAAATATCGGCCGATACCGATACGCGATGACCAAAATATGGGCGGCAAGACCTTAGATGGTGTCAAAAAGATTTGGTGCCAAAGCTGGAAGGAGCCCGATGTCCCTTTAAGTGGGCTATTATGCCTGAGAGGCGGGAGGGTTGCCTGACTGTGTGAACACTGTGATTGGCTGTCACGATCGGGAGATGGTTCCACCTACTACCAATCATTACTAGAGACCACAACAGCTGGAGAGCCGTAGTTTGAGGATCCATGAATTAGGGTGTGCACCCCAAAGCTCCAACACACACGCCTTTCTCTGCAGCCTCAGCTGCACTGGACAGTGAATGACTGGGATGTGCTCTGTGCTGAGTGGCTTCCTGTTCATTTACAAACTGAAGCATAGTAAACACAATTTATTATGCTTCAGTTATGAATGAACCTAGTGAGTGAGTGTGTTCACTGTGTTCATTTAGAAAAGGAAAGAGCTGTTAAATGATATATTAAGTGGCCCCTTCCCCCATTCTCCATCCTAAAAACATCCTCCACAGCAGCTGGGGAAGAGGAGAGGAAGGAAGCCAGATGCTCTGGGGGGAGGGGCCAACATGGGGGAAGCCCAGGCAGTAGGGGGAATCAGCACCACACGTAGTGATTAGCGTGTACCCAGGCACACCTGGCACACCCCTTGCGCATGCCTATAGGAAGTTTATATTACCTAAAACTATTGCATTTCCATGTTCTGTGTACTGTGGGAGACCAGATATAGTGAATGCAGGCTCCTGGGTTTAGTAACACTTTAGGCCCGGTTTAGACCTCTGCAGCTGTGTCCTGTGTATAGGGCAGTCCATTCATTTCAATGGGCTGCCCTACTCACAGAAACGCGGGGAACAAAAGTGCCGACCCTTTTTTTAAAATCTTGCAGCACTAAACTACATGGGGCTACAGCACCATGTGGTTTGGCAAACGCAAAAGCACACCAAGATTGCTGATGCATAGGGGGTGCCGGTAAGAAGTAATGGCACCTCACATGTGCCTACTAAATTGCAGCACGTTTCACTGCGTGGTTTTGCATGTGCGCCCCAGCCGCAGAGATGTGAACCTAGCCTAGGGAAGTTTGACTGTAATTGGTAATTCAGAATTTAAAGAGAAAGGAAGGGACACCGTAAAGACTTCAGGAAGTACTTTCCCAGTGACCCTGTGAGGTGCCCTCTGGAATCTTGCTGCAGTGAATTACATAGAACTCAATAATATTGTATATGAAGTGAACTGATTTAGCACGGCTGCAGAGATTGTGTGGAAACTTCTCTACCTTGGTGCCTGGAATTGTAATTTTAGATGGGATTTGTCAGCAGCATATGATGTCCGTCTGTCCGCGCTTCATTAGTAGCCCCGCCCACTCCTGTCACATTACTTGGACAGCTGCCACTCATTACTGAACTTGCTATTTTTTGGTAAATCGATGGAAAGGGGGGGGGGGGGATATGAACGGACGCTGCAGGTGACACACAGACAGAAGAATCCCTTTGGGAAAATCCTCAGTTTGGCGGCGTTTAGGACGCGTCTGCGATTTTTTGGAACGGACGCAGCTTCTGTGAGCGCTGTGCTCGGCGTGCTCCTGTTTGTGTTAGGAAAGGTTACTGTGGAACTAGCATTAAATATTCTCCTTATCTGTCTCCACTGTGCTGAACGTCTGCTTCCAATTTTCCAATTTCCGTTCGCTAATTTAAAGCTGACCTCCAGGCAGATATGAAAGACACAAATGAATCCAGCTCTGTAATCATTAATACATCATTAAGTACAAGCTGTGCAACTACCTGGATCTGTTCTGGTATCGGCCTCTTGCAGCCTCTGCAAAGCAGAGCTCAGACTAGGAAAGGGAGAAGTCGCACAAGCAGCCAATCAATTCATTTGGCTGCATGGTGGTTTTGTGGTTGTTGGCACTTTTGCCTTGCAGCACTGGTGTCCGTGGTTCCAACTCCGGTCAGGACACTGCATGGAGTTTGCATGTTCTACCTGTGCTTGCTGGGAATTCCTTCCTAAGGCCAGGTTCACATACACTATATTATCAAAAGTATTGGGACGCCTGCCTTTACACGCACATGAACTTCAATGGCATCCCAGTCTTAGTCCGTAGGGTTCAATGCTGAGTTGGCCCACCCTTTGCAGCTATAACAGCTTCAACTCTTCTGGGAAGGCTGTCCACAAGGTTTAGGAGTGTGTCTATGGGAATGTTTGACCATTCTTCCAGAAGGGCATTTGTGAGGTCAGGCACTGATGTTTGAGAGAAGGCCTGGCTAATAGTCTCCATTCGAATTCATCCCAAAGGTGTTCTATCAGGTTGAGGTCAGGCCAGTCAAGTTCCTCCACCCCAAACTCGCTCATCCATGTCTTTATGGACCTTGCTTTGTGCACTGGTGCGCAGTCATGTTGGAACAGGAAGGGGCCATCCCCAAACTGTTCCCACAAAGTTGGGAGCATGAAATTGTCCAAAATGTCTTGGTATGCTGACGCCTTCAGAGTTCTCTTCACTGGAAAGAAGGGGCCAAGCCCAACCCCTTAAAACAACCCCAAACCATAATCCCCCCTCCACCAATTTATTTGGATCAGTACACAAAGCAAGGTCCATAAAGACATGGGTGAGTTAGTTTGGGGTGGAGGAACTTGACTGACCTGCACAGAGTCCTGACCTCAACCTGATAGAACACCTTTGGGATGAATTAATGTGGAGACTGTGAGCCAGGCCTTCTCGTCCAATATCAGTGCCTGACCTCACAAATGCGCTTCTGGAAGAATGGTCAAACATTCCCATAGACACACTCCTAAACCTTGTGGACAGCCTTCCCAGAAGAGTTGAAGCTGTTATAGCTGCAAAGGGTGGGCCAACTCAATATTGAACCCTGTGGACTAAGACTGGAATGCCATTAAAGTTCATGTCCGTGTAAGCCCACATCCAATTAGAATGATAGGCAAGTGTGACCGGCTCTCAGTGGAGATGATTCACACATGTCCGGGGTAGCCGTGGTCCGCATTCCGAAAAAGGTCCTGTGCGTGTTTGGGTCCAGGTTCAGGTGCGAATTCAGGCAAAAAGATTCTCACCTGAAACGGAGAACAGAAATGCACCGGACCCCGTGCTGTGACCTGCGGCCGCACATATATGAACCCGGCCTCAACTTACAATTGATCCACCTGGTGATGGTGAGAGCTTTGTCTGTATCCTTATAGTTTACTCTTCTTCCTCCCCCTTCTTCATCCTCAGAGCTCCCCGACACGGCAGGCTGCCATAATCCCAATTACATAGAGAGGCATTGCGGTTACATGTCAATGGGGGTCTTGCCTGTATTGATAAAAAAATCTTTCGGTGCAGCAAATGCTGATTGCCGAGAGTGACACGGGGAGAGGGGGTGAGGGGGCGAGGGGGCGTTCGGTGAATTGGATGGCATCAGATGATATAGAACCACTTCATCCTAATGTCCCCTGAGGGGGACTCTTTTACTAATTTAATCTGCATATTCATTATGACCATTTGCATAAGATCTATGAGGAGCACAAAGTCTTCCTAGGACAGACGCTTCTCACAGGTCTCATCTCATCTCATAAAATAGGAGGAATATTCCTCATTCCATGACAGTGGGCGGAGCCATGCAAATCATTTCTATATGTCCCAACAGCGGGATCAGAGATCTCACAAATTCTTAGTATGAAGGTTTATTGTATATTTTACTAATATTTGTGGGCTGAAAAAAATCTGTTTTATAAATGAATGAATGAATGAGTCCCTCCTTATATCCAGGAGTGCCCAGCAGAGTCCCCCCTTACATCCAGGAGTATGCCCTCCCCACCCCCTTATATCCAGGAGTCCACCCTCCCCACCCCCTTACATCCAGGACTACACCCTCCCCACCCCCTTACATACAGGAGTACACCCTCCCCATCCCCTTACATACAGGAGTGCACCCTCCCCACCCCCTTACATACAGGAGTGCCCCGCAGAGTTCCCCCTTACATCCAGGAGTACACCCTCCCCACCCCCTTACTTCCAGGAGTACACCCTCCCCACCCCCTTACATCCAGGAGTACACCCTCCCCACCCCCTTACATACAGGAGTGCACCCTCCCCACCCCCTTACATACAGGAGTGCCCCGCAGAGTTCCCCCTTACATCCAGGAGTACACCCTCCCCACCCCCTTACTTCCAGGAGTACACCCTCCCCACCCCCTTACATACAGGAGTACACCCTCCCCACCCCCTTACTTCCATGAGTACACCCTCCCCACCCCCTTACTTCCAGGAGTACACCCTCCCCACCCCCTTACATACAGGAGTACACCCTCCCCACCCCCTTACATCCAGGAGTGCCCAGCAGAGTTCTACCCTCACATCCAGGCGTTCTCAGCAGAGACCCCCCTTACATCCAGGAGGAGTACAGCCCCCCACCTCCTTACATCCAGGAGTGTCCATCAGAGTCATTCCCCCCCCCCCTTACATCCAGGAGTGCCCATCAGAGTCACTCCTCCCCCCACCCCCCCCCCCCCCCTTACATCTAGGAGTGCCCATCAGAGTCATTCCTCCTCCCCCCCTTACATCCAGGAGTGCCCATCAGAGACATTCCACCCCCCCCCCTTACATCCAGGAGTGCCCATCAGAGTCATCCCCCACCCCCCCTTACATCCAGGAGTGCCCATCAGAGTCTTCCCCCCTTTACATTCAAGAGTACAGAATCACACCCTTAAATCCAGGAGTGCCCATCAGCTTCCCCCCTTACATCCAAGGGTGCCCAGCAGAGTCCCTCTGTGCAGGCCCTTCTTGTAATAAAGACCGGTCATTGCTGCTCTCTCTCCTTGTGCAGGGGGACTGGTCTTGTCTCCTCCCCCTCCTGTAGTTTTCTAAGGGCAGCTTGTGGTGGGTGGAGTCTGCTGGGCCCCTCCCACATCTTTGCTCTCTCTGCACAGCTATGTACAGCGATTACAAGGTAATATCTGGGTTTACAAAGGTATTTGGCTCACACAAAATTGATTGATATTCTTTGTCGCTATGAATGATTATCTTTCAATGAAAATGTTTGTGCCTGGAGCTCAGCTGTAAAGTCCATGTGTGACCGGATGGGATTTAGGTTGTTTTCTGTATCCTAAACAGCTGTCATGTTTTCCATCAAATCCTGTTTTCACCTTTCCTCATCACTTTCCCCGTCTTCTCTCCATACAGCTTCAGCCAATATTTTATTGGCTGGGCTTACATCTTATTTCATGAAAAATAAAGTATAATTGGAGTATCCAGATTTCCAATGACCTTCTACTGCGCCTCTCTCCCAGCAAGCGCCCCGTGCTGACTTAACTCATCTTGTCACATGACCTTGTCCTAGGTGGAGGCCACAATGCAATCACAAACTAAATCCCATTTTATCAGGTGATCCGCCAGACAGAATGTTGGCAAAAATTACAGAACTTAAAGCTAAATTTTAATCTGCTTTTATTTTATCTTTTTTGGTTTTGTTTTAATTAAATTTAAATTCCATTCAAATTTATTCTATTTGAAATAAAAATTTTGGAAGATGGTTTTTATTCCATTATATTCTACTGTTTTATTTTCTATTTTAATTGTTTTGATTTCTATTATATTCAAATTCAAATGTATTCTTTTTGAAATTTGAATTTCTGAAGATGGTTATATTCTTTCTATTCTATTCTATTCTTTTTTCTATCCTATTCTTTTCTATTCTATTCAAATACAAATGTATTCCAATCTAAATTTGAATTTTGGAAGATGGTTCTATTCTTTCTATTCTTTTCTTTTTTTCTATTCTGTTCTTTTCTGTTGTATTCTAATTCAAATGTATTTCAATCATAATTCAAATTTTGGAAGATGGTTATATTCTTTCTATTTTATTCTATTCTTCTTTCTATTCTATTCTTTTCTATCCAGATCTATTCTTTTATTTTATTTTATATCCTATTCTTTTCTATTCTATTTGAATTCTATTTTATTCTATTTAAATTTCAGAAGATGGTTACATTCTTACTATTCTAGTCTATCGTTTTTTCTATTCTATTCTATCGTTTTTTCTATTCTATTCTTTTCTTTTCTATTCTTTTATTTTCTATTCTATTCTTTTTTAATCTATCCAAATTTATTCCATTTAAATCTTATTTTTTTCTATTCAAATTGATGGTTATACTCTTTCTATTTTATTCTATTCTCTTCTATTGTTTTTTTCTATTCTATTCTATTATTTTCTATTCTATTTCAGTTCCAATTTATTCTATTTAAAATTCAAATTTCAGAAGATGGTTATATTCTATTTTATTTTCTTCTATTCTTTTCTATTCTATTCTATTCAATTCTATTCCTTTGTTTTCTATTCTATTTTATTCTGTTCTTTTATTTTCTATTCTGCTTTATTCTGTTTTACTGCATTATTTTCTACTCTATTCTTTTATTTTCTATTCTGATCCTTTATTTTTCTATTCTATTTTTTTTTATTATTATTTTCTTCTCTATTTTTTTCTATTCTATTATTTTCTATTCTAATCCTTTATTTTATATTCTATTTTATTCTGTTCTTTTTTTTCTATTCTGCTTTATTCTGCCTAAGTGCCGGTTCACACTAGGGCGACCTGTGTGGCAACCTGGTCGCCTCACAGGTTGCCGCAGGTCGCCTCCCATAGGGAAGCTGCGGACCCGTTCTAATAGAAAAAGGGTCCGGAGCTTCTTTGGGGCGACCCGGAGGCGAACGCCATAGACTTCAATGTTATGAAGTCCGTGGCGGCCGCTCCGAGGAAGTAGCGTCGCTGCAATGTGAACCGGCGCTTACTCTATTCTTTTGTATTCTATTCTTTTATTTTCTATTCTATTCCTTTCCATTTTTTTTATTTTATTTTCTATTCTATTCTATTCTTTTATTTTCTATTCTATTTTATTGTATTCAGAAATTCTAATCAAATTCAAAAACGTTTGGATTGTTTCAATGCATTTGAAATTCGTTACTATAGTATTTAACAGAAATAACAAAAAATGTGTCTGAATTTCGATTTGGATTGAAACTCATCAGTGTACGGCTTATGTCCCAACAAAAGACAGGCTGATAGGACAAGAGAGAAAAGTGACATATAGTAATAAAAGTGTGTGACTGTGTAAGGACAATAGAGTAAAAGCTCTTCTGGTGCAGAAAATGATGTGCCCGACTCACTCTTCTCTGTAGAGCACTATAAAATATGTCATAGCTATATACAGTAGATGTCTAATAATAATAGTGTGTGACTGTGGTGGGACATTAGAGTGTAAGCCCCTCTGGTGCAAAGTCTGATGTATATATTTCATTATGTGTACATTATATATGTGCTAACAAAGGACAAGCTGATAGGAGGGGAGAGCGGAGTGACAGATATATCAGCAGATCAGTGTACTGCACATGTACTAACAAAGGACAGGCTGCTAGAAGGGGAAAGCGGCGTGACAAGGAGATGAGCTCATCCACTATGCTACTTCTCCTTTCACTGCCCAATCACAGGCTTAGGAAGGGACAAGACCTGTAAGTGTTACTGAACTGCAGCAGAAAAAAAAAAATCAGGTCTCCTGTGCTGCCAGACAGGACTGTGCAGTGTGGCAGAGCTGTGTAAATCTCAGGACTGGATGGACATAAATAAAATAGCCCCCATATATGTATTTTATCTGCATATTTAGCTTTAAGTTTGGAGTTTTCTCAGGACTTTACTGTCATATTTCTCTGCCATCCGCCGCGCTAATCTAATCATCTCCAGAGAAGACGTATTGTTTCTCCTATACAATCAGGTCTAATAATTGATGTATGAAAGTGCCTTAATCACTTCAGTATTGGCCGGCGGCTGTTTAGGCCATAATTTTTAATCCATAGAAAAGCAAAAACTCCGTTATTTACAGGCAGACACCTAGCGTGAGGATAAAATATGAAAATGGCGCTGTGCTTCCCGTATGGCAAGCCCAAGCCGCCGCCCGACAACTTTTCAGAATTTCTCCCGATGTCAGGAGCCGCTAATGGAATTTGTATGGAACATGACGTCTTAATATTTCATACGAAAGATACATTTCAAAAAATAATAAAATCAAAGCTGGTGATATGAGGCCGGGACGGCGTAATCACATTTCGCGGAGCGGGATCGCACTTTTGCTGGGGAACGAATGAGAAAGTATTATATTTTTCCTGCTAGTATATTTTATGACAGTTGTGCATTATTAAAATCTCCCTAGTACAGTGGATTTATACCGAGGACTGGGGCGCCGGGACTGCTGGATTGTTATAGTGAGGATTCATTTATTGTTAACCCTGTAGCGTAGATATAGCGCGCTCCGCGGACAATGGGATTGGTCATATGACCCGTGTTCTCCAGAACCGTCTAGGGATATACAAATCTACGGACAGAACCAAATCTTAGGATTGAATTACAAGTTCCTGAGCAATTGAAGAAGTTATATTATCAAAAATAGAGCTCCAGTATTGGTCATGTTACTTCTAGGGGCCAATAGGAAATCGTGTGACCTCTGTACAGCGCTGTGGAATATGTTGGCGCTATTTAAATGAATAATAATGCTAGCGTGTGACTGCGGTGGTACATTAGAATGTAAGCTCCACTGGTGCAGAGACCGATGTGACTGGCTTGGTGTTCTTTGTAGAGCACCTTGGTATAGGTCAGAGCTATATAAATGTATAATAATAGTGTGTGAGTGTGATGGGACATTAGAGTGTAAGCTCTTCTGTTACAGAGACTGACATGGCTGGCTCAGTATTCTCTGTACAGCAATACAGAATATGTCAGAGCTATATACATGAATAATAGTGTGTGACTGCGGTGGTACTTTAGAATGTAAGCTCCTTTGGTGCAGAGACTGATGTGACTGGCTCAGTATTCTCTGTACAGCACTACAGAATATGTCAGACCTATATACATGAATAATAATAATAGTGTGTGACTGCGGTAGTACATTAGAGTGTAAGCTCCTTTGGTGCAAAGACTGATGTGACTGTGTTATTTGTACAGCACCTTGGTATATGTCAGAGCTATAAAAATGTATAATAATAATAGTGTGTGACTATGGTGGGACAGTAGAGTGTAAGCTCTTCTGCTACAGAGATTGACATGACTGGCTCAGTATTCTCTGTACAGCACTGTGGTATATGTCAGAGCTATATAAATGTATAATAATAATAATAATAATAGTGTGTGACTGTGGTGATACATTAGAATGTAAGCTCCTTTGGTGCAGAGACTGATGTGACTGGCTCGGTGCTATTTGTACCACACCTTGGTATACATCAGAACTATATAAATGTATTATAATAATAATAGTAGCGTGTAATTATGGTGGAGACATTAGAGTGTAAGCTCCACTGCTACAGAGACTGGTGTGTTTGGCTCAGTGATCTCTGTACAGAACAGCGGAATATGTCAGAGATATATAAATGTATAATAATAATAGTGAATGACTGTGGTGGGACATTAGAGTGTAAATTTTTATTTATTAAAAATCTCACAAGCATAATATAAACATATTTACATATATACAAAATTAAATAAATATATAAGCAAAAATAGCTTACATCAGCATAGAAACAGAAAATTATTACTATCATGACTAAACTCAACAAAGCCCTAACCTCCACCTAAACACCCCCTCAGGCTAAGAAATGATTACATATTTATCGCATGAATGCAGCCTTTTTTCAAAAATTCAATCTTATAAAAATCTTGGGGACGTGAAAGGACAGAAAGAAAAGCCCCACACCCAGAGACTGACAGACAGCAGCTACAAGAAGCTGACATTTCTCCACACCTTTGCCCAGGCTCCCGGCCGCCACCTGTCCTTCTCAAGAACCTGAATCTTCCCAACCTCACCCAGAATGTTGCGCACCACCACCTCAACAGGAGGACTTTTTTCCGAGTGGAAACCTGACACAGTGCATTCCACGTGAAGTAACGGACTACTAAGCTAACTAGAAAAAGTGTCTCGAAATCAAAATCCCGATGTGTCTCAAAACACCCGTACGACCACTCCGCATAACTTAAGCGGGAAATGAAAGGGATACCCAGAGCCCCACCCACCCCTTATAGATTTCTATATTGAAGGGGCACTGAAGCAAGAAATGGTTCATAGTCTCATCCACACTGCCACACTCCACTCTTGGACATCCACGGTTCTCCACAGAGCGATGCTTCAAGTTGCCCTTCACATAGAGTCTGCCATGGAAGGAGAGCCAGGCCAAATTCCGAAACTTCAAAGGGATTCTCTCCAGATTCATCAAACGCAGACCCTCCCTCATAACAGTGCCTTGGCAATCCCTCAAGGCCAGTGGCTCGTTAAAGGCAGATTCAACAACCCTCCTCTCCAGGGCCTTCCTAGGAAGAGACTTAATTTCCTCCGCCGTCACTCGCCACTGCCAAAGCATCTTCAGGCATGGAGCAACGTAAGCCGGGAGCTTACCATGTCGGACCCTCAAGCTTTTCAGTGGCCCACCATTCTCCCAACTTCGCAGAAAAGGCCTAAACCAGGACTGAAAAATACCAACCCACCCAGGCGGTTCCTCTGCCAGCATGTTACCAAAATTATGTTTCAAAAACATCAGAGAAAATAATATCACCGGGTTGACCATACCTAAGCCACCCATCCGCCTGGGAAGATAGGTTACAGACCTCTTAATGAGATTCAGTTTGTGCCCCCAAAACAGATGGAAAAAACAGCTGTAGATCCTTGCATAGAGAGACACTGGCAAAACACAGACAAAGAGACAAGAACTCACTGCTCAAAGTAGTGTAATTGCCTGATGACTCACACAGGTGCATGCCTCGGCTCGCCTCCGTGAAAACTTGATAAAGGAAAAGGAATTGGCAGCACTCCAGGTTGAGTCAAAATCCAGATTTATTGACTGGACATCCAAATTATGACAATCGTGACAAGGTAGACGCGTTTCACACACTGACTGTGCTTAATCATGACCAGTAATGATTAAGCACACAGTCAGTGTGTGAAACGCGTCTACCTTGTCACGATTGTCATAATTTGGATGTCCAGTCAATAAATCTGGATTTTGACTCAACCTGGAGTGCTGCCAATTCCTTTTCTTTTATCAAAACGCAGACAAAGCTGACATACAGAAATACTGGGATCAGGTAAGTCAATCCTTTCCCTGTAAGAGAGTTTCCATTCCTTCCAGCTGGCAACCTTGGCATCGGCATCTTGTAGCCTGCTTTCCCAATTTACAAGGCCGTAATCGCCGGGACCAAATTTGATGCCTAAAACTTTAATTTCCTGTCGGGGCTCTGGGAAGGTGTCCGGAAGCTCAAAGACATTGCCTTCTTCTCCCATCCAAAAAACTTCACTCTTATCCGGATTGATCTTTGAGCCAGATGCCTCAGCATAATGCTCCATCACTGAGACCACCTCCTCCGCCTCCTCCGTCCCAGAGATGAAAACAGACATGTCATCAGCATAGGCCACAACCCTCAAAGGGGGCTCACCAGGAATGCCCCAAGGCACCCCCCCACAACGGTCCACACTCTAATCTCCTGATGAAGGGATCGATTGCGAACGCGTATAGCAGAGGAATTAAAGGACACCCCTGACGCACACCCGAGCCAACCTCAAAGGGCTGTCCAATCCAACCATTCACAAGCATGAAGCTTTCAGCTCCTCTGTACAAAGTCTTCAGAACATTAGACATTCAGACATTAGACATCAGACATTAGAGTGTAAGCTCCTCTTGTGCAGAAACTAATGTGTATTGCTCATTCTTTTGTATAATAATAATAGTGTTGTCACTATGGTGGGGACATTGGAGTGTAAGCTCCTCTGGTGCAGAGACTAATGTGTATTGCTCATTCTTTTGTATAATAATAATAGTGTTGTCACTATGGTGGGGACATTAGAGTGTTTGGAAGTCCCCATGTTTGACCCACATTATTCTCTGGCCGCCCCATCCTGAATCTGATCATCTTTCCAGATAAACTCTGATCCCGGCTTTGTGATGTGTCTGGCAGGCTTCTGAAGCCAGCACTGTATTCCTGGTGTACATTCTAATTAGTCACTGCAGTTGTTTTATGGCTTTGTGATGTTTCCTGGCTGTGTAGAGTAAGCTTCCTTTTATGATGATTTTATGGCTTTTTCATTTCACTTTGAAAGAACTAGAATATCAGATAAAATTCTTCCTTCACCAAGGATAATTGTTTTCCCCCGATTTTCAAAGAGAGAGAAAGTCAGTCCTGAGCCCCCCAGTCACGGTTGGATGGAGCGTGGGATGGAGTTCAGCAGAAGGCTAGATTGTCCTCCTGAACAAGGCTATTCATCCTGGGAGGGCGGCCTTTCACTGAGGACTCGTCACCTCTATCAGATGTTCTCACTAGGGCAGCCCATAGATGAGTCTTTATTTTTTTTTTTCATTCAACCAACGGGTTGAAAAAAAATAACCAAAACTCCCCCATTGAGACACTTGATGTGGACAGGGGAATCCTCTTCACTGTCACATACACTGATCAGCACTGTCGGCTACAGCTGTTTGAGTGCGAAGGACAGCAGGACGTTTGCGCAGAAGCTGATCAGTAGATCGACTTCTGTAAAATCTCTCTGCCCAGGGCTGCTGTTAGAAACCACAGGGTCCCATACAGCTGACCTGACAGCCCCCCCCCCCCCTCGGCCAGAAGTGACTGAGGACATAGATTCATCAGTCTCTTTCTTTGCAGCCTCAGCTGCAAAGATGAGTGAATAGGAAGTGCTCTGAAGCTTCTAGCTCATTCACAAACCGAAGCATAGTAAACACAGTTTACTGTGCTTCAGTAAAGAATTGACAGGAGTGATTGGTACCGAAAGGATGGAGCCAATAAATTATATATAGTATTTACCAGCCCGTTCCCCTACTTTCCATTCTGAAACACCCCCCTGTGTGCCTGCAACAGCTGCAAGCAGGAAAGGAGAGAAGGGAAGCCAGCAGCCTTGGGGAGGAAAGGGAGACACAGGAGGGCCTGTATAGCAGATGGAAGGGGTGCATGTGCTAGAACCACTCCCCTGCAGTCCAGCCAGAGGGAGAAGCAGGCAGCGTTGCAGGGGGAGTCAGAAGAGGATCAGTGTCTGCAATAAGACAGTACAGCCAGCCCTCCTGCTCAGCAGGTGACTGAGCCCCCCTTTTGAATTGATGGGGCCTGGGCCCAGTACAGGAGGGCTGTCTGTACTGATTTATCAGCAGCCCTGTCCCTGCCCATACATGAATCAAAATTCTGCTGGTCCCTGCTGAACTGGCGGTATTTAGATCCATTTATGGCCATCTTAAGGTGTCATTAAACCCAGACCGGGGAAAACTCTCAATACATGCTATATCATTATTATTATTATACAGGATTTATATAGTGCCAACAGTTTGCGCAGCGCTTTACAACATAAGGGCAGGCAGTACAGTTACAATATATTTCAATATAAGTGTTCATACTCACAAAGCCACTAAAGCATTTGTTTTGTGTAGAGTAAAATATACCTGGTTGATTCTGCCTTCAGCTGTTCCTTCTATCTTTTGTGTGTCCCCATTGCAGGTTGAGTAGGCCAGCTGGTGTTCTCTACGGAGCATGCACAATTTCAGTTCCCTTCTAAGATGATTAAGCATGTAATTTGAGTGTGACACGCGTTAATAGCTTGTCCTGCTTTGCTTCTCTTCTTTTTATTTGCATCAATCCACTGGTGGTGTGTCGCCAATTTCTTCTTTATCTTGGACATTCTACAGTGATGGGCCAAGGGTAGAGTATGCTGATTGATTACGTTCATTAAGAAACTCACAAAAAAAGTTTAGTTTTATTATAAATCAGTATTAAATATATCTAATGTAATTGCTAATATAGCACTGTCCCCTAGGGAGCTGCTGAAGATTACACTTTAAGGATTCCCCTGGGGGGTTACCCGTAGCAACTGCAAGCAGAAATCTTAGTACTTTTCTATTCTTGGCTCAGTCAAAGACCAGTCCAGGGGTTGTTTTTGTGGTTTTATTGTAATTGGGATGGGAGAAGGGATGAGTGGGATACTCCAACCGTTAACTATTCACAATGCTGAGGACTCTAAACTTCAGAATGCGGCAAGGCCGCTACTTCATCCTGCCACTTGAATGAAGATGAGGTAAGTGTTTCTAAAGTACTTTCTCTTCAGGGTACTCCCCAGGTACCCCCTTTCTCTCTGGGCTAGCTGACACCTGTCCACTGACTCTACACTCTGGAGTGGTCCCCTTCCTGGGCAGACCCCTGGGCAAGCTTCTCTGTATTCAGGGACACTGTTTTTCTAGATTCTCCAATGCCCCAACTCCTGTAGTCAGCTTCTCCTGGACCTCTGGGTTCAGTCTCACACCATTGGTACACCAGGCTGACTGCCTGTGACCACCACCAACTGTTGCAGAAGAGGAGGCAGCCGCCACTCTCCTTCTGGGACCTGGCTTCCCGCCCAAAGACCTTTACCTCAACTGCCCGTGGCTTTTTATACCCTGTCCCATAATGCACCACTGTCTGTGCCAACCCACTGGGACAGTACAAAAAACCTGTGTATCATTGGTCAGGTTTCCTCCAGCACCCAACGTTCCTCCCCATTGGATCAGCTAGGTACACTCCCTAGGACCAAATGAATACACACTGGGCACACCAGACAGACCTGACTACCAATCCTGCTCCCTGATAAGCAGAGTGCACAAATATTTTACCTGCTGCGTTTCTGTTAAGCAGCGAAAGCCAAAAACTCTTACCTAGCACCTGACTAGGAGGGTGCTACATCTAATACCTGTAAAGCTGGTGTCGGCAACCAGTTTATCGCAATCTACCTGTCGATCGCGGGCAGCTGACAGGTAGATCACGATCAGGACTGTGCTGATGCTTCCATCAGTCTCCACCGGCACTGCTTTCCTTTCACTAGCAGAGCGGAATGAGAGGCAGCACAGTGCTGGATAGAGGGCAGGAGCACGGACAGCCGCTGTAAGGTAGGAGAGCGCTACCTACAGCTGTGTGTTGTCAACACTTCTTTGGGGGCGTCAGACGAAGCAGTTATAGAGGGGCTGAGGACATGACTGGGGGGGGGGGTGCAGAGGATACTGCTATGGGGGAGGGAGGGAACTACAGAGGGGGCGGGCTGAAGGCACTACTGAATTTATGGTTCAATAGACTTCAATTGGGAAGCATGTAGTGCGTTTTTATCGTGTTTTTGCCGTGATTTTGCAGCAATTTGCATTTTGCGATTTTTAATCTGCCCAACAACAGATTAAAAAATAAAGCATAAAAACTAAAAACTCAAATCGGGGCAAAATCAAGGTAAAAAACACTGCAGAAATGCTCAAAAGCAACATGCATAGGTGTGAATCAAACCTAAAAGAGACCGTTATGGAGATAATGGGGAAACTGGGATTTGGGTCCAATAGAGGAACAGTCCGGAGTGCTATTTGTGTATTTAGGATGACATATTTATTATAAGCGCGCAAAAGATACATTTCCTGCAGATGGGAAGAGAAGGCTCCAAGATAGAATGGGTTTGCCTGACTGTGAGTGTGTGGATGGGCTGCACACATAACAGGTCTTTACCAGACAGTTCTTGCCTGAAGAAAAGATGATCCAAAATACGAGCTGTACATGATAACAGTCTATCTAGTAAGAGCACAGCGAAAGATGAAGGCAGAGTTTGGAATTGAAACAAAAACTCTTGGGGGTGTTTCAAGCTGCAGTGAAACTAATGATCAGCAAAGAAGAAGTATCTGCAAAGTCACTGAAGAGCCATAAAGGTGAATTCAGAATCATAAAGGTGACTGGGGAGCCATAATGGTGGCTGTAAGGTCATGTTGCTGTGCAGCTACAGGGGTGATTGTAGCGTCATAGAGATGAATGTAGATTCAAGGCTGCAGAGCCATAAGGTTACAGAGAGAACTGTGGAGCTATGAAGGTGGTTGTAGGAATATAGAAGCAACTGTAGTGTCATGTAGTGTAGTGTAGGGTGTAGTAGTATTATAACGTAGTGTGGTAGTCGTAGTATAGTGTAATGTAGTGTAGTGTAGTGTGTAGTAGTATTATAATGTAGTGTGGTAGTCGTAGTATAGTGTAATGTAGTGTAGTGTAGTGTGTAGTAGTATTATAACGTAGTGTGGTAGTCGTAGTATAATGTAATGTAGTGTAGTGTAGTGTGTAGTAGTATTATAACGTAGTGTGGTAGTCGTAGTATAGTGTAATGTTGTGTAGTGTAGGGTGTAGTAGTATTATAACGTAGTGTGGTAGTCGTAGTATAGTGTCATGTAGTGTAGTGTAGGGTGTAGTAGTATTATAGCGTAGTGTGGTAGTCGTAGTATAGTGTCATGTAGTGTAGTGTAGGGTGTAGTAGTATTATAACGTAGTGTGGTAGTCGTAGTATAGTGTAATGTAGTGTAGTGTAGGGTGTAGTAGTATTATAACGTAGTGTGGTAGTCGTAGTGTAGTGTAATGTAGTGTAGTGTAGAGTGTAGAAGTATTATAACGTAGTGTGGTAGTCGTAGTATAGTGTAATGTAGTGTAGTGTAGGGTGTAGTAGTATTATAATGTAGTGTGGTAGTCGTAGTATAGTGTAATGTAGTGTAGTGTAGGGTGTAGTAGTATTATAACGTAGTGTGGTAGTCGTAGTGTAGTGTAATGTAGTGTAGTGTAGAGTGTAGAAGTATTATAACGTAGTGTGGTAGTCGTAGTATAGTGTAATGTAGTGTAGTGTAGGGTGTAGTAGTATTATAATGTAGTGTGGTAGTCGTAGTATAGTGTAATGTAGTGTAGTGTAGGGTGTAGTAGTATTATAACGTAGTGTGGTAGTCGTAGTATAGTGTAATGTAGTGTAGTGTAGAGCAGTGTTAATTTCGTCGACTAAAACCGACTAAAACGTTTTCGTCGACTAACACAATTCAGATGACTAAAATACGACTAAAACTAAAATGGCATTTTAGTCTTAAGACTAAAATACGACTAAAACTAAACTGGCATTTTAGTCAAAAGACTATAACTAAAACTAAATCGAAATTTGCTGCCAAAAATTAACACTGGTGCATGCTCAAAGCATAAATAATAACATATTAGATTTTTCACTCCAGGACCAGCAGTAGTATATAATGAGTTTGGAAATTGTAGAGAAATGCTTAAATAATGCATTACAAATTACAATTGAACTACACCCATTTGATTATAGATGACTAAAATTAGTTTTAGTCTACTAAAATGTAGGGCGTTTTAGTCGACTAAAATATACTGGAGTTTTAGTCGACTAAATAC
This sequence comes from Pelophylax lessonae, assembly GCF_965119305.1. Taxonomy (NCBI): domain Eukaryota; kingdom Metazoa; phylum Chordata; class Amphibia; order Anura; family Ranidae; genus Pelophylax; species Pelophylax lessonae. The sequence continues at coordinate 55,181,075 of NC_138776.1, read as the reverse complement.
GACTAAAACTAAAACACTTGCAGAAGACTAAAATAGGACTAAAACTAAAATGCCATTTTAGTCCTAAGACTAAGACTAAAACTAAATTGAAATTTGCTGCCAAAATTAACACCGGTGTAGAGTGTAGTAGTATTATAACGTAGTGTGGTAGTCGTAGTGTAGTGTAATGTAGTGTAATGTAGGGTGTAGTAGTATTATAATGTAGTGTGGTAGTCGTAGTATAGTGTAATGTAGTGTAGTGTAGGGTGTAGTAGTATTATAACATAGTGTGGTAGTCGTAGTATAGTGTAGTGTAGGGTGTAGTAGAGTTTTAAAGGTGACTGTGGGATCAAAGAGATGAATCCATGGTCATAGAGATATGGTAGGAACTGTAGATTCAGAACCATAACTGTGTTATAGAGGTGACTGTACAGCTATAAAGATGGCTAAAGTCATAGACATAACTGCAGAGACATGGAGGGGGCTGTAGAACAATAATAATGAGTGAGTAATAGCGATGAATACAGAGAAATAGAGGACACAAAAGAGTCATAGAGATGACTGCTGTACAGTACTATCATAAAGCTGAACACAGGGTCATAGAGATGACTGTAGGATCATGACTAGGACATAACTGATGTCCTCAATCCACTTACAAACAGGGAACGTTATTCCCCCTATTCTCTCTTATCCCATATGCCTAAAATGATCAGACCGCAACTCTTTGGAGTGAAAATTGGCCTTAGCAACCATTTATTAACAAATAACCAAGATAAAAAAAAAATCCTTAAAACGGAAATATAATAACAATAATAACCAAGAATGTCGGTCTTTGGAGACACTAATAAACCAACAGCCAAATACAGGTTGGTATCACCAGCCACAGAACACTGGCTCCAGGACAATCCCACCTTTCCGCCAATACCTCCATTTCTGAAAATTCCTGATTAACCTAGCATTAAATGGTCCTTACGCTGATGTAACACAGTCAATTTTGAACACCTCCAAAGACCCTTACTTGCTCATCCATGTCTTTATGGACCTTGTTTTGTGCACTAGTCCAAATCATTTCATGGAGGGGGGATTATAGTGTGGGGTTGTTTTTCAGCGGTTGGGCTTGGTCCCTTAGTTCCAGTGAAAGGAACCCTTACGGCCTCAGCATACCAAGACATTTTGGACAATTTCATGCTCCCAACTCTGTGGGAACAGTTTTGGGATTGCCCCTTCCTGTTCCAACATGACTGCGCACCAGTGCACAAAGCAAGATCCCCAAAGACATGGATGAGCGAGTTTGGGGTCGAGGAACTTGCCTGGCCTGCACAGAGTCCTGACCTCAACCTGATAGAACACCTGTGGGATGAATTAGAGCGGAGACTGTGAGCCAGACCTTCTCGTCTAACATCAGTGCTTGACCTCACAAATGCGCTTCTGGAAAAATGATCAAACATTCCCATAGACACACTCCTAAACCTTGTGGACAGCCTTCCCAGAAGAGTTGAAGCTGTTATAGCTGCAAAGGGTGGGTCAAGTCAATATTGAACCCTACGGTCTAAGACTGGGATGCCTTTTAAGATGATGTGTGTGTAAAGGCAGACGTCCCAATACTTTTAACAATTTAGTGTGTGTGTATGTATATATATATATATATATATATATATATATATATATATATACAGTATATATATATATTTTATATATGTATATATATATATATATATATATATATATATATATTTTATATATATATATATATATATATAGAGAGAGAGAGAGAGAGAGGGAGAAAGAGATGGGGGGGGGGGGGGGACTGTAGATATAAAGATGTATATATAAACCTATGGAGCTATCTCTGTAGACCTATAGAGGTTACTTTAGACCTATAGAGGTGCCTGTAGACTTATTGAGGTTACTGTAGATCTACAGAGCTCATTGTAGACCTATGGAGGTGGCTGAAGAGCTATGGAGCTGATTGTAGACCTATGGAGGTGGCTGAAGAGCTATGGAGGTGATTGGAGACCTATGGAGGTAGCTGAAGAGCTATGGTGGTCACTGTTGACTTATAAATATGACTTTAGACCTATAGAGGGGACTGTAGACCTTTAGAGGTGAATGTAGACTTATAGAGGTGGTTGTAGACCTCTAGAGGTGACTGAAGAGCTATGGAGGTGATTGTAGACCTATGGAGGTGGCTGAAGAGCTATGGAGGTGATTGTAGACCTATGGAGGTGGCTGAAGAGCTATGGAGCTGATTGTAGACCTATGGAGGTGGCTGAAGAGCTATGGAGCTGATTGTAGACCTATGGAGGTGGCTGAAGAGCTATGGATGTGATTGTAGACCTATGGAGGTGGCTGAAGAGCTATGGAGCTGATTGTAGACCTATGGAGGTGGCTGAAGAGCTATGGAGGTGATTGTAGACCTATGGAGGTGGCTGAAGAGCTATGGAGGTGATTGTAGACCTATGGAGGTGACTGAAGAGCTATGGAGGTGATTGTAGACCTATGGAGGTGGCTGAAGAGCTATGGAGGGGACTGTTGACTTATAAATATGACTTTAGACCTTTAGAGGTGAATGTAGACTTATAGAGGTGGTTGTAGACCTCTGGAGGTGACTGTTTCTCTACAGAGATACATTTAGACCTATGGAGGTACATTTAGACGTATGGAGGTGCATTTAGTCCTATGGAGGTGCCTGTAGACCTATAGAGGTTAATGTAGACCAGTATAGGTGACTGTAGACCTATGGAGCTAACTGTAGATTTATAGAGATGACTGTAGATCCCCAAGAGTCATAGAGGAGACTGTTTATTTATGGCAGTCTTGGCAGAGTCAGGGAGGTGACCGTACAAACTCCCCATTTGTGTGTTTTTGTTCTTGTTGAGAATAATTGTTTTGTTGCCGTTGTTTGCCCAGAAGATGTTTAATTGTTGCTGTGCGCGAGGATTAGTTTTGGCACAGCTCACCGAGACTCTGAGCCAGGAAAAGTCTTCTTTGGGTGACAGTAATAAATTCACAGAGTCTGCGCTACAACTGTCACGAGGCGGCTCTGGAACAGCCTTCAAAGCCAGAGAGGCATAGAGTTCTGCCAGGCTGAGATAAGATAAAGAGGCTGCCAGGGGGAGGTGGCTTTTATATCTAGCCAGATTGTGTCAGAATGATTATTCGTCCCGAATACACCAATCTGATGAAGTCGAGTCATGTAACTGGAATTTATCAGTGATTATTCCACAGATAGGAAAGAGGCATTTTATAATGGTGTGAACTCTGGAGCATGTGTACATACTAGGGAATCTATCGGGGCATTTTATGATAGGTGTATCGTGGGTATGTCCAGAAATTACCAATATTTACCCCAAACCTCCTTCTCCACCTTTAGAGCATGCCCCTTCATCATTTTTTTCACAGTTTTTGTAATCACCAGGCTTATACAATTTTTCAAGGGACTTATAATGGGAGGTCAGTTCCTATTGATATAGGCTAGTTTTTTTCAACCAGGGGGCCTTCGGGTTTCTTCAGGTGGGCTTTGGCAAAATTCCTAAAAATTGCCCAAAAACTGTATACAGGCCAGCAGGTGGATGAAGCCTGCCTTTAAGTTACAAAAAGCCACAGGTTTTCATTGTGCACCATTACAACCTTCCAGCCGCTGGGTTCCAACATCCAGTGATGTCATCATCAGTTGTTAAGAGGGGCATCAGCATCCCTCCCCTGCCCCTGTCCACCAGCATTGGGGTTACATTAGCTGAATAAAGGAGAGAAACCTTGCAGTACTAGTCAGTACCAGAATGCAAAGGTGTGTTTGCTTTGAAATAATACAAGAATTTTCCCCCGGACTAACTGTGGATCATTGTGGCGCCCACGGTTTTGCCGCTTACCAGTCATTTTCTATATTCCTCTCTTTCCCTGTGAACTATGTATACGGGAGACTTGGCACTCCTCCTTCGGGGAATACCGTTTTAATCGACAGCCCAGTTATCTCTATAGGAGGACTTCCTTTGTCAGGTACCTTTACTGAATGATGATGATACTTTATATAGAAATTGAACTTTTTCTGAATATGTTTTTACCTGCATAATACTAAATGCAAATTTATTTATATAGGTATAATTAGTGGTCTAATTAGTGTATTGAACTTTGGTTGACCCCTGAAGAAGGGTATTATACCCGAAACGCGTAGGGTCCGGTCCGGTTCTCTCCACCAATGGTACCTAGGAGTCTTCTGTATGGAAACTGGTCTGTCCTTGCATGCAATTTTAATTTTGTGTATATCCAGCGTGTTGTTGGGTATATATAATTATGTACATTTAGTTATTGTTGGTTTTTTCTATGTATAATAAAAATGAATTTTAAATACCTCATTGCACAATTCTTTCAGTGTTTCAGTGGCATTTAAAGTCCCAAACCATCGGGGGTACCCTCTTTGTAAATAATAAATCACCTCTAAAGATGGGTGTCCTACACGGGTTGATATTGCTGCTTTATGTAAAACTAAAAGTTTAATTTTTTATATTTTAGAATGGGGTGCCCCGAGATTCTGCGTGATTTTAAAGGGTGCCTTGAGATTGCCCATAATTTTAAAGGGTGCATTGACTGAAAAATGTTGAGAAACGTTGTTAAAGGCACATCCCCAGAACTACTGCATCCAAGTGCCCTTTTCCTACACCAAGTGGCTTAGCTCTTGGGGGCAGTGGTGTATTTTGGTTTTGTGCTGCCCTAGGCAAGACTAAAATTGGGCGCCCCCCCCCCCTTCCCACCTATGTAACTTTTCCCCACTCCTTCTTTTTTAATGGATGTGGCTCCCTCCAAAATTAAAGGACTACAAGTCCCAGCATGAACTCCTGAGATCTCACGAGAGAGGGGGTGGGTGAGGGAGAGAGAGAGGGGGTGGGTGAGGGGGGATGAGAGAGAGAGAGGGGGGTGAGAGAGCAAGAAAGGGGGGTGAGAGAGAGACAAAGAGAGAGAGACAGAGAGAGGGGGTGAGAGAGAGAGAGATAGAGAAGGGGTGAGAGAGAGAGAGAGAGAGAGGGGCGAGAGAGAGAGAGAAGAGGGGTGAAAGAGAGAGAGGAGGGGTGAGAGAGAGAGCGAGAGGGGGGGGGGTGAGAGGGGCGGTGAGAGAGAGGGGGGATGAGAGTGAGAGAGAGGGGGGAATGAGAGAGGTGGCTCTAGCAACCAGTGGCCAATAGAGACTCAGGTGGAGGGGGGGCAGTTTCTTTGCTGCCCCCCTGCAAAGTGCCGCCCTAGGCCTGGGCCTTGTTGGCCTAGGCCAAAATACAGCACTGCTTGGGGGTCAAGGTGGCAGCATTGTTTTGCTGGGAAAGAAATGGAGAGGAACAGAGAGGGGCACACTGATTGGCATTTTATGTTTTGTTGCTGTGGACAAGCTGCCTAGCTTATACAGTTTTAATCTTCACATACAAATTATGCTTTCTGATTTTGGAAAGACAATAAAGCTGGTTGCAGCATGTTTGAGTCTTAGTTGAGGTTGTCTATCTCAAGAAATCAAGATCATGGCTGCTGCCCTTACAAATTGCACAGTAAGGTCCTACCTTACTGGATATTAATGAATAGATTGTTTAGGCCCTCACACTGCATAGATATTGGTAAAATGTGCTGATTGAACAGATCTAAACTAAAGATTTCCATGTGGCTCAGGCAGATAACAGCAAATGAGGTCCATCTGGAATGATAAAGATCAGACAAATTAAAAAAACCTTCAAATTGCCATTGTTTATTCGTGATCAGACCAGCACTGGAGGAATCTACAACTCAATTTTGCTTCCTCCATACACAGCTTAAACTTCAGTGGCCAGGCAATGTGAACATTTGCTGTCATTAGGCTTGTACATCAAGGCCCTACCTTACTGGATATTAATAGAATAGATTGTTTAGGCCAGCCTTTCTAACATTAGAATCCCTTAAAATAACTGTCCAGTCCGAGGGAACCCTTGCTAATATATACTACACATCATAGTACATTAGTGTGATGGTCACGAAGAAGAATCTCCTTACATTGGTGATCAGTGGAAAGAATGCTCCTTGTGTGGTCATTGGGAAGGGACCCCCCCCCCCCCCTCCCTCCCTTACAGATATCTAAAAATATCATTGGTGTCAGTGGTTACTTAAATGAGAGGCAGAAGTTTCTCCGTCCTGAAGGAACACCTAGTAACTTCTGGAGGAACCCTGATTGAGAAATGCTGGTTTAGGCCCTCATACTGCATGGACATTGACACATTTTGCTGATTGAACAGATCCAATCTAAAGGTCCCCGTGTGGCACTGGTAGACAGGTCTGGGGGGGTAGAGCAACCAGACAAGTTGAAAAGCCATTATAATTGCCTTTGTTTATTCTTGATGAGGCCAACACTGGAGGTATCTTCAGCTCCCCTCCTCTTCCTCCCTCCATAGCTTTACCACCAGTGGGCAGGCAATATGAACATTTGCGTCTATTGGGAAGCTTTGCTGATTGCAGTTATTGGACGTGGACAGGTTGGGGTTACATAGTTACATAGTTTGTGAGGTTGAAAAAAGACATCAGTCCATCCAGTTCAACCTATGATGTGTGTGTGTGTGTTTGCTGTTAACCGTCCATTGTATACCCCTCTATGTTGTGGTCTTTAACCACTTGCCTTCTGTGCACTTAAACCCCCTTCCCATCCAGACCAATTTTTAGCTTTCAGTGCTCTCACACTTTGAATGGCAATTGTGCGGTCATGCTACACTGTACCCATATAAAATTTTTATCATTTTTTTCACACAAATAGAGATTTCTTTTGTTGGTATTTAATCATCTCTGGGTTTTTTATTTTTTACAAAAAAAAAAGAAAAAAGAGAAAATTTTGAAAAAAAAAAAAGTTTTTCTTATTTTCTGCGAGTAAATTTTGAAAATAAATACATTTTTCTCCTTCACTGATGTGCGCTGATGAGGCGGCACTGATGGGCACTGATAGGCTGCACTGATGGGCACTGATGAGGTGGCACTTATGGGCACTGATGAGGTGGCACTTATGAGCACTGATGAGGTGGCACTGATGAGGAGGTACTAATATGCCGCACTGATGAGCACTGATAGGTGGCACTGATAGGCGGCACTGATGAGCACTGATAGGCGGCACTGATGAGCACTGATAGGCGGCACTGATGGGCACTGAGAGGTGGCACTGCTGGGCACTGAGGGGCGGCACTGACGGGCGGCACTGATGGGCACTGATAGGCGGCACTGATGGGCACTGGCGGGTGGCACTGATGGACACTGACGGGTGGCACTGATGAGCACTGATGGGCAGCACTGATGAGCACTGATGGGCAGCACCATCAGTGCCCACACTCAGTGCCCATAGTGCTGCCAGTCAGTGCTCATCAGTGCCTAGATGAGCAGGCACTGATGGGCACTGATTGGCAGCACTATGGGCACTGATTGTGGGCACTGATGGGGGGCACTGATGGTGGGCACTGTGGGCATTGATGGTGGGCAGTTAGTGTGTTTAGTGTACCTTGTGTAATCAGGGCACTGGTGATCATTGCCCTGATTACATTCTTCTGTGTCCCCGACGGCTGATCGGCTCTCCTCCTTCCTCACACGCAGTCTCTGTGTGAGGAAGGAGAGCTGGCGATGAGAGATGATCTCATATGTTTACATATGAGATCATCTCTCATTGGACGGTCCGATCACGTGGTGAATGGCCGCTGTGATTGGCCATTCAACACGATCTGTGATTGGCTGTGTCCAAGGGACACGGCCGACACAGATTTTCCCCGATGCGCACTCGCGGGAGCGCGTGGGGAGCCTGTGTCTGGGAGGCCGTTTAAAGACGGCCTCCCGAAAATTCGAGTCCGCGCTGCAGCCGTAATTCGGCTATAGCGCGGATGGGAGGAAGTTAAGGTGCCCATCTAATAGTTTTTTGAAACTAGTTAGAAAGTGAGTGGCCACGTGTCTTATTGTATTCCCTTTCTCTGAAAAGTTTGTTCCTTATGCTAGGGTCACCAGTACAGTATTTGTACATTGATATCATATCCCCCTCAAGCGTCTCTTCTCCAGAGAGAATAAGTTCAATGCTTGTAGCCTTTCCTCATAGCTGATGTCCTCCATTCCCCTAATTATTTTTGTTGCCCTTCTCTGGACTTTCTCCAGTTCCAGCACATCCTTCCTGAGGACCGGTGCCCAGAACTGGACAGCATACTCCAGATGTGGCCGGACCAGAATCTTGTAGAGTGGAAGAATAATCTCTTTATTTCTGGAGTGAATCCCCTTTTTTTATACATCCCAGTATTCTGTTGGCTTTGCTTGCAGCGGCTTGGCATTGCATGCCACTGCCAAGCCTGTTGTCTACCAGTACCCCCAGGTCCTTTTCCATCCTAGACTCACCCAAAGGTTCCCCCCTAGCGAGTAGCTTAAATGTTGATCTACTAAAGGCAAATAGACTGTGCACTCTGCAGGTGCAGTTTTTCCAGAGCTTAGTAAATGAGGTAAAGCTTTATTTGGCAAATTATGCCCAATCACGTACAAGGAAAATATAAAAAAATAACAGTATTTTTGCTTGCATGTGATTGGATAATGGAAGTCAGCAGAGCTTCTGCTCATTTACTAAGCTCTGGAACAACTGCTTTTGCAGTTGTACACAGTCTATTTGCCTTTAGTAAATCAACCACATTGCGCCTACGCACCCAACCACCCTTGCATGTTTACGTCACCCTGAAAGTAAATCTCATTGGTTTACAACCATCTTCAGGAGTATGTAGCACTAACAAGATTAAAGAATTGGTATAGGAAATTAACTGTGGCCAGCTTTACAGGACAGCTTGATATCCAGGATCCCTCCACCTGTCAGGAACTACTGTTCCCATCATATATCAGCTTAGGTGCCAGGTGTGTATGGGGCCGTGCTGGGTCTTTTAGATCCTCTGTAGCCATTGTATTATGTGATGTTTCTTCATCTGTTATTTGGTAATGTAGTGTAGACAGATCTAGGAATCCATCTATAGACAAGCACTGTAGACACCCTGGGGGGGGCACAGTATGGGGTATCCTAAAATATAATTGCGGGCTCACACTGTGGCAAATAAATGCCCTCCAGTCTGTGATTCTACATCAGCGCCTGAAGTGTTTGATAGGGTTATAGCAGATTAAAGGGAATGCGGTGTACAAGAACTGAAAGCTGAGCGCCATTAATATTTTATTTGCTGTTTATCTGCTGCTCGGGATTTGCAAGGAGTTCCGAGAGCAAGTGTAGAGAGCACGGGGGTGGTGCAGGGATAGGAAGGGGGGATCAGAGGATGGTGATAGGAAAGATAGGGGAAAGTTTAAAGATGGACCAATACAATGTAAAAATGTCATGCTGAGAAAACCATTTCTAGCAAAGTCATGGCTGGTGACCTATTTGGCAAACCAGTGCCTTAGTAAGGAGAACTGGCACACTAACATGAGAATCCTGGGTTCAGAGCTATATAAATGGATGACAATAATAGTCTGTGACTGTAGTAGTGACTTTAGAGTGTAAGCTTTTCTGGTGCAGAGACTGTGAATGACCACTGTGGAATATGTCAGTGCTATATCAATGTATAATAGTAAATAGTAATAGCTGTGAATGTGGGGGAGGGGGGGGGACTTTAGAGTGTAAGCTTCTCTGGAGACTGATATGAATGGCTCAGTGTTCTTTGTACACCGCTGCGAAGTATGCCAGAGCTATATAAATGTATAACAATAGGGTGTGACTGTGGAGGAATAGAAAGTGTTACCTCTTCTGGTACAGAGACTGATGTGTCTGGCTCAGTGTCCTCTGTACAGCACTACAGAATATGTCAGAGCTATATAAATGTATAATAGGTGTGGGACTGTGGTGGAATTTTAGAGTGTAAGCTTCTCTGATATAGAGACTGATATGAATGGTTCAGTGTTCTTTGTACACCACTGTGGAATATGTCAGAGCTAGATAAATGTATAATTAATAGGATATGACTTTAGAGTGTAAGCTCCTCTGGTGCAGAGCCAGAGACTGATATGATTGGCTCAATGTTCTCTGTACAGCATTGCTAATTATGGCAGAGCTATATACCGTACATGTATAATAATATTAGTGTGTGTCCATGGTAGGACATGAAAGCAATGGTCTCCAAACTGTGGCTTCGGGCCGGATGTGGCCCTTTGCTTGCCTTAATCTGGCCCTTGGAGCTCTTTTCCTCCCAATGACACCAACAATGGGGCATTATTCCTCCGAAACCAACAATGGCGCATTATTCCTCCCATTCAGGCCAATGATGGGGTATTGCTTACACTCATCGAAGGCAAGGCATTTTCTACTCCACCAGCCACAGTCTGCCCTCCCCCCCCCCCCTCAAAACCAGAAGAGCAGACACCTGCATTAGAGTGTAAGCTCCTCTCTTGCAGAGACTGATGCCAGTTTCATAGTTCTACCAGGAGATTCTGATGAAAAGTTTACAGCTGTACAATAAAATTATTGCATTTGCAATTCCCTGTGGCTGAAATTGACTGAAAATGGCACTGGCACAGCTCACAAATGTTCCTGATTTGCAACAAAGTCCCTCCGTCCCTCTTTCCTCCTCATTTGTCCCCCATTTTGGTCTGATCTATATAATTGTATATAAAATCTACTTTTTATATTTAAAAAAGTGTGCTCAGTGCTAAACCTTTCATCCAACTTCTAAATTGCTAAATTTGTAAACTTCAAAAGCCAATATAAAGTAATAGTAGTGGTAAAAAAAAGTGCTTGTGGGTTTAACAAATCATTTTATTTGTATATTTCTCAAAATAGCAAATTACCGTGAATGAATGGCCAATATCCCAGTAATAACCGATAATCACAAACAAAAAAGGTGGGATTTTCAAGGCCGGTAAAGGAAGGATGATCACAAATGCAACAAAATTTGTATAAAAACTATTTTATTAAATCTTAGAGATAAAAGAGATATACGTATGCATACAAATGTTTAATTAAAACAACTGTATTCCCTAAGGAATCATTGATACAAAATACCAAATTGGCAACAATTATGTCTCAAAGCGGGTATAGTCTGTAGGTCCTCAAAGGAATGACGCGTTTCGCCAAAGGCTTCTTCACGGCCAGAGAGACATTTCATCCCATAAGATCATGCACCAGGTATAACGTCTCCCGGGGCAGGCGTCGGAACCATATGAGGAGGGAGCGACCACACTCGTGTTTATTCAGACCATGTGTATCGCCATGTGGATAATGCACTTAATATCGCCGGCTAGGAGGGGTATAGATATCCAATTATATTGAAATGATCACCCAGTTAGATTTAGCAAGACAGTTTGTTATACCAGTACATCCGGCAACTCACTAAGGAGACTCCCTCCCCTCAAGTAGAAGGCGATACATGTCACCTAGTGACTGTGTTTTAGTTAGTCGGACCCTTCCACAGGACCCCAATATCAGCACAATATGGACCAGCAGTATATGGTCCCACAACACCAAAGCCACTGGGTTTACCCGTGACGATCAAACACTGGCCGCTCATGAATATATTTCTCCTTTAAAGGGTGTGGGAGGGGCAGCGCTGGTGGGTCATCCAGCGCCCAGGGCAAAGATACCAAATTGTGCCCCCTCCAGTACCTTTAGGGTTTAGGGTTAGGATCAGGGCACCCCCATCCCACCAATAAACCATTGCGCCCAGGACAGCCAGCCCTTCTGCCCAACCCTTGTCCCGGCCCTGGGCAGGGGGCGTGTCCTATGCCTACATACTTTTTCTAATAGGTGTTCCTCCTTCAAATTTGACTTGCACTCAAAAAACAGCAGTGTTCTCTGCTACTTTGGGGCCCCAAGAAAGTAAGACTCCAAAAACCACCTCCTCTGCCGTTATAAATGGGGTTCTGCAATCAGGTTCATACAGGTCGGGCTCCAGATCCCTGACAAGGACAGGGAGTAAAGGTCATGGCGACCTTCGTCCAGACCCAGCAATCAATTATCTGAACACTTCATAACAATGGAATACTCGCAGACGTTTCATGTTACCCCGAACGATCTATATTCTTCATTGGGTTTCATGTGAAAATCTCTTCCAGACAGTCATTAGAGAAATGCTGTATATTAATTCAGGAGTAAATTGGAAATTGGAGGAAAGTGGATTAGGAGCAGAGCAGATTGTGTTACAGATATTGTGAGAGGGGGAGATGGGGGGGGGGGGGGGGATTAAGTATTTCACAGACATTTTTCATTCCTACAGATGAGATCCCGTGTACAGGATGTAATAATTCTCTTTAATTCTAGTGTCATTTATCATCGCCTTGCGCGGTATGCGTGAAGTTGTCACTGCGCAACCTGCTGAGCCCGCTCCTTGCCTGTTGTTGGATTTGCTTGCTTAACGAGGAACTTCGACGTTGTTGAGGGCGGTGGTGGGGGGGATAATCCCCTCTGGGTCAGTTATATTGGTAAGATCTGGCCAACGTTATTGTGCCTTTAACCGCCTGCTTCTGTTCTGGAGATATTGAGGATGGCCATGCCAGCGCGTTGCTGAAATCTTTCTAAATTCTACGTGAAAGGCTCTCATCAACCAGAAAAAAACCTCTGAGCAGTTCCCCCCTCCAGACAAAACTTTGATTTTAGTATTGGATAGAATGTTGCCAGATTATTATTCCTCTCTATGACCACAATAAGCAGATATCCCTCACTTCCTGTCACTGTGACACCCATACAAGAAAAGGGAGGAAGGCACATGACCTTGGCAGGAGGGCACAAACAGTAAGAATAACATTATCCGAAATCATAAGCCTTCCCCGTTCTACAAATGCTGAGTAGTGTAGTTCTGCTCTATCCATGTGGCCTCACTCAGAGCCGCACAGCCATTCATCCAAATAAGTGCCCTGCGAAGATCCCCTTCTTTGTGTGCATGCATGCCAGTGGCGTAGCGTGGGTTGTCAGCACCCGGGGCAAGGCAAGTAATTTGCGCCCCCTAACCTGTGGGATTTTAGCACTCGAGTCTCTTCCACTAGATTAGTTAAAGAAACCCTTACCCCCTAAGCACATGTATTGTTTGTTATGAAAATACTGATGTAATTAAAGTAAAATGCATCTAAATACAAGTTTGAATGACCAGCGTGCCCCCTTTCACTGCAGAGAGACCAGCGTGTCCCCTTTTAATGTAGAATGACCAGCGTGCCCCCTTTCAATGCAGAGAGACCAGCTTGCCCCCATACAATGCAGAGAGACCAGCGCGCCCCCTTTCAATGCAGAATGACCATCGTGCCCCCTTTCAATGCAGAATGACCAGCGTGCCCCCTTTCAATGCAGAATGACCAGCGTGCCCCCTTTCAATGCAGAGAGACCAGTGTGCCCCTTTTAATGCAGAATGACCAGCGTGCCCCCATTCAATGCAGAGAGACCAGCGTGCCCCCATTCAATGCAGAATGACCAGCGTGCCCCCATTCAATGCAGAGAGAACAGCGTGCCCCCTTTCAATGCAGAATAACCAGCGTGCCCCCATATAATGCAGAGAGACCAGCGTGCCCCCTTTCAATGCAGAATGACCAGCATGCCCCCTTTCAATGCAGAATGACCAGCATGCCCCCTTTCAATGCAGAGTGACCAGCGTGCCCCCTTTCAATGCAGAATGACCAGTGTGCCCCCTTTCAATGCAGAGTGACCAGCGTGCCCCCTTTCAATGCGGAGAGACCAGCGTGCCCCTTTTCAATGCAGAGAGACAAGCATGCCCCCTTTCAATACAGAGAGACCAGTGTGCCCCCTTTCAATGCAGAGTAACCAGCGTGCCCCCTTTCAATGCAGAATGACCAGTGTGCCCCCTTTCAATGCGGAGAGACCAGCGTGCCCCTTTTCAATGCAGAGAGACCAGCGTGCCCCCTTTCAATACAGAGAGACCAGCGTGCCCCCTTTCAATGCAGAGTGACCAGCGTGCCCCCTTTCAATGCAGAATGACCAGTGTGCCCCCTTTCAATGCAGAGAGACCAGCGTGCCCCCTTTCAATGCGGAGAGACCAGCGTGCCCCTTTTCAATGCAGAGTGACCAGCGTGCCCCTTTTCAATGCAGAGTGACCAGCGTGCCCCCTTTTAATGTAGACAGACCAGCGTGCCCCCTTCAATGCAAAGAGACTTACCTGCAGCGGCGGCTTCTCCTCAGTTCCCCGCGTTTCCTAGAGTCCTCCCCCCTCCTCCTTTCGGCCAATCAGGAACAGGTCTTTGACCCGCTTCCTGATTGGCCAGGAGGAGGATCCATGTGACCATAGCGAATTTTCATTCGCTATTGTCACACAATGGGTGGGCTCGGGGCGCACTGCTCTGCGCCCCGGGTCACCCTTTTTTGAAGCCTATTAGAGCGTCTCTAAAAAACCCACTCTGTGACAGCGCCAGGCTGCTGACTCACTCACTGCTAAACTGACTGAGCAGTGAGGAGAGGTGGCATTGGCAGGGCTTGGTTTGCAACGCCACCCCACCCTACACCAATGGACAGGTGAGGCACAGTTCAGCCCCTCCCCGCCCTGCCATTTTCAGCCATAGGGCGGCCGCACTGGACATCTCCCAGCCTAAAGATGGAGGCAGCCACAGACAGTGTGTGAACTGTGTATGTCATAGTCAGATAGACAGAGTGACACTGCGGATGCGCCCCCCAGATGTTGCGCCCGGTGCGGCCCGCCCCCCCTGCACCTCCCACGCTACGCCACTGATGCATGCTAAGGTCCTATTCTTTCCTATGGGAGCGCAGTACTCAAGGTGGCCACTGGAGGCCACACAGTGAATATTGCTTGATCAGACCTCAGGGTAAGTATTTATCGTGGTGGATCACATTCAGAGGAGGGTGGGCAAGTTTATTTGGTACAGTTGTCCTTTAAAAAATATGTACACCCAACATTTCATATTCCTGATATGTGTCTGCTGTACCATGTACTTGTATGAAAAAGCCGAGGCATAAATAGCACCTTCTGCCCCAGGGCAAGAATCCAGGAAGGGCCCCCCTAACCCCATCCTGGGGGCCCTTTCCATCGGTCCTGGGGCACTTCCCACTGATCCTGGAGCCCTTTACTCTCGTTGCGTGGTCCCTTATTACCATCCCAAAGCGGGACCCTTCCTGCTGTCTTGGGGCCCCTCCATTTTAGTATCACTTTAAACCAACAGGTGTTTTTTTTATTTTGTTTTTTTTTACCACTACTACTCCTTTATAAGGGCTTTTGAAATTTACAAATGCAGCAATTTAGAAATTGAATGAAGGATTAAAGAGTAACTCCACTTTTGTTGAGAAAAAACATTCCCCTATGGGTGATTTCTGTGCATTGCAGGGATTATAAAAACTTTGCTGCAGATTCCTGCCTTTTGTTATTCTGAAGAAATCCCTGTTTGTTCCTCTGTGCTGAGTGGGTCTAATGGGAGGGGTTTCATAATTATCTATCAGCTGTGGCAGCTGCAGAGCTCTAATGAGGAAAGCTGCTGGGCCTGCATCCCTTTAGACGTGTTCCTATTGGGAGAATCTCACCAAAAATGACATTTTTGTTGCAGGGGATGCCAGAAATCTGACTTGTATCTTAGTGCAGACTTCTGGGAAAATTGGTGAGCCAATCACACAAGCAGGAAATGATGTTTCTGGGGGTGTGGTCAGTATACATTCTGTGTACAGAACAGCTCCAGGTCGCCATATTGCATTGCATTTTCAAAACATTACAGATTAAAAAGGAAAGGTCATTTTTATTAACATTCAATTACAATATGATTTGTGTTCCATTTGTATACGCTATAAACTGGAGTTTACCCTTTAACTTTTTGAAAAATAAATAGTTAATTTTATTAACAATTACATAGATCCGACCAAAATAAGGGACTAATTAGGAAAAAAGACTTTGATCAAAATCGGGGACAGTCCCTTGAAATCAGGGACAGTTGGGAGCTATGCTGTGAGTACCAACACATAGGGGGAGATTTACTAAAATTGAAGACTGCAAAATCTGGTGCAGCCATAGGTGTGTGCAGCCATAGGTGGGTCCAGCCATAGGTGTGTGCAGCCATAGGTGGGTGCAGCCATAGGTGGGTGCAGCCATAGGTGTGTGCAGCCATAGGTGTGTGCAGCCATAGGTGGGTCCAGCCATAGGTGTGTGCAGCCATAGGTGGGTCCAGCCATAGGTGTGTGCAGCCATAGGTGGGTGCAGCCATAGGTGTGCGCAGCCATAGGTGGGTGCAGCCATAGGTGTGCGCAGCCATAGGTGGGTGCAGCCATAGGTGGGTGCAGCCATAGGTGTGTGCAGCCTATTGCACCTCAAATGTATTAAAACTTTGACTTGTCAGTAGGGCAGAGGTTGGTGTCAGTAGTTTATTATTTTATTTTTTTATTATTTTTTTAAAACATTTTTTAGCAGCCCAGAGGGGTGAAATATCAGCAGGGTAAATCGGTGCCGCACGGGGTGATTAGGGGGTGCCCAGGCACACCTCCTGCACATGCCTATGGGTGCAGCTCCACATAGAAACCAATCAACTTCCATTTTATTTTGTCAAAGCTTAATTGAACAAGCTGAAGTTAGAAGCTGATTGGCTACCATGCACAGCTGCACCAGATTTTGCACTTTCCAGTTTTAGTAAACCAACCCCATAACGCCATCTGCAATATTCCATGTAGATCCGTACTGAAGAAACGTGACGTCTGAACCGCAAAGACGCCCTGGATATTAATGCGGTACTTTTTAATATAATCTGCTTCTAGGATCGGAGAACATACAACATAATTAGGCGCAAAGATAGAATTGTGGGTATTGCTCGCAGTTATGGCTGCGGCGTTGGCCCAACCACATGAATTAATAAGCAGCTCTGGGCCCCGCTCTCCGCCTATTGTTATCCAGCCGCGTTCGGTTGCCGGAGCTTTGCGCGCTGGCGGAACGGTTCAGGGCTGATGAATGGAACCGACCTCGGCTTTATCTTTTGGTTTAAATAATGTTAATAATTGATAGTGCTCATTTAAATACAAGACTCAATTACAGAAGTGTACGAGGATGATGCATGCACCTCTCTCGCTGCACTTCATTAATTTGCTGCCAAGACGCACCGCCAAGACGCTGAGAAGTTCGCCTTGGGCTGCGCACAGGGGGGGCATTAACAGAACACACACTCGCTGCATGAATATTCATCTTTAATTCACATTTCTGTCCATGTGAGCAAACTGCTAATAGCTGCGCTTTATTACAGATTAAGCACTCTTTAACCGCCGGGCCGGGGAGCCATTTGTGGCTCCGATGCTTCTTAACCCTATGGCTGACCCACCATGATATAAAAACTAACTGTGGTGCCCCATATGTGACCTGGCATCTATTCTGTAGAATTTGCTGCTTCCAATAACTGCGATCGCTTCTAATTTACGAATATGAGAACCTGAAAAAAAAAAAAAAAGCAAGAGTCGTCTGCCTGGCTAAGAATACACGGAAACAATTGGACTTGTGACTGGTGGAAGGATGGAGTATAGATAAATGATCCCTACTGTCTTCCAATGTAATCTGTACAATATCCGACCCTCATAATACATGGGATATGATTTGGCAGTCTCTCTTCTTTGTGTAGATTCAGGAGAGTCATTGGGGTTGATTTACTAAAACTGGAGAGTGCAAAATCTGGTGCAGCTCTGCATAGGAACCAATCAGCTTCCAGGTTTTTTGTCAAAGCTTAAAGCGTAACTCCACTTTTGTTGAGAAAAAAACATTCCCCTCTGGGTGATCTCTGTACATTGCAGGGATTTTAACCGGTTGCCGACCGCCGCACGACTATATACTGCGGCGGTCAGCCCCGGCCAGGCAGAGTGATGTATCGGTACGTCACTCGCCTGTCACTGACTTGCGAGCCTATCGCGGGCGGGCGCGCGCCCGCCGAGGCGCGCGCCCGCCGCGGCTCGTTCACAGGCAAGTCAGTGCGTGTGACCGGCGGACTCGATGTCCGCCAGTCACACTACGATCGCTCCTGTGAAGGGAGAAAGACAGAGCAGCTTGTGTAAACAAGCTGCCTGTCAGTTCTCCCTGTGTAAAAGTGAAGATCTGTCCGTTCTACTATGTAGAACGGTGGATCTTTGCTTTTACACCAATAGCCATGTCCCTACACAGTTAGAAGCACGCCCCTAGGACACACTTAACCCCTCCCTGTCCAATAAAGTTAACCCCTTCCCTGCCAGTGTCATTTTTGCAGTAACAGTGCATATGTATAGCACTGATTACTGCAGTAATGTCACTGGTAACCCCAAAAGTGTCAAAAATGTCAGTCAAGGGTCCGATCTGTCCGCCGCAATGTCGCAGTACCGAAAAAAAAATCGCAGATCGCCGCCATTACGCGTTAAAAAAAAAAAACACCAAAAATGACAGAAATCTTTCCCTTTGTTAGTAAACGCGATAACTTTTGCGCAAACCAATCAAAATACGCTTTTTGCGATTTTTTTTACCAAACATAGGTAGCATAAAACAAATTGGCCGAAAAATGTTAAAAAATTTTGATTTTTACTTTTTTTTTTTTTGGGGAATTTCATATAAAAAAATGTGAAAAATATTATTTTTGCAAAATTTACGCTCTTTTTTTGTTTATAGCGCGTGATCAAAAAATCTCACAGGTGATCAAATACCACCAAAAGAAATCTCTGTTTGTGGGAAAAAAAGGACGTCAAATTCGTTTAGGTACAGCGTCGCACGACCGCGCAATTGTCCGTTAAAGTCACGCAGTAAAAAATCGCAAAAAAACCCCTGGTCCTTTAGCAGCCAAATCCTCCGGGGCTTAAGTGGTTAACAAACTTTGTTGCAGATTCCTACCTTTTATTATTCTGAAGAAATCATTGTTTGTTCCTCTGTGCTGAGTGGGTCTAATGGGAGTGGTTTCCTAATTATCTATCAGCTGTGCAGCTGCAGGGCTCTAATGAGGAAAGCTGCTGGGCCTGCATCCCTTTAGCCGTGTTCCTATTGGGAGCATCTCACCAAAAATGAAATTTTTGTTGCAGGGGATGCCAGAAATCTGACTTGTATCTTAGTGCAGACTTCTGGGAAAATTGGTGAGCCAATCACACAAGCAGGAAATGATGTTTCTGGGGGTGTGGTCAGTATACATTCTGTGTACAGAACACCTCCAGGCGGCCATATTGCATTGCATTTTCAGAAAATTACAACGGCTGCAGATTGGAAAGGAAAGGTCATTTTTAAAAACATACAATTACAATATGATTTGTGTCACAATTGTATACGCTAGATTGTTTTTTCTTTATTTGCTCTCTCCAGTTTTAATAAGTCAACCCCATAGTGTTTTCTGTACAGCACCACAAAGTGTGTCATAGCAATATAAATGTATAATAGTAGTGTGGGTGTGGTGGGACATTAGAGTGTAAGCTCCTCTGGTACAGAGACTGATGTGACTGGCTCACTGTTCTATGTACATCACTGCAATTTATGTTAGAGCTATATACATGTAGAATAATAATAGGTGTGTGACTGTGGTGGGACATTAGAGTGTAAGCTCCTCTGCTAAAAGGACTGATGTTCTCTGAACAGCACCACAGTATATGTCAGAGCGATGTATGATAACAAAAGTGTGACTAGAGGGGGGCATTAGGCCCTATTCACACTAGTGCGACTTGTCCCGCGATTTTGGACCGCAAAATCGCATGACAAGTCGTTTTCCATTATTTTCAATAGCCCCATTCACATCAGTGCGTTTTGAAGTCGCACCGACTTCAAAGTAGTTCCTGCACTACTTTGCCATGATTTTAATGCGTTTTCATGTCCATAGACCTCAATGTAAACCCTCCAAAAACGCATGCAAATCGCACATGAATAATACAGACGCGATTTCAGCGCAACTTCTGTCCGTCTTTGTATCTCAAAGCTAAACACAAGCACCTTTTTGACCCTTGCCCCACCCAATCCTAAAGTTGCACAAAAGTGGGAATGACCACAAATCGCATCGAAATCGCGTCAAAATCACAGTACAATCGCGGTAAAATTGCGTCTACAAATCGCGGCAAAATCGCGCAACTTTTCAGTCGCACTGGTGTGAAAGGGGCCTTAGAGTGTAAATTTTTGTTTATTAAAAATCTTACAAACATACAACATAATGAAAACATTTTTACATATATACAGAACAAATAAATGATATATAAACAAACAAAAAGTAGCTAACTTCAGCATAAAAAAACAAACTAGCTTTTTTGCCAGAAAACATAAACAGAACCAAATATACAAACTTATGTTATTATTATTATAATGCACAACAAATCCCTAACCTCCACCTAATGCCCAGTACACACGATCCGAAAATCGGGCGACGTTCCATCCGTTATTTTTCGTATTCTAGCAGCTCTTAATAATATTCGCTTAAAGGGAGAAGTTACTCACGATACGAATTTTCTCGGACGATAATTCTTAGCTTCCGGTATGCATAACCACGCTGTAGCGTGTGAGGGGAAAATGATGTCTACTGCTCATGCGCTGTCTACTGCTCACCATTTTTTTCGGACGAACAACATACTGATAATACAATTATCGTACGATGTGTTATAATACGATCAAAATTTTTATGCTTGCACGACCGGATAATATCGGGTGAACTGTTGTGATCGCCTCTCGTAAGCTGTGTACTAACGATCAGATTATCGTCCGTTCCTTTCACAAGCGTTAATTTTCGTCCGATTTTCGGATCGTGTGTACGGGCCATAACACACCCCCAGGCTAAGAAACAATTACACATTTATCCCATGCATGCAGGCTTTTTCCAAAAATCCAATCTTATAAAAAAAATCTAGGGAATGTGAAAGGACAGAAAGAAAAGCCGCACACCCAGAGACATTAGAGGCAGGGGAATTAGAGTGTAAGCTCCTCTGATGCAGAGACTGATGTGAACGGCTCAGTGTTCTCCGTGCACCAATGCAGAATATGTCAGAGCTATATAATGTATAATAATAATAGTGTATGACTGCAGTGGAGGCATTGGAGTGTAAGCTCCTCTGGTGCAGAGACTGACGTGACTGACTTACTGTTCTCTGCACAGCAACACAGAGTACGTCATAGTTATATAAATAATAATAACAGTGTGACTGTGGTGGAACATTAGAGTGTAAGCTCCTCTGGTGCAGAGACTGAGGTGACTGGTTCATTGTTCTCTCTTCAGCACTGCTGAATATGTTAGAGCAATATAAATGTAGAATACTAAAAATAGTGTATGACTGTGGTAGGACATTAGAGTGTAAGCTCTTCTGCTGAAAGGACTGATGCTCTCTGTACAGCACCACAGTACAGTATATGTCAGAGCTATATATTATAATAATTGTGTGACTGCAGTGGGACATTAAAGTGTAAGTTCCTCCGGTGCACAGACTGACATCACTGGCTCAGTGTCCTCTGTACAACACTGCGGAATATGTCAGAGTTGTATAAATGTATAATTATTATTATTATACAGGATTTATATAGCGCCAACAGTTTGCACAGCGCTTTACAATGTGAGGGAAGACAATACAATTACAATACAATTCAAAACAGGAGGAACTAGAGGGCACTGCTCCTTAGAGCTTACAATCTAGAAACAACAGTGTGTGACTGCAGTCGGGGCATTAGAGTGTAAGCTCCTCTGGAGCAGAGACTGATGTGAATGGCTCAGTGTTCTTCGTAAAGCACTACTGAATATGTCAGACCTATGTACAATAAATGTATTATAGATAATAATAATGTTTGACTGTGGTGGGACATTAGAGTGTAAGCTCCTCTGCTAAAAGGACTGATGTTCTTTGTACAGAACCACAGTATATGTCAGGGCTATATTTATAATAATAACAGTGTGACTCCAGTGAGACATAAAACTGTAAGCTCTTGTGGTGCAGAGAGCCTGACATAAGTGGCTCAGTGTCCTCTGTACAGCTGTTGGACATTAGAGTGTAAGCTCCTCTGCTAAAAGGACTGATGTTCTTTGTACAGAACCACAGTATATGTCAGGGCTATATTTATAATAATAACAGTGTGACTCCAGTGAGACATAAAACTGTAAGCTCTTGTGGTGCAGAGAGCCTGACATAAGTGGCTCAGTGTCCTCTGTACAGCTGTGGGACATTAGAGTGTAAGCTCCTTTGCTAAAAGGACGGATGTTCTTTGTACAGAACCACAGTATATGTCAGGGCTATATTTATAATAATAACAGTGTGACTCCAGTGAGATATAAAACTGTAAGCTCTTGTGGTGCAGAGCCCGACATAAGTGGCTCAGTGTCCTCTGTACAGCTGTGGGACATTAGAGTGTAAGCTCCTTTGCTAAAAGGACTGATGTTCTTTGTACAGAACCACAGTATATGTCAGGGCTATATTTATAATAATAACAGTGTGACTCCAGTGAGACATAAAACTGTAAGCTCTTGTGGTGCAGAGCCTGACATAAGTGGCTCAGTGTCCTCTGTACAGCTGTGGGACATTAGAGTGTAAGCTCTTCTGGTGCAGACCATTGTTGGAGTTTCTCTGTACACCACCACTGAATATGTTGGCACTCTCCATATGTTCAGCAGCTGCTGTGTAATTGACTTAGCACTGTTTTATTTTTTTTTTTACCTCCCATTATGAAGAGTAAACATCGGAAATCTTCTGAGCAAAGGCCAAACTAACAAGGTAACCTAATCCAGCAATTAGCAGGCTGGTGAGTGGTGGTGGCTCTGCATGGACAGACATACAGGGGGTAACCTGCTTTCCCCCATCGCCATGTCACATGATATCTTGCAGAGTATGGACATTTGTTAAGTGCTGAGAGAAAACAAGAGGACCTGTCAGGGAGTTACTGGACTCATTAGAGAGATAAAACACAACTGGCCAACTTAATCCTTAACGCCTTACTGGGCCGAGAACCCTCAAAGTCTTGGAGAAGAAGCTTTAATAAGATCCGTCTCAGGGGAGGATGGAGCCAGACACTCAGAGACAACCTAATGAACTTCACAAGCACATCCAGATGGAGAAAATAAAAAGAACACGGGGCTGAGAAAAAGTCTGAGCACCACATCCCAAAATAAAGTACTAAATCTAAGCAATGAAAGAAGTCATGGGGAGGTTTAGGGCTCTTGGAGTATTTTCCCACCAGGGAGCCCACAGGTGCTGCGTACAATCAACTATAGAAGTCAATGGCTCTATGTGGCTATACATGTGTATACACTAGTACATGAACATGCATATGCGTATTGGCGTACAACTCCAGACTGACTAAGAAATTTGCAGCCTGTACACAAGCACTTGTATACTGTATTTGTACACATGCACATATATTGCTGCATAGCGCCATTGACTTCTACAGCTGGCTATACGCAGCAACTGTGGGCTCTATGGTGGGGAAATACACCAGAATGTACGCTTTACACATCCATATCAGTCCCTGCCCTCAAGGAGCTTACAATCTAAGGTCTCTAACTCACATTCATACACATACTAGGGCCAGTTTATACAGGAGCCAATTTACCGAACAGCATGTCTTTGAAACATATAAAATCCATGTATGTGTCCTGGTTGGGTTTTGAACCCTAGTGCTGTAAGGCAGCCAGAGATGTATAGTAACTAAGTAGAACTACTTCACTACTGTACTTAAGTACGGAAAGGGGGTATCTGTACTTTCCTAGAGTAGAATTTTTTTCTCCTACTTCCACTTTTACTTCACTACATTTTTTCAATGATTTCAATACTTCTACTCCGATATTTTTTTTTGTGCTGCATAGTTACTCGTTACTATTATAAAAATTACCACTGCCAGAACAGTAGATGGCAGGTTTCATGAAGCTCAAAACATGTGTATTATCAGCGCATACGAAAATAAATGCTACTGTATGTATAAATAAAAGCTGCATTTGAAATAATAAAAAACAATATAATGTTCAAACTTTTGACTTCTTTCTTTAATAACTACATAACACAGTACTTGTACTTTTACTTTCAGTACTTGAGTAGCAAAATTAAAAAAAAAACTACTTGCAATACTTAAGTACAAAAAATGTTGAACACTTTAGTACTTCTACTCAAGTCACTTTTTGATTGAGCACTTGTACTTTTACTCAAGTATGGGTTTCGAGTACTTTATACAACTCTGAAGGCAGCAGTGCTAACCACCAAGCCAAAGCATAACAGTGAGAGTGCTGTAGCTGCCATAAGGTTACCAGATTATGAACATGAAATCCGAAGGACACACCACCAACCATTTTTAGCCATACCCACAAAACCTTGACTCCATTTTTAACATGCTCTGAAACAATCAGTCACAGAATTTTGTAATAATAGGCAGACATCCGAGGTATGAAGATACCATGCCAGGGGGACCATAAATAAAGAAATTATGTGGGGCATGTAGAGTGCTGCGACAAATTGACGGTGTGGCCAAATTGTGTTAACATTGGGAGGGGCTTAATGTGGTATGGTAAATAGATGCTGACCCTTCTCTGTTCTTGATCAAGAGTGTAGAATGCACAGAACACAGGGGTCAGGAGTGCATAGTGCACAGAGTTCAATGTCAGGAAAAAATAGCACATAGGGTGCAGGGGTCAGGAGTAGGTATCGACCGATTTTCGGCAAAGCCAATATATCGGGGGCCAATATGCACTTTCCCCGATATATCGGAATCTGCCCCGGAGGTTACCGATATTGCCGATATTTCAGGAAAGTGCCTGTACCGGAGTGATGCCTGCAGCTAGAGGCATCACCCCGGTACCGGCGTCCATAGCCGACGGTCAACTGTCTTGTAATGACAACCAATGTGGCTGAGAAGCCGCTGGGCTGACATTACAAGGAGCGGGAGGGGATGTCCCCCCCCCCTCCCACCACCTTCCGCGGCTTGCCCGGGTCTCTCGTCTCATCTCTCGTCATGACATCACTTCTGGGTATTCGGCACCAGTTTAAAAAAAATGACAGCATTTAAAAGAGCCAAACTTGGAGTTTGGAATGCTTTTAAGTGCAGGGAAGGGGTTTGGGGTCTTTTAGACCTCCACATACCTCCACAAGAGTACCTGTCAAGTGATAAAAAAAAAAAATATTTTTAAATGTACAAAAATATCAGCCAATATCGGCCGATACCGATATTCAATGGCCAAAATATCAGTATCGGCAACAAAAAAACAATGTCGGTCGATCACTAGTCAGGAGTAAGTTATGCATACAGTGCAGAAGTCTGGGATAAGTGAGACACAGAGTGCACAGGTCAAGAGTAAGTAATGCACAGAGTGCAGAAATCAGGAGTAAGTACTGCCCAGGTTGTAGGCATCTGGAATAAGTAACTCACAGAGTTCAGGGGTCAGGAGTAAGTAATGCACAGAGTACAGAGGTCAGGAGTAAGTAATGCACAGAGTTCAGGGGTCAGGAGTAAGTAATGCACAGTGTACAGAGGTCAGGAGTAAGTAATGCACAGAGTTCAGGGGTCAGGAGTAAGTAATGCACAGAGTACAGAGGTCAGGAGTAAGTAATGCACAGAGTTCAGGGGTCAGGAGTAAGTAATGCACAGAGTACAGAGGTCAGGAGTAAGTAGCACACAGAGTGCCAGGGTCAGTACTAAGCAATGCACTGAGTACAGGGGTCAGTAGTAGGTGATGCACAGAGTGCAGAGGTCAGCAGTAAGTAGCGCACAGAGTGCAGGAGTCAGTAGTAAGCAACACACAGGGTGCAGGGGTCAGTAGTAAGCAACACACAGAGTGTAGGGGTCAGTAGTAAGCAGGGGTCAGTAGTAACTAATGCACAGGGTGCAGGCATCAGGAATAAGTAAGGCCAGGTTCACACTAGCTGCAGCCGTGGCTCACAGCAGGGGGTCTGGTTCCTCTTTGTTCCCTGTTTCAGGTAGGAATCAGGTCTGAATTTTTGGCAGAGTTTGGACCTGAAACGGAGCCAAAGATGCACAGAACCGTTTTCCAGTGCAGACGGCGGCCGCCCAGGAGCTGTGTGAACTGGCTCCATTGAAGAGCATGGCAGAGTTTGGGAGGAAGCAGCTGGGACTTGGGAGGCGAATCCAAGAGGATGGATCCACCTAATGCTGGCCCGCTGGCCTGGGTGATTCTCTGGAGACTGCTGGGGGGTGGCTGTTGAGACAGTAATCGGCGTGTTGGAGGCCAGGGACAATGCTGAGGATGCTTGTTTTTCAGGGACTGCCCCTGAGATGTCCTTATGTCCCCAGTCTAATGATGGACTTCTGTTGGGTGGGGTTAGACACTCAATGATCGAAATTCACCCAGTCCCAGCTGAACCGGCTGTATTTCAACCCATCTACGTATATGACCACCATAACTCTTTCCCCTGCCTCCCACAATGGAGATTTGGGTGCCCAACAATCCAGTCATCAGACTTTATCTCTTTGTAAACTCTTCCCTAGTGTACAGTGACGACTAAACAGCACCTTCTTTCAGAGACCACATATACTTCAATATGAATATTAGATTAAATACGGGGATTTAGAATGAGGAGGAGAGTTTGATCCAAACTACTAATGAGTAAAATGATTTCAGCAACATCTATTCTTTCTTTATTTAGAAGGTGAATGGGTCTAGGATAGGTCAATGGAGCTCAAATAATATTTTTCACCCTTAAAGTCACAAAAATCACCTTCATTTTGCCTCCCCAATTGTCCTCGAAACTTTTCACCAAAACTGCAAAATTTTGCTGAAATCAGGAGGAAATAAAATCTCAATTTCACTCATTCATAGTCCAAACCAGGGCCAACTGTGAATGTACATTAATTTCATCCTAAAATGACCAGTTTAGGGCAACCAGCAGACATAAGACATATGCAGAGCCCAGCTATTAAAAGATTTTAGTACAAAGGATTCTGCATTGGGGTGTACTTTCTTATGGCTGGGGGCGGTGGATCACTGCAGGCGTTGGACTGTCTTGGGGGAATCAGCAAGTGTTGGTTGGGTAAATCCATCCCGGACAGTCCTCCAATGCAGGCTCGGCCAAGGTCCTCCATCCCGGAAAATCCCCCAATGCAGGCTCGGCCAAGGTCCTCCATCCCAGACAATCCCCCAATGCAGGCTCGGCCAAGGTCCTCCATCCCGGACAATCCCCCAATGCAGGCTCGGCCAAGGTCCTCCATCCCAGACAATCCCCCAATGCAGGCTCGGCCAAGGTCCTCCATCCCGGACAATCCCCCCAATGCAGGCTCGGCCAAGGTCCTCCGT
The DNA here is from genome assembly GCF_965119305.1 of Pelophylax lessonae. Classification (NCBI taxonomy): domain Eukaryota; kingdom Metazoa; phylum Chordata; class Amphibia; order Anura; family Ranidae; genus Pelophylax; species Pelophylax lessonae. Next base: position 55,154,018 of record NC_138776.1, on the reverse strand, counting down.
CCCGGACGATCCCCCAATGCAGGCTCGGCCAAGGTCCTCCATCCCGGACGATCCCCCAATGCAGGCTCGGCCAAGGTCCTCCATCCCGGACAATCCCCCCAATGCAGGCTCGGCCAAGGTCCTCCATCCCGGACAATCCCCCAATGCAGGCTCGGCCAAGGTCCTCCATCCCGGACGATCCCCCAATGCAGGCTCGGCCAAGGTCCTCCATCCCGGGCAATCCCCCAATTGGGCTAAGGTCCTCCAATGTCTACAGACATCTTAAAAGGTATACGAAGGCATTAAAGGAAAGCTATAAGATACAAACAATTTTTTGGAGTGTGTATTGTATGCAAACAATCATAGCATACAGAAAATCTCAGAAGGATATTGAGAACCTTCAGCTCCCTTGTATTTGTATATTTACATGCAACAGCGTAATATAAATGCATTATCTATTTATTGTGCTTGAAATGCAGAGAAAAGCGTAATCTCATTCCCCAGCATGCTTTCCATCTAGTATTAACCCCGTCAGCTCTTCCATTGTTCTCTTCACTCCAGGCAGAGAAGCTTGCACTCTACAACACAAAGCCCGCCGAGCATAACAATAAAAAAGAATGAAAATATGGAAACGTTTATATTACTGAAATAAGTTAAAATGTGTCGCTCCCCCCCTTGCAAGAAATTACCCCAAATGGCACTGGAAGCGGAAGGAGCACGGTACAATGATTGCAGCTGTAGGAGGCCTTTTTGTGTTGCTGCAATTTGAATCATTTAAAGACCCTCACTCAGTAGAGGTCAGCATAGAGAAGCGGGTTTTTTCCCCCCATCCTCTCGCCGAATTAATGATTGCAAAGCAATTTCCCACAAAAACGTTTCCCATTGGGCTGTCATCAAAGAAGGATTGCGATATTGCTTTCTAACTATGTATTGGCGGCGGTCCAGAAATGATTGTAATGGCAGTCAAGTGCGCGTTGAAGTGTACGCTCATTTCCTCGCTCGGGAAAATGCGGCGGGCCCAGGGATATTAGCTCCCCCCAACAATAAGAAGTGAGGATTCACAAATACACAATCATGGTTCATTCTGCAGCAGAAACAATAAGCCAAAAATACATATGCAGCCTGAATGCTCCATCCCCCCCCCCTATAATTCCACCTCTCAGGTGCTAAATTTAGATACGTCTCATTCCGGATAATATAAACTGCAAAGCAGAGAAAAAGAAAAGGAAATGTATGAAAACATAGGGAGTAATTACATACAGAGTGACATTTCCCCAGAGTAGTCCGACCTCCGACGCCAATTTCCTGTGTTTAATACAACAGATAATCTCTGGTTGAAAGTATACCTGTATTCAGTCTAACACTAGAAAACCACCAGCATGTTGGGAGCTCCAAAACCTGTTGACTTCTCTAATGTGAGTACAGACTTGATGAATAGGAATGTTGGTGCTCCCCCTCCTACATTTTCGTTCTAGCCTTCCAACTGGCAGTATGAAGCTGGAGGCAGTGGGCCAAAGAGCTGACTCTCCAACCAAGATGCATAAAATCATTCCCTTGGTTTTGGGGCAGATGGCCCTATTTAAAGGCAGGGACAATACGTGCAGTTGGTGGGGCTGCCATTAACCACTTCAGCTCCGGAAGGTTTTACCCCCTTAATGACCAGGCCATTTTTTGCGATTCAGCACTGCGTTACTTTAAAAATTGTGTGGTCGTGCGACACTGTACCCAAATACAATTAATGTCCTTTTTTCCCCCACAAATATAGCTTTCTTTTGGTGGTGTTTGATCACCTGTGCAGTTTTTAGATTTTGCGCTATAAACAAAAAAAAGAGTGACAATTTTGAAAAAAAAAAAAATGCCATTTGTTTACTTTCTGCTATAAAACATTCCCAATTAAAAAATTTAAAAAATCTAATTTTTTTATCCGTTTAGGCGAATTTGTATTCTGCTACATATTTTTGGTAAAAAAAAATCCCAAAAAGCGTATTTTAATTGGTTTGCGCAAAAGGTATAGCGTTTACAAACTACGGGATAGATTTTTTGGAATTTTTATTTATTTTTTTTGTTTTTATTAATAATGGCGGCGATCTGCGTTTTTTAGCGGGACTGCGACATTGCCGCGGGCAGATCGGGCCCCTAACTGACATTTTTTGGGGACCAGTGACATTAATACAGTAATCAGTGCTAAATAATATGAACTGTTACTGTATAAATGACACTGGCAGGGAAGGGGTTAACACTGGGGGTGATCAAAGGGGTTAATGTATGCCTAACTGTGCTTGCTCACTGTGTGGGGGAAGGGTTCTGTGACAGGCACAGAGAGATCGGGGTTGTAGCTTAGCTGAATCTCCTGATCTCTCTCTGCCTGTCTGACAGAAGACTCGCCTGCTTTGCTTACATAAGCAGGCGGGTCTTCTGTCAGTTTATCTGACGATCGCAGGAGGCTGGCGGCAATCCCCGCCGCTCCTCCCGCGGTCCCTGCATGCGCTGCTGAGACCTCGTGCATAAGATCACGTAGCACTACGTGATTTTGTGCAGCCGAGCCGCCCTGCAGCAGTAATACTACGGTGGGCGGCACAGCAAGAGGTTAAAATCAACCTGCCCTGCTTGGACAAAGCACGGGTTCAGTGTTCATAATTTAGATTATGTATTAGGGTTAGGCTCCATTCACAATTGTACAACTCCAAAGTTGCGCCGACTTTGGGGTGCAACTTTGGTCCAATTTTGACGCAACTTTGGATGGTTGCAACTTGGATACGACTTTAGCTTTGACCAGTGATAATGGACGATTGTTGCACACAAGTTCCATTGTAAAACATTCAGCTAAAATAATTGCATTATCATTTTCTTTGTACTGTGGGAGACCAGATAAAGTGAATGCAGGGACCAAGGTTTAATAACACTTTATTTTAATTTATTATTTTTAATTATTATTATTATATGTATTATAGTTTTTTTATTATATGCTATATCATTTTACTATAATTATTTTCAAATAATTATAAGATTATTATAATGTTTTATATTATTAAAATATATTATTTTATTTAACAAAAATAATTGTTAATAGCTATTGAATTATTATAATTCAATTATTAATAATTTATTTTATTTCATTTATTTAAATTAATAATTAAAGTTTCTACGCCATGGAGTATTATGTGTGAGGACTTAAAGTAGATGAAAAGTTAACCTTATACAACAGCCGGAATGATACTTATTGCTTTCCTTACTAACACTATGATGTTTATGTTCAATAAAGTGACATATCAATACCTTTTATTTTGCGTTTTCTTGCCGTCACATGACCGCTAGCTCACTATACAGTTTCTGTTCCTTGTGAGCGTTGGGGGAAGACCTTTGGGAGTGCCAATAAGTGAAGCTGTCCCTGGTCCTCCAGATGGAGTGGTGCCAACGCTCAGTCTAACAAATGCCCCCAAATGCAATGGAGCAGGCATCTACACTCTTGCATAGACAGTGAGAGGCAGCAGCTTCTGGGGTGCAGCAATGCTGGGGCGAGAAGCCAGTTGTATGGGGGCTTTAGGGCCTTGTTAGGTCCAAACCATAGGTAGGGCCATAGAAATGAAAAAGGTAAACTAGGTAAAGAACTCCAGGCAGATATAAAAATGTATAAATAAATGCAGCTCTGTACTGATTAATTCATTTTTAAATATATTTTTCAAGTGTAAGAACCCAAATGTTACCTGGTATCAGCCTCTCGCAATCCCCGTACAGCAGGGCTAGAGTGCATGAGGAAGGAGCAGTACAAGGAGCCACTTCATGTGCTGACGAGGAGCATGCTGATAGGAAGAGAGATCAGAGTGACAGAGAGAAGAGCTCACCACTGTGCTGCCATAGACTGGAGGAAGGGGGCCAGGACATCCTGGGCTCAGAGGAAGTGGGTCGAATGATGCAAGCCATCAGACTGAGGGCATCTACTGGCAGAAAGAAAATATTGCAGGGTAAATCTCTGGCCCAAAGATGAGAATTGCAGCAAACGTGCAATTTTTTAATTCATCTTTTAGTGGGCTGTACATTTTTTGCTTCATTTGCTAAGGGTTCAATTACAGGGGGGGGGGGGGGGGGGGGTTAATGTTTGTGTTTTACAGAGCTGCATTCCACACTGAAAACTACCATTGAGTGGCAGACTGTTGGTACTGAGAACTAGGGATGAGTGAACCGGGATGGGTTGAGTTCGCAGGAGGTACACAGCGTAAAGTCTGCAAAGTTGAGAGTTTCATAGGCCGGCCATAGACGATTTGAATCTCGGCCAGTTCAGCAGGAACCGGCTAAGATTCGAACTTTGTGTGGGCAGACTGAATGTACCAAAATGACCAACCGATCAACTTGGGTACAACCAGCTTCCTAGACTCACTTGAGATTATCGCTAGCGGCTGCTATAGCTGCTAGCAAAAATCACTGTCTTCTCCCAGCAGGGATGACCACCCCCGCTGAGAGAATAGAGTGTCTCGGCAGGAGGGATTCCCCTGTCAGCACTGTCTGTGTTGATGGGGGAATCATGCGAATATCTTTCCTGCAACCCGTGGCTGCAGGAAAGAAATTTGCACTGTCTCTGGCTTGCCTTTGTGAATGAAATAAATCAGTATACTGTATTCCATCCCATTAGTGTTTAGCAATAGGAGGACAAGAGGGAGGAGGATGGAGGGAGAGGAATGTCAATTACAACTGTGTATACACCCACATATGTGACTCTATAGTCACATGGGCTGCACAGATAGAAAAAAGGAGGAAATAAACAGTTTAGAAGGGAACTGAAATTGAAGCATGCTCCATAGAGGACAGCATTTGGGTAACTCAATCTCAGGCTGCAGCAGGGACACAGAGAAGATGGGGGGGGGGGGGGGTAGCTGAAGGCAGGATCAACCAAGTATATTTCACTCTACACAAAAAAAATGCTTTAGTGGCTTTGTGAGCACTTATGAACGCTGTTATATAGGATGTAATGAGAGTTTGTCATCGTCTGGGTTTAATGAAGGCATGGGGGGCTGGGCACTAAAACGTAGCAACCCAAAAATAAAATGAATTATAATTCAGTTCTTTTCATATGGTCGAAAGAACAGCATTGAAAATTCACAAATCCTTTAAATATTATGCTTGGGGAATGTCTTAAAGGCAAAGTACAGCCAAAGCTCATTTGACTGTGCTTCTGTGGATCATAGTTGACTCATGTGACCCATTTTCAGTGGACAGGTTAAATATGGCTAGGTGCTGTTCACAATTGTAGTGTTCTGCCAACATCCCTGAAAGTACAAACAAAATGCAAAATTGAACCCCAATGGGACTTTAATTGGCAGAATAGAAAGTAGTAGACATATGTGAAAGTATAAAACATACAAAACTTTATTTACAAACAGTAAAAAATAATGACCAATAGGTCACAGTAGCAACACAGGCAGTTTAAAACAAGTGACATAGCAATGTACAATATATATGCAAGATACCCTACTACTCTTATTACTGGAGCACCGGATTGGCCCTTAAGAGTGTTTGGTCTGGTCATAGAAGGTGTTCACAGAATAGAATACGACGCGTTTCAGAATTTTTTTTCCTTCTTCAGGGAAAGAGTAGGGTGCAATATTCTATAATACAATGCAATACTATGAGTATACACACTATCCCATGATAGTGTGTATACTCTTAGGATTGCATTGCATTATAAATATCATGCATATATATTGTACATTGCTATGTTGCTTGCTTTTAACTGACTGTGTTTCTACTGGGACCTTTTGTCCATTATTTTTTACTGTTTGTAAATTAAGTTTTGTATATTATCACATATGTCTACTACTTCCTATTCTGCCATTAAAGTCCTATTGGGGTTCAATTTAGCATTTTGTATGTTTTCAGCGAAGCCCGCTGTCAGCTGACGTCACAGAGCCCGGAGTAAGAGGCTGAGCCTCAAAACGCATCAGCCGTCATCTTAACAGGATTATGGACTAATCAGTGGTGTATTTTGGTTTTGTGCTGCCCTAGGCAAGACTGAAATTGTGCGCCCCCTTTCCGACTCCTATGTAAATTTGCCCCACTCCTTCCTTTTTTAACGGATGTGACTCCCTCCAAAATTGAAGAACTCCAAGTCCCAGCATGAACCCCTGAGATCTCACGAGGGGGGGGGGGGGTAAGAGAGGGTGTGAGAGAGAGAGAGGGGGTGGATGAGGGAGGGAGAGAGAAAGAGAGGGGGTGAGGGGGGTAAGAGATGAGGGGTTGAGTGAGGGGGGTGTGAGAGAGAGAGGGGTGAGAGAGAATGGAGGGGTGAGAGAGAGAGGGGGAAGAGAGAGGAAGGGGGGTGACAGAGAGAGGTGGGAGAGGCGACTCTAGCAACCAGTGGCCAAAAAAGTCTCAGGTGGAGGGGGGTGGCTTTTTTGCTGCCCCCCTACAAAGTGCCGCCCTAGGCCTGGGCCTTGTTGGCCTAGGCCAAAATACAGCACTGGGACTAATACATGGACTATTCCTGATACTGGAGCAACTGATCTTGATATGATTATTTTCCACCTGTGTTTGTGAGTAGCCATTTTATATGATACTTTAATAAAAAGCCTATTGAGGATAATGCGCTAGGTCGGTGCATTAGTCCATATCCAAAAAAAAAAGAGGAAAATATAAATAAACGCACACACGCCTTAAAAAAAGTCCTTTAGTAACAATACAGAAATAAGTATAATAAAAAAAAGTCAACAATGTTCCCCAAAACCAGAGGCGTAACTAGAACCTTCAGGGCCCTGATGCAAGAAACCATGAAGGGCCCCCCAGATCCCTGGCCGGGGCCCTTACCTTCAAGCCCAGGGCTCTTCCCACTAATCCTGGGGCTCTTTACACTGGTTGCATGGCCTTTTATTACGGTCCCGCAGCAGGATTCTTTCACAAGTTCTGCAGTGGGCCCCCTTCCTGCAATCTTGGGGCCTCCCCACAGTGGTGCAACGCCAGGGTCCGGTTGCAAGTGTGACCTTTGCGATCCTGGAAGTTCACCCACTGGTTTGCTACCGGGCCCCCTGGAGCATGGGGCCCGGTAGCGATTGCAACCCCTGCAACCCCTGTAGTTACGCCCCTGCCCAAAACAAATTCAGCACCGATCGCGTCACCCGGTGGCGCACATTCAACCCGCATGGAATCTCATCCCTACTGAGAATAAACGCACCGTGATATTGTTGTGGTCCCGTCGCACCTTTTCTGGGCTGTGCAGAGTCGATCCTGCAGAGTTATTATTGTAGCTCGGTGTCACGCAATGTTTTTCTCCGGAATTTGTGAATATCTGCCACTTCCCATTATGTCGAGGACTGGCCACAGGCAAGTACAGGGATTACAGCGCCACGATCTGTCTGTCCTCGTGTATATAATCTGTAACCGGCACCGGTACTCACCGCACATAGAAAATACAGCTTACTTTCTTTAACCACTTGGGTACCAGTTTTCACTACTGTGATAGTTTGATTGACAAATACTTACATGTCATGACTTATGTTAGGCAATAGTGTACCAAAATACATTTTATGTCCCTTTGTGAGACAGATAAAGCTTTCTTTTGATGGTATTTAAGAACATTTTTTAAAGAAAATGTTTTCCCTTACTCTCTGTAATAAAACATATCAAGTGAGAATGGCAAGACAGTACGAATACCCCCAAAATGAACCGTTTTTGGAAAGACATCCCTAGGTGAACTCATTTTTTGCCATACTATTTTGGAAATTAAAAAACATGGCTGTATTAAGGTGGTTAAAGTGGTTCTGAAGTCTCAAGGTTTTTCACCTTAAAAAGGAGTTCCGCCCGGAGGAAAAAAAATTAAATGTCAGCGGCTAAAAATACTGCAACTTCTGACTTTTAATATATAGACACCCACCTGTCCAGGGAGCCCACGATGTTGGCACCCCAAACAATTTTTGGATCGGCTTCCAGGTGCTGCTGCTGCCATTCTTTCTGAGTGAAACCAGCAATGAAGCCTTTCGGCTTCACAGCCGGTTCCTTACTACGCATGCGCGAAGCGTGCTGCGCATTCTCATCGGCGGAGGGGGAAGGAGAAGGAGGGCAGAATTTCGGGTGGATGGTGCCGTGGCACTGTCTCCCGAAAGTGGGGAAGGGTACCTGTCATAACCAGGTACCAGTTCCCCCCTCCCTCCTGAAAGGTGCCAAATGTGGCACTGGAGAGGGGAGGAAGCAAATGAGCAGAAGTTCCACTTTTGGGTGGAACTCCACTTTAATGCATTCTGTGCATTAAGGTGAAAAACCTTTTGTGCTGCAGCTCCCCCCCAGACCCCCCCCCCTTTCTCTTACCTGAGCCCGATTCGATCCAGTGATGTGCACAAGTGCAGCGGCTCGAACAGCTGTCTCTCTCTCCTCATTGGAAAGATTGCCATTGGTTCCTGCTGCTGTCAATCAAATCCTGTAACACGGGAGGGGCCTGTGTCAATGGATGCAGCCGCGGGGCTCGGGAGCGAGCCTGCATTCGCGCCCACCAGGGAAAGTGGCTTTCCATGGGGGCAATCGATGAAGTGGAGGGGCCTGGAGCACTGGCGGGGGGCCGGGTCTGGGCTGCTCTGTGCAAAAAGATTGCACAGAGCAGGTAAGTATAGGCATGGAAAAAAAAAATCGAAGGTTCACAACCACTTTAAAACATGGATCAAAAATGTGTACTTATACTGCAGTCACTTTATATATTCCGATTTGCGCTGTGTGTCCTTTTTTTGTCACTTTAAAACATGTAGCTTGGTAATGGGTGCCCTAGATACAGCATCATCACAGGTCATACAGAGAGGGAGGAGGAGGTGAAGAGGTTAATGTACAGGTCAGATACAGCGGCAGGATGTAGATGAAGGGGGGTTCATGTGCAGACATGTATGAAAAGGGAGGTGAGGGGTTAATAATATACAGGTCACTAGAGAAAGGATGAGACTGTACAAGGAAGGAGAGGGACGTAAAAGGGTTAAACCCAACCCACCTATCCCTACCCTGAATCTTCTGCTTGTGCCCTGGAACTAATGAATAATCATTCTTTTATTAGCTGTTTCTTCCTCTTTTATATGCAGAAGGGAAGGGCTATCCAGTGTAAACACTATACTGTTTACTTTTATGATCACTGTGATTGGTCATCACAACGCTCACATGGTACAGAGCTGCTCAGATTGGCTCTCTACATTGTGTCTGTGAACCAAGCCTAAAGTACAGTTGAAATAGATGCCCACCAATTCACTGATTTTTTTTACAATACAGGGGTAAGGAGATGGTCAAAAAAATATTAGTGAAATAATGGGGCTGTCATTGAAGATAATGCTGGTCGCTTGGTCATGTCTCACTTTTATACTTTCTATGTCAGTTGGAAAACCAAGGAGCCGAGTCACAGAGCAGATATTATGCAGCTTCATTATTTCTTTTTCAAAAAGAAATTTAGCTCAAAATAGCCGTGTATATAAGACACGTATGTGCGGGCGCCGTGTGATGTACGTCTCACAGCTCATGCTCCCTGCCACGTGAAAGAGAACAGTAGGAGAGGAACTTGTTAATTGAATGTTTTCCTTTCTTTTTTTTTTTCTATTGAAAAGAGATGAAATCCGGCAGGACACAGAAGGTGACAAAATTATACCGAGACACAAAAGGGCTTATTATACGAATCTGAGCAAAGGGTGAAAACTCCATGCAGGTACCCACAACCACCAGTCAGGTCTCAGGCTACTGCAGATGGGTCTTTAACCACTTCTGGACCGGAAGGATTTGTCCCCTTAACCACTTAAGCCCCGGAAGATTTTACCCCCTTCCTGACCAGGGGGTTTTTTGCGATTCGGCACTGCGTGACTTTAACGGACAATTGCGCGGTCGTGCGACGCTGTACCTAAATAAAATTGATGTCCTTTTTTTCCCACAAACAGAGCTTTCTTTTTGGTGGCATTTGATCACCCGTTCGATTTTTATTTTTTGCGCTATAAACAAAAAAATAGCGACAACTGAAAAAAAACAATATTTTTCACTTTATGCTATATAACATTCCCAATAAAATCATCCTTTTAGGCCAATTTGTATTCTGCTACATATTTTTGGTAAAAAAAATCCCAATAAGCATATTTTGATTGGTTTGCGCAAAAGTTATTGCGTCTACAAATTAGGGAAAAGATTTGTCATTTTTAGTTGTTTTTTCTTTTTACTAGTAATGACGGCGATCAGCGATTTTTAGCGGGACTGCGACATTGCGACAGACAGATCGGACCCCTAACTGACATTTTTGACACTTTTGGGGGGGACCAGTGACATTACTACAGTAATCAGTGCTAAAAATATGCACTGTTACTGTAATAATGACACTGGCAGGGAAGGGGTTAACCCAGGGGTGATCAAAGGGTTAAGTGTGAGCCTAGGGGGTGTTTACTAATTGTATGGGGGAGGGACTTGTGAAATGAACACAGAGACCTGTGATCTTATATAGGAGGATCACAGGTTCTCTGTGTTTACTCCAGAGAGAACAATGGTCTGCTGTGTTTACAACAGCAGACCGTCATTCTCTCTCCACGGGGAGCGATCGCCGGTGCCCAGCGGCAATCCCCGCTGCCTAGTTGATCGACATCCCCACTGCCTAGGAGCGCTTCCGCGAACTGACGTACCCATACGCCAGTTTGCGCAGCCGAGCCAGCCAGTATATCTGCGGTGGGCGGTCGACAAGTGGTAAAGTGGTTGTAAACCCTTACATATCCCAAACCACACTCTCACTCCAAAAATGGATGGAAGCTCAAGCCCCTTACATATACTTCAAAATATCCTTTAAACCATTTACTCTATGAATGCCCAGGACCGGTGCTACCACTAGGCAAACTAGGCGGCCGCCTAGGGCGCACTATCATCTAGTGCGCAGCCATGGCCAGTGAGACATTCCTCTCCTGTCACCTCCTCATCCTCGGTGGATGTCACCTCTAGAGAGGGGGGGCACTTTGTATATAAAAGGGGTGAGTGGGGTTAAAGGGGGCGGTGTGTATATGAAGGGGGTGTAGGGTGTAGTGGTAAAAATCTTAAGAGCAAGACTAGGCATGCTCAGAGATGAAAGAACACATGCAAAGCAATCCAACACATGACATCACTTCTGAAGTAGAATTCTGTCGTACGGGAAAATTCGTATGAAAATAACCTCTTCACTTTCCACATCAGACTAGCATGCCACAAAAAACGGACGACAGATCGTTTGATAATCTGATCGTGTGTACGGGGCTTTAAGGCAGAGGTCATGACAGACTTTCTGATCGTGTGACTACTGCAATTGGTTGTCAGAGTGTAGAAAGGATGCCCCAGGTGCCACACAGCCAGCAAACCCCACCAGTTTCTGTAGTAAAAGCAGCTTTAGCCCAGGCTCCATACAGGCCTCTTACCCCAACATGTTTCGCCCCACCTACAAGGCTTTCTCATGCAGGACCTCCAAGTCTAAGCCCCGTGAGGGAGGCGAAATGGTCTAGAAAGAGCCTGGGCTGAGGGTGCTTTTATTACAGAAATTGTTTTACTGGATGTTCATCACCTGGGGCGTTCTTTCTACACATTTGTATTCATTGAGCCAAAACCAGCTCTCCCCTAGCCTGCACTCTCAGGCGTCACCGGACTTGGGCAAGACAAGAGTCTGGATTGGCACCTCTAATCTTTTGGTGCGGTTGTCACAGTGATCACGTGATCAAAAGCCTGCCCTGCCCGCTCCCAATCCTAACTTGAAGTCAAAAACTCTTTGTGACAGCTCGGTCACTGCATTGGGAGCGCACAGAGAGCATGCTCCTAGCACAAAAACCTCAGCTGGCGTGAAAGCATATGTGCAATGTGTGGGTGTTAAGGTCCACCTTCCTTTAGTTATGTGGATGGCAATAGATTACATTTTATTTCCATGTGTGCTCTGCTTGGTTTGTAAGCTGAAACTCAACGTATTTATTCATATAGAACATTATTAGGAGGTCATACACTATTACATACTGGGTTGTGCCTCCCCATGCATGCGTTGAAATGTGTCCATGTGGGAATATTCAGCCCATTGTGAGAAATTGTTCAGTTAGAGGAACATAAAGAACGTCTCCTGGTGACAGATTTGTGTGGAGAGGTCCTTTGGGGATTCTAAATTGAGCCAATGATAGAATATAGAAATTACAGCTGACAAAAGCAGAACGCATGATACATCTGATAAAGGATGGATTCCTTCACATGGTTCAGTCCGGAGTCACATAATCCGTTATAAATAGGTATTTACTGGTGTGGTGTGCGGAGCCAATCTATTCTGAGATCTTAGATATTAGGTCTATGGCTAAGATTTACAGAATTCATATTGTACATTGTATCTAATTCTAAGAACAAAAATCTCATATATCGCGGTTTACCCGTCCTTAGATGTGATGACTGCATTAGTTCTCCTTCTTCAGGCTTTTTTCCCCCTTTATTTTCACCTGGTGATCCTGCCAATAACAGGGGCGTACCGAGGGGTTGGCCAGAACGGCGCCCGCCAGGGGCGCAGGCCGAGGGGGGGCGCAAAAACATTGGCAGTGTAGCAGTGAAATACCGATCCCCCGTTCAGCCCAATAACACACTTTCTGTTCTAGGGTGACAACTCATTCACCAAACTGTATCTATGGAGGAGTAGTGTTGTCACTCTTGGACAGAACACCTCCCTCTTATTTTATCCCCATAACGTAGGGTTACGATGTTCGATAGTCCACAAAGGTGAACTAGACAGGGCTGATCAGAACTGCTTTCAGCTCCATTCGTTCTACGCATTTCAGCAACGTGAGTAGAAGCATGTTTCCGCACGAAAAACGCATGCTGCTCTTGGGGTGCCATTAATTGTTAACGAAACCCCAAACAAATCCAGAAAATGCAAGGTAAAAACGCGCCAAGCTCTCAGCCCAGTGAAGGTGCAGGCACTTCTTTGGTGCATTAGTCGTGCGTAGGGCACCCCATTGGAATAAATGAGCTTCCTAATATTACTTGTTACAAACCCAATATTACCGGATCTTGTTCTGACACTGAACATTAGCAGAACTCAGTTCTTGGAGGCAGCTCATTGGTAGTTCAGTGGCTGGACTTACCTTGATTTGATGGTGTATACTTACATTATATAAAAATGCAGACCGGTCTCGGGGTGCTCTTGGTAATATTCTATGTGCTCTTTACTGCTTTTTGCAACCTAATAAGGTGTTAGCATACTTATAAGTTTAGATGTTTCTAAACTATATAGATCACTGGTAGCTTTACTTGTTTATTATATTGATAGTATTTTGATGTATTAATGGTATAACTTCTGACAACAAAACTTATTATAATGATATTATTATTATTTAATTATTCATTAATAATATTTAAGATGTATTATTGGTAGTAGTAATAATAATAACATTAACAACAATAATAATAATAAAAAAAGAATAATAATTATTTAAATGTTATTATTATTATTATTAATAATAATGATAATAATAATAATAATAATAATAAACATAATTATTTTATAAATTATTATAATAATTGAGTAATCTGCATTGTGGTACTTTGTTAGTGTTTATAATTAATATTATTATAGTTTATATTGCAATAATAACAATAATAAACATTACATTATTATTTCATGAATTATTATATTAATTGAATTATCTGCATTGTGGTACTTTGTAGGTACTTAGGTACTTATACTTATATATAGCGCTGTCAATTTACGCAGCGCTTTACATATACATTGCACATTCACATCCGTCCCTGCCCTCAAGGAGCTTACAATCTAAGGTCCCTAACTCACATTCATACATACATAGTAGGGCCAATTTTTTATACAGGATCCAATTAACCTACCAGCATGTCTTTGGAGTGTGGCAGGTTAGCGTGGTGGTTGGCATTTGAACCAGCGACCCTCTTGCTGCTAGGTGAATGTGCTAACCACTACACCCCTAGTGTTTATTATTGTTTATATTCGTAAAAATAATAATAATTAGTGGTGCACCGAAATGATCATTTCTGTACCGAAACCGAAAATTCAGAATGCACTTGGCCAAAACCGAATTTGACGGTTTTTAAAAAATATATCTACTTTTTATAAATAATTGTATTATATTTGACTTTTTAATTAATATCATGAATTTAATATAATATTAATTTATTGTCAGCCATTATCGGCACCTTTTGAAGTGGTGTTTAAAATCCTGCTTGTTGCATTTTTGGTGAAAATTTGGCAAACCGCACCAAAAATGCACCACCCTATTAAATTGCATTGAGAACACATCAAAAATGGACCCGTGTTGCATTTTATGGTGCATTTTTTGAGTCGTGTGACCTATAAACATCATAATCAGTTAAAATTGTGGCAAAATCGTCTTAAAGTTGCAGAAAAATCAAGGACATTTTTTTTCAGTGGCCGAAATTTCAGTACATCATTAATAATAATATGAATTAAACTATTATTTTATTAATTATTATATTAGTTGAGTAATCTGCAATAATAAAAATTACATTATTATTTTATGAATTATTATATTAATTGCGTAATCTGCATTGTGGTACTTTGTTAGTGTTTATTATTATTTATATTCATAAAAATAATAATAATTAGTGGTGCACCGAAATTAAGATTTCTGTACCCGAAACCGAAAATTCAGAATGCACTTGGCGAAAACCGAATTTGACGGTTTTTAAAAAATATATCTACTTTTTATAAATAATTGTATTATATTTGACTTTTTAATTAAAATCATGAATTTAATATAATATTAATTTATTGTCAGCCATTATCGGCACCTTTTGAAGTAATGGTAAAAATCCTGCTTGCTGCATTTTTGGTGCATATTTGGCAAACCGCACCCAAAATGCACCACCCCATTAAATTGCAGTGAGAACACATCAAAAATGCACCCGTGTTGCATTTTTTGATGCATTTTGTGAGTCATGTGACCTTTAAACACCATAATCAGTTAAAATTGTGGCAAAACCGTGGTAAAATTGCAGCAAAATCATGGCAGTTTTTTTCAGTTGCCGAAATTTCAGTACATCATTAATAATAATATTAATTAAATTATTATTTTATTAATTATTATATTAGTTGAGTAATACTTTGTTAATGTTTTAGAACATTATTAAGTTTCTATCTGTTGATCAGGTGAATGCAGCTGATGGATGAGGTTTTATTTTGCATTTGCTGCCAGGGGTTCCGTTGATGACGCAGCCGGTCTTCTCGCAGCGATTACAGCGATTTGTCAACCACAATGACTTTCTTTGGGATCGGGAACTGAAACATTTGAAGAGAGACTTTTCCTGTAATAAAGACCTGTTACTGCGGCTCTCTCACCTTGTGCAGGGTGACTGGTCTTATCTCCGCCTCCTTCTGTCGTTTTCTACAGGCAGCCTGTAGTGGGTGGAGCCTGATGGCCCCTCCCACAGCTCTGCTCTCTGCACAGGCTTTGTACTGCACAGTGATGATGTCTCTTGCTACTTTTAAAAGGTAACATTTGTGTTTACCAAGACAATGAGGATTTATATACAGTAATTTGTGGTTATTGAGGAAAAAATGTAACCCGGAATTCAGCTTAAGCCTTTCTTCAGATAGGCTTTAAAATAGCCTTGTGTTTCATTTGCTCCTTAAAATGAACAAACATCTCACCAATGAAATAAAGTAAATGACTCCCAACAGCAAATAAACTCTTCACCGCTTGATAGAGGGTAAGGAGAAGGGTACCCCCTCCCCTGGCTGTGTCATTTCAGGTCTCCGGAGGATTTGTCTTGCAGTGGAGAAGGAGAAGTTTGTCCTCATGAAGTCCGTCTTCAGTTGTGTAAGAGGAGACGGTGTGCGGAGTGTCCCCGGGGCTTCTCTAACCTTTCACAAGTGACAGGAGTGTCACCGAGACACAGCCCCATGCAGCGACTGTCGGAGGATATGAAGCAATCCACGTCTCCTGATAAAGAGCACATATTGACTGTTACTGGTGATAATTCGATGTGACCCCTCCACTGTCTTCTCTGATCACTGAGGAACGCTTCACTCTCCAGATAAACAGACTTTTCTTTGTTGAGGTGTAAATTAGACAAAGATCCTTCTGCCAGAACGCCGACATTTCTGGAGAGTGGAACCCGTGGAGGTCTCTTCTGTTTATTAGAGACTCTACCTGTGAGAGTTCCGGGCCTGCCCACCTGCTGTGCCCATTATGAGAGGTTCCCAATATCCCTGCATCAAGTTTCTGGGTCTGCACATCTGCTGTGCCCAATATGAAGGTCACCTACCATCCCTGTTTTGAGTTCCTGCATCTGCATACCTGATGTGCCCATTTGGGGGGGTTCCCGCCATCCCTGCACTGAGTTTCCAGGTCTGTATACCTGCTGTGCCCATTTTGAGAGGTTCTCACCATCCCTATGATGAGTTCCTTGGTCTGCACACATGCTGTCCCCATTATGAAGGGTCCCCACTATCCATGTGCTCAGTTCCTGCATCTATACACTTGCTGTGCCCATTTTGAGGGGTTTTCACTTTCCCAATGATGAGTTCCTGGGTCTGTACCCCTGCTAGGCCCATTATGAAGGGTCCCCACTCTCCCTGTGCTTAGTTCCTGCATCTAAACACCTGCTGTGCCCATTATGAGGGGTTCTCACAATCCTTGTGCTGAGTTCCTGGGTCTGTACCCCTGCTGTGCCCATTATGAAGGGTCCCCAAAATCCCTGTGTTGAGTTCCTGCATCTATACACCTGCTGTGCCCATTGTGAGGGGTTCCCACTTTTCCAGCACTGACTATCTGGCTCTGCACATCTGCTGTGCCCATTATGAGGTGTTTCCAATATCCAAGTGCCAAGTTCCCAGCTGTGCCTAATATGAAGGGCTCCCACCATCCCTGTGCTGGGTTCTTGGATCTACATACATGCTGTGCCCATTATGAGGGGTTCCCACCATCCCCGTGCTGAGTTCCAATGTATGTACACCTGCTTCTACCATTTCACCCAGAATTCACTCATTTTCCAGTTGAATCCAATTACAGAAATGTGTGAATCTTGGGTGCAAATTGTGTGGATCTAAGTTATGTGGATCTTGGGTGCAAGTTGTGTGGATCTTGGACGCAAGTTGTGTGGATCTTGAGCGCAAGTTATGTGGATCCTGGGTGCAAAATATGTGGATCTTGGGTGCAAGCTGTATGGATCTTGGGCGCAAGCTGTGTGGGATTTGGGCGCAAGCTGTGTGGATCTTGGGCACAAGCTGTGTGGGATTTGGGCGCAAGCTGTGTGGATCTTGGGCACAAGCTGTGTGGATCTTGGGCACAAGCTTTGTGGAATTTGGGCACAAGCTGTGTGGATCTTGGGCACAAGCTGTGTGGAATTTGGGCGCAAGCTGTGTGGTTCTTGGATACAAGCTGTGTGCATCTTGGGTGAAAGCTGTGTGGATCTTGGGTGAAAGCTATGTGGATCTTGGGTGCAAGTTTTGTGGATCTCGGTGCAAGTTGTGTGGATCGTGGGCACAAGTAGTGTTGATCTTGCGGGGGAAAAGTTGTGTGGATCGTGGGCACAAGTTGTGTGGATCTTGGGGGGCAAAAGTAGTGTGGATCTTGGGCACACGTTGCGTGGATCTTTGGCACATGTTGTGTGGCTCTTGGGTGCAAGTTGTGTAGATCTTGGGTGCAAGCTGTGTGGATCGGGTGAAAGCTATGTAGATCTTGGGTGCAAGCTGTGTGGATCTTGGGTGAAAGCTATGTGGATCTTGGGTGAAAGCTATGTGGATCTTGGGTACAAGTTGTGTGGATCTTGGGTGCAAGGTATGTGGATCTTTGAATGATGAGGTTAAACTACAGTATATGTGAAGCCTCACCTTGTAAAACAACCCATTCAGTTTAAAATCGAAATGAAAGGCAAAACATTAAAAAAATCATTGTAAACACTTTTTCCCTTTTTTAATATACTGAACAAAATAATAAACCCAACACTTGTTTCTGCCCCCATTTTTCATGAGCTGAACTCAAAGATCTAAGAAAACGAAGATTCATCCATGAAGAGAGCACCTCTCCAAAGTGGCGGACGCCATTGAATGTTATAATTTGCCCACTCAAATTGGTTACGACGATGAACTGCAGTCAGGTGGAGACCCAGATGAGGACGACGAGCATGCAGATGAGTTTCCCTGAGACGGTTTCTGACAGCTTGTGCAGAAATTATTTGGCTTTGCAAACCGATTGTTGCAGCCGCTGTCCGGGTGGCCGGTCTCAGACGATCTTGGAGGTGAAGATGCTGGATGTGGAGGTCCTGGGCTGGTGTGGCTACACGTGGTCTGCGGTTGTGAGGCCGGTTGGATGTACCGCCAAATTCTCTGAAATACCTTTGGAGACGGCTTATGGAGGAGAAATGAACATTCAATTGACGGGCAACAGCTCTGGTGGACATTCCTGCAATCCGCATGCCAATTGCACGCTCCCTCAAAACTTGTGACATCTGTGGCATTGTGCTGTGTGATTGCAGTGCGATTTTGAATTGCCACGATTCTGCCAGCAATCCCAAATCGCCAGATTTGAATGAAACCTCGTTAGTAGACCCGATAATTACATTCAACTCTCTGCATTCCGTGTTCTGATACTTTTCCCGTCCTCTACTATACACAGTCTGGGGGGGGGGGGGGGTGTTGGTGAATTATACAGCGGGGGGGGGGGGGGGGGTCATCCATTCATTGTTTCTCCTCTCATTGATGTTCCATTCTCTAAATCTGAGATCATAATAACTTGCCAGTGAATTGCGCACGTATGCGTGGAGCCGCAAGCCGAACCTTCATTTCTATGAAGCGTCTCCATACAATAGACGATGTTTCCTTTGTTGGGGTCTAATAGAAATACCAAGTGCTTACTGTTCCCAAAACCAGGAGCGTTGGATGTCATGTGAAAGCAATCAGGCCGAGTACATTATTTGTGTGTTTAATACAGGTAATAATATAATGCCTACCAGTGACGCAGCACTTTATATACACTCACCGGCCACTTTATTAGGTACACCTGTTCAATAGCTTGGTAACACAAATTGCCAATCAGCCAATCACATGGCAGCAAATCAATTAGACTTTTTAAGCTGGATACACACTATACAACTTTTGTTATTAGATTTTCTTTAGATTACAGCCCCGTACACACATAGCGATCGTCGGCCGAACAATCGGCCGTCTTTTGTCCAGGGTTGTCGTGTCGGTTGAAAAGTGCTAAAGACTGCACACGAATTTTGTCGGCCAACAACAGCCGACTGCAGAAGTGATGTCATGTGATGGTTAACTTTCCTTGTCTTTTTTCTTTTCTGAGCATGCCCAGTCTTGCTAATCTGCTGTCTGTTGGCCGAAATCTGTACTGACTGGCGAACAATCGGCCGTTCTGGTGTTGGCCAACAAAAATTTTAATGCTTGCATGACAGATTCTGTTCAGCCGAAAATGCGCTGTCAGCTGTCGAAAGCATAATACTAACAAGCCTACAATCGGCCGATCGGTCGTCGGCCGAATATTTACGGCCGACAATCGGTACGTGTGTACGGGGCTTTACCCTCATCTATGTCGTGCAAGGACCTGGCTGATTGCATACACATTGAAAGTGTTTAGGTTTGACCTCATATTATATGGTTTTGGTAAATCTAAAGAAAAAAATCTAAAGATAATTGTATAGTGTGTTCAAACTGAGCATCAGAATGGGGAAGAACGGGGATTTAAGGCAGTTGTAAACCGCTGGACTTTTTTTTTTTGTACACCCTGCAAGGTAAAGGTACAATGTGCTAGTATGCATTGCATACTAGCACATTATGTTAAACTTGCCTGAAAACAAAGCCCTCCCACGCCGAGATCCCAGAGCTGCTGCGGGCTCCCATCTTCACTGGTCTTGCTCCTGGGTTCACGGACTCCGGCTCTGTGACTGGCCGGAGACGTGATGACGTCACTCCTGTACATGAGCATGGGAGCCGCCAAATACAGCGCAGGACTCAGGAAGGAATGGCATGGCTGGCCGTTCCTTCAGAGTGACGTCACCGGCTGCTTGTAATATAAATATCTCCTAAATGACGCATGTTTAGGAGGTATTTACACTACCTATAGGTAAGTCTTATCATAGGCCTAACTATAGGTAAAAGTAATGTGTGGAACTTTACTTCCACTTTAAAGAGTAACTCCACTTTTGTTGAGAAAAAAACATTCCCCTCTGGGTGATCTCTGTACATTTCAGGGATTATAACAAACTTTGTTGCAGATTCCTACCTTTTGTTGTTCTGAAGAAATCATTGATTGTTCCTCTGTGCTGAGTGAGTCAGGGAGTGGTTTCATAATTATAAATCGGCTGTGCAGCTGCAGAGCACTAATGAGGAAATCTGCTGGGCCTGCATCCTATTGGGAATATCTCACCAAAAATGACATTTTCGTTGCAGGGGATGCCAGAAATCTGACTTGTATCTTAGTGCAGACTTCTGGGAAAATCAGTGAGCCAATCACACAAGCAGGAAATTATGTTTCGGGGGTGTGGTCAGTATACATTCTGTGTACAGAACAGATCCAGGTAGCCATATTGCATTGCATTTTCAGAAAATTACAACAGTTGCAGATTGAAAAGGAAAGGTCATTTTTAATAACATTCAATTACAATATGATTTGTGTCACAATTGTATACGCTGTATTGTTTTTTTTTTCTTTATTTGCTGATTTTTTTCCCCACGAAAGTGGAGTTACCTTTAAAGTGACCTTGAACGTGGCATGGTTGTTGGTGCCAGACGGGCTGGTCTGAATATTTCAATAACTGCTGATCTACTGGGATTTTCACACTCAACCATCTCTCGGGTTTACAGAGAATGGTCCAAAAAAGAGAAAATATCCAGTGAGTGGCAGTTGTGTGGAGGGAAATGGGTTGTTGATGTCAGGGGTCAGAGAAGAATGGGCAGACTGGTTCCAGATGATAGAAAGACAACAGTAACTTAAATAACCACTCATTACAGCCAAGGTATGCAAAATACTGTCTCTGAACACACAACACAACGAACCTTGAAGCAGATTGACTACAGCAGCAGAAGACCACACCAGGTGCCACTCCTGTCAGCTAAGAACAGGAAACTGAGGCTACAATTCGCACAGGTTCACCAAAGTTGGACAATAGAAGATTAGAAAAGCATTGCCTGGTCTGATGAGTCACAATTTCAGCTGCGACATTCAGATGGTAGGGTCAGAATTTGGTGTAAACAACATGAAAGCATGGATCCATCCTGCCTTGTATTACTGGGTCATGCTGGTGTTGGTGGTGTAATGGGGTGGGGGAAATTTTCTTGGCACACTTTGGGTCTATTGGTACCAATTGAGCATTGTTTAAACACCACGGCCTACCTGAGTATTGTTCTGACCATGTCCATCCCTTTATGACTACAGTGTCCCCATCTTCTGATGGCTCCTTCCAGAAGGATAATGCACCATGTCACAAAGTTCCAATCATCTCACCACTGCTTTCTTCACCATGACAATGAGGTCACTGCACTCCAATGGCCTCCACACTCACCACATCTCATCCAATAGAACACATTTGGGATGTGGTGGAACGGGAGATTGGCACCATGGATGTGCAGCGGACAAATCTGCAGGCACTGCGTGATGCCATCATGTCACTATGGAGCAAAATCTCTGAGGAATGTTTCCAACACCTTGTAGAATCTATGCCACGAAGAATGAAGGCAGTTCTGAAGGCAAAAGCGGGTCCAACCCGGTACCAGCAAGGTGTACCTAATAAAGTGGCCGGTGAGTGTAGATTCTACTTTCACTTCAGTTCCTGCCCTCAAGAGCTTACAATCTAAGGTCCCTATCTCACCTGAATACACATACTAGGGCCAATCTAGACAGGAGACAATGATCCTACCAGTATGTCTTTGTGAGAGGAAACTGGAGTACCCGGAAGGATCCCAGACAAGCACAGGGAGAATGCAAACTCCATGCGGATGGTGTCCTGGTTAGGATTTGAACCACGAAGCCTCAATTTTGCTGGGTTTTTTTTTTTTTTGGACAACAAATACGCATAGGGCAACCCATTCAAGTTCTCCTATACAACACACAGAATCTCAGTGTCAGAACACTTGTTCCCGCTGAACAGGGGCCTGAATCTGTGGATTCTATATCTGCCTTCAGCTTCAATTTTAAGGCCTTTTAGTGCTCTCTGGAGAGCAATGCTCCTTCGGATCGCTTTTCAGAAAGCATTTGACAGGCAGTGAGGAGGTGATGTACACTGTTGTAGAGTACCGGGGTGCATGCATTGCACGTGGTTGCGGGACACTTACTGCACGGCCCTATTCACGTAAAGGGTTACTAAACCCACAACAGTAAAATCAGTCTGTATATGCAGTAAAGTATGCTTGTTATACTTGTTATACTGTGGAACCTAAGGGGTTAATCCTCTGCATTGTGTATAAAGGTCTGTCTGATCCTCCCCTTCTTTCACTGTCCCCAATCCATCTCCTGATAGTACAGAACCTTGGAGCCACTCTGCACACGCTAAGTTAGTTGTGCATTACTAGAGAGGTTTTTTTTTTCTTGGGAGGGTGCATGTGATCAGCACAGGGCCAATCAGCACTGTCCAGATAGAGAGTCAGAGGTCCTGCAGCCTCATAGGACAGTCAGAGGAGAATGAAAACTCCTCCTACAAGCTTTAACCAGACACGGACAGAGGTCACAAGGCTGCTATATACTGCTGAGGAGAAAAGGTAGTTAGCAGTTTATATTTACTAAAATAATTGCATTTCCATGTTCTGTGTACTGTGGGAGACCAGATATAGTGAATGCAGGATCCTGGGGGACCAGATATAGTGAATGCAGGATCCTGGGGGACCAGATATAGTGAATGCAGGCTCCTGGGGAGACCAGATATAGTGAATGCAGGCTCCTGGGGAGACCAGATATAGGGAATGCAGGGTCCTGGGGAGATCAGATATAGTGAATGCAGAGTCCTGTGAAGATCAGATATAGTGAATGCAGGGTCCTGGGGAGACCAGATATAGTGAATGCAGGCTCCTAGGGAGACCAGATATAGTGAATGCAGGATCCTGGGGAGACCAGATATAGTGAATGCAGGATCCTGGGGAGATCAGATATAGTGAATGCAGGGTCCTGAGGAGACCAGATATAGTGAATGCAGGATCCTGGGGAGACCAGATATAGTGAATGCAGGATCCTGGGGAGACCAGATATAGTGAATGCAGGGTCCTGGGGAGACCAGATATAGTGAATGCAGGGTCCTGGGGAGACCAGATATAGTGAATGCAGGATCCTGGGGAGACCAGATATAGTGAATGCAGGATCCTGGGGAGACCAGATATAGTGAATGCAGGGTCCTGGGGAGACCAGATATAGTGAATGCAGGATCCTGGGGAGACCAGATATAGTGAATGCAGGGTCCTGGGGAGATCAGATATAGTGAATGCAGGATCCTGGGGAGACCAGATATAGTGAATGCAGGGTCCTGGGGAGACCAGATATAGTGAATGCAGGGCCCTGGGGAGACCAGATATAGTGAATGCAGGGTCCTGGGGAGACCAGATATAGTGAATGCAGGATCCTGGGGAGACCAGATATAGTGAATGCAGGGTCCTGGGGAGACCAGATATAGTGAATGCAGGATCCTGGGGAGACCAGATATAGTGAATGCAGGGTCCTGGGGAGACCAGATATAGTGAATGCAGGCTCCTTGGTTTAGCAACACTTTAAATGGGTTCTTTGTGGTAGTGTCCCCTGAATGTGACAGGAGGTATAATGTATTGTGGCTACAGCAGGTGTACACTCTGGGCTGCTGCCTCTGCAGCTACAGGGGGTAGCGGTTGAGGGGTGGTAAAAACTAAAGATCAACCGATTATCGGCAAAGCTGAGATATGGGGGGCCGATCTGCACTTTCCCCGATATATCGGAATCAGCCACCAAGGTTACCAATATTTCGGGAAAGTGCTGTACCGGAGTGATGCCTGCAGCTAGAGGCATCACCCCGGTACCGGCGTCCATAGCCAACGGTCGGCTGTCTTGTAATGACAACCGATGCGGTTGAGAAGCCGCTTGGCTGTCATTGCAAGGAGTGGGAGGGGATGTAACCCCCCCCCCTGCCACCTTCCGAGGCTCGCCCGGGTCTCCTGTCCCACCGGGAGACCCAGGCAACCAGCCTGCACAGCCACTGAAGACCCGTTCAAAGTCGCATTCGGTTCTGTTTGAGTCTCCATGTCTGGTGCCAGATTTAAAAAAAAGACTGCATTCAAAACAGCCAAACTTGGCATTTTGAATGCTTTTAATGCAGAGGAGGGGTTTGGGGTCTTTTTTAGACCCCCAGATCCCTCCACAAGAGTACCTGTCAAATAAATGTACGAAAATATCGGCCGATACCGATATGCATTGGCCAAAATATCGGTATCGGCAACGAAGAACCGATATCAGTCGATCACTAGTAAAAACGCAGCTCAAACATGGAATTTTACCACCCACAATCACTAGTGTAAATGAGCCCTAAATTAATCTACTATTATAGGACTTGGCTTTGAGGTCTGACATCTATGGGCACACACATAATGATTTTGTTTTTTTTTTTTGTTTTTCCTTACAGTTCTATTTATACACCACAAGACGCCTTTTAGAAAGTGCCCATTAAAACCCCAATTTTCTCGCCGGACGCCAGCGTTGCGCTCCTCTTTATAAGCCCTTTGTTTTGTCTGATTCCTCGTTAAAGTCTGGGTGATTATCTGGCTGAGAAGGGACACATAACGGGGGTTAGTTATGGGCGTTAAACTCTGCCGAAGTGACGCGCATAAATAAAGGTGATTAGATAATTATCTGCAGTCTGCTGTTTAATGAGGACTTAATAACTTCACATATATCTGCATCCTCCTACCTCGCCGCTGTGTATACGGTGGCGGCTTATTTGCAGGTTTGGGTAATAAATGAGTAATAGCGCAAATGATGAGAAATATCGATTTTTACACATTTTGCTATAATTAGGGCATAAATTCTTCACACGATTAAAAGTTCCAAATCTGCCAGTCTTGTAACTGCGATATATATGTGAGACATCGTACAACGAGACTGGAAATATAAATTGTGTAAAGATATATTATCACCTCTCTCACCACTAATGTATAATGTAATATGCAAAGAAATGATTTACATAGTGTGCTCACAGTGCATACATCCCCCTACCCGGAAGGTGACACACATGGGACCTAATAAAGATCTTCCCCTTTAAATGCCTGTTCTTTGGTAATATAGCCAGGTGATTTAAGCATTTTTTCAAGTATGATCTTTCAACTTTTTCCCTTCCCCTGCTGTCCCCTGAGAACTGTACTGGGACCCTCAAAAGTTCGGCTAGCAGATCCCGGACTCTGTGTGTGGTAAAGAACGCACTGCCAGCATCCCTTTAGACGCACATGCTTCCGATCATAGCGGGTCACCATTGGCCTGCAGGGAACTACAAGGAGCATCTAAAGTGATAACGTCCTCCACCTACTAGGCTGACCCTCCGCTTCTCCCTCTTCATTGTGTATAAGAATTTACATACTGTATATCCGGGGAGGAAACCAAACATTCATTGTAGGGCTGCTGGCAATGGTTTACCCAAATATAAAGGGACCAATATTTATTTATTTATTTTTTCTCAAAGGTGCCAAATATAGATCTGAAGGACAAAACATCCCATTTATATGTATTTATCTCCCTTTTAGATCTATCTGTCTGTCTGTCTATCTATCTATCTATCTATCTATCTATCTATCTATCTATCTATCTATCTATCTATCTATCTATCTATCTATCTATCCCATTTATATGTATATATCGATCTATCTATCTATCTATCTATCTATCTATCTATCTATCTATCTATCTATCTATCTATCTATCTATCTATCCCATTTATATGTATATATCGATCTATCTATCTATCTATCTATCTATCTATCTATCTATCTATCTATCTATCTATCTATCTATCTATCTATCTATCTATCCCATTTATATGTATCTATCTATCTATCTATCTATCTATCTATCTATCTATCTATCTATCTATCTATCTATCTATCTATCTATCTATCTATCTATCTATCTATCTATCTATCTATCTATCTATCTATTCAAGAATCTATCTATCTATCCCATTTATATGTTTATATCGATCTATTTATCTTTATATCTATCTATCTATCGATCTATCCTATTTATATGTATATATCGATCTATCTCATTGTCTGTCTGTCTGTCTGTCTATCTCTGCCTGTCTGTCTGTCTGTCTATCTATCTATGTTATCTTTCTATCTATCTATTTATCTTTATATCTATCTATCGATATATCTCATTTTATGTGTATCTATCTATCTATCTATCTATCTATCTATCTATCTATCTATCTATCTATCTATCTATCTATCTATCTATCTATCTATCTATCTATCTATCTATCCCATTTATATGTATATATCGATCTATCTATCTATCTATCTATCTATCTATCTATCTATCTATCTATCTATCTATCTATCTATCTATCTATCTATCCCATTTATATGTATATATCGATCTATCTATCTATCTATCTATCTATCTATCTATCTATCTATCTATCTATCTATCTATCTATCTATCTATCTATCTATCTATCTATCTATCTATCTATCTATCTATCTATCTATCTATCTATCTATCTATTCAAGAATCTATCTATCTATCCCATTTATATGTTTATATCGATCTATTTATCTTTATATCTATATATCTATCGATCTATCCTATTTATATGTATATATCGATCTATCTCATTGTCTGTCTGTCTGTCTGTCTATCTCTGTCTGTCTGTCTGTCTATCTATCTATGTTATCTTTCTATCTATCTATTTATCTATCTATCTATCTATCTATCTATCTATCTATCTATCTATCTATCTATCTATCTATCTATCTATCTATCTATCTATCTATCTATCTATCTATCTATCTATCTATCTATCTATCTATCTATCTATCTATCTATCTATGTTATCTTTCTATTGTAATTCCGCTCTTAGTCTGGCAATACTTGTACAGATTTACTTAGCTGAGCCTGCAGGCTGAACAAAAGAAATCTAACAGATTGTTCCATTCACATTAACAGTGTAGATGGAAGAATCCCTCCTACCTCCCCCTGCTGCCTGTCAGATTACCCGAACATTGCCTGCTTCTTATTGGATGCAGTGTTCAGCTGCCAATTTTTGCGACAGGCTCCTTCAACAAAAGTTGTAGGAATCAGCAGGAATCAGTCCAAATTCAAGCAGTATATGGCCAGTTGTCACAAGGACAGGTGTCCCCATTAGGAGATTTCCTGTCTAATCCTGTTTTGGTATCAAACTAACATTTTGAACTTCCCATTCCATACTACCCTGTGGCTGTGGTCATCACTCCATCCAAAACTGAAAAAAATATGTTTTGGCTTTAGACTTTAAGTTCCCAACGTCTCCCTCCCCCACGCATTCATGAAAAGGGAGCTTCATACTTTAAGAGTAACTCCCCTTTTGTTGAGAAAGAAACATTCCCCTCTGGGTGACCTCTGTACATTGCAAGGATTTTAGCAAACTTTGTTGCAGATTCCTACCTTTTGTTATTCTGAAGAAATCATTGTTTGTTTCTCTGTGTCCATGGGCAAAGTGAATCTGTATGGGGGTATTGTTTTCATTATCAATCAGCTGCTGCACCTGCAGGGCTCTAATGAGGAAAGTGTCAGAGTCTGCATTCCTTTGGATGTTATTTCTATTTGGGAGCATCTCACCAAAAATTATATTTTTGTTGCAGGCGCGTCCAAAAATCTGACTTGTATCTTAGTGCAGACTTCTGGGAAAAACAGTGAGCCAATCACACAAGCAGGAAATTATGTTTCTGAAGGACGTTCTGTACACCATCTGTGTACTAGATTGTAAGCTCTAACGAGCAGGGCCCTCCAATCCCTCCTGTATTGAATTGTATTGTAACTGTAGTGTCTTCCCTCATTTTGTAAAGCGCTGCGCAAACTGTTGGCGCTATATAAATCCTGTATAATAATAATAATAATAATAATACAGAACACCTCCAGGTGGCCATATTGAATTTTACAGAAAATTGCAGCCCTGCAGATTGAAAAGGAAAGGTAATCTTTTAATAACATTCAATCATAACATAACTTGTGTTGCAATTTTATATGTTATATTATTATTGTTTATTTTTTTGTTTGCTATTATTTTTTTCTACAAAAGTGGAGTTACCCTAAGGGCTCTTTCACACGGGCGTTCCGATCAGATCCGCCTGTCAGTTTTTTAGGCAGATCTGATCGGATGCCCCATTCAGCCCTATGGAGCAGCGAATGTCAGCGGTGACATGTCCGCTGACACCCGCTGCCATCCGCATCCGATCCTGTCCGTGAAATCTGGACGGATGGAAACCCTATTTTCCATCCGTCCTGGGGATCGGATCGGATGGGATCGGATGAGAGTGGACAGGCAGTCCGCTCTCATCCGATTCCCCATAGAGAGCAGCGGGGCTCTGACACCTCCCTCTCCGCACACAGAGCGGAGAGGGAGCTGTCATCCGCCATGCTGAGCAGAGCACGGTCCGCAACGGAATGAGGACCGTGTGAAAGGGGCCTTAAGTTAGACTTTTTATTTACACCACATTATAATGACTGCTGCAGGAAAAGTGAGACTTCAAGACAAGCGCAGCTCAGTACTAATTCATGGTTAGGTGGAGAAATCTCCGTCCCGCTCGTTACCCGTACAGGCAGACTGGAAAGTCAATCAGTGAGATGTGTCAGTCTCTCGGTGGAGCTCTGCGGTAATTAACTGATGATCAGACCTTCTTCACTTAGACTGTCTGCGGCTTCTCGGCTCCTGGATTGTGGGCGTAAGCGATGGAATAAAACGCCACTAGTAAGGAGAAGCTTCCAGCCTGGTAAATGGTTTCATCTGCAGCTTAATTGCATGTTCTCCATCCAGCAACAAGTGTGGAATCCTGACCTTTTCTAAAGAGCGCTCTGTAATTTCCTCTTTAGGAAGATCAGGCTGTAGCTGCGTCTGATACAATGGTGTAATTTCTAGCAATTACTAACTGTGCCTGATATCTGGGAACTTCGAGGACTGCTTCAGTCCAGTGTTGGCAAACCATTTTTGAGCGAGAGTGCCCAAACTGCAACCCAAAACCAACCTATTTATTACAAAGTGCCGAAAATGCAATTAAACCTGAATACTGAGGTTTTAGTTTAGAAAAAACAACTTATACAGTTGTCTGAATTAATTAACATACACATGCGTTCCACTGTCAAACACGCACAGCATGGCCAAAGATCGTTACAAAACAATACTACATGCACCCATAGAGGTGGATCACATTTGACCTGTCCTATACAGGGCCAGGGAAGCATGTAAGACACTGAAATAATTTCAGGATCTCGCCCACCTCCTCCCATTGGGCCCCATACTGTGTTATAATCCTCACTGGGCCATCAGTATTGTTAGCTTGGGTAATTTTAGGTTTAAGAAGGTCACCTTACCGGTTACTACTGGTTAGGTGGCCCTCCTAAGCGCACGGTGGGGATATCCTCTCTCCCTGAATTTTTCATAGAGTTCGCTGGCTTCATGCCTGTAATTGCCATCAGTGGAGCAGTTCCTACGAATCCTAAGGAACTGTCCAAATGGTATACCATATGCCCCATACCAGAGGTCTCAGGTGGCTACTGGCATGCAGGAGGGAGAGGGCTGGCTTCATGCTTGTAATCGCCATCAGTGAAGCAGTTCCTACGAATCCTAAGGAACTGTCCAAATGGTATGCCCCTACAAGAGGTCTCGGAGGGTGGCTACTGGCATGCAGGAGGAAGAGGGCTGGCTTCATGCCTGTAATCACCATCAATGGAGCAGTTCCTACAAATTCTAAGGAACTGTCCAAATGGTATACCATATGCCCCTTACAAGAGGTCTCGGAGGGTGGCTACTGGCATGCAGGAGGGATAGGGCT
The DNA here is from genome assembly GCF_965119305.1 of Pelophylax lessonae. NCBI lineage: Eukaryota > Metazoa > Chordata > Amphibia > Anura > Ranidae > Pelophylax > Pelophylax lessonae. The sequence goes on along the minus strand of NC_138776.1, from coordinate 55,124,110 downwards.
GGCTTCATGCCTGTAATCACCATCAGTGCAGCAGTTCCTGCGAATCCTAAGGAACTGTCCAAATGGTATGCCCCTTACAAGAGGTCTTGGATGGTGGCTACTGGCATGCAGGAGGGAGAGGGCTGGCTTCATGCCTGTAATCACCATCAGTGGAGCAGTTCCTACGAATCCTAAGGAACTGTCCAAATGGTATGCCCCTTACAAGAGGCCTCAGATGGTGGCTACTGGCATACAGGAGGGAGAGGTCCAGAATGGTCTTGGAGCATGGCGTCAGGTGTGATGACATTACTGGACGAGCCGCAACGTGTTTCCGAGCATGCCCACTGGCGATGGCTGGTCAGTGTGTGCTCTTTTGTCAAGCTCTTCCAAGCATAGCTTGCATGCCCACACTTGTGCCATAGGTTCGCCAACACTGCTTCAGTCCAACAGGAACATTTTGTGTTTAAACTGTTCAGGATAAGAAAACCAATCCATCTGGCCCGGGATTAGGTCTTGTTTACAAGGTTGTCAAAAACAGGCAATGGAGCCATGGTTTTACTGCCCCCACCGACCTCTGAGCCACAAGTTGACATGGCTAGTCGCCATGTAGTACACATTACTGCAGTTGTGGTATTGTAAAAATTATACCACCCGTCACATTTTGGAACCACTGCCAAATGCAACCCATTAAACCGCATGGAACCATGCCGCAATAGCATGTAATGCACACGGTTGTGGTCCTACAGGCTTTTAATAGTTAACAAGGGTGGTGAGAGGGTGACACATCACCTCCATGCCGCAAGTCAAATGCTTCTAAAAGGAATCCACCACGGATTATTTTTTAGGGATGGTCAACACCACCACACATCTAAGTGAGTCCTTATAGAGGATGCAGTGGATTGGTTGGATCCACCATTTTCTGTATTGCCAAAATGATGAGGGCGTCTGACCACCGTACCTACCGGTATGGTCAAAATTATGTAGACATCGCTTCAGTTCAGGTGTTTCCAGTGAAGGGTCCTGTTAATACTACAGCATTCAAAGACATTAGACGTTGGTCTCCTCTCCTCTTCTTCTTTCCTTGCCTCCTTCTCCTCCATCTCTTCTCCTTCTTCATCTACTTCTCTATTCTTAATTTACTCTCTTGTCATTCGTTCATTACCTATCCTCCTCTTCTTCTCCTCTTCTTCTCTTCCACTCTTTTCTCCTTGCCCTCCATCTCCTCGTTTATTCTTCTCCTCTATCTCTACTTTTTTTCTTCATCTACTTTTTTGTCTTTTCTCTTTCCTGTTATCTACAAAATTATGTAGATCATGGGTGTCCAACCTTTTGGCTTCTCTGGGCCACATTGAGTGTAGAGAAATTTTCTTGGGCCGCATATAAAATATATACTATAGTTAAGGTATATAAGTAATAAAATGCCGCCGCACCCTTCCCGCACCGGCGCACCCCCCGCACTAATTTAACACAACTAGAGGATGATCAAATGAAATGGAATCAGTATACGGAGGTTTACTTGTTCTGATAGATATTAAAGGAACACTCTAACCACCATGACCACTTCAGTGATTTGAAGTGGTCATGGTGGTAGGAGTCAGAAACACTGCACATGCTCGTCTCCCCTCCCCTCCGAGGCAGCCTTTGCCTACCGTTAGTTGGAAGCCACTGTGGCCATGCCCCCGACCCAACTTCCTTCCTCCCCAGCAAAAAAAAAATTGTCAGGGGGCAGTGGGCCGCATTGCCTGGTGTTCCGGGCCGCTTGTGGCCCCCGAGCCACAGGTTGGACATGCTTGATGTAGACATACCTTCAGGAGTTCAGATGTTTCCAGTGAAGTGTCCTGTTAATACTATAGCATACAAAGACATATTAAACTGTGGTTTCTCAACCAGGGTTCCTCCAGAGGTTGCTAGGGGTTCCTTGAGCAATGAGCAATTTCTGCCTCTCAGACATGTTCCCACCGACACATTGATATTTTTTAGCTATCTGTAAGAGGGTAGTTCTTCCCAATGTCCACAAGTGTAAAGAGGAAGACATGGTGTGACATTATTTTTGTGGAAGAACCACAGTGGCCGCCAGAGGATTCTGATCTCAACCCTATTGAACCCTTGGGATGAGTGGGAACCCAAGTGGTGAGCCGGGTCTTCTTGGCCAACATCAATACCTCACAAATGGGTACAGATTTCCACAGACACACTATAAAATCTTGTGGGAAGCCTTTAAAGGAGGGGGGGGGGGTGTAGGTCATAATTCCACACATCTCTAGTCAAAATTAAAAAAAATTGTTGTTAAGGGTGCAATAGAACTACAGTGGCTACTGAAGGTAAGGGAAGCTTCTTCCAACTATGATGGACCTGATCTTGTGCCAGAAATGGCCTCTTGTTAGCTGGAAACATGACAATAGATGTAGAGAAACCCTTATGCCTCGTACACACGCAACGATTGTTGGCCGTGAATTTTCGACCACCGTCCGATCGGCCGATTATCGGCTTGTTAGTGTGATGCTTCCGACAACCGACTCAAACAAAATCTGGTGTGCAGGCTATAAAATTTTTGTTGGCCGTCAACAGAACGGCCGATTTTCCGTCAGTCAGTACAGATTTCGGCAGACAAAAATCTGATGAGCAAGACTGGGCATGCTCAGAGAAGAAAAAACACACGGAAAGTAAAACATCACTTCTGAAGTTGGTTGTTGTTGGCCGAGAAAATTAGTGTGCAGTCTAGAGCACATTTCAACCAACACAACAACACTGGACAAAAGACGGCCGATCGGTCGGCCAACAATCGTTGCGTGTGTACGAGGCATAATACTAATGCTAGCAACTTTTTGTGGATTGGAGTTCAACTTAAAATATATTTTGTGACTATTTTAAATTATCTCGGTGAACCTCAGCAGCACCAATCCGTCTCTTGGAAGAGGGAAGGACTTGGAATTTTATCCCCCCACAAATCCATCCTCCAGCCTGGATGGTTGCTCTAAGAAAGATGCGGGAGGTCTTGACATGCTCTAATGGGGTCATTAAGACATTATCTGTTAACCACTTTTCTTTGGTCTGGCATTCAGAGGAGATTGCCCGGGCACCGGCTGACTTCACCACGGCCCGTTAACCTCACATCATGGCGCAGTCACGCCATGTTTCCGCTGTGTACAGAACATCGCTGAAGGTCGCGGAAACTGGCATTAAGAGGCTGAAAATAAAATGTTTTGCTGACATTAATTGGATAAGCCAGCAGTTAGATGTAAAATAGCAGCTAATTAGGGGTTCTTAATTCTGTCTGGTAATGGAGAGATAAGTTCACACAGATTTCACCATGAAGCCGAGCGTGCAACCTACCGACAGATGAGGGATGAGGTGGAACCAACTAGGCACAATCACATTGTTTTATTTACTTAATGTGTCTGTTGTCTGGTTTTGTCTCAGTATATAGCAGTGGGGTGCAGGGAATGGGGGCTATTTATGTGTCATTGTACTACCGGCAGGGCTGCTTTCCATCCAGAGGTACCATATTGTCACAGTTCTCACAGTTATGGGAACAACGTGAAAGTCAGAGTCAGGATCCTAGGATATCCTTAGTCATCATCTGATGGCTTTCGTTTTTTTTTTTTTTTTGTTTGTTTTTGGGTTTTTTTTTTGTTTGTTTTTTTAATTAGTTGGTTTTTATTAGAAAACCAACAAGTTTTCATACATTTTTGCATATGTACAAAAAATAAATAACAAGCGCACCAGCCACATAGAGAACAAAATAAGAATCTTCGAAGAGTACAAAAATCTGATGGCTTTCTGATCGTAACACATTTAGATGATAACCAGAGAGTTCATATGGAAGGAAGGGTTAAATTCGATAATCACGTTTAGAATTCGCTCACAGTGTGGAAAATTGGAAATGTTTCCCTGATCCCCCATTAATAGATAAGATGAATGACATATTCACAGCCTTCATCTGAATATGATTTGCCCAATATTTGTGACAGTCAACTTACAGTATCTATGATTAGATTATTCTTCCCCTTCGCCTCTTCTCCTTTTATTCCGTATTATTTCCTCTTTTCTTCCTTTTACCTTTCTCCTCTTTCCCCAATTCTTTTCTCCTAATGTTTCCGTTTTTTTCTCTACTTCTCTCTTCTTCTAGGTCTTATTTCTTTTCTTCTCCTTATTTTCCCTAATATTTTCTCTTTTCTGCTTTCACACTTCTCCTTTTTCTCCATTCTCTTTCCTTTTCCTTATGCTCTTCTCTCTTGTTCGGTTTCCTCTTTTTGTCTACTTTTATCTCCACTTCTCACTCTCCCCTCATCTCTTTTTTTCTCTTTCTCACTTCTCCGTTTCCTCTCCTCCACCTTTTCTCCTTCTCTATTCTTCTTCTCCTCTCCTCTCCTCCCCTCCCCAAATCACTTTTCTTCTCACTCTCTTTTACTCTTTTATTCTTCCCGCCCATCTCATCTTCTTCTTCTCTATTTCTACACTTCTCCTTCATCCACATTTTGGTCTCTCCTTTTTCCCCCATCTTTTCTCTTTCTCCTTTTCTGCTCATCTCTTCTCCTCCTCCTCCTCTTCTCTTCTGTTATCCATTTTATTGTCTCTTCTCTTTCATTTCCCCTCTTTGCCTTTTGTTCTTTCTCTTCTTTTCCATTTCTTCCCTTCTCTCCTCTCCTCTCCTCTTCCATTTCTTCTCTCCTTGTCCTTTCCATTTCTCCCATTTGCCTTCTGTTTTTTTTCTCATCTCTTCTATTTCTTCTCTTCTCTCCTCTTACATTTATTCTCTTCTCTCCTCTTCTATTTCTCCTCTCCTCTTCTATTTCTCCTCTCCTCTTTCATTTCTCCTCTTCTTTTTCATTTCTCCTCTCCTCTTCCATTTCTACTCTTTGCCTTCTATTCTTTCTCTTCTCTTCCATTTCTTCTGTCCTCTTCCATTTCTTCTCTTCTCTCCTCTTCTTCTCTTCTCTTCCATTTTTCGTCTTCCATTTCTCCTCTCCTCTTCCATTTCTCCTTTCCTCTCTTCTCTAGTTCTCTACTTCTCCTCTTCTCTAGCTCTCTCCTTCTCTTCTCTTCTATTTCCATTTTTCCTCTTCTATTTCTCCTCTCCTCTTTCATTTATCCTCTCCTCTTTCATTTCTCCTCTTCTCTTTCATTTCTCCTCTCCTCTTTCATTTCTCCTCTTCTCTTTCATTTCTCCTCTCCTCTTCCATTTCTACTCTTTGCCTTCTATTCTTTCTCTTCTCTTCCATTTCTTCTGTTCTCTTCTCTTCCATTTCCTGTCTTCTCTCCTCTTCTTCTCTTCTCCTCCATTTTTCGTCTTCCATTTCTCCTCTCCTCTTCCATTTCTCTAGCTCTCTACTTCTCCTCTTCTCTAGCTCTCTCTTTCTCTTCTCTTCTGTTTCTCCTCTCCTCTTCTATTTCTCCTCTCCTCTTTCATTTATCCTCTCCTCTTCCTTTTCTACTCTTTGTCTTCTATTCTTTCCCTTCTCTTCCATTTCTTTTCTTCTCTTCTATTTTTCCTCTTCCATTTCTCCTCTCCTTTTCCATTTCTCCTCTCCTCTCTTCTCTAGCTCTCTCCTCTCCTCCTCTTCTCTAGCTCTCTCCTTCTCCTCTTCTCTTTTTAGTCTTCCCATCTGCTCTGCTTTTCCTTTTCTCTTTGTCCTGATTTTTTTCACCTCTTTTCTCCTTTTCTCCTCTGTCCCTCCACTTCTTTCATGCTCTTCAACTCTTCCTTCTACTCTTCTCCTTTCTCACTCTCCCTTCTTTTTTCTCCCATTCTTTTTCCAAACTCTCTTTTTCTTTTCTCTCTTTCTCCTCCTATCACTCAGTAATTCATTTTCCATGTTACGCTCAGGAGTTTCTCTTTGTACATGGATAACACACTCTTACATCCTTGTACATTCCATGTTGTCTATTTGGATGATTTCCCCCATCCGCCCATCACACTTCACCCCCAGCACTTTGTACAGGATATAAACAGGCTTGGTTTTAGGAATTTCCAGACAAAATGAAGACTCTACAGCGCAGCATCAGTCTCCTTGCAATGTGTGTTTTCTTTGTGGTTACATAGTCTCTTGAGGGGACATCAATATGGAAAACGGTTACCCATCGCTAGTTTGGAGAGAGAACGCTGCAAAACTTACTTTAATTGGCACAGGAGGAAGAAAGTGTCATCTCATCTCTTCTCTTAGACGTTCGAGTTAAATCAGCCATTCACATCGTGCTGGAAGAGAGAAGTCTTCCTGTAATTGCCAGGCCGGTCCTGGAAATATTCAAGGTTATTTAATAAGACAAATAAGACACCCGGAGCGGCCTATCAGAACCAATTGCTTATTTATCAGGATACAGTAAGCAGTTGATTGGCTGCAATTTCACTGCTCTTTACATTTCCTTATTAAAGCGTTATTAACCACTTTAAGACCAGAAGATTTTGCTGCTTAAAGACCAGGCCCTATTTTGCGATTCGTTACTGCGTGAGTTTAACAGAGAATTGCGCGGTCGTGCGACGCTGTACCCAAACAAAATTGACGTCATTTTGTTCCCACAAATAGAGCTTTCTTTTGGTGGTATTTGATCACCTCTGCGATTTTTATTTTTTGCGCTATAAACAAAAAAATAGAGTAAATTTTGAAAAAAAAACAATATTTTTCACATTCTGCTATACAACATTCCCAAAAAAAAATGTAAAAATCAAAATTTTTTTAACATTTTAGTCCAATTTGTTTTCTGCTACATATTTTTGGTAAAAAAAAAATCGCAATAAGCGTATTTTGATCAGTTTTCGCAAAAGTTATTGCGTTTACTAACTACGGCAAAGATTTATGTCATTTTTATTGTTTTTTTTTTTTACTAGTAATGGCGGCGATCTGCGATTTTTAGTGGGACTGCGACATTGCGGCGGACAGATTAGACCCCTAACTGACATTTCTGACATATGACATAGAAATATGCACTGTTACTGTAATAATGACACTGGCAGGGAAGGGGTTAACCCTGTGGGTGATCAAGGGGTTAAATGTAAGCCTAGGGGAGTGATTCTAACTGTGGGGGGGCAGGGCTTGTGAGATGACCATAGAGACCTGCGATCCTATATAGCAGGATCGCATGGTCTCTGTGCTCATCTCAGGGAGAATAACGGATGGCTGTGTTTACATCAGCCGTCCATCCTTCTCTGTCAGCGGGGGGAGATCGCGAGTGGCCGGTGGCCATCGGAGCCGCCTGTCACACGCACTGGCTCCCTAGATAACTAGTGGAGGCGGGAGTGCGCCGCCGGCGGCGCGCGCTCGCCCCCTAACTCCTCCAAGGTGAGTGCCGTACATGTACGGGACTTTGCCTGGGAGAGCCAGCCTGCCGCAGTACATCTGCGGCAGCTGGGGCTAAAGTGGTTAAACCCGAAATCAAAAATGTATTATATTTCAGCTTATCAATCATTAGATGTGGTGGCTGCATTTGTTTTAATTTCTTTGGCTTTTTTTTATCTTCTGTTTTCAGCAGGGGATCTGGCCAGTAACATACCGCCTGTATTAGAGCGCCCCCACTATGGAGGAATGAGGAGGCACAGGAGACAACAGCATTGTCAGTCCAGGGTGGGGGTATTGAGAAATGTATTAGCAGATTTAGATACACAAACACACTTTATATTCAGTTACAGCAAACATTAGTTTTTTCTTTTGAGATAAAGGTTTTACATGAATAAATAAAAGCTGATCATTTTTATCACCCCTACCCGTGTTAAGTGGTTTGTCTCATCCATGCAAACTGATACCTTCCGCTGGAGAGCTTAAAGGGATCGTAAAGGCAGAAGGTTTTTTTTATATCAATGCATTAACATACATTAAGATGAAAAAACCTTCTATTTGCAGCAGCCCCCCTCAGCCCCCCTAATACTTACCTGAGGCCATCTCTACCCAGCGATGTTGCAGGAGTTGCCCGAGACTCCCATCCTCATTGACTGAGACACCAGCATGGTACAACTGGCTCCCGCTGTTGTCAATATCGGTCAGCCAATCAGGAGAGAGAAGGAGCGGGGCCAGGTTACAGCTCTGTGTCTGAATGGACACAGGGAGCTGTGACTCGACTCAGGTGCCCCCATAGAAAGCTGCTTGCTGTGGGGGCACTCAACAGGATGGAAAGGCTAGGAGCAGCGAAGAGGGACCCGAGAAGAGGAGAATCCTGGCCACTCTGTGCAAAACCAACTGCACAGAGGAGGTAAGTATACACTACCGCGACTTGTCAGCCTGAGAAGTCACAGTCCATTCTGTGCTACGGGAACCGTTCTAATAGGAGAGACTCAAGTCGCTCCGGTTTAGAAAAAGGGTCCTGTACTACTTCGGGGCGACATCGGAGCGACTTGCATTGACTTCCATTATGTGAAGTCCGTGCAAGTCGCGCCGAAGTCGCGTTGCACGCGACTTTACAGGTCGCCCCCGAAGTCGGATCGCCATAGTGTGAACCCACACTAACATGTTTGTTATTAAAAAAAAAAAAAAAAAAAAACGAGACTTTACAATCACTTTAAGCTTGTGAAAAACAACAGACTTATGCAGCCATCACATCTAAGAATTGGTAAGTTGCAATTTAATAATTGTTTTCTATTGGGTTTAATACCGCCTTAAACTAATATATGCCACCCACCCAATATTTGTTGTATATCAGGGGTTGAAAAACGATCTATCAATGTGTGGGACACAGCAGACAATTAGACACCCTCAAACCACCACTGGATGGGAAAAAAAATGTTCTGCACACAGATTTCAACCAAAAGCTGCCCTATAGCTCGCAATTTCCATCTGTTCATGGTGTTTTTTTTCTCCAGGTTTATTTTTTTTATCTTTCTTTAATGGGGTCCTAATTTTTGCACAGATAGTTCATATCTGACGTAGTTTAAAATGTATATAAATCCAAAAAGTTTTTTTTACACTTTATTTCTTGGTGTCGTGCACATGGACATCTACAGGCAGCAAGTCCTCTTGCAGAAAATCCTCTGCACATTCCCACACCCAGGGAGCTGTAGGTCCGGCGTACAGCAGGCAAGTAATTGGTTGTACAAGACAATACTCACATAAATGCTGACAGCTTCTGCATAGGGCTTTCCCTGTGCATGCACGTATGGCGTATTTCTCCCAATGTGCTACTTTCACGTTTAGACATAAAACCGCCGCTCACCATAGCCAATCCTAGTGTGGATACATACAGGTGCAAGCCTCAGTTAATGCCGCTTCTCGGGTCACATCGCGGGTGGGTCGAAACATGTCCGGGGGTGCGGCCCAAGGAGCGGCATTGACTGAGGCTTTTACCTGTATGCATCCACACTAGGATTGGCTATGGTGAGTAGCGGTTTTATGTTTAAATAATTATTGCTCACTGCATGGATTTTTCCTACACTGGCATACCTACTATCATAAGTGCCAATGTGGCTCTACACCTCAGCCTGGAGTGGCACCACCAAGTACCAATGGCCTTACGTTAACATTTAGGGATATACGCCGTACATGCATAATAAAGTAAATGCCAACGCATCCTAGGGAGACAATGCTCATTCGATGTTCTGCATGAAGAGCAGCAGAACACCTCTCCCTCGCCTCTTCTCTATATATATATATATATAGGGGGAGGTGTTCTCTACTGCCAGTTGCATACCCTTTGCAAAATCCTTGGGGGTGCAAAATAAGTAGGTATTCAGGATGAGAAAAGGTGAGAGATTGGTCTGTGTGCACCTCCGTTCTGGTACTGTCAGCGGGGCGCGCTCCCTCCTAGGCTGTGGTGCCAGGTTCGGCTTGGTGGTTCTAGGTCAGAGTAGGCAGAGTTGAGGAGAGTGAGTGTTGCGCTCCCACTGAGTGTGCGGCAGATGCACTTGAGGAAGGCCCTGGGCGCTGGCAACCCATGCCATGCCATGGTGTACTGTACAGGACTGATAACAGTGCAGAGTGCTCAGGAACTTCCAAGCTCACTGGGTTTCTGGAAGGTATTTTTTGCACAGATAAAACAAAACCCTTAATCAGGGATATTTAAAAGTGGTTGTAAACCCTTACTTATACACATTGAAGTGACTGACCTCAGGTGATACACAGAGATGATACAAATTCTCCAATGTAAGTTGTACCTGTTTATCTATAACAAACTGAAAGGGAAGCTAAAGATGTTGAGGTGTCCAAAGAGACCTCTAGTAACCCAGCCACTCACCTAAACATAAAGTGGGGCTCTATGGCTAAACCACAATGCATATACAAAAAATAGGCAGACAGAAGGAATGCTCTAAGCACCATAAATATGAGCCACTGGGGATTGGTTACAAAAATAAATGCAACATTGAACTATGAATAATACCACAAACTTTATTGAATACAATACTTATGATACAAAATAGGAACCACCCACCAACCACCCAATAAAAGAAAGACTGCATTGTCTTTACTGTGCAAACAGAAATGTGTCAGACGCCACACTCACATGCATCCCAATATATGCTAACCTAGCAATGCAAACATTGAATATTAATATGTATATGGAAACCATCTGGGATAGCTCGTCTGGATGGTGCAGCAAGTAGAGGACAATGAATTAGAGTCCAAATAACACAGATCCAAATCAATTTGAGTCAGTTTACAGTCCATCACTGCTGCATCATCAGAGTTCCTCCTGTCCATAAATGTCATGATGGTAAGATTGGTACAAACATGGGTTCCCTGGTAAAACTGTCTGTGTGCAGTGGTAGCAGAAAATGAACTGACTGTATCGAAGTATGGCATAGTTTCCACTTTGTAATGTCAACAATGGTCTACAAACAGTTATGCCAGACTAGGGTCCACATATAGCTAGCCGCAATATATCCATAATAAGAATGGACAAATGTCATCAAACAGACATAAAGCAGGTTAGTGGGAGATTGTAAGCAGCGGGCAAATGAGCAGCAACAAGGGCAAGCAAGCAGTGAGTCACGGTGGAAGATCTAGAGCAGAAAACACGGCACCTGTAGACAAGGAGCGGAGGAGATAGACAGAAAACGAGTACTATAGAAGGCATATAGTAGTCTTAGTCCATGCCGATCACAGTCTCTACGCTCCAGATAGTAAATTGCTCAATCACAGTACATAGCCAAATCAGATACTGTATGTGGCATGTATGTGCCAAACCTGATAGCTGGTAACACTCTATCCAGGTGTGCCCCTCCAGAAGATATTGGTGAGGCTCTCTTACATGGCGTGGTTGAAGATGGCTGCGCTCCGCCAGTATAGGCACCCGCCATGATCACTCAAGGATCTCGTAGCGGCTTACCGTGTAGATGAGGGTAGTGCGGAGTGTGACTGGTGGCGGCCAGCGCACACCTACATGATGTCAACGCGTTTCACTTGAAACCCAGCTTCTTCAGGACATCGCGCCCCCTAGCTGGGACGTGCATGTTTATCTGCAGCCCTCTATCCTTTACAGGCTCCCAAAACACACATTTTGTACAGCGTCTCTAAACTCTGAAAAGCAGGGGGCAGGGATCTGAAGTCTCACACTGTAGGGCTCAGTGAGGAGAGCTTTGAGCCCTGATTGGAGAGAAGGGACATACCCTCTGCTTCACAGTTTACAGAAAACATGCATAGCTGTGGCTGTCAGTCAAAGGCTGTGTGCTGGAGCTCTCCTCCTCCATCACTTGTTATCTCTTGGATCTAGGAAAAGCTGTCAGAAGTGACTTGTGCAGATAATAGAGGAACAAGGCAGCAGAGAGAAATCACTCTCAGTGCTATAGATAGAGACAAGTACACAGAATAGAACAGTTATTCTCAACCTGGGTTCCATGGAAACCTAGAGTTCTTCCAGTGGTGAACTAGGGGTTCGTTGAGTTCTGGCTAACTATCCTCCCATCTGATGGTGCCTGCATAGTTCCAGGTCCTATGCCACTGGACATGACTGCAATGGTGTAATTCTGGCCAACCTGTAAGGGGGGCATTCTTCCCACTTACCACCACCAGTGTAAGGGATATTTTCCCAAATGAGCCCCAATGGACTTATCTTACCAGGGGTTCCCTGAGACCTGGACATTATTTCAAGTGTTACTTAAGGATAAAAACTTTGAGAAAGGCTGGGATAGAAGGATGTGCTTTGTTCAAATTTCATGTCTGAGGTTCACAACCTCTTTACTCAACGGCGCAAATAAGAGTTGTTTAATATTAGAGTTGGTTCTTTAACTTAAAGCGGAGTTCCACCCAAAAGTGGAACTTCCGCTTTAGGGAGTCCTGACCCCCTGACATGCCACATTTGGCATGTCATTTTTTTGGGGGGGGAGCGGGTACCGAGTTTTGAGAGGTACCCGCTCCCACTTCCTTTCGGAGCGCCGCGGCGCCCTGAACGGAAGTTCTCCTCTCCCCCTCCCTCCCTGCAATCTTCTGGGACACGTCAGAGGTCCCAGAAGATTGCCGGCCAATCACGGCGCGCAGGGCGACTCGCGCATGCGCAGTGGGTACCCGGCTGTGAAGCCACAAACTGTGACAGCCGGGTGCCCACAGCAGTGATGCCGGCGCCGAGGGAGAGGATCGAGGCTTCGGGCGGCCGCATCGCTGGACCGTTGGACAGGTGAGTAAATGGCTGGAACTCCGCTTTAAGGCATTCTGCCTTCACCCCTGGCTAATCCATACCTATCATACCTATGCATATGCATTTGCATGTTGGGCAGCCCATTAATTTTAATGTGTTGCCCTACCCATGAGAAACACGGTGAAAAAAGTCCCTGAACCGTTTTTCTTTTTTTTTTTTTATTGCGCCGCACCAAATTGCATGGTGCTGAGGCACCATGTGGTTTGGCCCGCATGTTTGTCAATGCGTGGGGGTTCCATTATACCATTAATAATTAATTGCATCCCCACGCATCTGCTAAAGAGCAGCATGTTTCTCTGCATGTTGGGAACGCGCACTATTTTGCGCACGTTTGTTTCCAGCATTAATGTAAACCTAGCCCAAGGCTGTACTTATGATATAGAATAAATATAACTCGGCAGCGGCAAGATGGTACTTCTTGGTAAAATGGATGATCTAGACAGATGACCCAGTTATTTTCCCATATCCTACAAATCTCTTGTCCGCTGTTATTGTAGTGAGTATTTTATTATAACTCATCCCCCTTCCAGGCGTCACCCCTTTTCTATAGAATGCAACCGAACGTTCATATGATGGGCGAGTTTCTCCAATGAGCTCATACTGAAGCAATTATGAGCACGGGACTGTAAAGAGGTAAAGAGGTTCCACTTAGCAGTCTTTTGGTCAATAATAATTTGGTGAATATTAGTGCTGCGCTCAGGCCTCCCCCAGATGATTCCAATTCACAGATAATGTCTGGAGGAGAAGTGGAAAGGCGCACCTAGGCCGGTGCATAGAACAATATTAAAGCGCCATAAATCAATGGAAATGTCTTTAAAAATACATCAATCGTTCTAGCCAGCTCCATTTAGGCACCGATCAAAGGCAAGCCGCCCCTCCACCTACACTCTACATTCATCTGCGGTTGGAAGTGTTTATAATGCCTTTTATCCTCCAGTTAAATTTACTAAAGGGAATTGAAACAAATTATTCTGGCTTTTAATATAAGGCTTGAATTGTAGAGTCCAGGATCTTCCTCTCTCTACTCTCTCTACCGCAACCCTCCTACATTCTAATGTGAGATAGTTAGGGGAGTTCAAACCAGGGGGCTCCAAACTTTTCAGCATGTGGGACCACATCAGATATTTTACAAATATTCATGGACTGAAAAAAATCAGTTTTATAAATTAATAAATTATAAATGAATGGATATGTTTTACTTGGATCTTTTTGGAAACAACCTGATATGATTCTGAACTAAAGGATTGCCATCAGAGCCCCCTTAAACCAAAGTCCACTGTAGGATTCCTCCCCTGCTTCAGATCCCTCATCAGAGCACTCCTTACATCAGGGCATCAGAGTCCCCATTAGCATTCCCCCTTACATCAGGGACCCCATCAGAGCCCCCCTTACACCAATGTCCACTGTCGGATTCCTCCCCTACATCAGATCCCTCATCAGAGCACTCCTTACATCAGGGCATCAAAGTCCCTATAAGCGTCCCCCCTTACATTAGGGTCCCCATCAGCATCCTCCCTTACATCAGGGACCCCATCAGAGCCCCCTTTACATCAGGGTCCCCATTAGAGCCCCCTCTCCCCCCCCTTAAACCAGTGTTCCCCTTTAGAGTCCCCATCAGAGACCCCTTACATCAGGATCCCCATCAGAGTCCGCCCTTAGATCAGTGTCCCCATCAGAACCCCTCTTACACCAGGGTCTCCCTTACGTCTGGATCTCACCAGAATCCCCTTAACATCTGGGTCCCATCAGGGTCCCCAACAGAGTCCCCTCTTACATCAGGGTCCCCCCAAAAAAGTATGGTCGTAATTTTTTAAAGATTCTCAGATCACTAGATGACCAACAAAAGGGAGTGCCATTAACGGGTGCACTACACTAATAGCTGGATAAAACCAGGCGGGACATACTGTCTGCAGGCATGTTGGTAATAATACAGTTTATCAAGTTCAAGCACCCATTGAAAAGCTGTTTAATGTGCGGTGTCCTGTGTTTCTACATTTAGAATTGGAACTGACTGTAGCTCAATTTTCTTCAGCCTCATGATATTGGCTGAAATGCACAGATAGAGGAAGTCTAATGAGAAGCAACAAGGATTAATGGAGAAGTAGAATGAGGACCAGCAGCTCCAAGCAGTAGTGGCCTTAAAGCTTCTTGTCAACCGTGCTTAAACAGCTGAGTGAGAGTTTGTTGTGACCCAAAGGGCCCCCATCACCAGCACTCAGCAGTACAGGTCCCCCTTCCTTTCTCCTATATAGTCAAGGCCCACCATAGTGATTTTTACCCTTGATGTAGAAGCATGGACATGTATAGAAATGCCAGCAGAATGCTTGGATGTATAGGGAGAGGTATAAGCAGTAGAAAGAGAGAAGTGCTTATGCCGCTGTACAGAACACTGGTGAGACCTCACTTGGAGTATTGTGCGCAGTACTGAAGGCCATATCTCCAGAAGGATATAGATACTCTAGAGAGAGTTCAGAGAAGAGCTACTAAACTAGTACATGGATTGCAGGAAAAAACTTACCAGGAAAGGTTAAAGGACCTTAACATGTATAGCTTGGAAGAAAGAAGAGACAGAGGGGATATGATAGAAACTTTTAAATACATAAAGGGAATCAACTCGGTAAAGGACAGTGTTGGGGGTAACTAGTTACAAAGTAACTAATTACAGTAACTAAATTACTTTTTTTGGTAACTAAGTAAAGTAACTAGTTACAATACTAATATTGGTAACTACACTACTTTACTAGGCTATAGGAACGCGCTTTGCTGCGTTACCCAAGCTGTGCGATACAATCGTTATTTCGAAGAATAGAGAGGGATGAAGTTTATGACTTTTTGTTGCACTTTATGTTTTATTCTGTTTTTTCAGGTTTTGTTCTCATTTTTTCCAAAGCCTGTGTTTATACAATAAACTCTATGCAGAAAGAGTGTCATGTATCGTCTTCTACACGGTCAATTAAGAAAGAGGAAAGTAAAGTAATAAGTAGTGAAGTTACTTTTCAAATGCAGTAACTAGTAAAGTAATCTCATTACAATTTACAGAAGTAACTAGTTACATTTTTTGAGTAACTACCCCAACACTGGTAAAGGAGGAGAGCATATTTAAAAGAAGAAAAACTACCACAAGAGGACACAGTTTTAAATTAGAGGGGCAAAGGTTTAAAAGTAATATGAGGAAGTATTACTTTACTGAGAGAGTAGTGGATGCATGGAATAACCTTCCTGCAGAAGTGGTAGCTGCAAATACAGTGAAGGAGTTTAAGCATGCATGGGATAGGCATAAGGCTATCCTTCATACAAGATAGGGCCAGGGACTATTCATAGGATTCAGATATATTGGGCAGACTAGATGGGCCAAATGGTTCTTATCTGCCGACACATTCTATGTTTCTATGTTTCTATAGTGGAGCTGTTTCTATGCAGGGCATGACTGTACTTCCTGGCTTGAAGCAATTATAAGTTAGGTTTGACCATTTTTCATCCACTGGGAATTGCAAATACAATTATTGGAAACCAAGCAAGCCCTCCAACAAGTCTACCAGAATTTGGGAGATTGTGAAGTTATGATTTGACCTTTTAATCAGCTAAATCTTAAATGCTTTGAATTTGGAATGGCATCAAAATGGGAAAAAAATACAATGGCTACTCTTGGATCCTCTTCTTGGGTTTTTTCCTCCCAATTTCGATCATGTTAATTTTGATCCTATTTCATTGTAGTTGATTTAAACCCTCATTTTATGTCCCCGTATGCTTTGTGATTTTGACAATAAATAAAATTGAAAGTCGATCTCTTGATCAAATTTCCATGTGTGTGACCAGTTTTAGGTAACTCGTATCTGAGTAGGCAGGTTGGAGCAGAAGTGCCTCCAACCTCAAATCAAATTCTCAAAATGAGGGACGTTCAACCTTCAGACAACTCTGAGACTCCACTCTCCATCTTGTTCTTTTGCGCTGAGCTTGTTTGTTGCCGGGACCTCTTCCAAAACAAGCAATGCACTGAGGACAGCACAGCGCGGAAACTTATTGTCCTTCATCGCCAGCACAGCGTTCCTGCCGCCATCACTCACTTCTCCAGACACATTCGCTAGAAGTGGAGAGCAGTCAATTACAGGCTGCAGGTTTTATGGCTACATTATTACCATCTCACTATTAGCTTTTCAGCACCCGCGTTCCGTTTGATGGATCTGTGGCAGGCTGTTGATAGATCGCTTTGTTCTTCAGATGTCAAATACCTGCGTGGTGAAAAGGTGATATATTTACAGGCGTGCTAATCTGCTGTGGATCCCTCCACGGCGGCACAATGCTTTTCCGGCTGATCATATCGGCTTGATACGCTGCGCTCATTTCACCGCCATTTCCAATATGGCCCATCTGCTCTCACCTCTGGATGAATTGATTGTCGGAGGAGATTTTCACTACTTGGGGACTTGCCGAAGCCAGGAGCTGCTTTTTATTAGGATTAGACACTTTATAAAATGGAAAATCTATATTGTGTGGTTTGCTGAATGGACGGTTAACCTGTTGGCAGTGTGTGGAAGAGTTTGGTTACACATTCAAGAAGTATCAAAACTCCAGAGGAAGCAGTGAGTAAAAGTCACTTGGGAAGAGTTTTGGGTCCAGGTTGACAAAAGAGTTGAACCAGAACTCTAGCTGTTCAAAGCTTGCCGAATGTGTGAACTAAATGCCCAGATTACAAAAAGAATTTCCCCTTGTGGTGGGACTTTTCAGGCACAGGTTGGAATAATAAAGTATAGATAACAAAAAATCGAAAAAATATATACATTTATTAAAGAGAAATAACAATTGGTTAAAAAATGACAAGCTGTATACAATACATAAAATCATACGACAGATGGGAACCGCTGTATCCTGAGGTATATACCCAACGCATTTCAAAGTCACAATTATAGCTCCTTCTTCAGGGGTAACCTTAGATAGCGGTATAATCTGCTGTGTTGACCTAGGATTGTAAGCTTGCCCATATGGTATTAAAAACAGGTAATCAGATTGCTTTGACCATTTAACCAGGGAGTGCCAATCACAGATATCAGAAAGGACTCTTTATTCAGACCAATTCATACGAAGAAAGCTTAATAATGTGTGCCATGCAGCCGTCAGGCTGGTTGGAAACAGCTGAAACCCAAAAGGTGGAGGCACTTATGGATGTTCAGAGACTCAATAAAGATAGGTACGAAGCGATCGTCCTCTTCCTGACAAGTGAGAAATCTATCTAAGGTTACCACTATCTAAGGTTACCCCTGAAGAAGGAGCTATACTTCTGACTTTGAAACGCGTTGGGTATATACCTCAGGAAACAGCGGTTCCCATCTGTCGTGTGATTTTATGTATTGTATCCAGCTTGCCATTTTTTAACCAATTGTTATTTCTCTTTAATAAATTTATATTTTATTTCATTTTTTGTTATCTATACTTTATTATTCCAACCTGTGCCTGAAAAGTCCCACCACAAGGGGAATTTCTTTTTGTAGTCTTTATTTGGGATGTGGCACTTTCAGGAGTGACTCAACATGGGCATATATTATGTATAAATGCCCACATTTGGCCCATTCACCTGCCCGAATCTCTGGCTGTTGATGCACCCGGTACTTATTAATTTGGTGGTGGAATCAAGACCGCCAATAAATAAAGGACATCTCGGCCCGCCAATAGTAAATAAGTCAGTAGGTATTCTGGGTGACATCATTGACCAAATATAGTCATGACCATATTTAGTCAATGGCATCAGCATCACCAGCAGCAGCCAGATGGCAAGCTGTCATTTGTGATGAGAATTTGTCGGGAGCAGGATCCTGCGTAGGCCATTGAGTTTGTGTTAGTGGGTCATCAGGGCGTTGGTCAACATGATTGATGGGTCTACATCACTAGAAAATGTGATCAACAATGAACTCACACAGAACATTTTTTGTTCCTTTTTTTTGTTGTAATTGAGTAAGTACAGGTTCTATGTACCCTTATTAATTCACATACAGTAGGGCCTGGATATCTTAGAGCCCCCGCTAATTTTAAAAGGGGCTTTCAGATTCTGATTAGTTACCCCGTACCCCCCCCCCCCCCCCCAATGGGCCAGAGACAAAGTGCTGTGCCAGGGGAGCCCCACTCTCCTGCAAGGTTGCAATGAGGATCATGTGGTCTGGTATAGGTCAGAAGAAAGGGAGTGCGTGTTCTCTGCCCCTCTCTTTCCTGGCTGGCCAGTCTGTATGCTCAAATAGGGCCCAACAGACCAAAAGGGACCAAATAGAAGAAAGTTTATTGTTAAAGTTTACATTGCATTTACATTTATTGCACACTTGCACTGCTTTTAAACATCATTCATATGCTTCTGTATATAAGATTTTAATAAGCTACCAGAGCATCACGTGACCATCACAAAATGCCCATTTTCTATAGAAAATTTCACTGTAAATACTGACAAGGAATAGATGGTATTCGTACAAGCCTAGCTTAAAGTGTTACTAAACCCGGGATCCTGCATTCACTATATCTGGTCCCCCCAGGAGCCTGCATTCACTATATCTGGTCTCCCCTGGATCCTGCATTCACTATATCTGGTCTCCCCAGGAGCCTGCATTCACTATATCTGGTCTCCCCAGGATCCTGCATTCACTATATCTGGTCTCCCCAGGATCCTGCATTCACTATATCTGGTCTCCCCAGGAGCCTGCATTCACTATATTTGGTCTCCCCAGGAGCATGCATTTACTATATCTGGTCTCCCCAGGATCCTGCATTCACTATATCTGGTCTCCCCAGGAGCCTGCATTCACTATATCTGGTCTGCATTCACTATATCTGGTCTCCCCAGGAGCCTGCATTCACTATATCTGATCTCCTCAGGATCCTGCATTCACTATATCTGGTCGCCCCAGGATCCTGCATTCACTATATCTGGTCTCCCCAGGAGCCTGCATTCACTATATTTGGTCTCCCCAGGAGCCTGCATTCACTATATCTGGTCTCCTCAGGAGCCTGCATTCACTATATCTGATCTCCCCAGGATCCTGCATTCACTATATCTGGTCTCCCCAGGATCCTGCATTCACTATATCTGGTCTCCCCAGGATCCTGCATTCACTATATCTGGTCTCCCCAGGAGCCTGCATTCACTATATCTGGTCTCCCCAGGAGCCTGCATTCACTATATCTGATCTCCTCAGGATCCTGCATTCACTATATCTGGTCGCCCCAGGATCCTGCATTCACTATATCTGGTCTCCCCAGGAGCCTGCATTCACTATATTTGGTCTCCCCAGGAGCCTGCATTCACTATATCTGGTCTCCTCAGGAGCCTGCATTCACTATATCTGATCTCCCCAGGATCCTGCATTCACTATATCTGGTCTCCCCAGGATCCTGCATTCACTATATCTGGTCTCCCCAGGATCCTGCATTCACTATATCTGGTCTCCCCAGGAGCCTGCATTCACTATATCTGGTCTCCCCATGAGCCTGCATTCACTATATCTGGTCTCCTCAGGATCCTGCATTCACTATATCTGGTCTCCCCAGGACCCTGCATTCACTATATCTGGTCTCCCCAGGATCCTGCATTCACTATATCTGCTCTCCCACAGTACACAGAACAAGGAAATGCAATTATTTTATTAAATATAAAATGCTAAATACCTTTTCTCATCATCAGTATATAGCAGTCTTGTGACTTCTATTAGAGTCTGGTTAAAGCTTTTAGGAGGAGTTTTTATTCTCCTTTGACTGTCCCATGCGGCTGCAGGACCCCTGACCCTCTGTCTGGACAGTGCTGATTGGCCCTGTGCTGATCACATGCATTCCACCAAGAAAAAAAAAAAAAAACTCTCTAACAATACACACCGAACTGAGCATGTGCAGCTTATCCCCTAGCCTCTGTTCTATCAGGAAATGGATTGGGGACAGCGGAAGAAGGGAAGCATCAGAGAAGACAGGATCAAACAGCCTATTTTCCCATTTTTACAATCTGTACGGCTGAATTCACAACGCACAGACATCGCATGTAATTTGCAGAGCAGTGCGCTCCGAATCACATGCGATGTCTGACATCCTTGAAGTATGAACCGGCACTAAGACCACATGCACACGGGACATTTTTACAGCTGCTGTTTTTGGCGTCAGATGTTTTTTTCTGCAGCCAGTAAACTCCCCAGCATGTTATGCTATGTCTCCATACACACAGGCTGTTATCAGCGTTTTTGGCAGGAGCGTTTTCAGCTGTAAAAATGCTCTAACTCTGATAAAAGCTTAAAAATGCTGAAAAACACTTAAAAAAACGCAGAAATTCTGCATTTATTAGCGTTTTTGAGCCATAAGCTTTTGTGGAAGGATAGTTTTGGTAAAAAAAAAAAAAAAAAAGCTGTAAAAACGCTGAAAAACACCTTCAGCTACAGCTTTCTATGTTTGCCCTAAACTCTAGAAAACCTTGTCCCTGCACTGCATCTCCCCCAGTGATGAGACTGCAAACATTGTCATTTCATAGCAAGTCCCAAGGTGAGAGTCCGCAGCAAGGGCTGATCTGTGTCAGAAAGTGATAAACACAGCCAGCAACTGCAGAAACACCAGGATTTACATGGCTGTGCTTCTCCGAGCCGCCATCTCCGTCCAGGAAGTAGATGGTGACCCTGGATGATGACTGAACAAATATGGAGCCGTCGTTCTGGAGAGAAATAGATGAAGGGTGTTGTCAGGGGGAGCTGTGATTTCTATGAGAGGTAATAAATACCTGGAAGGGTTACACTAATGCCTTACTGAGCAAGATGTCCTTATCATGAAAGAATGGGGGATTTACTAAAACTGCACACATAATCTGGTGCAGCTGTGTAAAGTAACCAATCAGCTTCTAACTTCACCTTGTTCAATTAGGCTTTAACAGCTGCAACCAGATTCTGTGTACACAAATTTTAGTCAATCACCCCCAATATCAGTGGCGGCTGGTGCTCCATGGCCCCGTGGGGGGGGCGACAGATGAACTACACCAGCCCGCACACCATACCCCCTCCCCTGGGTCGCTCACCATGTGAAGGGCAGGCAGGCAGGCAGCGGCGGCGGCTTCCCCTCAGTCTCCTACGTTTCCTCCCTCCTCCTCCTCCTCCTTGGCCAATGGCATGGCTTCTACTTTCGGCCAATCAGGAAACGGGTCTCGGGACCCACTTCCTGATTGGTCAGGAGGAGGATCCGTGTGACAATAGCGAATATTCATTTGCTATTGTCACACAACTGGGTGGGCTCAGGGCGCAGCGCTCTGTGCCCATGCCCACCCTTTTTTGAAGCCTATAAGAGCCTCTGGCTCTAATCACGTGCTTCAAAAAACAAAAAAAACCCCCATTGGAATCCATGCATCCAGCGCCCTGCATGTAGAGTAGGGGGCCGGATGCATGGATAAGGGGGAGCGGCGCCCCTGCGCCCCCAATAGACGGGCCAATATGTCTGACGACAGCTCTACTTTAAAGAGGCAAAACCAGAATTTAGAGGTGTATTATACCAAATTTGCATAGCTGTCAACTATCAAAACTGCTTGTAAATGGGTACTGTGCAAATTAGACAAAACCGAAAGTTCTCAGGATATATTCTCCAGAGATCGAATATGCGAATGGAGAAAAATACTGCATTTTGGCCACTAGATGTAGCTGAGGAGCATACTTATTTCCTAAGATACTCAGCACCATCTAGTGGCCATAATGCAGTATGTTCTCTTTTTACACAATCAATCCGCAGAGAATGGAGCTGGAGAACGTTCGATTGTGCCCTAGTCACACAGATCGAATTTACATGCAGTTTCGATGGATGACCAGCTAACTACATTTCTTGTATTCCTCTTAGTATGAGAATAATTCTGGACAGTTTTGAAGTCCATTGGGTTGCTGAGTAACTACAAACCCCAGCATGGGCTGGGAAGCCATACAAGACTTGGCTCTTCTTGGGAAATCCGTGCAGACATCCTAGAATTGCGCTGCAATGATCGGGAATCCATCAGTCTGCATCCTCCATTCACCGCAGACTGCAAACACAACAGATATTTGTACTGTAAATCACACATACCAACCCAACACAAAGCAGCACACAAACCCGCAGCACGTCGCACAAGCTGTCTCAGCCGCCGCCACAGCTGCTGCACATTAACCTCTTAATTGCCAGACATTGAAGCGCAGACGGCGAACGCCTGGAGCGAATTATACCGCCAGCGCTGCCCGGGCTCCCTCTACGCACAAGGGTTCTGTTAAATAATCCATGATGTGGGGCGCGTTCGGATTGATCACGGCGAGATTTATACCTCGTAATTGTAATCAGGTGGGGGAAAGCATTTGAAGGAGGCCGCATCCTGTAGACAGGACCATTAAGCCCTCCTTCGGTGCCAAAACAAAAATGAGCTGGGAACCAAGCCACAGCATTTAGTGCGCCTGTCCTATCAAAGTGATGGATCGCCCGTGGTGCACGCCAACATTAGGCTTCTGTTCACCCCACCCTGTTAACTGCAGCCGCTCCACCGATGTATCAGGATTTGTTCTACTCAGTTAAAGGCGACTCCAAAATTCCAATTCTCCCTCCGATCCATATTTATAAGGCAGTGGTTGTCAACTTATGAGCTAAAAGGGCCTAAAATCTGGCCCCTGATATCACCAAAGGGCCACACATAATGTTCAATATATGGAATGCTTAAGAGGGCTTTCAGAGACTGCAGACCTAATAGAGGAAATGAGGGTCAGAGAGTGTGGAAAGGGTACATTTTCGGCTGGGGATATCCTGCAGAAGGCAACAAAACTGGGAAGATCTTACATGAGGCTAGTAGAGATCAATGCTACTTCCCTAATCATTGTTCAAAGTACAAACTGCTGAGGTCCAAGGGCTGCACAGATACCAAAGGGCTGCATGGGGCCCCCAGGCCACAGGTTGGGCACCAAGGATAATACCAAGGACTCATTACCAGTGCCGGGACAAGGTCACCTAGAGCCCAGGGCGAGAATGCCAAGATGGGCCCACCCTAAGATATATGAGCATTATGTGTCAGCAACAACTCCCCCTCCATAAAAATCTAGCACTAATCTGCATGAAAAAATATTTGCCCCCCAGCTGAAATCTCCTCTTCTCATATGCCCCTAGAACAACTCCCCCCCCCCCCCCAAAAGAAAAAAGTCCCCCTCCTAACACAAATCGTCTACCCCTCAAATGTCCTCTCCAAGCACAATTCCTCTCCCCCTTCCACTACAAATCCCCGCAATATAAATTCCCCTTCCCCCAACTTCCCTCCCCCCCAAAGTTCCCCTCCCTGCACAAATACCCCCCAATCATCCCAAATAGCATACCACCCCCCCCCCCCCAGAAAAAAAATTCCCCTCCTAGAACAAATTCATTCTCCTACCTTTTCTAGCACAATCCCCCCCAAATTTCCCCTCCTAGAACCATTCTTACCTTGTGCCGCCCCAAATTTCCTCCTCTCAGCACAAATCCCCTCCCCCCAATCTCCTTGTGGTACCCCCTCAACTCACATTACACCACAGGCAGCTTTACCTCCTGCCCACCCCTTGTCCGGGCCTACTTATTACACTTCTTTATTTAGGGCATGTTTACCTAATAGTGGTGAGTTAAAGCATCCTATGGCATGCATTAATGTGTGTTGCTTTAGGGCAGTCCATTGAAGATGAATGAGCTGCCAATGCAACCTAACGTGGTAAAATTACCCTTTTTTTTTTTCAAATGCAAGGCATGGCAGTCATCAGAGCCCCATTTACACCTGAGTGATTTGAGCTGCAATCCCAGAAGTGCTCCAACAGAAACTCAGATTTTCATGTTATTCTATTGTGCCCATTCACATATGAACGATGCGTTGCTGCACAACCCTCATAAAAATTACTGGAGCCTCTCTGGGTCATGATCAGGCATTTTTGATCCCCAAAAGACTTCAATAGGAGAACCAGAAAAACTCCTAAAATGCAGGTAATGTTAATTTTTTGCTTGTTTTAATGCCAAAATTGTCCTTCTAGTAAGTAGTTTTCCATTGGTAAAAACAAAGATGCATAAAAATATATGTACAAGCAAAAATATGTGCTTTTATGTGCACCGGTGCACGCATTTTTCTGAGCGTTTTCAGACTTGAGCCAAGTTTGATTGGTACGCAGGGATGTGAGCCCGGCCCTGGATGGGAGCCCTTAAAGAATAAGTTCACTTTTAATGGCGGCTGCAGCTTTGGGAACATGTTCCATGTTCTTTCCACCCTAAAAACAGGTGGAACATGGTCTGCAGCCCCCCAACCCCAAACCACCCCTTCCCCCCTTGAACCTGGGGACTCTTCATGTTGTACAGGACTCTGCACTAGTGATCGACCGATATCGGTTTTTCGTTGCTGATACCGATACCAATATTTTGGCCAATGCATATCGGTATCGGCCGATAATGGCCGATATTTTCGTACAAAAAATATATTTTTTTTTTTATTTGACAGGTTCTCTTGTGGAGGGATCTGGGGGGTCTAAAAGACCCCAAGCCCCTCCTCTGCACTTAAAAGCATTCAAAACGCCAAGTTTGACTGTTTTGAATGCTGTCATTTTTTTAAATCTGGCGCCAGACATTAAACGGAAGTGATGTCACTCATGACATCACTTCCGGGTTTTTACATGGAGACCCGATCAGAGCCGAATGCCACTTTGATCAGGACTTTGGTAGCCGTGCAGGCTGGTTGCCCGGGTCTCCCGATGGGACAGGAGACCCGGGCGAGCTGCGGAAGGTGCCGGGGGGGGGGGGGAGACGTCCCCGAGGGGGGGGGGGAGACGTCCCCTCCCACTCCTTGTAATGACAGCCGAGCGGCTTTCTTAACCATATCGGTTGTCATTACAAGACAGCCGGCCGTCGGCTATGGACGCCGGTACCGGGGTGATGCCTCTAGCTGCAGGCATCACTCCAGTACAACAAGTACTTTCCCGAAATATTGGCAATATGAGACACCTTGGTAGCCGATTCCGATATATCTGGGAAAGTTCATATCGGCCCTCGATGTATCTCTACTCCGCACCCCTTGTGAATGGACCTTTAAGGGTAAGTACACCTTTCTAAATTGATATAATTTTATACCCACACTCAGGACGTAACATGAAACATAGTCAAGGTCTGCACCCCACCCTCCAACTGCCGTTTCCCCTCGTACTGAATCCAATGGCTCTTCACGCTTTACAATCTCTGTGTGAATGAGCCCTAATAAAAGCTTAAGGCCAGTGATGCACCGAAATGAAAATTCCGGTACTGAAACCAAAAAGTCAGGATGCAATTGGTGATTTTCAAAAACAATATATATTTTATAAATAATTGCATTATATTCAACGTTTTAATTAATATAATTAATTTAAATGAATGTAAATTTAATGTTGGCCATTATGGACAAATTATCGAAGCAGTGTTAAAAATTCTGCCTGCTGCATTTTTGGGGGCATATTTGGTCAGCACCTCCTCATTAAAATGCATTGAAAATACAGCAAAAACACATTGCTAATGCACCTGTATTGTGAGGTTTTTTTTTTTTCCATTACAAATTTTATTTGCAAAAGGGTAAAACATACAGTAACAGCAAGCAGTAGAAAAAATAAATAAATGTGCTAAAGAGAATAGAACTGTGCAGCAAGTAATATTGTATTAATTTTGTATTGGTTGTGCATAAACCAGTACAAATATAATCAACCTAATTGGAGAAAGATCAGAGTCTAGGAAAAGGCAATGTCGGGGAACCAGATGAGTGAGACACCAGATACCTTAGGGTTAGTTTGGAAAGGCGTATCAGGCCCCTTTTACATTTGTACGACTCCAAAGCTGCGCCGACTTTGGAGAGCAACTTTGACGCAACTTTGGATGGGTGCAACTTGGATACGACTTTGGCTTTGACCAGTTTTAATGGAAAACTGTTGCACACAAGTTGCATTGTAGAACATTCAGGTATGTCTTGTACGCAACTTCTGAGGGTTACCATTGAAGTCTATGGCCCTCAAGTTGCATGAAAGTCAGATGAAAGTAGTGCATAAACTACTATGAAGTTGCTGCAACTTTAAGTTGCACATATATGAATGGTAATCATTGGAAAACATGGGGAACGACATGTTGTGCACCTCTGATGTCCAAAATTGCATGACAAGTTGCCCAAGTGTGAATAGAGGCCTTAGTCTTTTGTAATTGGGATAATGACCTGAACGTAGGACAATGTTGGGTGATCCAGCGTCTGGTAATCACTAACCACTGTTGATTACAGGAATAACCAGGGGCAGACTGGCAACTTTCGGCCCAGGGGGCAAGTACAAACCAGAGGCCCATGGTGCCACGACTCGGCCCTCCCTCCCACTCTCCCTCTTCCCGACCTCCTCCTGACGTCCATTCTAGGCTAAAGCTCCACTTCCGGTACTCTCTTCTCACCAGCCGAATCCGGGTTCCTGACCTGGCCAGCAGGGGGCAGTTGAGGGGAGTTGGGACAGCTCGGTCGGGGCTGCCTGGGGGAGGAGAGTCTCCAGTGGGGCATGGAACCGGCCTTTGCTCAGACACATTTTTCACCATCCATACTGGGGAGGGGGAGGCCTGCGCTCTGTCCTTGTCTTCATTCTGCACTCAGTAGATCAGTGGCAGGGACTTTTTACTTCTCTACACCAGGAATCCTTTAGGCATGTCTGTGGCACAAGTGGTGCAGCCTTTTTATGGTGGAATTAAAGCGGCCCGGGGGGCAATTGCCCCCCTGCCCCCTGGCCCAGTCCTCCCCCGGGAATAACTATAACAATGTGCATTCTTGGGGAAAGTCTAGATCTGCTAGATTGGATTGGGAAACGAGGTGTATTCCTTTGTGGTGGTTGTCTTGTAAATATTTGGGGGAGAATAGGCAAGAGGGATATTTACTCAATCGGTGAATGCAACCAGATTGGTTTATTTGGAGTTGTATAGGAAAAGAAGATGTGGGGAACAATAAAAAAGTTAAATGAATTTAAAAAAAAGGAGGGGGGGGGACATGGGGTTGAGGGGAAAAGGATTTCCGTCTATTGCTCCCCTTCCAGAAGCATTAATGTATGTCTGTTACTCCTCTAGGAGTGTATTTAAGTAATGGAGTCGGAGGGCGTTTGAGGGGTGAAGGGTTGTGGGTCTGGAACAATTTACTTGGTTGTGAGTAGACCGAAATGAGGGACCTATTGTGATTTTGATGCATTTTGTGAGTCACATGACCTATGAAAAACACCATAAGTCTCCATGCACACTGGGCTTTAAAAAAACACCATTTACCTTGGCAGAAAAAAATAAAAAAAACCCTCCCCCCCCCCCCCCAACACAAATTCTCTCCAATCCCCAAACTTAGCACAAATCCCCACAAATTTTCCCTCCTAGCACAAATACCCCTAATCGTCCCTGCTAGCACAAATCCTTCTCCACCCCTCAAAAAGAAGAAAATTCCCCTCCTAGCACTACCCCCCCCCCTCTCCCCTACCATATTACCTTTTCTAGAACAAACCCCCCCAAATTCCCATCCTAGCACAAATCTTCTTCCCTCGTCCCCCCCCCCCCTCCCAACACAAATCCCCTCAAATCACCACTCCTAGCACACCTCCCCCAATTTTCCCCTCCTAGAACAATTCATATCCCCCTCCCCAAATCCCCCCTCCTAACACAAATCCCCTCCCCCCAACCTCCTTGTGGTGTGGTGTGGTGTGGTGCCTCCCCCCCCCCCACCTCACATGATACCACAGTGCCCAGGGCAGCCGTCCCTCCTGCCCACCCCTTGTCCCGGCCCTGCCGCCAACCGTTCAGATCCACGTCTTCCTTGTCCAATACAAGTGATATCCTAATTGACTGTGATTAGAACAAAGTGACACATTCTGCTTTTCCCCTCCACTGCAGAGAAGACATCTCCCTGCGTATCATTCCTCTAGAAGTCAGCAAAAATCTCTCTTTCGCTTTCCATCCGTTATCCCGAGTTACCGAGAGGTCACCGATTTACTAAAACTGACAGTGACGGCGTCTCACCCGGCGTCATCCATCACCGTATCCTGCCCCGCTCAGCAGTATTTCCTTCCACTAACTGGCCGGAATATTGGCTGATGGTCTCATTAATGAGCTATGATAACAGGCTGCGAAGTATCCGCGTCTTACATCGGGATAACGATGGGGAGGGGATGACCTGGATTCGGATTGGTGAAAAACAAAAAGCGTGTCTATGGGGTGTATTTATAAAGTGGCAAATCTGATGATCAATGCTTTCCTACCGTCGCAATTACAGAGCACATTAGCTGGATGTATTTGGACGCAGGTCTGATAGGAGCCACAATCAAAAAACAATAAAAAATATTATTTTTTTTCCAAATTGTCCCTCTCTTTTTGTTTATGGCGCAAAAAAGAAAACCGCAGAGGATCAAATACCCCCAAAAGAAAGCTCTATTTGTGGGAAAAAAGGACATCAGTTTTATTTGGGTACAGCATCGCACGATTATCAGTTATCAATTAAAGTAACGCAGTGCCGAATCGCAAAAAATGGCCTGGTCAGGAAGAGGGGGGGAGGTAAAACCATCCAGAGCTTAAGTGGTTAATATCACTTTAAGGGGAAAGGCTGCAGCAGAGGCTGATCTGTGTCATTTGTGAACACAGCCAAGAAATGTACATGACTGTCTTCTTTGGGCAAGCATCTGAGCCTGTAGAAGGATGATGCCTGAACAAAGGTGGCACTGTCCTTCTGGAGAGATAAGCAGATGGAGACATTGTCAGAGGGAGTCCAGGTTATATATACTTGAAATTGTTACATTGATGCATTACTCAATAGGCTGCACTTAGCATGAAAACATATAGCTGATTCTATGTCTGCTTTATGTTGTTCTCATAGACGTGTGCACAGGGTGTGCCAGGTGTGCATGGGCACACTCTAATTATCCTGTGTGGCGCAGATTCCCCCTGTTTAAAACCCCTGATATTTCACCAAAGACCCCTGACAGGACTCCAAAAAGTTTGTAAAAAAACTAATAAAAAACATTAAATCGTAAAAAATAATAAAAATAAAAACTACTGACATCAATCCACTACCCTACTGACACCAATCCACTGCCCTACTGACATCAATCCCCTGCCCTACTGACACCAATCCACTGCCCTACTGACATCAATCCCTGCCCTACTGACATCAATCCCCTGCCCTACTGACATCAATCCCTGCCCTACTGACATCAATCCACTTCCCTACTGACATCAATCCACTGCCCTACTGACACCAATCCACTGCCCTACTGACATCAATCCACTGCCCTACTGACATCAATCCACTGCCCTACTGACACCAATCCACTGCCCTACTGACCTCAATCCCCTGCCTACTGACACCAATCCATTGCCCTACTGACACCAATCCACTGCCCTACTGACATCAAACCCTGCCCTACTGACATCAATCCTTTGCCCTACTGACACCAATCCACTGCCCTACTGACACCAATCCACTGCCCTACTGACATCAAACCCTGCCCTACTGACATCAATCCTTTGCCCTACTGACATCAATCCCTGCCCTACTGACATCAATCCCTGCCCTACTGACATCAATCCCCTGCCCAACTGACATCAATCCCCTGCCCTACTGACACCAATCCACTGCCCTACTGACATCAATCCCTGCCCTACTGACATCAATCCCCTGCCCTACTGACATCAATCCCTGCCCTACTGACATCAATCCCCTGCCCTACTGACATCAATCCCTGCCCTACTGACATCAATCCCTGCCCTACTGACATCAATCCCCTGCCCTACTGACATCAATCCACTGCCCTACTGACACCAATCCACTGCCCTACTGACATCAATCCACTGCCCTACTGACACCAATCCACTGCCCTACTGACATCAATCCCTGCCCTACTGACCTCAATCCCCTGCCCTACTGACATCAATCCCTGCCCTACTGACCCCAATCCACTGCCCTACTGACACCAATTCACTGCCCTACTGACATCAATCCCCTGCCCTACTGACCTCAATCCACTGCCCTACTGACACCAATCCCTGCCCTACTGACATCAATCCCCTGCCCTACTGACCTCAATCCACTGCCCTACTGACACCAATCCACTGCCCTACTGACCTCAATCCCCTGCCTACTGACACCAATCCATTGCCCTACTGACACCAATCCACTGCCCTACTGACATCAAACCCTGCCCTACTGACATCAATCCTTTGCCCTACTGACACCAATCCACTGCCCTACTGACACCAATCCACTGCCCTACTGACATCAAACCCTGCCCTACTGACATCAATCCTTTGCCCTACTGACATCAATCCCTGCCCTACTGACATCAATCCCTGCCCTACTGACATCAATCCCCTGCCCAACTGACATCAATCCCCTGCCCTACTGACACCAATCCACTGCCCTACTGACATCAATCCCTGCCCTACTGACATCAATCCCCTGCCCTACTGACATCAATCCCTGCCCTACTGACATCAATCCCCTGCCCTACTGACATCAATCCCTGCCCTACTGACATCAATCCCTGCCCTACTGACATCAATCCCCTGCCCTACTGACATCAATCCACTGCCCTACTGACACCAATCCACTGCCCTACTGACATCAATCCACTGCCCTACTGACACCAATCCACTGCCCTACTGACATCAATCCCTGCCCTACTGACCTCAATCCCCTGCCCTACTGACATCAATCCCTGCCCTACTGACCCCAATCCACTGCCCTACTGACACCAATTCACTGCCCTACTGACATCAATCCCCTGCCCTACTGACCTCAATCCACTGCCCTACTGACACCAATCCCTGCCCTACTGACATCAATCCCCTGCCCTACTGACCTCAATCCACTGCCCTACTGACACCAATCCACTGCCCTACTGACATCAATCCCTGCCCTACTGACCCCAATCCCTGCCCTACTGACACATATCCCTGCTCTACTGACATGAATCCAGTGCCCTACTGACATCAATCCCTGCCCTACTGACACCAATCCACTGCCCTACTGACACCAATCCACTGCCCTACTGACACCAATCCAATGCCCTACTTACACCAATCCCTGCCCTATTGACACCAATCCCTGCCCTACTGACACCAGTCCCTGCCCTACTGACACCAATCCAATGCCCTACTTACACCAATCCCTGCCCTATTGACACCAATCCCTGCCCTACTGACACCAATCCACTGCCCTACTGACATCAATCCACTGCCCTACTGACACCAATCCCTGCCCTACTGACACCAATCCACTGCCCTACTGACACCAATCCCTGCCCTACTGACATCAATCCACTGCCCTACTGACACCAATCCCTGCCCTACTGACACCAATCCCTGCCCTACTGACACCAATCCCTGCCCTACTGACATCAATCCACTGCCCTACTGACATCAATCCACTGCCCTGCTGACATCAATCCACTGCCCTGCTGACATCAATCCACTGCCCTACTGACACCAATCCCTGCCTTACTGACCCCAATCCACTGCCCTACTGACACCAATCCCTGCCCTACTGACCCCAATCCACTGCCCTACTGACATCAATCCCTGCCTTACTGACACCAATCCACTGCCCTACTGACACCAATCCCTGCCCTACTGACACCAATCCACTGCCCTACTGACACCAATCCCTGCCCTACTGACCCCAATCCACTGCCCTACTGACACCAATTCACTGCCCTACTGACATCAATCCCCTGCCCTACTGACCTCAATCCACTGCCCTACTGACACCAATCCCTGCCCTACTGACATCAATCCCCTGCCCTACTGACCTCAATCCACTGCCCTACTGACACCAATCCACTGCCCTACTGACATCAATCCCTGCCCTACTGACCCCAATCCCTGCCCTACTGACACATATCCCTGCCCTACTGACATGAATCCAGTGCCCTACTGACATCAATCCCTGCCCTACTGACACCAATCCACTGCCCTACTGACACCAATCCCTGCCCTATTGACACCAATCCCTGCCCTACTGACACCTATCCACTGCCCTACTGACACCAATCCCTGCCCTATTGACACCAATCCCTGCCCTACTGACACCAATCCACTGCCCTACTGACATCAATCCACTGCCCTACTGACACCAATCCCTGCCCTACTGACACCAATCCACTGCCCTACTGACACCAATCCACTGCCCTACTGACACATATCCCTGCCCTACTGACATGAATCCAGTGCCCTACTGACATCAATCCCTGCCCTACTGACATCAATCCACTGCCCTACTGACACCAATCCCTGCCCTACTGACACCAATCCCTGCCCTACTGACATCAATCCACTGCCCTACTGACATCAATCCACTGCCCTGCTGACATCAATCCACTGCCCTGCTGACATCAATCCACTGCCCTACTGACACCAATCCCTGCCTTACTGACCCCAATCCACTGCCCTACTGACACCAATCCCTGCCCTACTGACCCCAATCCACTGCCCTACTGACATCAATCCCTGCCTTACTGACCCCAATCCCTGCCCTACTGACACCAATCCACTGCCCTACTGACATCAATCCACTGCCCTACTGACACCAATCCCTGCCCTACTGACACCAATCCACTGCCCTACTGACCCCAATCCACTGCCCTACTGACCCCAATCCACTGCCCTACTGACACCAATCCACTGCCCTACTGACACCAATCCACTGCTCTACTAACCCCAATCCACTGCCCTACTGACACCAATCCACTGCCCTACTGACACCAATCTCTGCCCTACTGACACCAATCCACTGCCCTACTGACATCAATCCACTGCCCTACTGACATCAATCCACTGCCCTACTGACACCAATCCCTGCCTTACTGACCCCAATCCACTGCCCTACTGACACCAATCCCTGCCCTACTGACCCCAATCCACTGCCCTACTGACATCAATCCCTGCCTTACTGACCCCAATCCCTGCCCTACTGACACCAATCCACTGCCCTACTGACATCAATCCACTGCCCTACTGACACCAATCCCTGCCCTACTGACACCAATCCACTGCCCTACTGACCCCAATCCACTGCCCTACTGACCCCAATCCACTGCCCTACTGACACCAATCCACTGCCCTACTGACACCAATCCACTGCTCTACTAACCCCAATCCACTGCCCTACTGACACCAATCCACTGCCCTACTGACACCAATCCCTGCCCTACTGACACCAATCCACTGCCCTACTGACATCAATCCACTGCCCTACTGACACCAATCCACTGCCCTACTGACACCAATACACTGCCCTACTGACACCAATCCCTGCCCTACTGACACCAATCCACTGCCCTACTGACACCAATCCACTGCCCTACTGACACCAATCCACTGCCCTACTGACACCAATCTACTGCCCTACTGACACCAATCCACTGCCCTACTGACACCAATCCACTGCCCTACTGACACCAATCCCTGCCCTACTGACACCAATCTCTGCCCTACTGACACCAATCCACTGCCCTACTGACACCAATCTACTGCCCTACTGACACCAATCCACTGCCCTACTGACACCAATCCACTGCCCTACTGACACCAATCCCTGCCCTACTGACACAATCCCTGCCCTACTGACACCAATCCCTGCCCTACTGACACCAATCTACTGCCCTACTGACACCAATCCCTGCCCTACTGACACCAATCCACTGCCCTACTGACACCAATCCCTGCCCTACTGACACCAATCCACTGCCCTACTGACACCAATCCCTGCCCTACTGACACCAATCCCTGCCCTACTGACACCAATCCACTGCCCTACGGACACCAATCCCTGCCCTACTGACATCAATCCACTGCCCTACTGACACCAATCCACTGCCCTACTGACATCAATCCACTGCCCTACTGACACCAATCCACTGCCCTACTGACACCAATCCACTGCCCTACTGACACCAATCCCTGCCCTACTGACACCAATCCACTGCCCTACTGACATCAATCCACTGCCCTACTGACACCAATCCACTGCCCTACTGACATCAATCCACTGCCCTACTACTGACACCAATCTCTGCTCTACTGACACCAATCCCTGCCCTACTACTGACACCAATCCACTGCCCTACTGACATCAATCCCTGCTCTACTGACATCAATCCACTGCCCTACTGACACCAATCCACTGCCCTACTGACATCAATCCACTGCCCTACTACTGACACCAATCTCTGCTCTACTGACACCAATCCACTGCCCTACTGACATCAATCCCTGCTCTACTGACCCCAATCCCTGCCCTACTGACACCAACCTCTGCCCTACTGACATCAATCCCTGCTCTACTGACACCAATCCACTGCCCTACTGACACCAATCCCTGCCCTACTGACATCAATCCCTGCCCTACTGACATCAATCCCTGCTCTACTGACACCAATCCACTGCCCTACTACTGACACCAATCCCTGCCCTACTGACACCAATCCCTGCCCTACTGACACCAATCCACTGCCCTACTGACCCCAATCCACTGCCCTGCTAACACCAATCTCTGCCCTACTGACACCAATCCACTGCCCTACTGACACCAATCCACTGCCCTACTGACCCCAATCCCTGCCCTACTGACACCAATCCACTGCCCTACTGACACCAATCCACTGCCCTACTGACACCAACCTCTGCCCAACTGACACCAATCCACTGCCCTACTGACACCAACCTCTGCCCTACTGACACCAATCCCTGCCCTACTGACACCAATCCCTGCCCTAATGACACCAATCTACTGCCCTACTGACACCAACCTCTGCCCAACTGACACCAATCCACTGCCCTACTGACACCAACCTCTGCCCTACTGACACCAATCCCTGCCCTACTGACACCAACCTCTGCCCAACTGACACCAATCCACTGCCCTACTGACACCAACCTCTGCCCTACTGACACCAACCTCTGCCCTACTGACACCAATCCCTGCCCTACTGACACCAATCCCTGCCCTACTGACATAAATCCACTGCCCTACTGACCCCCCCAATCCCTGCCCTACTGACACCAATCCACTGCCCTACTGACCCCAATCCACTGCCCTACTGACCCCAATCCCGGTCACTGTCAGTATAAATACACATGCACACAGGTATGTGTTTGTGGTTTGAGGTGCACACCTATGGTTAGCTGGATAAGATTACTAATAGATGTTTACAATTCCTAGAAACCTTCTGGGGGTATGTGACAAACACTCTGGGGCAGTATGATGTGTGATCCAGCCTTGGAGAAGGGGAGGGGGGGTGGTATTATTGCGGCTCGTGTGGAATATACACCATATCTACTAATAGCTTCCTGGGGAAATGTCCTGGGGAAATGTCCATGTCTTCTCAGATGAACGTCCACCAGCCTTCTCCTCCTCCTCCTAGCTGTCCTCAGCCCTGGCGAGCGATAGCGGCGCTCTGTGCGCAGTCACGGGGGAGCGGGCTCAGCTGTGGCGGTTATCTAGGTGTGGAAGTCGGCAGAGGTTAATTGAAAACTTAATGACTGCACCTGCTCAAACAGCTCTATTAATCATGCTGCGGCGCCAGCTCCCTCCGCGGCGGCACAAAGACATTTCTATCCGATCGCTACCTGAGCCGGAGGAGGGATGTGACGTGTCCCAGCTATCAGCACATGTCCCCTCCATATTCCATATAGTAATGTCACCATGGAGCTGGAATGAGGCCACCAATAGGAAGAGAGGATTTGTACCCCATGTCTTGTATGCACCGTGTGTGTTTGGGGTCCTGCAGTCGCATGGATGTCAGATAGCGAGCAGCGGTTGTGTCTGGGTGTCCGCTGTGTCCCAATAGACATGAATGGGACGGCCAGCGTAGGGGTGCATGGAACAACTGGGCATCCCCGGGTGGGTACACGGCCCTAATACGGGTGTACATTGCCCTCATACGGGTGTACACGGCCCTCATACGGGTGTACACGGCCCTCATACCGGTGTACACTCCCCTTTATATGGGTATACACAGTCCTCATACGGGTGTACACAGCCCTCATACGGGTGTACACAGCCCTCATACGGGTGTACACGGCCCTCATACGGGTGTACACTGCCCTCATACGGGTGTACACGGCCCTCATACGGGTGTACACGGCCCTCATACGGGTGTACACTGCCCTCATACGGGTGTACACGGCCCTCATACGGGTGTACACGGCCCTCATACGGGTGTACACGGCCCTCATACGGGTGTACACTGCCCTCATACGGGTGTACACTCCCCTTTATATGGGTGTACACGGCCCTCATACGGGTGTACACTGCCCTTTATATGGGTGTACACGGCCCTCATACGGGTGTACACTCCCCTTTATATGGGTGTACACGGCCCTCATACGGGTGTACACTGCCCTTTATATGGGTGTACACGGCCCTCATACGGGTGTACACTCCCCTTTGTATGGGTGTACACTGCCCTCATACGGGTGTACACGGCCCTCATACGGGTGTACACTGCCCTCATATGGGTGTACACTCCCCTTTATATGGGTGTACACGGCCCTCATACGGGTGTACACTGCCCTTTATATGGGTGTACACGGCCCTCATACGGGTGTACACGGCCCTCATACGGGTGTACACTGCCCTCATACGGGTGTACACGGCCCTCATACGGGTGTACACGGCCCTCATACGGGTGTACACTGCCCTCATACGGGTGTACACGGCCCTCATACGGGTGTACACGGCCCTCATACGGGTGTACACTGCCCTCATACGGGTGTACACGGCCCTCATACGGGTGTACACTGCCCTCATACGGGTGTACACTCCCCTTTGTATGGGTGTACACTGCCCTCATACGGGTGTACACGGCCCTCATACGGGTGTACACTGCCCTCATATTGGTGTACACTCCCCTTTATATGGGTGTACACGGCCCTCATACGGGTGTACACGGCCCTCATACGGGTGTACACAGCCCTCATACGGGTGTACACTCCCCTTTGTATGGGTGTACACTGCCCTCATACGGGTGTACACGGCCCTCATACGGGTGTACACTGCCCTTTATATGGGTGTACATGGCCCTCATACGGGTGTACACGGCCCTCATACGGGTGTACACGGCCCTCATACGGGTGTACACTGCCCTCATATGGGTGTACACTCCCCTTTATATGGGTGTACACGGCCCTCATACGGGTGTACACTCCCCTTTATATGGGTGTACACTCCCCTTTATATGGGTGTACACGGCCCTCATACGGGTGAACACTCTTCTATTATGCCAGGGGGGATGAGGCCTGAAGCAGGGGGGCTGAGGGACTGCAGAGGGAGAACTTCCTATAAAATTCCCCAGTTGGGACATGAATGATTGCTGCACCTTTGTGATGTCATTTCAGCCAATTCTCCTCTTCCTGAGGTTCCTCATTCTCACCTTTCCTTTATGGACACGGCCCTACAAACTTATCAGTACAGGAGTCACCTCCTATATTATACAAATATCCAATCCCCATCGGAGTCCTCCCAAAATCAGCGTCTTTCCTTACATCTGGGCCCCCCTTATATCACAGTTCCCCCCTTACATCAGTCTTCCTTATGTTATAGTCCTCCCTTACATCAGGGTCCCCCTTATATCACAGTTCCCCCCTTACATCAGAGTCTTCCTTATATTATAGTCCTCCCTTACATCAGGGTCCCCCTTATATCACAGTTCCCCCCTTACATCAGTGTTCCTTATATTATAGTCCTCCCTTACATCAGGGTCCCCCTTTTATCACAGTTCCCCCCTTACATCAGAGTCTTCCTTACATTATAGTCCTCCCTTACTTCATGGCCCCCCTTTTATCACAGTTCCCCCCTTTTTTAGAACCTTCCTTATATCGTAGTCCTCCCTTACAGTAGGGTCCTCCTTATATCACAGTTCCCCCCTTACATCAGAGTCTTCCTTACATCATAGTCCTCCCTTAAATCAGGGTCCCCCTTATATCACTGTTCCTCCTTATAGTCCTCCCTTACATCAGAGTCCCCCTTATATAACAGTTCCCCCCCCCTTACATCAGATTCTTCCTTACATCCTAGTCCTCCCTTACATCAGGGTCCCCCTTATATCACAGTTCCCCCCCTTACATCAGAGTCTTTCTTACATCAGCGTTACCCCTTACATTAGAGTCCTCCTTACATCACAGTCCCCGATTACATCAGATTTACCCCTACATCCATGTCCCCATCAGAGTCTCTCTTCCAGCAGAGTTACTCCTCACATCAGGGTCCCCATCAGAGCCCTCCTTACATCAGAGTCAGGGTCCCCCTTACACAAGAGTTACCCCTTACATCAGGGTCCCTATCCAAGTCCCCCTCACATCAGAGTCCCCATTCGAGTCACCCTTACATCAGAATTGCCACTTACATCAAGGTCCCCCTTATATCACAGTCCCCTCTTGCATCAGAGTCCCCTTTACATCAGAGTCCACCCTTACATCAGAGTGACCCCTTACATCAGAATACTCCTTACATCACAGTCCCCAATTACATCAGAGTTACTCCTTACATCCAGATCTTCATCAGAGAGGTACTCCCCACATCAGGGTCCCCATCAGAGCCCTCCTTACATTAGAGTCCCCGGTACATTAGAGTTAACTCTTCCATCAGGGTCTCCCTTACACAAGAGTTACCCTTTACATCAGGGTCCCTATCCAAGTCCCCCTCATATAAGAGTCCCCATCTTTGTCCCCCTTATATCAGAAATATTACTTGCATCAGGGTTCTCCTTATATAACAGTCCCTCCTTACATCAGAGTCCCTTAACATCAGAGTCCTCCCTTATATCAGAGTTACCCCTTACATCCAGGCTCCCGTCAGAGTCCCCCTTCCAGCAGCGTTACTCCTCACATCAGGGTCCCCATCAGAGCCCTCCTTACATCAGAGTCCCCTGTACATCACAGTTGCTTCTTTTTATCAGGGATTCCCGTACTCAAGAGTTACCCGTTACATCAGGGTCCACATCCGAGTCCCCTTTACATCAGGGTCCACATCCGAGTCCCCCTTACATCAGGGTCCACATCCGAGTCCCCCTTACATCAGGGTCCACATCCGAGTCCCCCTTACATCAGGGTCCACATCCGAGTCCCCCTTACATCAGAATTACCAATTACATCAGGGTCCCCACCAGAGTCACCCTTATATCAGAATTACCCTTTACATTAGGGTCCCAACCAGAGTCCCCCTTATATCAGATTCTTCCTTACATCAGAGTCACCACTTACATAGGCAGAAGCAGACACCATAGGCAGCCTCTGCTTACCTTATTCTTCAATCTGTGCACATTGAAGACACACTGCTGAGCTGACCCTAGCTGCGTGTTGGGTAAAATCTTGCAGCGGGCCGGATGTGGCCCTCGGGCCATCATTTGGAGACCCCTGATTTAGGAGTGAACATGAAGGGGATTGGAACTCCTGAAATGAAAACTCAGTAAGTCATGACCCAAGGATGGGGATGACAGCTACAGAACTGGTATATAAAGAGGTCAGCATTGGCAGTGTGACATAAAATGTAACATTGTAACAGTTTTATAACATTTATTTAAACTGTAAATATAAGGTGAACTCTCAGGTCTGCCGTCAGTGAGGCTCTCGGCTGCTCCATTTGTGTCCTCTCTCTGGGTGTCACATGTGGAATGAGGGGATATAAGGAGTGTGATTGGGAGCGCTGCCTGTGATGTGTCTGACATGAAAGCTTTTCATTTGAAATAATAAGAAGAAGCTTTGTGTAATGGTGATCCTCCCTCCTCCCGGGAGCCCCAACGCTGCTTAATGCACTGAGGAACTGACAATGAGCGCAGAGATTTCATTATTGGGTAATGGAGGATAGAGGAGAGAAGGAGCGCTCTGCCGCCGAGGGGGGGCTCAGAGGGGGGGAGGGGGGCTCTTTGTTGTCCATTATCGATATCCCGCTGACCTCCAGCCAGAGACTTTTACTTTCCTCAGCCTCACATTTACTCTTTATTCTCTTCACTTTCATCAGCGGGAGACAGCGGCTTCCAAAGAGAAAACTAGCGTGATTATTGGATGCTCCCAGTACCCTATACTGGAGGTATACTGGGGGTATACTGAGGAGGATGGGGAGGGTCAGGAGGAGGAGGAGGGTCAGGAGGAGGAGGAGGGTGAGGAGGATGAGGAGGGTGAGAGGAGGATGAGGAGGAGGAGGAGGGTCAGGAGGATGAGGAGGGTCAGGAGGGTGAGGAGGATGAGGAGGGTCAGGAGGGTGAGGAGGGTGAGGAGGAGGATGAGGAGGGTCAGGAGGATGAGGAGGGTCAGGAGGGTGAGGAGGATGAGGAGGGTGAGGAGGATGAGGAGGGTGAGGAGGGTGAGGAGGGTCAGGAGGATGAGGAGGGTGAGGAGGATGAGGAGGGTGAGGAGGATGAGGAGGGTGAGGAGGGTGAGGAGGGTCAGGAGGATGAGGAGGGTGAGGAGGATGAGGAGGGTGAGGAGGATGAGGAGGGTCAGGAGGATGAGGAGGGTCAGGAGGATGAGGAGGGTCAGGAGGATGAGGAGGGTGAGGAGGATGAGAAGGATGAGGAGGGTGAGGAGGAGAATGGGGAGGGTGAGGAGGATGAGGAGGATGGGGAGGATGAGGAGGATGAGGAGGGTCAGGAGGATGAGGAGGGTGAGGAGGATGAGAAGGATGAGGAGGGTGAGGAGGAGAATGGGGAGGGTGAGGAGGATGAGGAGGATGGGGAGGATGAGGAGGATGGGGAGGATGAGGAGGATGGGGAGGATGAGGAGGATGAGAAGGATGAGGAGGATGAGAAGGATGAGGAGGATGGGGAGGGTGAGGAGGATGAGGAGGGTGAGGAGGATGGGGAGGGTTAGGAGGATGAGGAGGGTGAGGAGGATGAGGAGGGTCAGGAGGATGAGGAGGGTCAGGAGGGTGAGGAGGATGAGGAGGGTCAGGAGGATGAGGAGGGTCAGGAGGATGAGAAGGATGAGGAGGATGAGAAGGATGAGGAGGATGAGAAGGATGAGGAGGGTGAGGAGGATGAGGATCGTTCGATTGTATAGTCGAGTGTATTGTATACAACCAGTCTGACTATACAGGGATCAAAATTCAGCCGGTGCAGCAGGATACATCTATGGCCACCCTAACTCTCCTCTCCTGAACTACTCTGCACTGCTAGAGGACTCTGCTCTTTCCTTGATCTCTCTCCTCTCCTGAAATACTCTGCACCGCTGGAGGACTCTTCTCCATCCTCTATCTATTTCTCTTCTCCTGAAATGCTCTGCACTGCTGGAGGACTCTGC
Source organism: Pelophylax lessonae (assembly GCF_965119305.1). Classification (NCBI taxonomy): domain Eukaryota; kingdom Metazoa; phylum Chordata; class Amphibia; order Anura; family Ranidae; genus Pelophylax; species Pelophylax lessonae. The sequence goes on along the minus strand of NC_138776.1, from coordinate 55,082,335 downwards.
TCCTTCCTCCATCTAACTCTCCTCTCCAGAAATACTCTGTACTGCTGGGGGACTCTGCTTCTTCCTCCATCTAACTCTCCTCTCCTGAAATACTCTGCAACGCTGGATAACTCTGCTCCTTCTGTGTCTCTCTCCTCTCCTGAAATACTCTGCACTGCTCAGGGGTCACTCAGTGTTACATTATATGGGGCTGTTGATTTCACACACAGACATAGACAGGTGGTGGGGTGGTAGAAGCAGAGCATTATGGGTATTGCCTGCATTACTCCTCCACAGCAGCAGGAAATGAAATAATGAGCCATAGGAGTAATGTAATAAGAATAATAAGTATTCTTATAATTGGAAGAGATGATGGTTATCTCTCACACACAGGGGGTGCAGATGGTCCCAGTAACCCCTTACTGTACAGAGGATCTTCTCCATTCAGATGCAGGAATATTTGTACTCATTTTAAAGAATAAAATCCCATATTGTTCATGCCAACCAGATTCCTTCACTTTCACTGTATAAACCATCACTCCAGGTAATAATAAAATGAAATGCTAATGTTCCAAAGTCAGAGAATGTTCTACATCCCGGTATGAGAAAGCCCATTGATTGGTGCAAAACTCAGCAGGCTTTTCAAACTGCTTTCCAGCAACCATGATTTAATTCTGCACATCACATCCTGCCCCTCATTCTCCAGTATTTGTGCGGGTGCAGCTCTGCTGCGGGTTTTGAGAATGGAACTGGGTAACATGCATGGGCACCGAACTTTACCTCTAGCCCTCGATGATGCAGAGAGAAGATCTAATTTGATAACAGTAGTGCTGCTCACAACATCAATATACACCACATAAGTATTAGGACCCCTGCCTTTACACACACATGAACTTTAATGGCATCCCAGTCTTAGTCCGCAGGGTTCAATATTGAGTTGGCCCACCCTTTGCAGCTATAACAGCTTCAACTCTTCTGGGAAGGCTGTCCACAAGATTTAGGAGTGTGTTTATGGGAATGTTTGACCATTCTTCCAGAAGCGCATTTGTGAGGTCAGGCACTGATGTTGGGCGAGAAGGCCTAGCTCGCAGTCTCCGCTCTAATTTATCCCACAGGTGTTCTAATAGGTTGAGGTCAGGCCAGTTCCTCCACCCCAAACTCGCTCATGGACCTTGCTTTGTGCACTGGAAGGGCCATCCCCAAACTGTTCCCACAAAGTTGGGAGCATGAAATTCTGTGGACTGTAATGTAAATGGGAGCTCTGTGGTCTCTTGTGTAAAAGGGGGGCTCTGCTGACCAGAGACTCCCTTACATCAGAGTTTCCCTTTACACCAGAGTCAGCAGCATTCCCCCTTACATCAGAGTCCTCGTAATTCTCCCATTACATCAGAGTCCACAGTGTTCCCTTTAACATCAGGGTCCGCAGAGTTCATCAATGCACTGTGAAAAGGAACCCTGCAGACTCTGATGTAAGGGGGAACTCTGTCTTGGGTTATATTAACCTGACCTTCATTTAAAAGGAAACATATGTTTTTTTGCCTTTTGGTATACTTTTATCACATTGCTAATCACACTAGCTACATGTTTGTAGCTTAAATATTGATATATCCACTGAAAACGGCCATTTTGCCAAATTTTGGAAGTGTGAGTAAATGTCATGTGTTGTGTCCGTAAAAAATTGGTGCTGTAGGTAAATTTTACTTCGGGAGGTTGGCAACACTTGGGGAAAACCTAGGGTTTACTTGAACCCTGGTTGAAAATGCCTGGATTATATAATGTTTTGGAATACTCCCCTTGCGTTACACATTTTCTGAGGAACATTTTCATCTACAATAGATTTCACCAACAACTTTGGATTGACGTTCTTCATCTGTTTGATTTTCACATGGTAGCTTTCATTCCAACGATTGCTTACGTATGGCGTGCTTCATGTGCTGATATGGGATGTACTCCATGGTTCTCTATTAAATGCATTTATAGGACTTCTGCTATTGTAATTGGACATTAAATGTGTTTTCAATGCTGCACTGCACCTCTGATTTAGCCCATTGAAGGTTATTTGCTAATGTAATCAGCTAAATGAGATTGTTTATGATGTTAGGAAACGGGATTTCATTTCAAGCATATTAAGACAACATTGTCTAATTTTCAAGGAGTATGGGAAAAGGTGGAGGAAATACTTATGTACATAAATAAATTAATTAAATACATTACATTTTCTTCTTCATCGTTTTTATGGGGGTTTAGTGGCGTCTTTTGCACCATTTCTTGAAACATAGACGATTGACGGAAGAAGAAGACCAAGTATTCCAACAAGCAGGGCCGTAACTACAGGGGTTGCAATTGCAACCGGGCCCCATGCTCCAGTGGGCCTGTGTGGCTTCCCTGTACTGAAAATACAAAGCAAAAAAGAGGGCGCACCAGCCTAGCGCATTATCCTCAGCGAGTTTATTTAGATAAAAATTAAAATCAGCTACTCACAAACAATCGTGAAATTCAGGCACATCAATTCCATACACCTGCCTCCTGCCAGAGGATCAACTTCATTACTGGAAGCAGAGGGCTGACGCGTTTCGAGGCCGTGCATCTTCCTCAGAGCCTGAGGAAGAGGCAAGGCCTCGAAACGCGTCAGCCCTCTGCTTCCAGTAAAGACGTTGATCCTCTGGCAGGAGGCAGGTGTATGGAATTGATGTGCCTGAATTTCACGATTGTTTGTGAGTAGCTGATTTTAATTTTTATCTAAATAAACTCGCTGAGGATAATGCGCTAGGCTGGTGCGCCCTCTTTTTTGCTTTGTATTTTCAGTGTTTGGTCGACCGCCCTGGTCGTAAGGGGCAGCAAAGCCTAGCCATCATGGATGCCTAATATCAGCATGAGTTCCGGGATTGAGGCAGCCTGAGGACCAGGTTCCGAGCGCAGGAAAAGGGGGTGCTGTATAGCACTTATCTTTTTTGGCTTCCCTGTACACCTGGATAGGAGGGGCGGCTTGTAGAGGAATCACTGTCCTCCTTTTGCTACAGGAGGAAAATGGAGGAGATTGGTTCCTCTGTATGCTGCCCCGCCACTCCTCCTATCCAGCTCACTTGTGTTCTGCTGTCTCTGGGCCCCTGTGTACTCCCCTGGTCCCCCCCACTGTGATGCCCCCCCCCCCACTGTGCTCCCTCCTCTCTCCTGCTGGTTGCTGCAGGGGATGTGTCACAATAGAGAACCAGGAAGGGGTCTGTAAATATGTAATTTACCAGCTCCTTCCTTTTCTGAATGGACAGAGTCATAGTCAGTGACATTGTAAAAAAAAATAAAATAAAATGATAAAAAATAATACAATTAAAATACCAAAAAATAAAAACTACTGACACCAGTGGGTGAACTTCCAGGATCGCAAAAGTCACACTTGCGACCGGGCCCTGGCATTCCACCACTGTGCGGAGGCCCCAAGATGGCAGGAAGGGGGCCAACTTCAGAACTTGTGAAAGGGTCCCGCTGTGGAACTGTAATAAAGGGCCCTGCAATGAGAGTAAAGGGCCCCAGGATCAGTGGGAAGAGCCCCAGGCTTGAAGGGAAGGGCCCCGGCCAGGGGTCCGGGGGGTCCTTCATGGTTTCTTGCACCGGGGCCCTGAAGGTTCTAGTTACGCCTCTGCCAACAAGTCTAACTTTTTTGGCCTAGATTTAGTGTATTATTCTACACTATCTTACCAAAGATATTGGGACGCCTGCCTTTCCACGCACATGAACTTTAATGGCATCCCAGTCTTAGTCCGTAGGGTTCAATATTGAGTTGGCCCACCCTTTGCAGCTATAACAGCTTCAACTCTTCTGGGAAGGTTGTCCACAAGGTTTAGGAGTGTGTCTATGGGAATGTTTGACCATTCTTCCAGAAGTGCATTTGTGGGGCCAGGCACTGATGTTGGACGAGAATGGCTGACTCACATTCTCCACTCTAACTCATCCCAAAGGCATTGTATTGGGTTGAGGTCAGGGCTTTGTGCAGGCCAGTCAAGTTCCTCCACTCCAGACTCGCTCATCCATGTCTTTATGGACCTTGCTTTGTGCACTGGTGCGCAGTCATGTTGGAACAGGAAGGGGCCATCCCCAAACTGTTCCCACAAAGTTGGGAGCATGAAATTGTCCAAAATGTCTTGGTATGCTGACGCCTTAGGAGTTCCCTTCACTTGAATTTAGGGGCCAAGCTCAACCCCTGAAAAACAACTCCACACCATAACCCCCCCTCCCCCCCCCCCCCACCAAATGATTTGGACCAGTGCACAAAGACTTTTTGGAGGAATAGTAAACTACAGTCACTGTGTAGCACTACTAAGCAGGAAGAAGAAGCTCACTGGTTGCATTTATAATAGGAAAATATGGCTGGCCCTATGTGTATACATAATTGCAAACAATACACCATTTTTAAAACATTGCCACAATTTCTTAATATTTAAGCAATCACATTGATGTGCAGAACTGGAAACTAAAAATATAGACTCCCTTTAGATTTGGCTGTGGGGCATTAAATACAGTCCCTATGTCGGACGTGTTAATAAGTCATTTTGTTTTTAGGAATCTGGTGGATGTTCTTTACTCACAAATGCTCCATCCCTCTCCTGAGGGACAATGACACACGTCCTGTCCAGACGCCATTTGTCAGGTGTCAGGGCGTGAAATGTCCGCGTCGAGGTCAGCTTTCCAGAAAGTGCATTAAACTGTGATGTAATGAGCGTCAGTCGTGATAAATGAGGACGGACATGATGGCCCTGAGCTCACCGTGTCAAGATAAATACTTTTAGTTTGTGATAAATGAATATTTCTTCCTAAGATTGATAGATGGCCTGTGATCCAGCGGTTCTATAACGGGACTCCTGAGAGTTTTTAGAGGAAGTTTTTTTTTTTCATGAGGTCTGCTCATAATAATTGATTCAAAGAAAATTACAAGGAGTTCCTAAATATAAATCATTAAAAACAGGAAAGGACAAGAAGTGTTGGAAATTAGGAACTGGATGGAATAGACCAGACCAGTAAATTGCTGGGGTTCTCCTGGAGAAAGACAGACAAGTAAATGGTCGGGGTACTTCTGAAGAAGGTCCAGTTACTGGCTGGGGTCCTCCTAGAGGAAGACAAGTAAATGGCCGGGGGTTCTTCTGCCGAAGGTTCAGTTAGTGGCTGGGGTCCTACTAGAGGTAGACAAGTAAATGGCCGGGGGTTCTTCTGCCGAAGGTTCAGTTAGTGGCTGGGGTCATCCTGGAGGAGGACAGGTAAATGGTCGGGGGTTCTTCTGCAGAAGGTCCAGTTAGTGGCTAGGGTTATTCTGGAGGAAGACAAGTAAATGGCCGGGGGTCCTTCTGGAGAAGGTTCAGTTAGTGGCTAGGGTTATTCTGGAGGAAGACAAGTAAATGGCCGGGGGTCCTTCTGGAGAAGGTTCAGTTAGTGGCTAGGGTTATTCTGGAGGAAGACAAGTAAATGGCTGGGGGTCCTTCTGGAGAAGGTTCAGTTAGTGGCTGGGGTCATCCTGGAGGAGGACAGGTAAATGGTCGGGGGTTCTTCTGCAGAAGGTCCAGTTAGTGGCTAGGGTTATTCTGGAGGAAGACTAGTAAATGGCCGGGGGTCCTTCTGGAGAAGGTTCAGTTAGTGGCTGGGGTCTATATGAAGAAAGACAAGTAAATGGGCAGGGGTTCGTCTGCAGAAGGTCCAGTTAGTGGCTGGGGTCATCCTGGAAGAAGACATGTAAATGGCCAGGGGTCCTTCTAGAGAAGGTTCAGTTAGTGGCTCGGGTCCTCCTGGTAGAAGACAAGTAAATGGCTGTGGGTCCTTCTGCAAAAAGTCCAGTTAGTAGCTGGGGTCCTCCCAGAGGAAGACAAGAAATGGCTGGAGGTCCTTCTGCAGAAGGTCCAGTTAGTGGCTGTGGCCCTCCTGGTGGAAGACAAATAAATGGCTGTGGTCCTTCTAGAGAAGGTCCAGGTAGTGGCAGGGTCCCTTGGAGGAAAACAAGTAAATGGCTGGAGTTATTCTGGAGATGGTCCAGTTAATGGCTGGGGTCCTACTGGAGGAAGACAAGTTGTGGGTCCTTCTGCAGAAGGTCCAGTTAGTGGCCAGGGCCCTGCTTTAGGAAGACCAGTAAATGGTTGGAGCCTTCCTGTTAAGGTCTAGTTAGTGCCCTGGGGTTCCCCTGGAGCAACAGCACTAAAGGTTTAGGGGTCTTCCTAGAAAAGTTCCAGTTAGTAGCCAGGGTCCACCTGGAGGAAGACTACTAAATGGCCATTTGTTTTTCTGGAGAAGGTCCAGTTATTGGCTAGGGTCCCCCCAGAGATACAATCATTCAAAGGAATGGATAACCATTTCAATACTGCATTACATTTCAATCATGTCATCCAGAGATGTAGATCCACATCAATCTTAATGCACACCAACCCACCAAAATAAAAATATCCACCGCCACTGTAGTTGGACATGCATCTCTGGACGAAATAATTAATGATAGATGTCCATTGTAGAATGATTCTTTTTTTTTTTAAATAAAAAACAATAGGCTTGATTTACTAAAACTGGGAAGTGCAAAATCTGGTGCAGCTGTGCATAAACCAATCAGCTTCCAGGTTTTATTGTCAAAGCTTAAGTGCCGGGTCACACCAACGCGGCACGACTTCGGGGGCGACCTGTGAAGTTGCGTGCAGCGCGACTTCGGTGCGACTTGCACGGACTTCACAGAATGAATGTCTATGCAAGTCGCTCCGAGGTCGCCCCGAAGTAGTACAGGACCCTTTTTCTAAGTCGGAGCGACTTGTGTCGCTCCTATTAGAACGGTTCCTGTACCACACAATGGGACCGCGACGGACTGCGACTTGTCAGGCTGACAAGTCGCCTGACAAGTCGTATTAGTGTGAATGGGCTCTAATTGAACAAGCTGATTGGCTACCATACACGGCTGCACCAGATTTTGCACTCTCCAGTCTTAGTAAATCAACCCCTACGTCTCTCTTTATTTACACTTCCTTTTTTTTGTGAATAAGCCCCCCTACCCACAAACCCTCACAACCACTGCGCCAGGGTTGTAGGAAAGAGGCCCTAGTCCTCCTCAACAAGGTAGCCCTCATGTCTCCCAGGGCAGTGCCCAGCCTCCTCCCATCATGCCCTTTGCTTGGCAATCCCTTGCCTATTAGCTTAGTCAGTGGCTTCAAGAGGATTTTGATTTGGCACCCAAACTTTAGTCATGTTTGCCGAACCAAACCAAGCTACTTTAGGCTCATCATTACTCTGGAGAGCGGTGCTGATGGGGAAGATATATCACAAAAATTCATAACATGTTGAACTCCCAGTGGAAAGAATTTTCAGGCCAATTACGAAAGGGCCCTCAAAGGGAAGGCTAAAAAAACTGATAATTGTCTTCAAAGAGCACTTGTCACAGGCCCAGCACAATTAGTCATTTCTTGAGTATAACCAAGAAGTATCAGATCATGACAGAATATTATAAAATGTTACTTCAGCATCCAATCTGGCAAGAGAGCGAGACAGGTACACTTATAACTGCATGCAGGAACTAAATACTCCCACCGAATCACCCGTCAATTATTTCCCGAGGTCCAGAAGAGCTCTCCAAACCACTTGCATGTAATTTTCTTTGCTGGCATGCGTAATCAGCTAATTACTCAAAATGAGGCTTTAATGAAGGCGCTGCTTAGCAGGAAACAGCGGAAAATTAGGGAGAGATCAGCGGATGGGAAAAGGAACTGACAAGACAAATCCTCGTATATTTTATATACTTTTATATATTCATATTATACAGCCCAGTACAGCTGCACAGTGATTGTACTTGACTGTTCCTCCCAGCCTGGCTCCAGGGGAAAGGCTACTTTTCAATGACACCTCCAGAAACACCGACTTCCATGCAAGCATGAGTCTGTATTGTAATACCTTAAAGCGGATGTCCATGTTTCATGTCACTTTAAATAGTTTGTTTGGATCAAGCTTAATTTTATTGTAAAGGTTCTTTTCACACATGCGGACCGTGTCAGTTTTTCATGTGGATCTGAACGGATGCCCCATGCATCTCTATGGGGCAGCGGATGTCAGCGGAGACATGTCCGCTGACATCCGATCCGATCCTGTCCATCAAATCAGGACTAATGGAAACCCTATTTTCCATCCTTCTGGCAGATCGGATCAGATGAGAATGGACAGGCGGTCTGTTCTCATCCGATTCACCCATAGAGGGGAGCGGGGATCTTAACTGTCATCTGCCTGCTCAGTGGGGATCGGTGGATTGATCTCCCGCTGAGCAGCACGGCTCCGCCGACGGAGCGGACAGGTGTGAAAGGGGCCTAAAGTTTCTTTTTTTTTTTTTATCAGTTCTGGCCCGGAAGGATTTGCCCCCTTAATAACCAGGCCATTTTTTGCAATTAGGCACTGCATTACTTTAACGGAAAATTGTCCTGCAATGCTGTACCCAAATAAAATGATGTCCTTTTTTTACCACAAATAGAGCTTTCTTTTGGTGGTATTTGATCACCTGTGCGATTTTTTATTTTTTGCGCAATAAACAAAAAATAGCGACAATTCTGAAAAGAAAAAAAAAATATTTTTCACATTCTGCTATATAACATTCCCAAAAAAATTTAAAAATCAAAATGTTTCATTCTTTTAGGCCAATTTGTATTCTGTTACATATTTTTGGTTAAAAAAAAAAATCGCAATAAACGTATTTAGATTGGTTTGCTCAAAAGGTTTTTTGTCTACAAACTAGGGGAAATATTTATGTCATTTGTATTTTTTTACTAGTAATGGCGGCGCCCTGCAATTTTTTGCGGGACTGCAACAGTCCTGACAGATCGGACACCTAACTGACATTTTTGTCACTTTTGGGGGGGACCAGTGACATTACTACAGTAATCAATGCTAAAAATATGCACTGTTACTGTAATAATGACACTGGCAGGGAAGAGGTTAACATTGTGGGTGATCAAGGGGTTAAGTGTGAGCCTAGGGGAGTGTTTCTAACTGTGGGGGGGATGGGCTTGTGAAATTACCATAGAGACCTGTGATCCTATATAGAAGGATCACAGGGGCTCTGTGATCATTTCAGAGAGAAGAACGGTCGGCTGTGTTTACAACAGCTCACTGTCCTTCTCTCTCAGCGATTCTGCACTGCGTTACTTTAACGGAAAATTGTCGTGTGACGCAATCACAGGTGCCCATCGGTAATCATGGCTGCCGATCCCGTGAATCGGCATCCCGGCTGCCCTAACGCCACGCGTGTGACCGACGTAGAGCTACATCGGTTCGCGCAGAAGAGCCAGCCTGCCGCAGAAAAACTGCGGCGGGCGGTTGGGAACCCGTTAATTAACAAACATGTTATACTTACCTGCTCTGTGCACGGGTTTTGCACAGAGCAGCCCCGATCCTCTTTTTCTGGGGTTCGATTTTTTTCGTATGATTATCTGATTGCGTGTACGAGGCATAAACCTCAGTCAACACTTTATAATCAGTTACAGTAACAGTAACTGCAAAAGGTTGTACATAACTAAATAAATAAATAAAAGCGAATTCATAAAATCTTTGTAAGCACCCCTGTCAGTGGTAAATGGTTTCTAGCTGCTACATCTGAAGGACAGCTTATTCTTTTGAAAAACAACAGACTTACTGGCCAAATCGCCAGGTGAAAATAAAAGACAGACTAAAAAAAGAAAACGAATGCAGCCACCACATCTAAGAATTAGTAAGCTGTCGTATAATAAAAGTTTGCATTTGGGTTTCATACCGCTTTAACCAGTTCCAGACCGCCCACCACATATATACTGTGGCAGGGTGGCCCGGCTGCGTAAAATCATGTACATGTACCTGATTTTGTGCATGAGATGTAGGGGGCGCGCGGGCGCCTGCCAGAGCACCGCTCCCGCTGTGATTGGACACAGCAGGAGCCAGTTAGCGGTCCTTGTGACTTGCTGCAAAGTTACAATGTTGCAGTCTGATCACTGGGGGAGACTGAGGAAATGCTTCCTCCTGCCTGCAGCAGACTGATGACATCATCTCAGCCTAGGCAAACTCACTGAAGCTGGAGACAAAGGATGGCTTTTTAATAATAAATGGTGGAGCTTTTCGTCAAAAGGATCCTGTTATATCATTTACTGTGCTTTGCGAAAGTATTCGGCCCCTTGAACTTTTCGACCTTTTGCCACATTTCAGGCTTCAAACATAAAGATATAAAACTGTATTTTTTTGTGAAGAATCAACAACAAGTGGGACACAATCATGAAGTGGAACGAAATTTATTGGATATCTCAAACTTTTTTCACAAATAAAAAACTGAAAAATTGGGCTTGCAAAATTATTTAGCCCCCTTAAGTTAATACTTTGTAGCGCCACCTTTTGCTGCAATTACAGCTGTAAGTTGCTTGGGGTGTGTCTCTATCAGTTTTGTACATCGAGAGACTGAAATTTTTGCCCATTCCTCCTTGCAAAACAGCTCGAGCTCAGTGAGGTTGTATGGAGACAGTGCTGTATCCTGGCCTAGGCCAACAAGGCCCAGGCCTAGGGCGGCACTTTGCAGGGGGGGCAGCAAAAAAATATTTAATTATTTGTAAAATGACTATGGACTTCCTATTTATTATACAAATAAGTGAAATAATCCTATAATTACAATCAGTGGCAGCAAACACAAGTCCAAATATCTTATAAGAGTAATCTTACTAATCCCATGACATAAGGCTGTACTAATGGGCACTGATAAGGCTGCACTAGTGACCATTGATGAGGCCACTCTGATATGCTGAACTGATGGGAAGTAAAGAGGCGGCACTGATGAGGCTGAACTTATGGGAACTGATGAAGCTATGCTGATGGGCACTGATAGACTGTGGTTATGGTCTGTGGTTTACAGATGACAGGGTGGGTCATAAACAAGAAGGGGGTGTGGTCTTTACAGAAAGGAGTGGGTCATATTTAAATTAGGGGGTGCACAAATTTAGTCAGGCCTAGGGCAGCACAAAACCTAAATACACCACTGTATGGAGAGCGTTTGTGAACAGCAGTTTTCAGTTCTTTCCACAGATTCTCGATTGGATTCAGGTCTGGACTTTGACTTGGCCATTCTAACACCTGGATATGTTTATTTGTGAACCATTCCATTGTAGATTTTGCTTTATGTTTTGGATCATTGTCTTGTTGGAAGACAAATCTCCGTCCCAGTCTCAGGTCTTTTGCAGACTCCATCAGGTTTTCTTCCAGAACGGTCCGGTATTTGGCTCCACCCATCTTCCCATCAATTTTATCCATCTTCCCTGTCTCTGCTGAAGAAAAGCAGGCCCAAACCATGATGCTGCCACCACCATGTTTGACAGTGGGGATGGTGTGTTCAGGGTGATGAGCTGTGTTGCTTTTACGCCAAACAACGTTTTGCATTGTTGCCAAAAAGTTTGATTTTGGTTTCATCTGACCAGAGCACCTTCTTCCACATGTTTGGTGTCTCCCAGGTGACTTGTGGCAAACTTTAAACGACACTTTTATGGATATCTTTAAGAAATGGCTTTCTTCTTGCCACTCTTCCATAAAGGCCAGATTTGTGCAGTATACGACTGATTGTTGTCCTATGGACAGAGTCTCCCACCTCAGCTGTAGATCTCTGCAGTTCATCCAGAGTGATCATGGGCCTCTTGGCTGCATCTCTGATCAGTCTTCTCCTTGTATGAGCTGAAAGTTTAGAGGGACGGCCAGGTCTTCGTAGATTTGCAGTGGTCTGATACTCCTTCCATTTCAATATTATCGCTTGCACAGTGCTCCTTGGGATGTTTAAAGCTTGGGAAATCTTTTTGTATCCAAATCCGGCTTTAAACTTCTCCACAACAGTATCTCGGACCTGCCTGGTGTGTTCCTTGTTCTTCATGATGCTCTCTGCGCTTTAAACGGACCTCTGAGACTATCACAGTGCAGGTGCATTTATACAGAGACTTGATTACACACAGGTAGATTCTATTTATCATCATTGGTCATTTAGGTCAACATTGGATCATTCAGAGATCCTCACTGAACTTCTGGAGAGAGTTTGCTGCACTGAAAGTAAAGGGGCTGAATAATTTTGCACGCCCAATTTTTCAGTTTTTTATTTGTTAACAACGTTTGAAATATCCAATAAACTTCGTTCCACTTCATGATTGTGTCCCACTTGTTGTTGATTCTTCACAAAAAATTACAGTTTTATATCTTTATGTTTGAAGCCTGAAATGTGGCAAAAGGTCGCAAAGTTCAAGGGGGCCGAATACTTTCGCAAGGCATTGTATATCATGACATGTCAGCAATTTATTCATGGATAAAGTTATTTAAAGGTCACTTTTAAATCTGATTGGTTGATTGATTCATTGATTGATTGTTGGGTGCATAATCTATAGAATACATGAAGAAAAAAAAAAAGAAAAACCTGTTTTAGAAATTGATTTTTTTTCTGGCTCCGGGGACGAACAAGAAAATGAGGACAAAACTGAGTAACTAGAATACTTCTGAAAACTCTGATGTATTTTTCCTATCTCCGGGATATCGCAGGATATCACAGACGCTTAGCACAAACTCCCGCAGGATTTTATGAGAACGCAGTACAGTAAACTCATATCACAAAAAACATTTTAGGAATAACGCCACGCTGTGTGATAGCCGATATAAGGTGTCTGATTGGACCTCTATACTAATGGCACTGCTGCAATGCCTACAACCTGGGGGAGAGGGTGCCATTACCAATGCAAATACTAGACATGTGCGGTTCATTGCATTCTGAATTTAAATCTGGAAAAACTTTTCCTTATTTTTTCGTATTACTATAGTAACAAATTTAAACGAATCTTAAATAACAAATCAAAATTTCAGTTAAAATTTGAATTTGAATAGTCTTCTAATCAAATTCAGATTTCCGAAGAGAATAAAATCGAATAGAAAATAAATGAATAGAATAGGAAATAATAGAATAGAATGTAATAGCAAGTAAAATAATAAAATATAATAGAGTAAAACAGAACAGAATAAAAAATATAGGAAAAGGAAAAAAAAAAGAGATAGATGTATCCGAATTTCCGAATTAGAATAGGACAAATTTAAACAAATCTGAAATAACTAATCAAAATTTTGGATGGAATTTGAATTCGAATAAATTTTCAAATCAAATTTGAATAGTTTTCGAGTCAAATTCAAATTTCTGAAGAGAATAAAATAGAATAGAAAATAATATAAGAGAATATAAAAGCAAATAAAATATAATAGAGTAAAACAGAACAGAATAAAACATAAAAGAATAGAAAAAAGAGTTAGATGTATCTGAATTTCTGAAATACAATAGTAACGAATTTAAACGGATCTGAAATAATGAATCTTGGATTAAATTCGAATTTGAATAGTTTTCAAATCAAATTTGAATAGTTTTCGAGTCGAATTCCAATTTCTGAAGAGAATAAAATAGAATAGAAAATAATATAAGAGAATATAATAACAAATAAAATAATAAAATATAATAGAGTAAAACAGAACAGAATAAAACCTAAAATAATAAAAAAAAGAGTTATATGTATCTGAATTTCTGAATTACAATAGTAACAAATTTAAACGGATCTGAAATAATGAATCTTGGATGACATTCGAATTCGAATAGTTTTTGAATCGAATTTGAATACTTTTCAAATCAAATTTGAATAGTTTTCAAATTGAATTTGAATATCCGAAGAGTATGAAATAGAAAATAAAATAAAGGAATAGAATAGAAAAGAATATAATAGAATGTGATAGAAAATAAAAAAATAAAATACAATAGAGTAAAACAGAACAGAATACAAAATAAAAAATAGAAAAAAGAGAATAGAAAACAAAAGAATAGAGTAAAACAGAACAAAATAGAATAGAAAATAAAAGAACAGAATAAAATAAAACAGAATAGAAAATAAAGGAATAGAATAGAATAAAAAAAACTAAAATAAATTAAAATAGCATAAAATAGAAAATAACCATCTTCTTAAATTCAAATTTCGAATACAATAAATTTGAAATAAAATAGAACAGAAAATTCGGACCCCCCTAACTGACATTTTTGACACTTTTGGGGGTACCAGTGATATTACTACAGTAATCAGTGCTAACAATATGCACTTTTACTGTAATAATGACACTGGCAGGGAAGGGGTTAACACCAGGGGCAATCAAAGGGTTGAATGTTTCCCTAGGGGAGTGTTTTCTAACTGTGTGGGGGATGGGCTTGCTGCATGAACACAGAGACCTGTGTTCCTAAATAAGAGGAGTGTTCATTAGTGACAGAACAGTGGTCTGCTGGGTTTACATCGGCAGACCACCGTTCTGTCTCCATAGAGAGCGATCGTTGGTGCCTGGTGGCAATTGAGGCCGACTGGGCCAGCTGATTGGCTCCCCCTGTGGCCAATGGGTGCGTGCGTGCCTCTGCTAGCGGTTCTGTGAAGTGACATACAGGTATGTCGTTTCATGGGACAGAGCTGACCTGCCGCAGTAAAACTATGGCAGCTGGTTGGCAAGCTGTTAAGCTGTTTGAGGGTCCAGTCATGTCTTTGCAGTGCATTATTGCGCATTATTATGCATGTATTGTTCTAGAGAAGCCCATTGATATAAATGGACTTCCTCAGCACCCTAACACTCAGAAAAATGGTATGTAAATTATTTTTTCCAACACAAGACGTCGCAACTATTGCACATCATTGTGCGCGGTGAAGAGCTGCAACTCAGGTGTGTTGTCTTAGTGCAGAGGTCTTCAAACTTTCCAAACAAGGGGCCAGTTTACTGTCCTTCAGACTTTAGGGGGGCCGGACTGTGCCATTGGGAGTGGAAAAGGTCCCAATGTCAGCTGGAAAAAACAGTGGCCCACATGTGGGGTCAGTGGGAGGAATTGTCCCCCATTGTTGGTGTCACTGGGAGGATTCATGCCTCAGGAAGTGAAAATTGAACTTTTTGGCCTAAAAGCAAAACTCTGTGTGGCAGAAAACTAACACTGCACATCACCCTGAACACACCATCCCCACTGTGAAACATGGTGGTGGCAGCATCATGTTGTGGGGATGCTTTTCTTCAGCAGGGACAGGGAAGCTGGTCAGAGTTGACTGGAAGATGGATGGAGCCAAATACAGGGCAAACTTAGAAGAAAACCTGTTAGAGTCTGCAAAAGACTTGAGACTGGGGCAGAGGCTCACCTTCCAGCAGGAAAACAACCCTAAACATACAGCCAGAGCTACAATGGAATGGTTTAGACCAGGGATCCTCATACTACGGCTCTGCAGCTGTTGCAGAACTACGCATCCCATGAGGCATTGTAAAACTCTGATATTCACAGACATGACTAGGCATGATGGAAATTGTAGTTCCTGAACAACTGGAGGGCCGTAGTTTGGTAATTCCTGGTTTAGATCAAAGCATATTCATGTGTTAGAATGGCCCAGTCATAGTGCAGACCTAAATCCAATTGAAAATCTGTAGCAAGACTTGCTGGTCACAGATGCTCTCCATCCAATCCGACAGAGCTTGAGCTATTTTGCAAAGAATGGGCAAAAATGTCACTCTCTAGATGTGTAAAGCTGGTAGAGACATCCCCAAAAAGACTTGCAGCTGTAATTGCAAGGAAAGGTGGTTCTACAAAGTATTGACTCAGGGGGGTGAATACAAATGCACACCAGACTTTTCACATATTTATTTCTAAAAAATATTGAAAACCATTTATCATTTTCCTTCCACTTCACAATTATGTGCCACTTTGTGTTGCTCTAACACATAAAATCCCAATAAAATATATTTACATTTTTGGTTCTAACATGACAAAATGTGGAAAATTTGAAGGGGTATGAATACTTTTTTAAGGCACTGCATGTGCAATGGCCGTTCACTTAAAGATTTAATATAACGCTTTAGTTGAATCGCAGATCTCCATGGAGTGCATATTGCTCAGTGGTTGATGGTGTTCAAACAGCCAGCACATGAAATATGGATGAGAATCCTCCCAGTGTAGTAATAGTGGCAAGTTTATTAAAAAATGGAGAGACTGAGTGCCGGTTCACACATATGCGATGTCAGATCGCATATGATTCGCATCACACTGCTGTGCAAATCACATGCAATGTCTGTGCAATGCAAATTCAGCCATGCAGATTGTATGGTTGAATTTGCATCGCATTCGGACCAAAGTCGCACAGGACCCTTTTTTTGGTCCGCACCAGAAACGGATCGCATGGGTTCACACCTATGCGATCCGATTCCTGTCCGAATTGACAGTTCATCACTGCGATATGCAAACTGATCTGGGGGTGTTGTTAGCTTTGTATTGACACCCCCACCAGTTCGCATATGGCGGTGTGAACTGCCTGCGAGTCGGGTGCAATGCGGGAACCCGCAATGGGTTTGCAGGGTTCCCACATTGCACCAATGTGAACCGGCACTAAGGCCTCTTTCACACTTATGTGACCTAAAAGTCACACGTTTTCACAGCGATTTTTTAACTGCGATTTTGACACAATTTTGACACAAATTTTATACGATTTTGACTGGACTTATGTGTCGGTTCACACTAGGGCGACACGACTTCGGGCGAGTTATGCCGTCGCCTGTTCACCGCAACTTCGGCGCGGCTTGCAACGACTTCACATAATGGAAGTCAATGCAAGTCGCTCCGATGTCGCCCTGAAGTAGTGCAGGAACCTTTTTCTAAGTCAGAGCAACTTGAGTCGCTCCTATTAGAACGGTTCCAATTGCACAGCACGGTCCGCTACTTGTCAGGCGACCAAGTCGCCTGACAAGTCGGAACAGTGTGAACCGGCACTTAAAGCAATGCCTATGTCTATGGACTTCAAAACACATTAAAATGAGCCCAAAGTAGTGCAGGGACTACTTTGAAGTTATTGCGACTTGATGTTGCATAGATATGAACGGCACTCATTGGAAATCATAAAGTACAACATGTCCTGCAACTTTGCAGCCCTAAATCGCAGGATAAGTCACACAAGTGTGAAAGTGGCCTAAGGCTCCTTTCACACTTGTATGACCTGAAAGTTGCACGTTTTTTTTTTTTAAAGAGAGGGGATTGTATATATTACTAAAAAGTTGTGCGACTTTGACGAGACTTTGGCACAACTTGAAGCAATGCCTGTGTAATCTTGAGGTCTATGGACCTCAAGTCGCATCAAAGTCTGGACCAAATTAGTGCAGGAAATACTTTGAAGTCGCTGCCACTTGAAGTCGCACAGGTATAAATGGTACTCATTGGAAAGGGGCCTTACAGTTAAAATTAATACTGTGACCACAGTCAATTTTATAACATCATGTCACAACTTCTCACTTCACCATGTAATAGATGTGTAATGACTATGAAGTAATTCTTCCACTACGGTGTCACCTCAGTGCTCACAGGCCGCTCACCTTACTGCTGTAAGGTAACAGCATAAAAATGTTTCACTCTCAGCAAATCTCTAGGGTATGTGTCACTTCCGTGGTCCTCCTCCTTTATTCTTTAGTGTACTCTACACTCTACAGCATATGTGAATAAAAATTGGAACTCCATAGCGCATTACCGTTTAAAAAATGTATTAATGAAGTCACGTGTCGGTGACGTAACGCGTAGGGCAGAGGCATACCGGAAGTGACGTCTAGACGAACCCAGCCCTTGCTGATTCTTGGATGGCACATTGTTTTTTTATATGTGAGTACTCAGTTGCTATTGATACATTTTTTAAATGGTAATGCGCTACATTTATCACACATCTATCACATGGTGAATGGAAAATGATATGATGATATATAATTGACTCCCTTTTCGGCATGTTTATTTATTTACTCACCATTCTTATTATGTGTATGACTGTGTTTGCACATTATTGCACTTATTGTCACTTATTCATGCTAATTCAACGTCAAAAAACCCTAAACGCGCAAAAATGCTGAAAAACGCTAATGCAAAAAAGCTAAAAAACGCTGAAAAACTCACTACAAACCTACTGGCGCTTTTATAATGTTCTGTGTGCATGAGGACTTATAGACACACTTTGTATATTGCACTTACTGGCACCTTCACATTAAGAGCCCATTCACACTAGCACGACTTGTGAGGCGACTTGTGCTGCCCCAGGTCGCCCCAGGTCGCTTGACATAACAAAAGCAATGTTAATCAATCAGTGCTGTCTTAATTGGCACTACTGAAGTCGCTCAACTTCAGAAAAGGGTCCTGTACTACTTTGAGGCGACCTGTGATCCGACTTGTCCCATATACTTCAATGGGAGTCGCCTCCTTATCTTAATTGACACGACTTGTTATCAGACTTTCCAGGAAGAAGAAAGAGATTAGCCAGGCATTCCCCACATTGCAGCCATGCCTATTTGGTATAAACATATATATATATATATAATGGTATATATATTCCATTATCCCATTATCTCTGCTTGGTCTGTGTGAGTGGCACTGGTGGACACTGATTCATGGCACTGATACGTGGCACTGATATGTGGCACTGGTGGACACTGATTCGTGGCACTGATACATGGCACTGATGGACACTGATACGTGGCACTGATAGACACTGATACGTGGCACTGATACGTGGCACTGATACGTGGCACTGATACGTGGCACTGGTGGACACTGATTCGTGGCACTGATATGTGGCACTGGTGGACACTGATTCGTGGCACTGATACATGGCACTGTTACGTGGCACTGGTGGACACTGATTCGTGGCACTGATATGTGGCACTGGTGGACACTGATACGTGGCACTGATACGTGGCACTGTTGGACACTGATACGTGGCACTGATGGACACTGATACGTGGCACTGATACGTGGCACTGGTGGACACTGATTCGTGGCACTGATACGTGGCACTGATACGTGGCACTGGTGGACACTGATATGTGGCACTGGTGGACACTGATTTGTGGCACTGATACGTGGCACTGGTGGACACTGATTCGTGGCACTGATATGTGGCACTGGTGGACACTGATTCGTGGCACTGGTGGGCAGTGGCACTGGTGGACACATACATGGCACTGGTGGGCAGTGGCACTGGTGGACACTTATATGTGGCACTGGTGGGCAGTGGCACTGGTGGACACATACGTGGCACTGGTGGGCAATGAGGAAATGAGTAAAAAAAAACAGAAAAGGGGAATTAGGTCACAACACATCATATTCTGATCGGCCAAACACAAAGTCATCTGTCATATAAGCCGCAAGTTGCGCTGAAGTCGCGGTAAAAAGCCGCTCCGACATGGGGCGACTTATGGTCGCAGCAGTGTGAACCGGCTCTTATACACCGGTAGTATGTTATGTGTTTGAGATTTGCACAGTTCTAACCAGCGCAGCACCCTTTTCTCATTGGATTTTTCCGCTATAGCCCAGGGTTTAGCTATATTGGTGTTAGACGCTTGTTAGCCCCTTTTATATATTTTTACATTTGTTGACACAGTGATAGGGTGAGAGTCTTCCCCCCTTTTCCCATCTCCAGTCATTGCTTCCTCATACAGGTTCTCTTTGGCCACGCTTTCAGGATCTCCATTGAATAATTCTCTCCTTCTCTTTTCGCAGATCCGTACATCTCCAAAGGAAACGACTGCCTGGACGCGGCGAAGGCCTGCAACCTGGACGACACCTGTAAAAAGTACCGCTCGGCTTATATAACGCCCTGCACCAACAGCATATCCAACGAGGTCTGCAACCGCAGGAAGTGCCACAAGGCCCTGCGACAGTTCTTCGATAAGGTGCCGGCCAAACACAGCTATGGCATGCTGTTCTGTTCCTGCAAGGACACGGCCTGCTCAGAGCGGAGGAGACAGACCATCGTCCCGGCCTGCTCCTACGAGGAGAGGGAGAAGCAGAACTGCCTGAACCTGCAAGAGTCCTGCAAGACCAACTACATCTGCAGGTACCTCCCCACTTCCTCTGCTCCTCTATAGGGGGGGTCAGGTGGACGGCTCTTTTTTGTTTCTTCCTACGGCTACACGATTGTATAGGAGTTTCCAAAAAGTTTCCAGTTCTGTTCAGCTAGTCATGTGATCCATAAAAGTTATTTATATTAAAGGGACTGTAAAGGCAGAAGGTTTTTTTTTATCTTAATGCATTCATGGGGGGCGTGGGGTTTAAGTTGCATCAGTGAGGAGAGCTCTGAGAGCTGATTGCAGGAAAGGGACACACCTCCCTTCACACAGCACAGAGGGACAGAGCTGAGGCTGTCAATCAGCTGAAGGTCTCCCTTGTCACCATGTTTCTCTTGGTGTCAGGAAATTATGTCAGAAGTGATATATGCTGATAGCAGAGGAAGGAAGCAGCAGACAGAAATGACACTTAATGCTCTGGATTGGGACAAGCACACACTATAGAGGGATATGCTTTGTTCACATATAATGCCTGAGGTTTACAACCACTTTAGGGCGCTAATGGTTAGTCTTGGCAAACCATTTTCAGGGCCAAATCTCAGATGTTATATCAAGTGTTACAGACCCTCTCACAATGAAGAGGCCATTAATCTGGATTAGGGATGTGCAGAGTGATTTTAATTGATTCAGTATTTTGCTCATTGAGCTTCCAAGGTGAAATCTGCTTTAAAGTGTTCCTAAACCCACCACAGTAAAATCAGTCTGAATATGCAGTAAACAGTAAAGCATGCTTGTTATACTCACTGTGGGTGAATGAGGGGGTTAATCCTCCGCATTGTGTAAAAAGGCTGTTTGATCCTGTCTTCTCTGATACTCCACTTCCTCCACTGTCCCCAATCATTCTCCTGATAGAACAGAGTCTTGGGGGCACTCTGCACATGCTCAGTTTGGTGTGTATTTCTAGAGAGTTTTCTTTTTTCTGGGAGAGTGCATGTGATCAGCACAGGGCCAATCAGAACTGTCCAGACAGAGGGTCAGAGGTCCTGCAGCCTCATAGGACAGTCAGAGGAGAATGAAAACTCCTCCTACAAGCTTGGCTGTGCTCGGCCGGACATTGATAGAAGTCACAAGACTGCTATATACTGCTGATGAGAAAAGGTATTTAGCAGTTTATATTTACTAAAACAATTGCATTTCCATGTTCTGTGTACTGTGGGAGACCCGATATAGGTAATGCAGGCTCCCGGGGAGACCAGATATAGTGAATGCAGGATCCTGGGGAGACCAGATATAGTGAATGCAGGATCCTGGGGAGACCAGATATAGTGAATGCAGGCTCCTGGGGAGACCAGATATAGTGAATGCAGGCTCCTGGGGAGATCAGATATAGTGAATGCAGGATCCTGGGGAGAGCAGATATAGTGAATGCAGGCTCCTGGGGAGACCAGATATAGTGAATTCGGGATCCTGGGGAGACCAGATATAGTGAATACAGGATCCTGGGGAGACCAGATATAGTGAATGCAGGATCCTGGGGAGACCAGATATAGTGAATGCAGGCTCCTGGGGAGATCAGATATAGTGAATGCAGGATCCTGGGGAGAGCAGATATAGTGAATGCAGGCTCCTGGGGAGACCAGATATAGTGAATTCGGGATCCTGGGGAGACCAGATATAGTGAATGCAGGGTCCTGGGGAGACCAGATATAGTGAATGCAGGCTCCTGGGGAGACCAGATAAAGTGAATGCAGGATCCTGGGGAGACCAGATATAGTGAATGCAGGATCCTGGGTTCAGTACAACTTTACATTGTTTTTCTTTTTTTGTTTTTTATGTATAGGATGTGTATTTTGGTGCAGTTAGTAATGTTTAATTTCCTTAACAATCTTGCAATTTTGGCCAAAACACATGAAAATTCTAACTATCCCCCATTCCCACCCTGTCTCTGGAGTAGTCAGCAGTAGCTGAGATTGCTGGGCATTCTTTCCATTAATTTGACTCATTGTCAGTGTCCCCATGTCACCATATGATTAGCAGATGACGGTAATGGGATCCATATTGTTGGTCCCGCCACGTGAATAGAAAACAATCGTCACATATGGCTGACAGATCGCCCCTTGCAGGAGCCAGGCGAGGCACACCTTCATCAGCAGTGGGGATCAGTGACACCCGCCGGCTGATCGCTGCCATACATTCTCTGCAGATTAGGGTAATTGAAATGTCATGTTTTGCGTCTCTCGTCGCCTGTCCCCTCTGCTTCTCCAGCAGAAATCACTCAAAAAAAAAAAAGCTTGGCGGCATTTCCTAGGGAAGCAGCAGAAAGGAGAACAGATTGCAGACTGCAGCGTCTGCGGATTTTAGAGATGGAACATATTCATATGGAGAGTAATAGAGGAGATCTGAACTCTGTGAGCTGGAAGAGCCTCAAAATCGAATGTTTGACCCAAAATCCATACATGAAAGTATTTACCACCTTCAGCTGATGTGAATGTGAAGAGGAAAAGGAAACAATGTAAAACAATGGGGGAGATTTACTAAAATTGGTGCACACAGAATCTGGTGCAGCTGGGCATAGTAACCAATCAGATTATAGCTTCAGCTTGTACAATTAGGCTTTGACAATAAAACCTGGAAGCTGATTGGCTACCATGCCCAGCTGCACCAGATTCTGAGTGCGCCAGTTTTAGTAAATTTCTCATACTCTGCAAATGCTTTACATCACACAATTGACTCGCAGTTGTAGTGCAGTCCTATTTGCTTACATGAGAGAGTTTGATAGATGATGTCACCTGTCAAACTCATGATGTCACAATAAAATTGCCAGACTATTATGCAAAGCATCCTGGCTATGGGAATGTGCACCCACAAAAGAAGCACCACGTGTGCTTGTAGGTGAGTGGTCGGGGTAGTGCGGGTGGTAAAAACGCAGTCCATATGAAAGGAGGCTGTCTCTGTGACAACATCTCAACCCTTTTGGTGAAGAGCCATTTTTTTTTTTTTTTTTTTATGCGTGTACATAACCTGAACCTGAAAACAGAGACCTGAAAGCAGAGACCTTGTAGAATAAAATGGCAGCAGATGCCATTTTATTGTCATGTGATACTACTACTACTACTACTACTACTACTACTACTGCTTTTCAAATCTATATTTTAGTAAAAAAATACACTAAAATGAATGTTGTGCACACAAGCACAATATAATATTCTATATTTAGGTTAAATATAGAAGTAGAGGTTGTGCTTAGTAAGTAGATACCAAACATGGCAAGCCTCCAAATTGTGTGGGCCAATGAAACGGCGAAAAACAACAATACATAAAGACAAAGCTTTCATACCCTATTTACAACTAGTGATTTGGAATCGCGGACAGAATCAGCTTGAGACTGCCCGCAATTCCAAACTGCACTGAGGTCACGGCCAAATGAGCAACGCCCTGGCTAAACCCTTCTTACTGGGGAGGCTTACTTACATTTCCCATGATAGGCTCCAGGGCTGTAGCAGTCTTCCTTCTTTTACTGCTTAGTGCAGCCTTTCTAAAAAAAAATTAGCTGAGAGGAACCCTTGAAGGTCCATGGGAACCATCCCAAAAATGACTATATTTACAGCTGACAGTGCATTAGCCTGGAAAGAATGCCCCTTACATGATTGGTCTGATGGTCAGTGGAAAAAATACTACCTCAATTGGTGGCCAGTGGGAAGAATGCTCCTTACAATGGTGGTCAGTGGGAAGAATGCTCCTTACATTGGTGGTCAGTGGGAAGAATGTCCCTTACATTGGTGGTCAATGGGAAGAATGCTTCTTACATTGGTGATCAGTGGGAAAAATGCCCCTCACATTCGTGGTTAATGGAAGAATGCTCCTTATATTGGTGGTCAGTGGGAAGAATGCTTTTTCTATTGGTGGTCAGTGAGAAAAATGTTTCTTCTACTGGTGGTCAGTAGGAAGAATGATTGGTATTCAGTGGGGTGAATGCCCCTTAGATTGGTAGTCTGTGGGAAGAATGCCCTTTACATTGGTGGTCAGTGAGAAGAATGCCCTTTACATTGGTGGTCAGTGAGAAGAATGCCCTTTACATTGGTGGTCAGTGGGAAGAAGGAGGAGGACACACCCAAAGAGCTCTCTGTGAGAACCAGCCCTTTTCAAGCCTGGGCCTTGCTTGCTAGCTTGGCCCAGGAACAATGCCTGATCCTGGGGGAGGCCCTGGGAGGGATCCCCCTGATGACACGGGGCCTAGTGAGGAGGAGGTGGAGGACCTGTCTGTGGGTCCAGGCCCTGGTGAGAATGCGGATGTCTTCAGCCAGAAGATTATCAATCGTTTTAGGGCGATTGGGAGAGCGGAAGAAAAACTTAAAGTTTTGAAGGCTGAACACAAATCCTTCAAAACCAAGTATTTCCAGGCCTGGAGTAAAAATCGCACAGCCATGAAGCCTGAGTTACAGGAATTGGAAGAAAGGGTAAAGGAACAATCTTTATTATTGGAAAGGCTGAAAGACAGAAGTGGAGCATTTAAAGAAAAATTTGACAATGAGAGGCGATTTACCAGCCAAGCATCAGCAAGTTCTGTGGATCAGCAGCCTCAGTTAATGGATGACCCGGCTCCATCTGCCTCTGCACCTCTCCCCCCATGCCAGAACTGGGAATCACCAGCGGCAACCAGCCAGGGGGTTGAGAGTGGACATGGATCCCTGACATTCATCCAGCAGATGGAATCACCCCTGAAAGCAGACAGGTTTGTATTTTCTGATGATCCATCAGAAATCCCTGAGGATGGGCAGAGGAGATACAGGCCAGCAAAGCCAGTAATGGTGGAGAAATCCCAGTACACCATGCTGCCATCCAACATGTCTGCCCCATCTGCTGTAGTGGATGGTGTCCCAGGTGAGAAAGAGCTCTGCATACAGCTACCTATTGGAGTTACCGCTGTGGAGAAACCGAGTGCAGACATGCAAGCCCCGGACCATCAGACGAATGTGGATGGACCTGCATTAAACACCCCAGGCATGGATTTTGCTGGTCTGGCTGAGACCAGTAGTCCCACGGCAAGCAAAATGGCTGCCAGCTCCAAAGAGCCTGCTTCATGTTCACCTGAGCCTCCCAGTCTTCCAGTGCTGATTGCTGATGGGGGAGGGGATCAACATAGTTCTGGAAGTGGAATGGAAGTAGCAATGGAAATATCCTGCAATGCTTTACCTGCTGCTGTGTTAAAACAGAATGCTATTTCCACAGCTGAAAACCCTGTCCTAGTGGAAGAGGAGATGACAGCTGGAGTTTTTACCAGTGCAGCAGCTATGGATTCTGCTGTGAAGACAACAGCAATAATAAATATCCCAGCAAGTATAAAAAATGACATTAATGTTAAAGCAATGAATGTGGTGGGTGGTGGTGAAGGGGTTAGTAATGCTGGGAAAAATAAAAATGACATTTCTCCTCCTGCTCAGCAGAGGAAAGATTCGATTGCACAGATCAATCCCGAATCTGTGCAATCGTTATCTGCTAAGTGTGTGTCAGATAATTTAAAAAAAACTGATGGATTTTCTGCTGGGAGGAATGTTGGAAGCTATGCTTCAGCTTTGGGGAGTCACACCAGGGTGGGTGGTGGGAATTCTGTTATTAGTCAAAATTCAGGGAGGTTTGGTGGGTATAGGAGGAGGAATGTGGTACAGTTGAGATGGGTGGGGGATGGAACTCCGCCAGTAAGGGGGAGGGTGGCTGAGTTGATTTTGGAAATGGGGTTTAAAGCTTGTGATATTTTTGCTTTAATTTGCCCGGTGGGGAGTTATGAATTTGATTTGTCGTTTGTAAAACCTGAAAGTTTGGATCTCTTCTGGGAGAGATTTAGGAGGTGCAAGGGCCTTCAGCAGTGGAGTGGTTTGGTGCCAAAAGTGATTTCAAGGCAGCCTCTGATAAAATCAGTGACCATTTTGGTGCGTAACGAATCCATACCAGAGGCTGATTTATTAGTATGGCTACGCCGATATGGCGAGGTCCTCACTCCACTGCGGAAGGTCCTTGATGAGCATGGGATATGGACAGGGGCCTGGACAGTGTCACTAAAATTGGGGGTGCTGGGCGATGTAGTTCAGCACCTTCCCTGCTCAGCCTTTCTGGGTAGGGATAGGCTGACCATTTTCTACCAAGGTCAGCCTAAGGTGTGCAATAAATGTGGTGATAAAGGCCACTTTGCATCGTCCTGCACCCACAAGAAGTGCTCACTGTGCCAGGATTTAGGCCATTTGGCCAGAGAATGCACCCAGATTCGGTGCAATTTGTGCCAGCAGCTGGGTCATCCATATAGCCAGTGCCCAGAGGCACTGCATAACTTGCCAGGATTGGAGACTGAGCTGCAGAGGCTTGATAAAGAAGATGAAGCAGCTGAAGTTAGAGAGGAAATTGTTGTTGCCCCTCCTGTGTCTGTTGTGTCAGATTCTGTTTCCCCTAGTGATGTGGTCCCTGAGTCTGTGTCTGTTGTGTCAGATTCTGTTTCCCCTAGTGATGTGGTCCCTGAGTCTGTCCCTCCTGTTGTTCCTACATCTACTGTGCGTAGATCCTCCAGACTAGCGGAAGCTGCTGGGGGGGCGGGTATAGTGGATCTTCCCCCTCGGCCTACTCCACCTCCAGTCCCTGTCTCTCGACACCGCAAACGCGGCCAAGAGGGTGCAGGGGTGCTGGATGGTGGTGGGGTCGATGGGGTTGAGGGAGGGGTGTCCATGTCCCACGTCTCACCCTCTGTTGTGGAGGATTCGGATGATGAGGGGTGGGAGAGGACAAAGAGGAAGAAAAAGAAGAAGAGGAAGACCAGTAAAGCGGTCACTTCTTCCTTACAGTTAGAGCCAGGAGGGGTTCCTCTTGGCAACACATTTTCGGTTTTATCAGGGGAGGAGTTAGTATCCGATTTATCTACTTTATCATCTATGGATGAGGGGGAGTCACATAGTGTAAAGAGAGCTGTTTCGGGTGATGAGAGTGTGGTGGAGGTTAAGAAACGACTACCCCAATCATCCTGATGGCAGTGCCCGCTCTGATAAAGGTGGCGACCATTAATGTCGCCAGCGTGAAATCTGCAAGAGCTCGTGATATTGCCTTATTTTTGCTCAGTGAGTTTGATGCTGAGATTTTATTTTTGCAAGAGACCTGGCTCAATACTTTGGCCGATGTCCATCTAGCAAAAAGGGAGTGGAGATGCGGTCCCTCCTTTTGGTCTCTTGCGGCTGAGCCTTGCAGCGGAGTTGCGGTTCTTTTTAAAACCGATATGGTAACGTGCCGGCGGATAATTGAGGTAGAAATGGGGAGATGCATGGTCTTAGACGTCTCTGTTAGGGGGCAGGACCTGCGCCTGATCAATATCTATGGACCGCAGTCAAAATGGGACAGGAAATGCCTCTTCACAAAGATCAAGCCCTTCCTTTTTACATCCCAGCAGGTTGTCTTTGGAGGTGACTTTAACACCATAATTAGGCCTGAAGACAGGAGGGTCTCCATAGACAGGCTGGGTTATGATAGCGTTTTTCTTAGAGATATGGTTAGACAAGCAGGCCTGGTAGATGTGCACATTAAGCACTGCCCTGGCAGCACGGGATTCACGTTTCAGAGAGGGAATAGTCAGAGTAGGATAGATAGGTTTTTTTTAAAGGAGAACTCTGCTTTCTCGGCTCCTGAGTTGAGGGCGGTGGAGTTCTCTGACCACTGTATGCTGTCTGTGACTCTGAATGCCTCGGACACTCCACCCAGGGGAAGGGGTACCTGGAAACTGAATTCGGCTCTCCTGGAAGATGTAGAGGTAAGACAATCCTTTGAGGATTTTTTTCAGGCACAGGTTTCTATTCTGGACTTTTGCAGCAGTAAGTCAGAGTGGTGGGAGCTTGTGAAACAAAGGGCGATTGGACTTTTCAAGGCCATAAGTAAGAAGAAGCAGCTTGGTATGTATATTGCCTACCAGCATTTGCGGAGGAAGCTTGATCGTCTTGTCTCGTATGGAGGAGATCCAGGGGAGATCTCGGAGGTAAAGCTTCTTCTAAGGAAGTGTCAATACGACCGGCATGCCTCCTTGGTTCTGGAGAGAGATTATGGGAAATATCACTCGCCTGATCCTTACCAGAACTGTAAGCAAGGCATAGCAGTTAAGACGGTCATAGGTCTGAGGGATAGTACGGGTTCCCTGGTGAAGTCCAGATCAGGGATCCTGGAGATCTTCAGGTCATATTACGCAGACCTTCTGGGAAGAAAGGACCTTAGTCGGGACAGGATGGAAAGCTTTCTGGATTCTACTCCAGGATTGGGAAACGATACATTGCCTTTGATGGATTTGACAGAACCAATTTCAGCGGATGAGGTAGTTCGTGCTATAGAGAAGCTGGCTACCAAAAAGTCGCCTGGGCCAGATGGGTTGACAGCTGAATTTTACAAGTGTTTTAAGTCCATTCTGACTCCCTTTTTAGCGGAGGTTTATAACAGCTGTTTAGAAGAGGGTTCTCTCCCTCCCTCCATGAGGCAATCCGCTGTGATTCTTCTGTCAAAAGGTAAAGACCCCTCAATAATTGAGAACTGGCGCCCCATCAGTCTTCTCAATGTTGATAGAAAGATCTTGGCGAAGATTCTTTTTTGGCGCTTGTCGTCAGTAGCAGGCGATTTGTTGTCCAATCATCAGCACTGCTCGGTCCAGGGCAGAAGTACCTTTTCAGCAATTTTAGCTGTCCGGGAGGCTTTGGAGCGATGCAGGGCTGCTGGATGGAGAAAGTACTTGCTGGCATTGGATCAGGCGAAGGCTTTTGATCGAGTCAATCATGAGTACCTGTATTTGCTACTTGGTAGATACGGCCTGCAGGGGAGGTTTATTGATTGGCTGAAAACATTATATAAAGGGGCTGAGAGCTTCCCGCTTGTTAATGGTTGGGTTGGACGGCCTTTTGAGGTTGGCTCTGGGGTGCGCCAGGGGTGTCCTTTGAGCCCCCTGCTATATGTATTCGCAATCGATCCCTTCATAAGAAGGTTAGAGAGTGGATCGTTGTGTGGGGTGCCTTTGGGCATTGCTGGTGTGCCGCCTTTGAAGGTCGTGGCCTATGCCGATGATGTGTCTGTTATTATCTCTGGGATGGAGGAGGCGCAGGAGGTGGTCTCTGTGATAGAGCAGTACACTGAGGCTTCTGGCTCTAAAATCAATCATGAAAAGAGTGAAGTTTTCTGGATGGGTGAGGAGGGTGAAAGCTTCGAACTTCCGGATGCCTTCCCAGAGCCCCAGCAGGAAATTAAAGTGTTGGGCATCAAATTTGGTCCTGGTGACTATGGTCATCGAAATTGGGAAAGCAGGTTGTTGAATGCCAATGCCAAGGTGGCAAGCTGGAAGAAATGGAAACTTTCCTTGAGGGAAAGGGTTGACTTGATTAAAACTTACCTGATCCCAATCTTTTTATATGTCAGCTTTGTCTGTATCTTGCCGGAATCTCTCTATGCAAGGGTGTACAGCTGCTTTTTCCAACTGTTATGGGGAAATAGGCTGAACCTGATCAAACGCAATGTAACTTACCTGTCCAGGCGGGAGGGTGGTCTAGGAATGGTCAACCCTATAGTTTTCTTTTCTCTGCTTTTTTTAAAGTATAATCTTGGTAATATGTTAGCAGAGACCCCGCCGGGATGGGTGGGTATTTTTCAATCTTGGTTTAGGCCTTTTCTGCGATGCTGGGAAGATGGCGGGCCAGTGAAAAGTCTGAGAGTCCGACATGGCAAGCTTCCGGCTTATGTTGCCCCGTGTCTGAAAATACTTAGGCAGTGGCAGGTGACAGTGGGGGATATCAAGTCCCTCCCCAGAAAGCTTCTGGAGAAGAGGATTTTGGGCTCTGCTTTCAGTGTGTCGCTGACCTTAAGGGATTGCCCAGGCCCCGTAATGAGGGAGGGGTTGCGTTTAATTAACTTAGGAAGAATCCCTTTGAAGTTTAGGGATCAAGCCTGGCTCGCTTTCCATGGAAGGCTCTATGTGAGAGGGAACCTGAAGCATCGCCCTGTGGATGATCGGGATTGTCCTAGAGCGGAGTGTGTTGGTAAAGTGGAGTCTATGGACCACTTTTTGCTCCAGTGTCCCTTTAACATAGAGGTGTATAAAAGGGTGGGGAGGGCTCTAGGCATCCCCTTTCTCTATCGCATGAGTTATGCGGAGTGGGTGTACGGGGCATTCCCGACTCGCTGGGATTTTGATTTGGATACACTTTTTCTAGTTAGTATAGTTGTCCGTTACTTCACGTGGAATGCACGGTGCCAGATTACCTTGCGGAAGAAAGTCCTCCCTGTCGAGGTGGTGGTGTACGATATTCTGGGTGAGGTTGGGAAGATTCGGGGTCTTGAGAAGGGCAGGGAGCCTCGAGCGGTCTGGATAAGGGCGTGGAGGAATATCAGACCTGCTTTTGGTGAACTGTCCATCTCTGGGTGAAAAGCTTTTTTCCTATGCTATTTCTTTCACGCCCTTAGCTTTTGTTAGTTAATATCTTCATTTTTGAAGAAGGGCTGCATGCATAATGGGAGTGGTTTTTGTTTCTTGACCTCGCAGGTTTGATGTCTGGTGTGGTGGTGTGAGTCTTATTAAGATTATTTTTCCCGGTAATGATGTGTTTCATGATGTGAGTTTTGTTTTTGCTGTAAAGCCATTCTTTATTTGAGAGCAGAACTTGCTATGTATTTTTTTCCCTTTTCATGTAAATATGTATATATTTATTTATGTATATTGATTTTATGATTATTGATTGCAAGACTTTTAATAAACAAAAATTGGGAAGAATGTCCCTTACAATGGTGGTCAGTGGGAAGAATGCTCCTTACATTGGTGGCCAGTGGGAAGAATGCTCCTTACATTGGTGGTCAGTGGGAAGAATGTCCCTTACAATGGTGGTCAGTGGGAAGAATGCTCCTTACATTGGTGGTCAGTGGGAAGAATGTCCCTTACAATGGTGGTCAGTGGGAAGAATGCTCCTTACATTGGTGGTCAGTGGGAAAAATGCCCCTCACATTCGTGGTTAATGGAAGAATGCTCCTTATATTGGTGGTGAGTGGGAAGAATGCTTTTTCTATTGGTGGTCAGTGAGAAAAATGTTTCTTCTACTGGTGGTCAGTAGGAAGAATGATTGGTATTCAGTGGGATGAATGCCCCTTGGATTGGTAGTCCGTGGGAAGAATGCCCTTTACATTGGTGGTCAGTGAGAAGAATGCCCTTTACATTGGTGGTCAGTGGGAAGAATGTCCCTTACATTGGTGGTCAGTGGAAAGAATGTCCCTTACATTGGTGGTCAGTGGGAAGAATGCCCCTTCCATTGGTGGCTGGTGGGAAGAATGCTCCCTACATTGGTGTTCAGTGGGTAGAATGCTTCTTACATTGATGGTCAGTGGGAAGAATGTTTCTTCTACTGGTGGTCATTAGGAAGAATGTCCCTTACATTGGTGGTCAGTGAGACGAATGCCCCTTCCATTGGTGGTCAGTGAGACGAATGCCCCTTCCATTGGTGGTCAGTGAGAAGAATGTTCCTTACATTGGTGGTCAGGGGTAATAATGCTCCTTACATTGGTAGTCAGTGGAAGAATGCTCCTTACATTGGTAGTCAATGGAAATAATGCTCCTTGCATTGGTAGTCAGTGGGATGAATGCCCCTTTGATTGGTAGCCAGTTTGGAAGAATGCTCCTTACATTGGTGGTCAGTGGGAAGAATGTTCCTTACATTGGTGGTCAGGGGTAATAACGCTCCTTACATTGGTAGTCAGTGGAAGAATGCTCCTTACATTGGTAGTCAATGGGAAGAAGGCTCCTTACATTGGTGGCCAGTGAGAAGAATACTTTTGGGAAGAAGGTTTCTTCTATTGGTGCCCATTTGGAAGAATGCTCCTTACATTGGTGTTCAATGAGAAGAATGCCACCTCTACTAGAAAGATCACTATTCTCAATGGTTAATTCTCTGAGTGGACAGAAATGGAACCTCTAGCAACCTCTGGTAGAACCCTAGGATTCCACAGAACCCTGGTTGAGAAATACAGGCTTAGTGACACACTAACTTGGAACCAGAATGCAGCCAGTGACATGATGAACGCCTACACATGACCAGGTAGAGGAAGGAGGATACTATGACCAAACCACAAGGATAATTGCCCTGGAGGTGTGTGGGAGGGTGGTTATGTGTGTGTTTCCAATTATCTATATAAATCCCTTGAGGCGATGATCAGCATGGAAGGGCAAAGGTAACAGTGGCAAAAGATTGTCAATGCTGGAGAAATCCAGTCCTCTGATCCAGACCTCCGGAACACAACAATAATTAATGGAATTATCTACTGAATCATCTGTAATGTGAATTAGAAGACTCTGCAGCATCTGGAGAGGAAGAAGCAGTGACGATAGAATGGGGCAAAGAGTTATTTCTGTAAAGATTGCGCTGAAAAGGTCAACATGGAGCCAGGCTATATACCGAGTTCTGTGGGAAATCACAAGAGAATAAATGATAACAAAGAACATAGTTCAGCTGTGTTGTCCTCCGATGTAGTGGCTGCATTCCTTTTCTTATTTTCAGGATTTTTTTTCTTTATTTTGCCTGAGGATCCTGCCAGTAAGACACTTCCTGTGACAAGGTTAGGGCCCCATTCTCACTTGAATGACGCTAGTGTGGCACTTTTTTGCGGCGTTTTTTTTTTTGCAATTTTTTTTTAGTGCGTTTTTAGAGAGGCACTATTCATTTGAATGGGCCTCCCTCCATTTCGGAAATGCGATAAAGTAGTTCATGCCCCAAATTTCGAACATGAGCCAAGCGCGTTATGCATCGTGTTTTTTTCACGTTTTGTCACGACTGCTACCCCTGTTTTGGGTGCCATTAAAAACTAAAGGCACTGCAAGTGTTTTAGTGTGTTTTTCGGGCATTTGCAGAAACACGGACAAAAACGTGTATTTCTGCCCGCGTTTCTACTACGCTCAGGGGTGAATGGGTTCTGACTCACTTAAACTTTGTTTTGGCTTACACTGCCCTTTCTAAGATGGGTCAAGCGCGTTTTTTCCCCTGGTTGGGGAGTGTTGGTGGCGCCTTCATAAAAAAATGGGCTTCCTTAATGCATTGCACATTAAGGCGCACCATAACACGTGTTAAGGCGTTGGCACATGCAGTATCGCAGCTGCTCACAATCTTCACCCAAAGTGGATCATTCTATCATGTTGCTCAACAAGTAAGTAAGTCATGAACTGGTATAAACCAGAGAGTAATTTTTCTGAATCTAAATTAATTAATCTAAATTTTTATTGTTCCTCATAAGTTATAGCACCTGCAAATGCATCTTCTAGTCTGCCCCCCCCCCATCCCCCCTCCAGTGTTGACAATTTCTAAAATTACTTTTGATGCCTGCATACTCATCAACAATATGGCCTCGGATCCAAGGACGTAGTTAAACCCACTCATGGCCTGATGCTGGCAATTGCACTGCCCGAATCAGTGTGACGGCGATTCCCAAAAGTAGTTTCTGTACTACTTATGGGGACTTCATGGGGCGATTTCCATAGACATCTTTGCAGGAACCCACACTGATGTCTGTGAAATCTCCCCCCCCCCCCCCCCCCCCGAAATTCAGACTGAAATGCTGGATCAGCTGAACTCGCATGATTTCAAAAAGTCCTCAGTGTGAACCTGGGCTAGGGATTGGTGACGGTCCCACCCAGACCCAGCCTGTGGGCTCCATGAACAGCTCACTATAGCTAAACATAATGTTTTTGATACCTGCATACTCATTAAAATAAGATCCTGAAACCAGGGACTTAGTTAAACCCACCCATGGCCTGATGCTGGCAACTGCACTGCCCAAATCGGTGCAGCGCCGACTTTTTGGCACTGCACTGATTCCCAAAAGTAGTTTCTGTACTACTTATGGTGACTTCAAGGGGCGATTTTCATCGACATCTTTGCAGGAACCCGCACAGATGTCTGTGAAATCGCCCTCCGAAGTCAGACTGAAATTGTGTGAGTTCAGCTTAACTCGCATGATTTCAAAATGGCCTCAGTGTGAACCTGGGCTAGGGGTTGGTCCCACCCTGACCCAGCCTATGGGCACCATGAACAGCTCACTATAGCTAAACATAATGTTTTTCATACCTGCATACTCATCAACAATAAGGTCCCGGGTCCAGGGAAGCAGTTAAACCCATCCATGGCCTGTATTTTGCCCACCCACTTTGCAGGTAGGTGCGCCCAAAACAATTCCACTTTAAGGGTTGGTCCCACCCAGACCCAGCCTGTGGGTACCATGAAAAGCCCATTATAGCTAAACATAATGTTTTTGATACCTGCATACTCATCAACCATAAGGTCCTGGGTCCAAGACGCAGTTAAACCCACCCAGGGTCTGCATTTTGTACATGCACTTTGCAGGTAGGTGCGCCCAAATTAATTCCACTTTAAGGGTTGGTACCACCCAGACCCAGCCTATGGGTACCACCCTCTTGTAGATCTTGGCAATCCTCTTGGGGATCCTCTTGTGGATCTTTGCAATTAATGCCTTTTTATATGCTATAACTATAATAAAGGGGATGCTGTGATCCTGGGACATGGCCCCAGACACATCACCGGCAAGATAGCGGACTGTCCCAGCAACCTTAGGACAGTGGTCATCTACCTGTAGCAGTTAATACCTGTAATTTAAAAAAATATTTTCTTTTTTTACACATTCATTTATTTCTATTTTCCCACTCATGTACATACAGACCAAGCTGGCCAGCAGAAGTAAACTCAAACACATGGATGGGAATAAATCCCTTGATGTACAAAAGCCGTGTTTAGGGATTTACACCCGTGTATTTACATGAGCTTATGTAAGCACAGAGTATTCCCACATAAAGACTTACTAGCTGGATCACCAGATGAAAGTTAAAGAGTAACTCCACTTTCGTGGGCAACAAAATCAGCAAATAAAGAAAAAACAAAACAAAATAGCAAAAAAATCAGCAAATAAAGAAAAAGCAAAACAATATAGTGATAGCGTATACAATTGTGACACAAATCATATTGTAATTGAATGTTATTCAAAATTATCTTTCCTTTTCAATCTGCAGCTGTTGTAATTTTCTGAAAATGAAATGCAATATGGCTACCTGGAGCTGTTCTGTACACAGAATGTGTACTGACCACACCCCCAGAAACATCATTTCCTGCTTGTGTGATTGGCTCACCAATTTTCCCAGAAGTCTGCACTAAGATACAAGTCAGATTTTTGGCATCCCCTGCAACAAAAATGTCATTTTTGGTGAGATACTCCCAATAGGAACACGTCTAAAGGGATGCAGGCCCAGCAGATTTCCTCATCAGAGCCCTGCAGCTGCCACAGCTGATAAATAATTATGAAACCACTCCGTTTCACCCACTCAGCACAGAGGAACAAACAATCATTAATTCAGAATAACAAAAGGTAGGAATCTGCAACAAAGTTTGTTCAAATCCTTGTAATGTACAGAGATCACCCAGAGGGGAATGTCCAAAAGTGGAGTTACGCTTTAAAGAAAAAGAATGCAGCCATCATGTCTAAGCTGCAATATAATAAATGTTTTCATTTGGGTTTAATACGGCTTTATTGCTACTGACAGCCTGTATCATAATTGTCATTTTTTTATTCTGCGTAGAGCTTGGTTTCTTATTTTTTCAGAGAAGATTGTTGCATGACACATTGTCCCCGGTGGCTGGTGGGGGGGGGGTTGTTGTGTTCCGCCATCTCCGGCCGGAACGGCGTGTGTCCTCGTGGCACCGGAGAGTAAACAGGCTCACCTCCTGTTCAGACAACAATTGTGTCATGGCAGACAGATAACGATAGACTTCCGCCGGGCTGACATCTGCTAGAAAGGCGGATTGAGGGGTTTGCTAGTCTCGCCGTGCTGCGCAGACGAACATGCACACACACCAAGCGCAGGATGGCGCAGGGGGCGGTAATACATGGTATTTACCCAAGCAGCAGGCTGGAAGAACTTTCCCACAGAACAGAGATGGAAGTGTCGCATTTATGACTATTATTATCTTTTTTTTTTTTTTTCTTCATATTTATTTTTTTCCTCTGGTGCTGCTGTTGAGATCTGACACATTGTCATAGAGATGATTTCTCTGAAAATAACTTCACAAGAACGCTTCTCCGTTCTGAGGTTTGGATCTCGCCCCATGCAATTCCTATGAGCTGTTGTGGGCGCCGCCACCGTTCGCAAATGAGACTATTAAAAGAACTTGCAAAGTCCTTGTCTACAAATCCAGCAAATCTCCATTTTGTTCCAACAGGGAAAACAATTCCTTCCCGATCCACCAGATACTCCTTAACCACTTTTGCCCCGGAGGATTTGGCTGCTCAAAGACCAGGGCCTATTTTGCGATTCGGCACTGCGTGACTTTAACGGACAATTGCGCGGTCGTGCGACGCTGTACCCAAACCAAATGAAATTAATGTCCTTTTTTTCCCACAAACAGAGCTTTCTTTTGGTGGTATTTGATCACCTGTGCGATTTTTACTTTTTGCGCTACAAACAAAAAAAGAGCGACAATTTTGAAAAAATAACAGTATTTTTCCCCTTTTTTTTTATATGAAATTCTCAAAAAAAAAATGTAAAAATCTAAATTTTTTAACATTTTAAGCCAATTTGTTTTCTGCTACATATTTTTGGTAAAAAAAATCGCAATAAGCGTATTTTGATTGGTTTGCGCAAAAGTTATTGCGTTTACTAACTACGGGAAAGATTTATGTCATTTTTATTTTTTAACAAAAAATGCCAGCGATCTGCGACATTGCGGCGGACAGATCGGACCCTTGACTGACATTTTTGATACTTTTGGGGGTACCAGTGACATTACTACAGTAATCAGTGTTATACATATGCACTGTTACTGTAAAAATTACACTGGCAGGGAAGGGGTTAACTTTATTGGTGATCAAGGGGTGAAGTGTGTCCCTAGGGGCGTGATTCTAACTGTCAAGGGGCATGGCTTGTTAGATCCTAACAGAGACATATGATCCTACATAGCAGGATCGCATAGTCTCGGTCATGATCTAAGGGAGAATGACAGACAGTTGTGTTTACATCAGCCGTCTGTCTTTCTCCCTCTCCTGCGGGAGATTGCGAGTGGCCGGCGGACGCAGGGATGTCAGGGAACGAGCGAAGGCGGGAGCGCGCTTCCGGCGGCACGCGCTCGCCCCCTAGAGGCTCGTGGGCGAGTGACGTACCGGTATGTCACTTTGCCCAGGAGGGGCTGAGTATATAGTCGTGCGGCGGTTGGCAAGTGGTTAAATCAACAATCGACTGTGTTTTTTAAAAAAAAATTTTATACATGTTAACAGCCAGGTAGATTTGGTCACTTAAAATCCCATCTGGCCCTTTTTTTCAGCGTTAAACTCTATTCCACATTTTCAACGCTTTAACTGTAAAGAAACCTTTCCATATGTGGAGTTTAAATGTCATTTCCTCTAGGAGAAAAGAGTGCCCCCCCCCCCACCTTGTCCTTTTCAGTGATCTTCAAGTAAAACTGAAGACTTTTTTTTTCTTTTTTAGTTTTGGATAGAGTGGAGAGGGATTAGAACACCTGTCAGGCTTTTATTTGCTGTTTGTGCCCCCGTTAGGGAGATTCATCCTCTCTTATTGTCTTTTTGACCTTTATCACTAAAATAGTAACTGAAAAAAAGTCCCAACTTTCAGGTTGTCACCAGAATCGCAGTAGAGGTGGAAATCTTCCAATAGGTACATTAGTTCTGGTGACCATGAGGGATTCCCCCACTTTGGAGGGATTTCCTCTTGTTTGTGGCAGCTTTAGGACAGGAAGTGAAGAGGAATCTCCCCAATGGGACACAGATGGCAAAGAACCGGACAGGGGTTATACCCTTTACCATCCAGAAGAAAAAAAAGTAGAAATATTGTATCACTTATTCCTACAGGCACCAACTAAGATAGATAGATAGATCAGGGATTCCCAAACTACGGCCCTGCAGCTGTTACAGAACTACACATCCCATGAGGCATTGTAAAACTCTGACATTCACAGACATGACTAGGCATGATGGGAATTGTAGTTCCTGAACAACTGGAGGGCCGTAGTTTGGAGACCCCTGAGATAGATAATGATTAGAGTTACACCGATACCAGTATCAGTATCTGTGCCGATACAGAATATTTTCACGAGTATTCATGAAAATGCTCCAATACCCAAGACAGATACAGCAGCAGATGATGGACCTCCTGCTTACTTCCCTTCGACATCGGAAGATGTCCAGCAGTGCCATCAGCAGAGAACTGGTGGAAACCAGTGGGACCCAGGTACACCCATCTACTGTCTGGAGATGTCTGGCCAGAAGTGGACTTCTTCATGTAGAAACAAGAGTAAGTGACTCAACTATGCATGAAAACATAGGAACTGGGACTGATGAGTCAATACCTGAAATATTTGGCTGTAGCAGGAGACAGTTTGTTGCTGAAGGGCTGAAGAGCGGTACAATGAGTGTCTGCAGGCAGCAGTGAAACATGGTGGAGGTTCCTTGCAAGTTTGGGGCTGCATTTCTGCAAATGGAGT
Organism: Pelophylax lessonae; assembly: GCF_965119305.1. Taxonomy (NCBI): domain Eukaryota; kingdom Metazoa; phylum Chordata; class Amphibia; order Anura; family Ranidae; genus Pelophylax; species Pelophylax lessonae. The sequence goes on along the minus strand of NC_138776.1, from coordinate 55,043,999 downwards.
TGGAGATTTGGTCAGCATCAATGGTTTCCTCAATGCTGAGAAATACAGGCAGATACTTCTCCATCATGCCATACCATCAGGCAGGTGTGTGATTGGCCCCAGATTTATTCCACAGCAGGACCACGACCCCAAACATACAGCCAATTTCATTAGGAAACTATCTTCAGTGTAAAGAAGAATAAGAAGTCTTGGAAGTGATGGTTTGGCCCCCACAGAACCCTGATCTCAACATCACGGAGTCTCTCCGAGATTACATGAAGAGACAGAAGCATTTGAGGCAACCCAAATTCACAGAAGATCCGTGGATAGTTCTCCAAGATGTTTGGGACAACCTACCTGCCGAGTTCCCTTAAAAACCTGTGTGCAAGTGTACCTAGAAGAACTGATGCTGGTTTGAAGGCAAAGGGTGGTCACACCAAATATTTACATTTAGAAATTATTTTATTTGGATTTTTCTGTTCATTTACTTTCCATTGTGTTAGCTTATGAAAAAAAAAAAACAAAAAAAACTATTAACCACTTGCCGACCGCCGCACGACTATTTACTGCGGAAGTCAGCCCCTACTGGCCAAAACGACGTAGGGCTACGTCGCTCGCCCACGAGCCTCTAGGGGGCGAGCGCGTGCCGCCGGAGGCGCGCTCCCGCCCCCGCTCGTTCACTTACATCCCCGCGCGAGTGACCGGCGGCTCCGTTGTCCGCCGGTCACTCGCGATCTCCCGCTGGAGAGGGAGAAAGGCAGGCGACTGATGTAAACAAAGCCGCCTGTCATTCTCCCTGATCTAACTGCTATGTAGGATCGTATGTCTCTGTGGTTACATCACAAGCCACGCCCCCCCCACAGTTAGAATCACGCCCCTAGGGATACATTTAACCCCTTGATCACCAATAAAGTTAACCCCTTCCCTGCCAGTGTCATTTTTACAGTAACAGTGCATATGTATAGCACTGATTACTGTAGTAATGTCACTGGTACCCCCAAAAGTGTCAAAAATGTCAGTCAAGGGTCTGATCTGTCCGCCGCAATGTCGCAGTCCCGCAAAAAAAATCGCAGATCGCCGCCATTACTAGTAAAAAAAAAAACAATAAAAATAACATAAATCTTTCCCGTAGTTAATAAACGCAATAACCAATCAAAATACGCGTATTGCTTATTTTTACCAAACATATGTAGCAGAAAACAAATTGGCCTAAGATGTTAAAAAATTTAGATTTTTAATTTTTTTTTTTCTTTTGGGAATTTCATATAAGGAAATGTAAAAAATATTGATATTTTTTCAAAATTGTCGCTTTTTTTGTTTATAGCGCAAAAAGTAAAAATCACACAGGTGATCAAATAGCACCAAAAGAAAGCTCTGTTTGTGGGGAAAAAAGGACGTCAATTTCATTTGGGTACAGCGTCGCACGACCGCGCAATTGTCCATTAAAGTCACGCAGTGCCGAATCGCAAAATAGGCCCTGGTCTTTCAGCAGCCAAATCCTCCGGGGGGTTAAGTGGCTAACACTTCTTTTTCTGAAATAATTCTTCTTTTACAGCATTTTTTCAGATCTGCCATAAGCCTTTGCACAGTGGTGTATCAGTATAATAATATAAGTAACATACAGGCATACCCCGCTTTTAAGTACACAATGGGACCAGAGCATGTATGTAAAACGAAAATGTACTTAAAGTGAAGCAATACCTTTTTTCAAATATATATATATATAATTTTTCAAAGATATGTTGTAGTCCTGTGTCCCCTCACATTGCTCCCTAAATTTGGTATCCCTGTCACTTATGGGTTGGGAGTAGTGCCATGTCATGCTGACCAAGATTTCCCATAGACGCCAATGTTAAAAACTGGGAGTAATCCCATGCCAAGCTGACCAGGCTGTGTCCGTACTCGCGAGTGTACGTAAAGTGAGTGTACTTAAAACGGGATATGCCTGTATACAGTATATATACAGTATATGCACTGTATATATAAAACAAAGCAGACAAAACAAAGCTCACATGCCTATCGACTTCTCCTGATGCGTTTGGAGACGACAGGACAGTCTGTTCCACAATCATTGTTTGCCTTGAATTATGTTTTATTCATTTTTATTCATTATATTTTCTTTCACTTCCCATTAAATTATCTTTGTGTCACCAGGCTGGAATGGAGAGAGTAAATTAATTCTAAAGTGAAATCCAATAGACTATTTTATTTGTTTTTTAATCCGAGGGAAGCGCCACTAAACTTTAATTATTTTTTTTTTACTAGCACTTGGACGTATTTTGTATAATTAACTGAAAGATAAACAAGCCAGGTACAACAAGTCACACGAGCCTCGGCGAGACTTTCCCACTCGAGTAAACAATCCCGCTATTCAATGATAGAACAAAACCCAAAATCGTGGAGCCCAATGAGATCTTTGGGGGTTCTTATAGGTTGCGGATATGACCAGTAATCCCCGACGTGAAGTAAGATAGCTCGGCTTTGTGTTATATTTATTTACCGTAATTCTGTTTAATTAAATGATAAATGTACCTTGTAAACACATGAGAACTTTTTTTTTTATAACTAAAGACATTAAAAAAAAAACAACAAAAAGAAGAACAATAGTTCAATAGTTATGGGACTTTAAATGAGGTAAGTCAATTACTAAATATCAGGGTAATATGGAATCACAGAATAATAGGTATTTTATTGAATAATTCATGATTTACACAATAATATAAATATAAATAGACATACACAATTCAAAGACCAGAAATGGAGTATACAAATTCATATAAATGATTTCAATAGTAATAAATACATTTGTCAAAAAATTATTATATAACATAAACAACATATAATTGATCCCCAAATGGTATGTCATCATTCCTTGTAGGCTCTACGCGTTTCGTGGCTCTACGTCCACTCATCAGGAGCTAGTCAAAATTTAGGTCTGTAAATGTAAACTAGTATTAGAATGCTATAATCTCATATAAGGAATATAACAGATAGCTCCAAAATTATAAATGTAGAATCCAGCTACTTACTATAGTAACCCAATGACACTGGAAGACCACCCCAAGAAAAAAAAACAAATATAGCCTGCTCCATTTGTTTTTACCTTCCCTGTGCTTGAAGAGCTGCCTTCAATGGCCCACAATGCACCGTTTATATTTGGCTCGTCTGTCAAACCCATATTTCTGTTTCAGCCACAGCCTTGGAATGCCAGGAGCCATAAATGGTGATTTCTATGCTGCTCTGCACTCATGTACTCACCAGAGACCACAAACTGCTAGAATTAATCAGCCCTTTCATGACTTTACCCACTGAGCAGAAAAGATCAGGACTGAGAAAAAGCATAAATGGTTAATACAGCAAACTTAGTGGAAAGTTTTTTGCTGGAGCCCACGTTTACATTGGTCTGGTTTGACATGCGATTTGATGTGGCAAATCGCATGCCAAACCGGAGCCTATTGGACCATCTAAATTGGTGTGACGCTGACTTTGCGGCGCTGCACCGTTTCCCAAAAGTAGTTTCTGTATTACTTTTTTCGACTTCGGGGGGAGATTACCATAGACATCTGTGCAGGACGCGCACAAACGTTTGTGAAATCGCCCCCAAAGTTGGACTAAAAGGCTGGCTTGAAATTGTGTGAGTTCAGCTGAAGTTGCACAATTTCAAAACGGCCTCAGTGTGAACCTGGGCTTAAGGTCATTGCTCTCTTCTCACCTGTCAGAAAAAGTGGTTAAACCCCCTCCTTAGGAAGGTTTCTTTACAGTAAGAGCTCTGAAAATGTACAACTAGTTTTAGGCCGCTCTATATATTGTTTAAAAAAAAGACCAGATGTGTTTCTAAATGTGCAAAATATAACTTACTATTAAAATTTATAAGAAAGAAAATTGTAGACTGTTGATCCAAAGAGTAACAGATTACCTCAATGGATCAGTAATTTATTTTCCCTGTTGGAGCTAAATTTATGGGGTTTTTTTTCCTTCTTCTGGATCAGCTGCAGGTTTAGGGTACTGAGGGTGCTGTTTTTTAATTTAGTTTAATTTGTCTTTTGCTTGAACTTGGTGGAAACGCCTTTCAATCTAAATATGCAACAATGTGATTGTTGAGGATCTCTCTAGATGTGCAATTTTTGTCCATAATTTTGCTCACATGGGATGGTGGATGAGTTAGTAAAATTCATACAGGGACTGCCTACATTTAGCAGTTTGTGATCTCCATTGATTACATGAGTGCAGCGCAGAAAATAAATCATTATTTGTAGCTCCTGCCCCTTAAATAATATTTTTACCAGATTCTTTAATTTTCATTCTTAATTCTGGTCTGCAAACTGTACTATACAGGGCAGACAGGTTGAATGTAAGCAATGGTATGTTTAGGCTGGTCAAGGCTTGTGATGACAGCTCTCCGAGTATGGCGAAAATAAAGGCGAAGGTAAGCGGTTATATTTTCAAAGTTGTTCAATGTCCCTGGATATATTAAAGGAGTAAGTCTCAAGTCTCTAGAGGTGAATTTGAAGTAGAACTGCATGCCCGATGCAATGGATGACCTCCCTGTGTAACCCCCCCCCCCCCCCCCAGACACATTCATGGTGTTCACCCATATTCTGCAGCAAGATGCCAAGTAGCAACTCCACTCAGCAATCCAAAACCTGATCAACAACCATAAATGGATTCCAGTGGGGATGGGCTTTGGGTTGAATGTGCGTTTGAGTTAAACCCATCCTATTTACAGTTTGGAGACTTGACTGAACCAACCATTGTATGATTCAGAAGTAGGAGGGGGTACACACGGACTGGCATCAATTTCTTGGTCGCCCAGGTATCATGCCCAGATAAGAACCTAGTATGAATTTTAGAGGGAACATTGGGAAGGTACCTTGTATTTGGAAAATAATTAAACCAATTATATTCACAGTTCAAAACTTAATTAGACCAACCATGATATGGTTCAGAAGCAGGAGGGGGCACACATGAGCTGCCATCCATTTCTTGGTCACCCAGGTCTTATTCCTGGATAAAAACCTGGTATGAATTTCAGAGGGAACATTGGGAAGGTACCTTGCACTTGCAAGCGGGGCAGGCAACGCCTTCTGAAGGGATAAAATAATTGAATAACCCAACACTTTCCGATATAATAAGGCACCTTGTCCCCATGTTAAGGGGATTGTATGTACAACTTTGTAAAAATGTGGAAGACACTGCTACATACCCTGGGGTTGGTTCAACAATTTTGGAATAACCATTTGTCAGGTAGATCCCGAAGGAGGTAATAGAAATGTTTATAGATACATATCAAGTAATAAATGGGTATGTACTTCTTTCTCTTTGTGCTTTTCCCTTGTATGAATTGTATGGATTTAATGTAATTAGAATGGAGAATACTATGGCTCAGGAGAGGAGGAAAGGTTTCTCTTGGTTATTAGAATGTGGGTAGATGATTAATTAAGTTTAATAAAAATAATGTTAGCCTACGCCTGCCAAATTTTTAAAATAAATTAGGATAGTCTTAGGTGGCCTACCTTGAGGATAATGAGCTGGAAGCCCCAGTGTGGACATAAAGAAAGGTTTAGCACTTCCAAATGTAACTCAATTGGATGTTTTTCAGTGTAGAAGAGATACGGCAATGGATATCTAAAGACAAAAGTCCACTTCAATTTGTTTTTACTTCTTTTTAATAGATTGGGGAATAGAGGGGTGGGATAAGGAGGCATATTTTTAAAAGGAATTAAAGTGGACGACCAATCAGTAACACCAAGTGCATGTGATATCAATGACCTCCCAGACACATCCGCATTTTTTTGTTTGCATACTTTTCATTTTTTAACTGTAGAATTAATAAAAATGACATTTAAATACCGACATACGCTTTCAGCGCACGTTTATAGTCAGCATGTTTCTGCCATCGCCTATTAAGATGCTTCTTGGCCTCTCTGCTGACTCCCATTACAGTGAGATCTGGGTCACTTTTACGACAGAATTGGCCTTATCTAGATTCAGCCATGATGGCGGCAGTCCAACAGCTCATCCTGAATTCTACCCAAACCGCCGCGCGACCTTCAGAGCCCCCACCCCCCAACTGCCAGCACAGTGCCAGCTCCGAATCCCTTCCGGTTCCCGGTCCAGGCCCAGACTGGAGGTGGCTGGAAATGGCTCGCCGCTCCAGGCTAAGTGTTGGGCTCTCTGACAAAAGTAAATGAAATCTTCCCAGCAGATGGTATCCGCTTTATCAAAAGTTACATTAGAAGATTGGATTCTAGACGCGATGCCAAAATCTCAAGGACGCTCGAAATGATAAAACCAGCGAGCCGTCATTGACAGCCAGGATTCATATACGTTTCACAGAAGACACGCAGCAATTAGGAAATTACACTGCAGTAATTGTTACGCCGCTCTCGTTAACCCCGAGATGAATCTTGCATTCTGCTGATATATAGATGCCACTTATATAGAAAATGTCTCACCGAGCAACAGGGCGGTTTACAATATAAAAGAGAGGGGGAAGGAACATTTGCCAGATTCACCAGACTGGAGACTGGCAATGAGCTAACCTGGTGAGGTGATGATGTCATATCTCAGAGCAGTGATGTCATACAGAATCAAATACACTTTTGTTTTAAAAGAGAAGGCATCCTTTTTCATGTTAAGAGAGTAATGCAATTATCATGTATACTTGGTTCTATAAAAAAGGGAGCTTTTGTATTTTTTTTAAAGTGATTGTAAACCCTCACCTTGTAAAACAACCAATTCTGTCTAAAAAAGAAATGAAAGGCAAAATATTTGTGTGTGTGTGTGTGTGTATATGTATATATACACTATATTGTCAAAAGTATTGGGATGCCTACCTTTACACACACATGAACTTTAATGTCACCCCAGTCTTAGTCCGTAGGGTTTAAAAAAGAGTTGGCCCACCCTTTGCAGCTATAACAGCTTCAGCTCTTCTGGGAAGGCTGTCCACAAGGTTTAGGAGTGTGTATATGGGAATGTTTGTCCATTCTTCCAGAAGCGTATTTGTGAGGTCAGGCACTGATATTGAACGAGAAGGCCTGGCTCACAGTCCCCGCTCTAATTCATCCCAAAGGTGTTCTATCGGGTTGAGATCAGGACTCTGTGCAGGCCAGTCAAGTTCCTCCACCCCAAACTCGCTCATCCATGTCTTTATGGACCTTGCTTTGTGCACTGGTGCGCAGTCATGTTGGAACAGGAAGGGGCCATCCACAAACTGTTCCCACAAAGTTGGGAGCATGAAATTGTCCAAATTGTCTTGGTATGCTGACGCCTTAAGAGTTCCCTTCACTGGAACAAAAGGGCCAAGCCCAACCCCTGAAAGACAAGCACACACCATAATCCTCCTTCCACCAAATAATTTGGACCAGTGCACAAGGCAAGGTCCATAAAGACATGGATGAGCGATTTTGGGGTGGAGGAACTTGATTAATCTGTAGAGAGTCCTGATCTCAACCTGATAGAACAGCTTTGGGATGAATTAGAGCCGAGACTGTGAGCTAAGCCTTCTCGTCCAACATAAGTTCCTGACCTCACAAATGCGCTTCTGGAAGAATGGTCAAACATTTCCATAGACACTCTCCTAAACCTTGTGGATAGCCTTCCCAGAAGAGTTGAAGCTGTTGGGTGGGCCAACTCAATATTGAACCCTACGGAATAAGACTGGGATGCCATTAAAGTTCATATGCGTATAAAGGCAGGCATCCCAATACTTTTGACAGTAGAGTGTATTATAAATAATATATTTTCTTTTTTTATAAGTGATCACATACGCTCTTTTCTTAGCTGCATAGAGACAGGGGTGGAGAAACAGCAGTACACTAAACTTCTCAGAGAATGGCTGTGCAGGGTGACGTCAGCACAAGGCTTGGCCATTGGAGGTTAGACAGGCTGTGCTCCTAGCACAGCCAGAAAACGGAATACACTAGGATGGATGAGCTTCTTTGTCTAGTGTGGTCAGTTTGAAATAGGAAAGCAGAGGGTCTGGCAGGAACAAGAGGGATTTCACACAAAGAAAGAAATACAAAGAGAACAGGAGACATTTTTTTAACAGAAGTACATAGTACAGCAGGCACATATCAGGAGTATGAAATACTAATACTGGGTTAACATTTTTTAAGATCTATATTTACAAACTTGACAGAGGGCAAGTGGGAGAGGTTTGGTTGCCAGTCAGAGGTTCAAGGTATTTGTAGCTCTCAAATACCTCTCGCTCTCCTGTCTCTCCCCTGATAGAAAGAAGTCATTAATCATTAGACTGGCATGGCAGTGTGTGACTTATCTCCTTACAGAGATGTCAGTGGGGATTCTGGCTCTGTATCAAAAACACACTTCCCTCCTCTGACTTTATTATCTCTGAAACAAAACACTGCAACTGCTAGAATACCTTTACAAAGAGAGAGAGAGAGAGAGCGGAGATAGGAGAAAGAGATGGAGGAGTAGGAAAAGAGTGAGAGAGCACAGGTAAGAGAGAGAGATGGAGGAGGAGAAGAGAGAGAGAGCAGAGGTAAGAGAGAGAGATGGAGGAGGAGAAGAGGGAGAGAGCAGAGGTAGGAGAGAGAGATGGAGAAGAGGAAGAGTGGAGGTAGGACAGAGAGATGGAGGAGTAGGAAAAGAGCGAGAGAGCAGAGGTAGGGGAGAGAGATGGAGGAGCAGGAGAAGAAGAGGGAGAGTGGAGGTAGGAGAGAGAGATGGAGGAGTAGGATAAGAAGAGGAAGAGAGCGGAGGTAGGAGAGAGAGATGAAGGAGTAGGAGAAAAAGAGGGAGAGAGCAGAGGCAGGAGAGAAAGATGGAGGAGTAGGAGAAGAAGAGGGAGAGAGAGGAAATAGGAGAGAGAGATAGAGGATTAGGAGAAGAGGGAGAGCAAAGGTAGGAGAGAGAGATGGAGGAGTAGGATAAGAAGAGGGAGAGAGCAGAGGCAGGAGAGAAAGATGGAGGAGTAGGAGAAGAAGAGGGAGAGAGAGGAAATAGGAGAGAGAGATAGAGGAGTAGGAGAAGAGGGAGAGCAAAGGTAGGAGAGAGAGATGGAGGAGTAGGATAAGAAGAGGGAGAGAGCGGAAAAAGGAGAGAGAGATAGAGGAGTAGGAGAAGAGGGAGAGCGAAGGTAGGAGAGAGAGATGGAGGAGTAGGAGAAGAAGAGGGAGAGAGCGGAGGTAGAAGAGAGAGATGGAGGAGTAGGAGAAGAAGAGGGAGAGAGCGGAAGTAGGAGAAAGAGAGATGGAGGAGTAAGAGAAGAAGAGAGAGAGAGCGGAGGTAGAAGAGAGAGATGGAGGGGAGGAGATGGAGGAGTAGGAGAAGAGGGAGAGAGCGGAGGTAGGAGAGAGAGTTGGAGGAGTAGAAGAGGGAGAGGGCGGAGGTAGGAGAGAGAGTTGGAGGAGTAGGAGAAGAAGAGGGAGAGAGTGGAGGTAAGAGAGAGAGAGATGGAGGGGAGGAGTAGGAGAAGAAGAGGGAGAGAGCTGAAGTAGGAGTGATAGATGGAGGAGTAGGAGAGGAAGGAGAGAGTGGAGGTAGGAGAGAGAGATGTTGGAGTAGGAGAAGAAGAAGAGGGAGAGCGGAGGTAGGAGAGAGAGATGGAGGAGTAGGAGAAGAAGAGGGAGAAAGCGGAGGTAGAAGAGAGAGATGGAGGAGTAGGAGAAGAAGAGGGAGAGAGCGGAATTAGGAGAAAGAGAGATGGACGAGTAAGAGAAGAAGAGAGAGAGAGAGCGGAGGTAGAAGAGAGAGATGGAGGGGAGGAGATGGAGAAGTAGGAGAAGAGGGAGAGAGCGGAGGTAGGAGAGAGAGTTGGAGGAGTAGAAGAAGAAGAGGGAGAGGGCGGAGGTAGGAGAGAGAGTTGGAGGAGTAGGAGAAGAAGAGGGAGAGAGTGGAGGTAGGAGAGAGAGATGGAGGGGAGGAGTAGGAGAAGAAGAGGGAGAGAGCGGAAGTAGGAGTGATAGATGGAGGAGTAGTAGAGGAAGGAGAGAGTGGAGGTAGGAGAGAGAGATGGAGGAGTGGGAGAAGAAGAAGAGGGAGAGCAGAGGTAGGAGAGAGAGATGGATGAGTAGGAGAAGAAGAGGGAGAAAGCGATGGTAGAAGAGAGAGAAATAGAGGGGTAGGAGAATAATATAAAGAGAGAGAGGGAGTAGAAAACAGAGCAAGGCAGCAGAAGAGAGGTGGGGAGCAGGGGAGGACTGGGCCAGGGGGCAGGGGGGCAACTGCCCCCCTGGCCACTCTGATGCCCTGTAAAAAGGCTGCACCGCTTCTTTCACAGACATGCCTAAAGGATTCCTGGTGAAAAGAACTAAAAGGTCCCCCCCACTGACCTACTGAGTGCGGGATGAAGACAAGGACAGAGTGCAGGCCTTCCCCCCAGCATGGATGGTGTAAACTGTGTCTGAGCAGAGGCCGGTTCTATACCCCACTGGAGACTCTCCTCCCCCAGGCAGCCCAGACACAGCTGTCCCCCCCCCCCCCCCCAACTGCCTTTCGTTTGCCAGGTTGGGAACCCGGATTTGGCCAGTGAGTAGAGAGTACCTGGAGCGGAGCTTCAGCCTGGAATGGGGGTCAGGAGGAGATGAGGAAGAGAGAGTGGGAGGGGGGCTGCACCATAGGCCTCTGTTTTGTACTGGGCCGAAAGTTGCTAGTCAGCCCCTGGTTATAAAACCAGGTGGGCATGGATGGTTAGCTGATTCAGTGGTTCAATGGGCCACTTGACTGGACATGCCCCCCAGGTTCAAGGCTACCAGCCCTCCCCTGGTGGGGAGAGAGAGAAAAATAAAGGAAGAAGAGGGGGATGATAAGGAGGGCATAGGAGAAAGACAGAAGAAAAGAGGAGGACATACTGACAGAGAGAGAATAGGAAGACACAGGGGAAAAAGAGAGGATGAAGAGGTGGAATGAGATAGAAGGTCAGGGGAGGATATAGGGGTAGAATGAGATTAGAGAAGGGAGGACAGATGGGTAGAATGAGTTAGAAGGAGAGGGGAAGACAGAGGGGTAGAATGAGATAGGAGAGGGGAGGACATAGGGGTAGAATGGGATAGAAGGAGAGGGGAGGACATAGGGGTAGAATGAGATAGAAGGAGAGTGAGGATATAGGGGTAGAATGAGATAGGAGATGGGAGAACATAGGGGTAGAATGGGATAGAAGGAGAGGGGAGGACATAGAGGAAGAATGAGATAGAAGGAGAGGGGAGGACAGAGGGGTAGAATGAGATAGGGGAGGGGTGGACAGAGGGGTAGAATGAGATAGAAGGAGGGGGGAGGACAGAGGGGTAGAATGAGATAGGAGAGGGGAGGACATAGGGGTAGAAGATAATGCGGTGGTGATTTTACAGTAATTAGATGAGTGTTGTGTCGGTATATGATGGTGACACACCTCCAAACTTTTTGAGGTGGGAACGAGGGAAACCTATTAGCAAACGAATGCAGGCATAAGGCATACCACTGCCACTCCCCTTTTGGGGCGGTGATATTGCAGTAATCAGATGAGCGTTGTGTAGGTACGGTACAGTACAGTATATGGCGGTGATATTGTAGTAATCAGATGAGCGTTGTTTAGGTACAGTATATGGCGGTGATATTGGAGTAATCAGATGAGCGTTGTGTAGGTACAGTATATAGCGGTGATATTGTAGTAATCAGATGAGCGTTGTGTAGGTACAGTATATAGCGGTGATATTGTAGTAATCAGATGAGCGTTGTGTAGGTACAGTATATGGCGGTGATATTGTAGTAATCAGATGAGCATTGTGTAGATACAGTATATGACGGTGATATTGCAGTAATCAGATGAGCGTTGTGTAGGTACAGTATATGACGGTGATATTGTAGTAATCAGATGAGCGTTGTGTAGGTATGTGGCGGTGATATTGGCGTAATCAGGTGAGCGTTGTGTAGATACAGTATATGGCGGTGATATTGTAGTAATCAGATGAGCGGTGTGTAGGTACAGTATATGGCGGTGATATTGTAGTAATCAGGTGAGCGTTGTGTAGATACAGTATATGGCGGTGATATTGTAGTAATCAGATGAGCGGTGTGTAGGTACAGTATATGGCGGTGATATTGTAGTAATCAGATGAGCGTTGTGTTGGTATATGCCAGTGCTATTGGGACACGGCAGATCACAGCAGGGTCCCAGCTCTTGGATCCATGGCTCCGCTCTTTGATCATGCCTCCTTTTCATGTGTTGTCTGATCGATGGGGACATGAAGCAGACAGCACTGTGGCCTCTCTAAGGTCCTCACTTTCCCATACTGGGAGCCGGCCATTGATCACCCTGCAGCCTCCAGGCTAATGGCCGTGAAAGCTTTCAAATCCATTTACACCCATTTGCTCATGTTTATTCCATATCACATATATTGTTGGCTCCATACTGCTCATGTTTAACCCCTTCACTCCAAAAAGCTCTCAATTCCTGGCTCCCATCCATTTACTAATGGAATTTAAAGGGTAATGTCACCTTTCCCCACACACATCAGTAACATGTAACAGTCTGAGCTGGGATGGAGAGGCAATGTACATAGCGCACAGTACCTGTTCTGTGTGGGGTCTCGAAATATCAATTTGATGGTTGTGAAACTAAATTCTCTACTTTTTTGCAGTTTTTTTTTTGTAACATTTATTAGTTTTAAGTATAACACAGAAGCACTGTTTAAAAAATATTAACAATATTAATGCATTTTTTTACATTCATTTACCTTAATTATCCTTTAATAGCACAGGGCAGAGGGTGACACATTCCTTATACCATGACTGCCAGTTAGATCTCATACCCCATTGAAACTAACCAGATCCCGTACTCCAGGGTAGGATATCAGATCCCTTACCCAATGACAGTCTATCAGATCTCATACTCTAGAGCAGCTTATCAGATCATATACTGCAGAGCAGCTTAACAGATCCCACACTCCATTGCAGCCTATCAGATCCTATACCCCATGATAGATATCACATCCCATATAGCCAATAACAGCCTATCAAATCTTATACTCCAGAGCAGCCTATCAGATACCATACCCCATGATAGGATATCGGATCCCATTGCCAATGACAGCCTATCAGATCTCATACTCTAGAGCAGCCTATCAGATCCTGTACCCTGAGGCAGCCTATCAGATCCTATACCCTATGTTAAGATATCACATCCCGTACCCAATAACAGCCTATGAGATCTCATAAATCTAGAGCAGCTTATCAGATCCCATGCTCCAGAGCAGCCTATCAGATCCCAGGCTCCATGGCAGTCTAAAAATTATATAAACCAATCTGGCCAATTACTTGAATGATTATCCCAACATTACCACCTCTTGGTGTTTGTCAACATAGCTTAATCATACATGGCAGCCTGTTAGATCTTATTCTGCAGATCAGCTTAACAGATCCACTTCCCGAGTGATAGAATATCAGATCCTGTACCCCATGTAAGCATATTAGATCCCATAACCCATGACAGCCTATCAGGTATCATATTCTAGGGCTGTTTACCAGATCTCATACCTCTTGGAAGCCTATCAGATTCCATGGCAGCTTTTTGGATCATGTACCTCTTGGTATCAAAAATGATACCCAGTGACAGTTTATTAGAGTCAATACCTCAGGTAGCTTATTAAGCCCTGTACTCCACAGCAGCCAATGACATCCCAGTACCCCATGGTAGCCTATAAGATACTGTACTGCATGGCGGCTCTTTCATATCCGGTACCCTTAGCCTATCAGATAAGCTTTATTACTCTCATTCTGTAACTTCCATCTCTGAATCCTGATTTGATAAGGCATTTTGTGTAGAGCTGTGATTGGCAGGTTGAACTGACCCCTTAGGGGATTGTTAATTCACTAAATCTGGAAAGTGCAAAATCTGAAGCAGCTGTGCATAGAAACCAATCAGCTTCAGGTTTTATTGTCAAAGTCTAATTGAACAAACTGAAGTTAGAAGCTGATTGGCTACCACGCACGGCTGCATCAGATTTTGCATTCTCCAGATTTAATAAATCAACCCCTATGTACATAAAATGCTAAAACAAAGTTTTGGCTTTAGATATACACTACTTTAAATTGAGGTTAGATACATCTGTATGAGTGACAAAAACACCAGTCAGATACTAAGACATTGGCCTGCCATGGAGCCATCACATTGGTAGCAGGTTAAGCAAATGCGCAGCAATGTAATAATGGTGTGGGACTGATAGGGATGTATGCTAATATAGTTCCATCTATAGTGAGATTTGTAGGTGCACTACAACACTATGGTCATGAAATAAATCCGGCCATACACTGGTAGTGTAGTGAAATAAAAATTTCTTCGATTTTCTGCTTGTTTCTAAACCAATAGCTAAAATAAAATTCAAAGCAGGAGGATGGAAATTTTTTTTTTGAACAAATTAATTCCTAACAGTGTACATTTTTTGTTTGAGAAAATCCATTTATTCCAAAATTAAACGTTAAGCAAACAGAATGTTGAAGTACTTTGGAACAACATTCGTCAAGTCATCAAATGTCTTGGCAATTTTCATACGAATGTTCGTATGAACATTTGTTTAAATTCTACAAGTGTATAGCCAATTAGGGGGGCTGAAAAAACCAAGGTAGATGGCCACATCAATATGAATCTTAGGAGCGTGGCACGATATCAGCACACCAAGTCCTTTGCCCAAAGCTGTTTTATTGATCACATATAAACTTACACTATGTTACCAAAAGTATTGGGACGCCTGCCATTACACACACATGAACTTTAACCACTTTACCACTAGAGCATTTTGCTGTCTTACGTCTGGTCCACTTTTTGCGATTCGGCACTGTGCGACTTTAACTGACAATTGCGTGGTCGTGCGACGCCGTACCCAAACGAAATTTACGTCCTTTTTTTCCCACAAACAGAGCTTTCTTTTGGTGGTATTTGATCACCTATGCGATTTTTACTTTTTGCGCTATAAACAAAAAAAGAGCGTTTATTTTGAAAAAACAACAATATTTTTAACATTTTTTATATGAAATTCCCCCCAAAAAAATGTAAAAATCAAATTTTTTTTAAATTTTTGGCCAATTTGTTTTCTGCTACCTATGTTTGGTAAAAAAAAATCATAATAAGCGTATTTTGATTGGTTTGCGCAAAAGTTATTGCGTTTACTAACAGATTTCTGTCATTTTTGGTGTTTTTTTTTTAACGCGTAATGGCGGCGATCTGCGATTTTTTTTGCGGGACTGCGACATTGCGGCGGACAGATCGGACCCTTGACTGACATTTTTGATACTTTTGGGGGTACCAGTGACATTACTGCAGTAATCAGTGCTATAAATATGCACTGTTACTGTAAAAATGACACTGGCAGGGAAGGGGTTAATTTTATTGGAGAGGGAGGGGTTAATGTATGCCTGGTGCTTACTGACGTGTGGGGGGGGAGGTGACTGAGTGACACAAGGACAGATCCAGGGTTCAGCTATGCTGAACCCTGCAATCTGACCCTGCCTGTCACTTGGGAGATCCGCCCACTTGTGACACTCCCCCTTCTCGCTTGCCGCCGAGAAGGGGGAGTGTCTGACGACGTAGGTCTACGTCGTCAGACCTACAAGAGCCACTTTGCCGCAGTAGTACTACGGTACTCAGCGGTAAAGTGGTTAATGGCATCCCAGTCTTAGTCTATAGGGTTCAATATTGAGTTGGCCCACCCTTTGCAGCTAACAGCTTCAACTGAATTAGAGCGCAGACTGCGAGCCAGGCCTTCTCGCCCAACATCAGTGCCTGACCTAACAAATAGGCTTCTGGAAAAATGGTCAAACAATCCCATAGACACTCCTAAACCTTGTGGACAGCCTTCCCAGAAGAGTTGAAGCTGTTATAGCTGCAAAGGGTGGACCAACTCAATATTGAACCCTACGGACTAAGACTGGGATGCCATTAAAGCTTATGTGTGTGTAAAGGCAGGCGTGTATGTGCAACCAATTAAACAGCTTTGGAAAGAAGCTCGGTGTGTTGATGATGTAAATTTCCACTCACATAGAGTACAGCTACACATTAGTACATTAATACATTAGTAGAACTCCATTTGAAATCTTTTGTTTTAAGAACATTCGTTTGATTTTCTAATTATTGGTGGGGTCGAATTGATGTACGGTTTCAACCGCAGTGACAAGAAAATTTGAAATAGGATGGAAATTGTTTCTTGAAGGAACAAATTTCTAACAGCATGGTTTTCAATGGGAAATGACATTCATTCCAAAATCTATTGTAAGCAAAATGAGATGTTAAAGACGTTCGTCCACTCATCAGTATATGCAGCTTAACCTCTTCAATACCCAACACTTTCACCCCTTTCCTGCCCAGGCCAATTTATCTTTCAGCGCTGTCACAGTTTAAATGACACTTGCGCGGTGTACCCAAACTAAATTTTAATCATTTTTTTTAGATAAATTGAGCTTTATTTTAGTAGTATGTAATCACCACTGGGTTTTTTTATTTTTTTGCTAAACAAACAAAAAAACATTTTTTTTCTTAGTCTCTGTTAAATTTTTTGCAAATATGTAATTTTTCATCTTCATTGATGTGCACTAACAGGTAGCACTGACAAGGCTGCACTGATGAGCACTGATGAGGCTACACTGATGGGCACTAATAGGCAGCACTGACAAGGCTGTTCTGATGGGCACTGGTGAGGCTGCACTGATGAGCACTGATGAGACTGCACTGATGTGTATTGATGAGGCTGCACTGACGTGCACTGATGAGGGGGCACTGATGAGACTGCACTGATGTGTATTGATGAGGCTGCACTGATGTGCACTAATGAGGCACCACTGACGTGCACTGGTGAGGCTGCACTGATGTGTATTGATGAGGCTGCACTGATGTGCACTGATGAGGCGGTACTGGTGAGGCAGCACTAATGTGCACTGATGAGGCGGCATTGGTGAGGCGGCACTGATGTTCACTGATGAGGAGGTACTGGTGAGGCAGCACTACTGTGCACTGATGAGGCGGTACTGGTGAGGCAGCACTAATGTGCACTGATGAGGCGGCATTGGTGAGGCGGCACTGATGTTCACTGATGAGGAGGTACTGGTGAGGCAGCACTACTGTGCACTGATGAGGCGGTACTGGTGAGGCAGCACTAATGTGCACTGATGAGGCGGCATTGGTGAGGCAGCGCTAATGTGCACTGATGAGGCGGCATTGGTGAGGCGGCACTGATGTTCACTGATGAGGTGGTACTGGTGAGGCAGCACTAATGTGCACTGATGAGGTGGTACTGGTGAGGCAGCACTAATGTGCACTGATGAGGCGGCATTGGTGAGGCGGCACTGATGTTCACTGATGAGGTGGTACTGGTGAGGCAGCACTGATGTGCACTGATGAGGCGGTACTGGTGAGGCAGCACTAATGTGCACTGATGAGGCGGCATTGGTGAGGCGGCACTGATGTTCACTGATGAGTAGGTACTGGTGAGGCAGCACTACTGTGCACTGATGAGGCGGTACTGGTGAGGCAGCACTAATGTGCACTGATGAGGCGGCATTGGTGAGGCAGCGCTAATGTGCACTGATGAGGCGGCATTGGTGAGGCGGCACTGATGTTCACTGATGAGGTGGTACTGGTGAGGCAGCACTAATGTGCACTGATGAGGCGGTACTGGTGAGGCAGCACTAATGTGCACTGATGAGGCGGCATTGGTGAGGCGGCACTGATGTTCACTGATGAGGTGGTATTGGTGAGGCAGCACTAATGTGCACTGATGAGGCGGTACTGGTGAGGCAGCACTACTGTGCACTGATGAGGCGGTACTGGTGAGGCAGCACTAATGTGCACTGATGAGGCGGCATTGGTGAGGCAGCGCTAATGTGCACTGATGAGGCGGCATTGGTGAGGCGGCACTGATGTTCACTGATGAGGTGGTACTGGTGAGGCAGCACTAATGTGCACTGATGAGGCGGTACTGGTGAGGCAGCACTAATGTGCACTGATGAGGCGGCATTGGTGAGGCGGCACTGATGTTCACTGATGAGGTGGTACTGGTGAGGCAGCACTAATGTGCACTGATGAGGCGGTACTGGTGAGGCAGCACTAATGTGCACTGATGAGGCGGCATTGGTGAGGCGGCGCTAATGTGTACTGATGAGGCGGCATTGGTGAGGCGGCACTGATGTGCACTGATGAGGCGGCATTGGTGAGGCGGCACTGATGTGCACTGATGAGGCGGCACTAAAAAGCTTCACTGATTGGCACTAATGAGGCTGCACTGATGATCAGCGCCCTAAATATCAGTGTAAATGTGCTGTTTTTTGGCTGTCCTTTCCTCACACAGTGACAGTGCATGATGAAAGGAATGCCGATAACCGGCAAGTTTGTTTACATGTAATCAGCTGTGATTGGACACACCTGATCACATGGAAAAGAGCCGCTGGGATTGGCCCTTTACCTCAGTCTGTGATCAGCTGTGTCCTGGCGTGTTCTAGGAGGACGTCCATGAATACCTTCCCAAAACCAGAGAGCCGCTCTGTAGTCATCTTTTGGCTATGGCGCAGTACTGAAGTGATTAAAGCGGTATTAAACCCAAAACCACAAATGTATTATACTGTAGCATATCAATCATTAAATGTATTGGCAGCATTCATTTTCCTTTTTTAGGCTTTTTCCCTCTGGTTTCGCCTAGTGATCTGGCCATTAATACACCTTCTGTATTAGTTAGACACAACTCTGGATGAAGGAGGACAGGAGGCACAGCAGGCAGCAGCACTGTCAGTCTGGGGGGGGGGGGGGGGGTTAGTGTTAAATGCATTAGCAGATTTAGTTACACTAACAAATTGAAGCCCAACTCCAGATCACACTTTAAAAAAGTTGCAGCAAACATTTTTTTTTCTTTTAGGTTTTGCATGAATCAATTAAAGCTAATCATTGTAAGCACCCCTACCAGTGTTAAGTGATTTGTCTCATCCATGTAAACTGATACCTTCCGCTGGCGAGCTTCTGTTTTTGAAAAACAACAGACTCACTGGCTGGATCACCAGATGATAATAGAAAAAAAAGAAGCCTTAAAAAGGAAACCAATACACCCATCACATCTAGAAATTGGTGAGCTGCAATATACTAAATGTTTGATTTTGGGTTTAATACCGCTTTATTATGTGTAGACCATCCCATGCCGCTGAGTGATTTCAGCTTTCTGGAGTCCTCTGTTGATCTTTATCACAGAAGATTGGCCTTGTACAATCAGCAATTAAGAGCCTCCCGGTGCTGCTTGGCTGCTCAGAGGAGAATTGACTTTCCTCCTTCCAATTTTCTCCTGCAATTACCTCAATTACCCAACATTTCCCCTTTCCTTCCATGCATCCCCTCCCCGGCGGAGAGACCGGCGCACCGGTCCTGGAGCTCAGCGGCGTGTGACGGACAATACACAGGAAAGACTCGGCTCTAATGTCACACGACAGCGATAATAAGTCACACTAGGATGGATTTTGTTGCTCGGATAAAATGAGCCGGGGAAAGGAATCGGAGAATTGTTTAAAAATTCAATAGAGACTTTCTACTTTGACGGAAAACTCAAAGTCAAAGTTAACGTAAACCCAATATTTTAGGGTTCATCCCAACCCGAACCTGTGATAGAGAGGTGTGGACAGATTCTAGACCAGTGGTCTCCAAACTTCAGCCCGGGGGACAGACGTGGCCCCTTGCTTGCCTTTATCCAGCCCCTGGGGCACTTTATCTTCCACTGATACAAGACACTATTCCTCCCACTGACACCAACAATGTGTCAATATTCCTGCTACTGATTTCGACAATGAGACACTATTTCTCCCATTGACCCCAACGATGGGGCACTATTCCCCACACTGACCCTAATGATGGGGCACTATTCCCCAAAGTAACTCCAATGAAGGGGCACTAGTTCTCCCATTGACCCCAACGATGGGGCACTATTCCCCAAACTGACTCCAATAATGGGGCACTATTCCCCAAACTGACTCCAATAAAGGGGCACTAGTTCTCCCATTGACCCCAACGATGGGGCACTATTCCGCAAACTGACTCCAATGATGGGGCACTATTCCGCAAACTGACTCCAATGATGGGGCACTATTCCCCAAACTGACTCCAATGATGGGGCACTATTCCCCAAACTGACTCCAATGATGGGGCACTAGTTCTCCCATTGACCCCAATGATGGGGTACTATTGCCCAAACTGACTCCAATGATGGGGCACTATTCCCCAACTTGAGTCCAATGATGGGGCACTATTCGCCGTACTGACACCAATGATGGGGCACTATTCCCCAACTTGAATCCAATGATGGGGCCCTATTCCCCAACTTGACTCCAATGATGGGGCACTATTCCCCAACTTGACTCCAATGATGGGGCACTATTCCCCAAACTAACTCCAATGATGGGGCACTATTCCTCCCACTGACACCAATGATGGGGCACTATTCCCCAAACTGACTGCAATGATGGGGCGTTATTAATCCCACTGACACCAATGATGGGGCACTATTCCTCCCACTGATACCAATGATAGGGAACTATTCCTCCCACTGACACCAATGATGGGGCACTATTCCTCCCACTGACACCAATGATGGGGCACTATTCCTCCCCCTAAAACCAAAGATGCATTGCTTCCTCCCACTGACACTAGGACAATTTCTACTCTCAATGGCCACAGCCCGTTCCCCCTGAATTCTGATGGACAGCAAACTGGCCCTTTGTTTGGAAAGTTTGGGGACCCCTGTTTTAGACCATTTTTTCCTGTACTGAGATTGCTTAGGCTTCATGTACGCATAACCTACTTTGATGGCCTACTGCGACAAAACGCCATTTTGCCACGTTTTGATTGTTCCACGTTCAGGAGAGGGGTATGAAGCGAGGTAAACTCAGACGGAAAACTCAAAGTCAAAGTTAACGCAAACCCAATATTTTACAGTTCTGGCACTTTTTTTTTCACCCCAACCTGAACCTGCGATAGAGACGTGTGGACAGATTCTAGACCATCTTCTCCTGTACTGAAATTGCTTAGACTTCCTGTACACATAGCCTACTTTGACCGCCGGCCGTGAGAAAACGCTATTTTGCCGCGTTTTGATTCTTCCACGTTCAGGAGAGGGGGGTTGAGGGAGGTAAACTCAGACGGAAAACTCAAAGTCAAAGTTAACGTAAACCCAATATTTTACGGTTCTGAGACTTTTTTTTTTCACCCCAACCTGAACCTGCAATAGAGACATGTGGACAGATTCTAGACCACCTTCCCCTGTACTGAAATTGCTTAGGCTTCATGTACACATAGCCCACTTTGACTGCCGGCCACGGGAAAACACCATTTTGCCGCGTTTTGATTCTTCCACGTTCAGGAGTGGGGGGGTTGAGGGAGGTTGAAGCTCCTCTAACTGCAGCAGCTCCTAACCTCTGCTAGAAGCCTATGTGTACATAGACACATAGGCTTTTATAGAGTTAAGTTTAGGAGCTTTGGCATAAAAAAAAAATGCCAAAAGCTCCTAAACTCAGGTTTAGGAGCTATAGTGTAAATTAAGCCTTACTCTGATTTCACTGCACACTGTGAGCTTCTGACAATGTGTATTAGAACCTGCCGCAAGTCAGATAGAGCCCGCCTCATTTTGGAGCTGGAGGATATCCAGTATCATCTAGCACTTTCCTCCCCAACCTGACTGTCCCTGGCCCACCCTGTTCGCTCATTGTATTTCAGTTCTTTTAATCATGGAGGCAAGTATATAGAGGGAAAATATAAGCAGATTTAATAAAGGTCAATCTGCTTTAATTGAGCTTTAAAGCGGTTATAAACCGCTGGTTGTTGTTTTTTTTTTTTTTAGGACCTGCAAGGTAAATGCATACTACATCGCATACTAGCACATTATATTAAACTTACCAGAAAATTATGCCCTCCAGCGGCAGCATCCATCTTCACCCAGTCTTCACAATTCACTCCTGCGGTGTAAGTTTAGGAGATATTTACAGTACCTATAGGTAGGCCTTATTATAGGCTTACCTATAGGTACAAATTATGCACAGGAGTTTACTTCCTCTTTAACCGGTTGCCGGCCGCCGCACAACTATATACTGCGGCGGTCAGCCCCGGCCAGGCAGATTGACGTATGGATACGTCACTTGCCTGTCACTGACTTGCGAGCCAATTGCGGGCGGGCGCGCGCCCGCCGCGGCTCGTTCACAGACAAGTCAGTGCGTGTGACCGGCGGACCCGATGTCCGCCGGTCACACTACGATCGCTCCTGTGAAGGGAGAAAGGCGGATCGGCTTATGTAAACAAGCCGCCCGTCATTCTCCCTGGTGTAAAAATGAAGATCAGACGGTTCTACTATGTAGAACCGTTGATCTTTGTTTTTACACCAATAGCAATGTCCCTGCACAGTTTGAATCACGCCCCTAGGACACACTTAACCCCTCCCTGTCCAATAAAGTTAACCCCTTCCCTGCCAGTGTCATTTTTGCAGTAACAGTGCATATGTATAGCACTGATTACTGCAGTAATGTCACTGGTACCCCCAAAAGTGTCAAAAATGTCAGTCAAGGGTCCGATCTGTAAGGCGCAATGTCGAAGTACCGAAAAAAAATCGCAGATCGCCGCCATTACGCGTTAAAAAAAAAACACCAAAAATGACAAAAATCTTTCCCTTTGTTAGTAAACGCGATAACTTTTGCACAAACCAATCAAAATACGCTTTTTGCGATTTTTTTTTACCAAACATATGTAGCATAAAACAAATTGGCCGAAAATGTTAAAAAATTTTGATTTTTACATTTTTTTTTGGGGGAATTTCATATAAAAAAATGTGAAAAATATTGTTATTTTTGCAAAATTTACGCTCTTTTTTTGTTTATAGCGCATGATCAAAAAAATTGCACAGGTGATCAAATACCACCAAAAGAAAGCTCTGTTTGTGGGAAAAAAAGGACGTCAAATTCGTTTAGGTACAGCGTCGCACGACCGCACAATTGTCCGTTAAAGTCACGCAGTAAAAAATCGCAAAAAACCCCCTGGTCTTTTAGCAGCCAAATCCTCCGGGGCTTAAGTGGTTAATGACAGCATGTAATACCAATCTGCAGTTTCTAGAGCAAACAAGATACATTCTGGTATAAAAGGGAAATTAGGTTTATCCTCCGCATACAGAAAGGCTTCTTCACAGTAAGAGCTGTAAAAATGTGGATTAGACTTCCTCAGGGGTTAGTTCCAACCAGATCTTTAGATTATTGAAAAAAAAAGTCTGGATGGGTTTCTAAATGACAAAAAAATAACTGTCTATTATTGGTTATAAGTAATAACACTGCAGATTTTGGATCTAGGGAATATCCAATCATGTTTGGGGATCTGAAAGGAATTGTTTCCCAGTTGCAATAAATTGGATCATCTTTATTGAGGGGGTTTTTTGCCTCTCCCTGCACAATTTCAGATTTTTGATGTATTTATTTTTGTCTTTTTGATTAAGGTAATTGTAAATTAAGTCCCCAGCCAGCACTCCTGGCTACCCTTCCCCTCCGAGTACCCCCATAGTGAAGCCGCTTGCTACGGGGACACTTGTGCAGGCTTGATCCCAAACTGGGCTGTGTATGTCCCTGCCCTCCCACTTCCTCATCACAGACATTGACAGCAGCGGGACCCAAAGCTGCTGCTTCCATGTGCTGGATCAAGATCAGGCTCAGGTAAGTATAAGAAGGGGGGGGGCTGGGGGGATCCTGAGCACAGAAGGTTTTTTACCATAATTGCATTAAATTAAAAAAAAAAAGAAAAAAATCTTATGCCTTTACAATCACTTTAGGGCTCATTTACACAATCATAGAATATTGACATGCATTAGACATTCATCATGATTCCAACACACCAAATGCGCCAAAAAGGATGCATGTACCATTAGTGGCAGTGCCCCTCGGCACACTACATGTCTTGGAGTGCCATTCTAAATGATTGCCACTGAACTTCAACAATTCATATAATGTGTATCGTTGTAATGCGACTGTGCGAATGGGCCCTAGAACTTGATGGCTAAGAGATCTTTCAGCCTCAGGGCTTGTTTATACTTGTGATGCTCTCTGAAGAGCAATACATATTCAAATCGCTATTCAAAGAACATTTGACAGGTGGTAAGATGGTCCCCACCACAGCCATACACTATTATTATACATTTACATAGCTCTGACATATACAGAGAACACTGAGTCAAATCAGTATCTGCACCAGAGGAGCTTACACTCTAATGTTCCCACTACAGTCTATTCTACATTAATATAGCTCCAACATATACCATAGTGCGGTACAGAGAACACTGAGCCAGTCACATCATTCTCTAATCCAGAGGAGCTTACACTCTAATGTCCTCACTGCAGTCACACACTATTATTTTTATTATATATTTATATAGCACTGATATATACCGCAGTGTTGTATTGAGAACACTGAGCCAGTCAAATCAGTATCTGCACCAGAGGAGCTTACACTCTAATGTCCCCACTACAGTCACCCACTATTATTATATATTTTTATAGCTCTGACATATACCGCAGTGCTGTACTGAAAACATTGAGCCAGTCAAATCAGTATCTGCACCAGAGGAGCTTACACTCTAATGTCCCCACCACAGTCACCCACTATCATTTTATATTTATATAGCTCTGACATATACCGCAGTGCTGTACATTCTACATGCTTACACTCTAATGTCCCCACCACCATCACAGGCTACTTTATTATACATTTATATATATAGAGCTCTGACATATTCCATAGTGCTGCACACAGTTCCCCAAGCCAATCACATCTGTTTCTTCACCATAGGAGCTTACACTTTAATGCCCCCCCTACTAGAAGCGACACCTACACAGAATCATTGTAGAGTGTATGGGCATGGCACTCTGTGTGTCTTGGCATTCTGAATGATTGGCACTGAAAGGGTCTCTGGTTTGAATCCCAACCATGACACTACCTGCCTGGAGTTTTCATGTCCTCCCTGTGCCTGCGTGGGTTTCCTCCGGGTACTCCGGTTTCCTCCCACACTCCAAAGACATGCTGGTAGGTTAATTGGCTCCAGTCTAAATTGGCCCTAGTATGTGTATGTATGAATGTGAGTTAGGGACCTTAGATTGTAAGCTCCTTGAGGGCAGGGAATGATGTGAATGTACAATGTATATGTAAAGCGCTGCGTAAATTGGTGGTGCTTTATAAGTACCTGACAGTAAAAAATAAATAAACTTCACCAATGCATGTAATGTGTGCTGTTGATGGCTGATCTTTCAGCCTCAGGCCTTGTTTACACTTTTGATGCTCTCTGAAAAGCGATCCTTATTCGAATCGTTATTCAAAGAACATTTGACAGGTGGTAAGATGGCGTTGTATTGCTTGTTTTAACCCCCTAAATGCCAGGTGCACGTTGATGTGCAGTTGCAGCCAGACCCATTCACTTGCACTTCTGCCCGCCAAACATGACAGAGGGGTAATATTTTCTACCATGGCCATGAAGCACCCAAGGCTGCTGCCTTTCCAGCTAAACATGGAGCGGTTGAGGAGCGGTAAAAATGTGTCTCAGCCGCAGTGTTTTAACCCCCCAACCCCTAGTGTAAACAAGCCTTAACTATTTAAATATGTTCCACTTTCAATTGAGTTGTGGTGCGTTGGACAACAATGCTTCCGCCTAATATTCTGTGTGTTGTAGTGCGTCAGCCGCTCATTCCATGTGACTCAGTTGGCTTCATGTTGCCATGCACAATACCGCATGTTACTATCATGTAGTAATGCACCCCAACACAATGGACAGGCATGGAGGGGCCTATTGCACATACTGTCTAAGTGTAAATGACCTCCAATCCTTTAGATCAGGGTTTCTCAACTAGGGTTCCTCCTGAGGCTGCGAGGGGTTCCTTGAGCAATTTCTGCCTCTCAGATAAGTTTCCAATGACACCATTGTTCCTTTTAGCCATCTGTAAGGGCGGAATTCTTCCCAATGATAAGAGTAAGGAGCATTCTTCCCACTGACTGTCACACCAATATGTCAGGAGTTGTAGATTTTTAGATTTTTCATTTTTAGCAGGGGTTCCCCGAGACCAGAAATTTATTTCAAGGGTTCCTCTGTGTTGAAAAGGTTGAGAAAGGCTGCGTTAGACTGTAAGCTCCATGAGCCGGGCGCTCCTATTCCTTCTGTATTGAATTGTGTTGTAATTGTTCTGCCCCCCTTTACATTGTTAAATTGATTCGCAAACTGTTGGCGCAATATAAATCCTGTATAAGACAGGTGTCAAACACATGGCCCGTGGGCCGAATGTGGCCCCCCAGGTCATTTCATGTGGCCCTCACACCTCTCCTGCAGCACCCCTCTTGTCTCTGCCCCCACCTTGTCTCAGTAGTCAAAGGACAGAACTCCTTTGCCAGATCCTGCACTCCTCTGTGCAGCTGCAGAAAGACTGGTTTTTACCCCCCCCCCCTTCTCAGCAGTCCACAGCAGAGAGGGCAGAACTCCTCCATTCAGATCCTGCACCTCTCTGTGCAGCCGCACCACCACCTTGCCCCTGCCTCCCCTGGTCTCAGCATTCAGCAGACTCTGGAAGCTGACTCCAGCCCTCCTTTGGTTCTCCTCCAGACCCTGCGCTTTCTTCTTCCCAGATCCACCTGCATCTTCTTCCTGGCAGCAACATAAGGTTAAGGGGGTGCATTGTGATGTAAGGAAGAGTGGTTGACTCTTGACTTCTCTTGTAAGGGGGCGTGGGGTGCTCTGGACATCCAATCTTACAGATATAACCGACCCATTGAGGGCAACCATAATGCTGATGCGGCCTGCAATGACACCCCTGTCAGGAGTCTTCAAACTATGGCCCTCCAGTAGTTCAGGAACTACAATTCCCATCATGCCTCGCCATGTCTGTGAATGTCAGAGTTTTACAATGTCTCATGGGATGTGTAGTTCCGTAACAGCTGGAGGGCCTTAGTTTGAGGATCCCTGCTGTATGTTATTGCACTCCAATGATTTGATGGACCCTTATACGCAAAAATTTCTCCATAAAGTTTCTTGGTTTCCATCACAAGTTTTCAACAACTAGCAAAAACTGTACCCCAGAGATGACCAGGGACAGAATCAGATAAGACTTTTATTGGCCAATGTAAAATCATCATGGCAATGTAGGCTTTTAGTAGATGAAGGACCTCATTCCATAGATGTGAGAAGGCATTGTATATAGAAAAGTGATGGAATGTTTGGATATCCATTAAATGTAATGAGGAGGTTCTTGTAATGTCCTTCCACAAGGAGACCTATAAGATGACCTAGGCAGGAACTTGGTAATCGTTAGCTTGTAAATGACTTTTCAAATCAGGGATCAAAGGAACGCTGATAAAGAGGATAGATAAGGATTGTGAAAGTTCATTGCCTTTAAATTGTGGTGTGGAGAGGTGATGACCCCGGACCTCCTGAAGGGTGGTGACCTCCAGAAGGCACAAAAAAACTCAATGAAATGAATGCTTTATTATACATTTTATATTTATAGAACTCTGACATCTTCCATAGTGCTGCACAGAGAACCCCAAGCCAATCTGTTTCTTCACCATAGGAGCTTACGCTCTAATGTAGAAGGGACACTCTGACGCCTACATGGAATCTTTGTAGAGGGTATGGGTACC
The DNA here is from genome assembly GCF_965119305.1 of Pelophylax lessonae. Lineage (NCBI taxonomy): Eukaryota > Metazoa > Chordata > Amphibia > Anura > Ranidae > Pelophylax > Pelophylax lessonae. The sequence continues at coordinate 55,016,422 of NC_138776.1, read as the reverse complement.
TGGGGGATAGAATACCAAATGTCGTAAGATAAATCCGGGGTCCCTCTGCCGTCTTCTCACCTTGTCTCATTGGAATTCAGGCGGCGAGCATGCAGATAAATGTAATTACTTTGTTGTTAAATTGAAACAAATACGACTTTTATTTTCTCACAATATCAGATTGGAAATGAAAAGAAAACGAGAGGAATTGTAAACAATTTAAAGAGTATCGGGGGGGAGATGTGGAGGTGATGAGAGAATTAAACCTGAGAGATTTACTAAATCAGGGAGGAAGCCAATAAAAGACATTTTGCACTTTTATGATTTTCAGTCTCCGCTCTGAGGAGATGGAAAACCTTTTCAGGGCATGGAACGTGGTATGGATCAGAGACCTGCATGGGGGCTTCTGTAGATAAACTATTTTACCAAAAGTATTGGGACGCCTGCCTTTAAACGCACATGAATTTTAATGGCATCCCAGTCTTAAGCCCCGTACACACGCGTCGATAATTGGCCGTGAATTTTAGGCCAACGTCCGATCGGCCGATTTTTGGCTTGTTAGTATGATGCTTCCGACAACCGACTGCGACTTTTCGGCCGAAAAAAAATCTGGTGTGCATTCTATAAAATTTTTGTTGGACGTCAACACAACGGCCGATTTTCCGTCAGTCAGTACAGATTTCGGCAGACAAAAATCTGATGAGCAAGACTGGGCATGCTCAGAGAAGAAAAAACACACGGAAAGTTAACCATCACATGACATCACTTCTGAAGTAGATTTTTGTTGGCTGAAAAAATTCATGTGCAGTCTAGGCACATTCCAACCAACAAAACACCACTCTGGACAAAAGTCGGATGATCGGTCGGCCGATAATCGTTGCGTGTGTACGAGGCTTTAGTCTGTAGGGTCCGTAGGCAATGGTCCCAATCATTTGGTGCAGGGGGGGGGAATTATGATGTGGGGTTGTTTTTCAGGGGTTGGGTTTGGTCCCTTAGTTCCAGGGAAGGGATCTCTTAAGGCGTCAGCATACCAAGACATTTTGTACAATTTTATGCTCCCAACTTTGTAGCAACTTTAAAATACAAAAAGAAAACCCAAAAAACTGTGAACTGTATTGGCTGTAATGTCATTGCACATAATACCCGAATATATTACCAACATTACTTATTAAGAAAAAAATATAAAAAAAGCTTTTTCCTAATTTTTTCTCTTTCAAGCAGCATAGTAGATGCCCCCTACTTATGCGATAATGCAATACATGTTTAAACTTTATTGTGCAATTTTTACTGCCTCTGGATGGAATTGTGTTACTTATTTAGAAATGACCAGCAGAGGAGTGTTAATGTGATGTCAATTTTCAATTTAGTTTTAGTCATATTTTATTGACTAAAATGTCATTTTAGTTTTAGTCGTACTTTATTCTTATGACTAAAATGCCATTTTAGTTTGAGTTGTATTTTAGTAATCTGAATTGTTTTAGTTGTATTTTAAGTCAACTAAAATAGTGTTAATTTAGTCAACAAAAATATTTTAGTCAATAAAACTAATACTGGTTCCCACATCACGACAGAGTCCCCCCCCCCCATCACATAAGAGATCCCCCCATCCCATCAAAGATCCCCCCCATCAGATCAGAGATCCCCCATCACATCAGTGCCCTCCCCCCTTTTACATCAGAGATCCCCCTTCACATAAGTGCCCCCCTTAACATCAGAGATCCCCCATCACATCAGTGCCCTCCCCCTTTTACATCAGAGATCCCCCTTCACATCAGTGCCCCTCTTAACATCAGAGATCCCCCCATCACATCAGTGCCCTCCCCCTTTTACATCAGAGATCCCCCTTCACATCAGTGCCCCTCTTAACATCAGAGATCCCCCCATCACATCGGTGCCCTCCCCTTCCCATCAGAGATCCCCCCATCACATCAGTGCCCTCCCCCCTTTTACATCAGTGATCCCCCTTCACATCAGTGCCCCCCTTAACATCAGAGATCCCCCCATCACATCAGTGCCCTCCCCCTTTTACATCAGAGATCCCCCTTCACATCACGGCCCCTCTTAACATCAGAGATGCCCTCATCACATCAGTGCCATCCCCTTCACATCAGAGATACCCCGATCACATCAGTGCCCCCCCCCCTCCTTCTCATCAGAGATCCATCCATCACATAAGAGGCTTCCCATCATGACAGGGGCCCCCTTCCTTCTCATTAGAGTTCCCTCTTCTTGTCAGAGTCACCCTTTTACATCAGAGTCAGCCCCCTGTATAAATCAAAGGCCCCCTGTAAATGAGTTTCCACATCACCACAGAGTCCCCCAATACATCACAGCCCCCCTTCTACATCATAAGTCCCCTCTTATGCCAAGGTTCCCCCTATCACATCAGACCCCCCCCCCTTCACATCAGAGTGCCCCCTATACATCAGAGGTCCTCATATACATCAGAACCACCATCACATCATAATCACTCCTATAAATCAGAGGCTCCCTATACATGAGTCTCCTCATCACCACAAAGTGCCCCCTTTACATCAGAGGTCCCTATCATGTCAGGGGTCCCCACATTAGACCAGATCCCCCATATACATGAGAGCTCCCCATTACATCAGAGTCTCATATATACTGTACATGATTGCCCACATCACTTCAGAGTCACTCTTTTACATCAGAGCCCCCCCATACATGAATTACTCTTTCACACCAGAGTTTCCCCTTCACATCAGAGGATCCCTATCATGTCAGGGGTCCCCACATCCCACCAGATCCCTTACAGCCAATGTAGCTGGTCCGGGAAAAACTGGGTCCCATGCTCACAGCAACCTGGTTGAGAAAGACTGGTCTGAGTAATCAGAGAGAAAGGAGACTGAGGAAATGCTTCCTCCTGCCCGCAGCAGACTGATGACCTCACCACAGACTAGGCAAAGCCACCAGCTTAAACTGAAGGACGGCTTTTTAATGATAAAAGGTGGAGCTTTTCTGAGAAATGATACTATTGCTGTATATTGTGACAGGTCAGGACTTTGGATTCAGGCAGAATTGTAATGTAACTGAAAGGTCCACTTTAATCGCCATATTTTTCATTACTGAATATTTTTGCTTTCTGTTTCAGATCCCGACTGGCACATTTCCTCAATGACTGCCAGCCTGACCCTCGATCGGTGAGCGGGTGCCTGAAGGAAAACTACGCGGAATGCCTCTTAGCTTATTCCGGCCTGATCGGTAGGAGCTCTTTGTAGAAATGTCAGGTGTTGTAATACGAGCGCTTTTCTGTAATGTAATAATTGTGTATAGGGGGGAGCGCAAATTATATCCTTATTGTAAATATTATTACACTTCCATCACTGCGCTGGCAGCTCCAGCAAGGAGGTCAATAAAACTACAATCCAAGCCGTGTTATATAAAACGGCTACTGACATCATTCAGCACCACATTTGTGCAACTCGCTTTGACGTTATATGTGCATTTCTAATGCATCGGAGCTCAGAGGATTTATTTTTCATATAATTTTATAATTCATATATAAAAAAAATCATATAAAACATCATAGAACTTTTTCATATTTACTTAAAATGACCAGCAGGTGGAGCACTAGGCTTTTTTGAATGTTTGTCAGGCTAACATTAACTGCTTTGCTGAAACAATAAACCTGCCCTTTCAGCTGGTTTTTACGCATATAATGTGGCAGTAGGGAAATGGACCTCTTTTGGGGCTTCCACGTGTATCCGTCACTGTTTGGTGCTAGGAGCGTACTCAGTCGCACATCCCCCGACACTAAGACTGTGCTGTTATCGACACCTCCCACTAAGTAGGATGATCTCCTAATCATGTGATCACTATGACAGTCAATCACAGAAATCAAAATAATATATAGCAACCTAGATTTATTTCATATTTACTTAATCTGGCAAGGAGGATTTTTTAATGTCATCAGGCTAACATTAGGGGGAAAGTTTCCGCGCTATTGGAGAAAATTAAGTAAATAAATGACTGCAGCCTACCTCAAAAATATAGATAACTATATTTGGTAAATGTGAGGAAAGGGGAGGTAATATGGCGCTGTCAGGCTAATAAATAGGAAAAAATAAATAAATATGTCTTAAAGTGCACTGGTGATAGGTGAATAAGAACCAGAATATATAAAACTTCATATGGTGAATCCTTAAAAAGTGTAAATAAGTTTGAATAAATTGGTAAAAAATGTGTATCTATATAATGATAAATAGATAGAAAAATTTAAGATATAGGTGATACAAAATCAATGTGTAATCTTAAAAATATATATATAACTATATAAAAGATTTAAAGTGATGTTATAAATATCTTCCATATATACTTAAAGTGCTAATCAATCAGATATATATTGTGCTAATGGGCCAAACGGTAAATAACTTTGTATAAATCTGTGCACATACAAATCATAAATAGTGTCCAACAAATTAGATAGCATAAATAAATAAATAAATATAAAGCGAATATATAGGAAAATTGTCCATATAAATAGCCAAATATTAAATGATGCTACAAATATAATTGAGTCCCAAAAAGGGTGATGAAGTAGGGATTTGACAGGATAAAATGGATTACAGGAGCGTGGTTACGTCAGTTCCGCTTCCTGTTGACTGAGACGCACATCCGGCCGGTGGAACGCACCGCGTCCCGGAACTACCGCCACACGAGGGTGTTGCAGTCCCTAGGACATACATGCACTGTTTTTTCTATTTAATGTGAGTATTGTTATTTTATATTAATAAAGCACCAATTTTTTACAATACTTCACTATTGGAGCCCTTCTTTCTTTCCTCATCCGGATCTCTCAAACTTTTTTGGAGTACTCTAAGAGGAGGGATTTTTCATCAAATTTCCCTGGAGTAGGATACGAAGTCGGGATTAAGTGGATTACTAGCCAACCTTCGGAGGGACCTCCAAGAGTCACCCCAAACGCTGATTACCCCTGTGGGGGTACCACCATCTGGTGAGTGCGGGAATAATAGGAGGGGAGCACTGATTCCTGTATTGAGCACCCCCATCAGTCTGGAAGTCCTGTAATCCATTTTATCCTGTCAAATCCCTACTTCATCACCCTTTTTGGGACTCAATTATATTTGTAGCATCATTTAATATTTGGCTATTTATATGGACAATTTTCCTATATATTCGCTTTATATTTATTTATTTATTTATGCTATCTAATTTGTTGGACACTATTTATGATTTGTATGTGCACAGATTTATACAAAGTTATTTACCGTTTGGCCCATTAGCACAATATATATCTGATTGATTAGCACTTTAAGTATATATGGAAGATATTTATAACATCACTTTAAATCTTTTATATAGTTATATATATATTTTTAAGATTACACATTGATTTTGTATCACCTATATCCTAAATTTTTCTATCTATTTATCATTATATAGATACACATTTTTTACCAATTTATTCAAACTTATTTACACTTTTTAAGGATTCACCATATGAAGTTTTATATATTCTGGTTCTTATTCACCTATCACCAGTGCACTTTAAGACATATTTATTTATTTTTTCCTATTTATTAGCCTGACAGCGCCATATTACCTCCCCTTTCCTCACATCAGGCTAACATTAACTGCTTTGCTGAGATAATGAACTAGCCCTACTCTTCCAGCTTTTTATATGGATTTATCAGGTTGAGGTCAGGACTCTGTGCAGACCAGTCAAGTTCCTCCACTCCAAACTCACTCATCCATGTCTTTATAGACCTTGCTTTGTGCACTGGTCCAAATAATTTGGTGGAGGGGGGGGGGGTGATTATGATTTGGGGTTGTTTTTCAGGGTTTGGGCTTGGCCCCTTAGTTCCAGTGAAGAGAACTCTTAAGGCGCCAGCATAACAAGACATTTTGGACAATTTCATGCTCCCAACCTTGTGGGAACAATTTAGGGATGGTCCATAAAGACATGGATGAGCGAGTTTGGGGTGGAGGAACTTGACTGGCCTGCACCTCAACCCGATAGAACACCTTTGGGATGAATTAGAGCGGAGACTGCGAGCCAGGCTTTCTCTCCAACATCAGTGCCTGACCTCACAAATGCACTTCTGGAAGAATGGTCAAACATTCCCATAGACACACTCCTAAACCTTGTGGACAGCCTTCCCAGAAGAGTTGAAGCTGTTATAGCTGCAAAGGGTGGGCCAACTCAATATTGAATCCTACGGACTAAGACTGGGATGCCATTAAAGTTCATGTGCGTGTAAAGGCAGGCGTCCCAATACTTTTGACAATATAGTGTATGTCACTGTTTTGTGCTAAGGGTGTGAGGCCCCCAGCAAGGGACCGAGCTGTTACCAAAAGCTCCCAGTAGGTAGGATTATCTCCTGTTCATGTGATCTCTGTGATAGCCAATCAAATACCTCTAACGTTAAGATATTCTTAATGGGCCAGTGGGAATGGGTTAAACTGCTGAATAGCTGATGGTGAAGTTGAAAACACAGCTGAATAAGTCAAACACCTCCCTCTGCTATCCCTATTCTGTACAGCTCTGTATGGAGATTCAATTACAGAGAGGTTGTCTCAGAGGCAGAAGCCTCTGCTATGCTAAACTCTGCACAAACACCCAATATGCTTTGCAAAACTGATGTCATGGATGCACCTTATAAAAATGTATATCTGTAAAATATAGATTTTATATAAATTATATGAAACAAATTCAACTTAAAATAAGTTAGGAATGACCCTCAATCATGTGATTATTTTCTGGTGCAGCTGTGCATGGTGGCCAATCAGCTTCTAACTTCAGCTTGTTCAATTAAGCTTTGACAAACAAATAAAACTGAAAGCTGATTGGTTTCTATGCAGAGCTGCACCAGATTTTGCACTCTCCAGTTTTAGTAAATCTCCCCAATGAGACTGAATTAGCATTTCTCATTGCATTAATGCGCAATGGGAGAGATTTACTAAAACTGGTGCACACAGAATCTGGTATAGCCGTGCACAGCAACCAATCAGCTTCTAACTTCAGTCTGTTCAATTAAAGGAGAAGTACAGCCAAAGCTTGTTTGGCTCTACTTCTGTCACCCGTTTTCAGCAGAGAGAGGGCTGAAATCTACCCTCTGCCGATGTCACAGAGTCGGTCCTGACTCGGGTGTCATCACTACCATTGAGTCAGGATCCGCCCACATGCCTGGACCGGCACCTGGCTCAGCCTTTCAGCAAGCAACTGAGAGCCTGAGTCGGCTGCTCCCGCCCCTTCCACAGGCAAGTGCTCCGCTGAGCGAGGAGGGGGCAGAGCAGAGAGCGGGGACTGACAGTCAGCAGCTCTCTGCTCACGAAGCTGTGAGAACCGTGCGATCGGCAAGTGTAGAGGCGTCAGGGGACAAATCCAGCATCAGACCGATGCTCCATCCACCTAGGTAAGTATGCTTAAAAACCCGGCTATTCGGCATTTATCAGTGTTTTTGAGCCACAAGCTTTTGTGGGAGAATAGTTTGTATAACATCCAGTGTGCATGAGGTCTAAACCTGAAAGCTGAATGATTACTATGCAGAGCTACCAGAATCTGCATGTACCAGTTTTAGTAAATCTCCCCCAATGTGTCACGTGTTACTGTGCATTGATTTAAGGCAGCCCATTCCTTTTTGGTAATGTACAGGAATGGGCCAAAAAACAGACGTGCAGCATTTGTTTGTGATGCGGCACACCACAGAGTACATTAATGCACTACCGTTGATTGTGGCTTGCTGCTGCGCATGTACGTCAGAGCTGCGTTGCCTTATTGGGTTGGGGTGCCATTCAAAATTAAGGCCAAAGTGGTTTGCAGTGCCGTTTAATTTGCATGGCACCACAACCCACTATGGCAATAATTTTGAATGGCACCCCAACCCAACCCATTAAGGCAACACAGCTCCCACACATGGTAGCATGTATCCAGGTCCCAGAGAAGTGCTCTCTGAGAAATGTGTAGGCTGTATTTTCCAGAACTGTTATCTGATCGGGTGTTGTATATTTGTAATTCTAGGCACAGGGATCACCCCAAACTACATCGAGTCCACCAGCCTCAGCGTGTCTCCCTGGTGTGACTGCCTTAACAGCGGCAACTACATGGACGACTGCCTGAAATTCCTCAACTTCTTCAAGGACAACCTATGTCTCAGTGAGTACCTATAATCACAAATCTCCATGTATCTCTGTTCGGGAAGAGTTGGGTCATGCCCACCTTTGAAGACTGCACACTGCATCTCAAAGAAGCTGTTCCTACAGGCTTTTGAGTTTTTTCAAGCTCTCATTTTTTTGCCTGGAAACTTTCCTCCGTGTTAGCCAATGTGTCCATGCACACTATGGCTCTTTCAGTGGTTTACAATAGGGCTGAATTCATATCGCCATAGACACGATATTTAGCATTGGGCAAGGGGCGGGCTGGAAGACGTGCAGTACGGACGCGGCTTGTGAGAGCTCCAATACCGCCGTACAGAATCCTCAGCAATCCTCCTAAATCTCCCCTATTCAGGGAAAAAAAACAGCTTGGGGAGACCCATCGAGGCACCAGAGACCAATACTGCCTGGTATTGCGGAGGAAAGACTCCGTTCTGAGGAGCGCAGAGTTGAGTCCTACACAGGCACAGAAGCCGTGGCCTTGCCTAGATCGGAGCGCGATCGCGCGCTCGTGGTTCCCGATAAGGCCTACTTACTCCGCACTCATTCCAGACTTGCCTCCATCCCCCGGGTGCCCCCAAAGCCATACACAGACCTAATAATCTTCACAAAAAGGACCCCAGTGTACTCATCCCTCAGCAAGCTGTGCCGACCGCCATCCTGGCTGCACAGGGGGACACAGTTCCACAGCAGACTGCAACTCTCTCACCTTGTTCAGCAATCCCCCTTGCATAGAACTCTTTTAGCAGCCGCTCTACAGCATTAGGCAGGGAGAAGTCGGGACATTCCACCCAGAGAAATATCACGATATATATCGTTGAAAAACGAATATCGCAATGTACTTTTTTTTCCCAATATCATGCAGCCCTAGTTTACAGACATATGCTCTTACAGTATATATACAATGTATAATCAGCGCAATATCTACAAACCCAGTAAAGGAAAATCTCTGCAAACTGATAACTGATAAACCAAAAGTGGTATGTGATCAGCAAAATTAAAAAAATTCTGTGCAAACCATATTAAACACTAAAATAAGGCAAATTGTGATTGCTGCCAACATTTATCAGAGTGTGTCCACCTGTGACTCTAAATAAACATCAATATAACATAACCAGTGTAGCGCAACCAATATAAAATACAATGAAGTCCCAATTTTGTGTAATAATTCCACCGTCGTGCAACTCCAAGTGGTGTTCAGAATAATATAACAAAAAGTTCATATAATCCAGTGACTTTAGTGACCACCACCTCTAGCTGGAATGACTGCTCAGCTCCAAGAAATAACCCCACTACAGAGTCCCAATCGCCTGTCTGTATGTCTCTCTGGATACCACGAGGAAACTCCTCTACAAGATGTCCCTGGACAAGGCTGGACTCCTCTAGGAATCTCGATCAGTCGTGTATGGCCAAAAAATAATAAGGGGAAACCATAGTGCTCTCTGCTATGAATATTTATTGTAAAAACTACACTACAATACTATGTGATAAAAAAGGATGTCATCCGCTCTCCAGACTTACACCAACAAAAAAATGTCCTGAAGAGCGGTGGTGGTGTCCAGGGACATTTTGTGGAGGAGTATCCTCATGGCATCCAGAGAAACATACAGACAGGAGATTGGGACTCAGTAGTGGGGTCATTGCTTGGAGGTGAGCAGTCATTCCAGCTAGAGGTGGTGGTCACTGAAGTCACTGGATTATATGAACCTTTTGTTATATTATTCTGAACACCACTTGGAGTTGCACGACGGTGGAATTATTACACAAAATTGGGACTTTTTACATTGATTGTATTATATATTGGCTGCGCTACACTGGTTATGTCATAAGCTCTTACAGGCAGGAAACCCCCCCCCCCACCAAACTTGCATTTCTAAGAGGTGCTTTCGAGCAGAAAAGACACCTAAGTGCCCAAAAATGCACGAAAAAGCACAAATGAGTTTGAAAAAGCATGAAAAAGTGTGAAAAGGCATGAAAAAGCTCAAAGAAGCTTGAAAACACACATAAAAAATAGGAAAAATTAGCTGAGGGGAGGGTTTGTGAAAAAAATGCTTATGCTCAAAAAAGCTCAATGAAAATGTGCAAAAGAGCACAAAAAAGCACAAGCTTATTCAAGCTGAAAAAAAAGCTCAAATGCCTGTAAAAGCAGCTTTTTTATGAGCTGCAGTGTGCATGAGCCCTTATACTACTTTAAAGCAGAAAATTATAATAAAAATATCGGATTGTTAGAAGGGGATGGGTAGGAGTGGAATGACAAAAAGATAGTGGGTGTGTGAATGTCCACTTTAACCGCTTCCATACAGAGCAGTTTGACACCCTTCCTGCCCAGACCAATTTTCAGCTTTCAGCACTCTCACACTTTGAATGACAATTGCTCAGTCATGCTACACTATAACCAAACAAAATTTTTATCATTTTTTTCACACAAATAGAGCTTTCTTTTGGTGGTATTTGATCACAACTGGGGTTTTTTTTTTCGTGATATATGCAAAAAAAGAGCAAAAATTTTGAAAAAAAAACACTTTTTTTTAGTTTCAATTATGAAATTTTGCAAAAAATAAATTTTTCTTCATACATTTGGGCCAAAATGTATACTGCTACATGTCTCTGGTAAAATTAACCCAAATTAGTGTATATTATTTAGTCTGTGTGAAAGTTATTGAGTCTAGAAGCTATGGTACCAATTACTGAAAATTGATCACACCAGATGTACTGACTGCCTATCTCCTTTCTTGAGGCCCTGAAATGTCAGGACAGTATAAATACCGACCAAATGACCCCTTTTTGTAAAGTAGACAGTCCAAGGTATTTAGTAAGAGGCATGGTGAGTTTTTTGAAGTTGTAATTTTTTCCCACAATTCTTGGGAAAATGAAGAAAAAATTGTTTTTTTCTTTTTTTTCCCACAAAGTTGTCAATTTATAAGCTATTTCTAACACATAGCATGTACACAGCAAAAATTACACCCAAAAATACATTCTGCTACTCCTTCCGAGTATGGCGATACCACATGTGTGAGACTTTTACACAGCCTGGCCACAAAAAGAGACTCCACGTCCAAGAAGCACATTCAGGCGTTCTAGGAGCATAAATACACATAAAACTTTCTTACTACCTATCACACTTTTCAAGGCCCTAGAGCACCAATACAATGGAAAAGTCCACAAAATGACCCCATTTTGGAAAGCAAACACTCCAACGTATATTCTATGAGGCATTATGGGTCGTTTGAACATATCATTTTTTTCCACAGGTTTTTGGAAAATGTGGGAAAAAAATGAAAACTTTTTTTTTTTACACAAAGTTGTCAATTTATAGGATATTCCTAACACATAGCATGTACACAGCAAAAATGACACCCCAAATACATTCTGCCACTCCTCCTGAGTATGGCAATACCACATGTGTGAGACTTTTTCACAGCCTAGCCATATAGAGGGGCCGAACATCCAAGGAGCATCATCATGCATCCTAGCCACTTGCCTAGGCCTATTTTTGACATTTGGTGTTTACAAGCTAAAATCAGTTGTTTTGCTAGAAAACTGCTTAGAACCCCCAAACATTATATTTTTTTTTTAGCAGAGACCCTAGAGAATAAAATGGAGATTATTGCACTATTTTTTATCACACCGTATTTGCGTAGCGGTCTTCCAAACGCAATTTTTTTGGAAAAAATTCACTTTTTTTAATTAAAAAATAAGAAACCAGTAAAGTTAGCCCAATTTTTTTCCATAATGTGAAAGATAATGTTACGCCGAGTAAATAGATACCCAACATGTCATGTTTCAAAATTGCGCACGCTCACGGAATGGTGACAAACTTTGGTACTTAAAAATCCCCATAGGCGACAATTTAAAAATTTCTACAGGTTGCCATCTTTGAGTTACAGAGGAGGTCTAGGGCTCAAATTATTCCCCTTGCTCTAACGATCGCGGCGATACCTCACATGTGTGGTTTGAACACCGTTTACATATGTGGGCGGGGTTTCTGTATGCATTCGCTTCTGCGCGCGAGCTAACGGGGACAGGGCGCTTTAATTTTTTTTTTTTTTTTACTATTTATTTTATTTATTATTTTTTATTTTTACACCGTTTAAAAAAAAAAAAAAAAAATTGATCATTTTTATTTCTATTAAAAGAAATGTAAATATTCCTCGTAATAGAAATAGGCACGACAGGACCTCTTTTTTGTGAGATCTGGGGTCAAAAAGTCCTCAGATCTCACAAGTACACTAAAAGATAGAAAAAAAAATAAATAAATAATAATTATAATATAAAATGAAAAAAAAAAAAAAAAAGGACCTTTAAACCGGTTGCTAGGCAACAACATTTTCCGTAGCTCCGGTCCTCCAAGACCATAGAGTCAAGTGAGGGCAAGCTTGCCCTCACTCGACATCCTGTCTGTGAGGATTCGGGACCGGATCGTTTTCCCCGCTGCCGGCGGGTCCGGTAAGCGGGGAAAGGGACCGGAACGCGTCGGGAGGGGGGGGGGCGCCTCTTCCGCCATCCCGGAAGGGTGATCCCACGGCGAATCCGCCGCTGGGACCACCCTTATCGGAAAGCCAACCGTCCACCGTTTAAAAAAATACCAGGGTTATGGCAGCTATCTGCTACCATAACACCGGTATTTAGGTTTAAACGGACGACGTATATAAACCTTTTTGGACTTGGACATGGTGGCTGTATGAAGGGTGACAGGTACTCGGGTACTTTGTTGGGCAGGTGACAGGTACTCTGGTACTGATGAGCAGGTGGCAGGTACTCGGGTACTCCGATAGGCAGGTGACAGGTACTCGGGTACTCTGATGGGCAGGTGACAGGCAGGTGATAGGTACTGATGAGTAGTACTCACTGACTGATAGGTGATAGGTGATACTGTACTGATGGGTACTGATGATCAGTACTGATACGTGATAGGTACTGATGAGTACTGATGAGTAGTGATGGGTACTGATGAGCAGGCGGCAAGTACTTGGGTACTTCAGGCGTCAGGTACTCTGATGAGCAGGTGGAAGGTACTCGGGTACTCTGATGGGTAGGTGACAGGTACTCAGGTACTCTGATGACGGGTACTCCGTTGACAGGTACTCAAAGTACCCGAGTACCTGTCATCAGAGTACCCGAGTACCTGTCATCAGAGTACCCGAGTACCCGTCATCAGAGTACCCGAGTACCCGTCATCAGAGTACCCGAGTACCTGTCATCAGAGTACCCGAGTACCTGTCAGAGTACCCGAGTACCCGTCATCAGAGTACCCGAGTACCTGTCAGAGTACCCGAGTACCCTTCATCAGAGTACTCGAGTACCCGTCATCAGAGTACCCGAGTACCTGTCATCAGAGTACCCGAGTACCCGTCATCAGAGTACCCGAGTACCTGTCATCAGAGTACCCGAGTACCCGTCATCAGAGTACCCGAGTACCCGTCAGAGTACCCGAGTACCTGTCATCAGAGTATCCGTCATCAGAGTACCCGAGTACCTGTCATCAGAGTACCCGAATACCTGTCACCAGCCCATCAGAGTACCCGAGTACCTGTCATCTGAGTACCTGATGACAGGTACTCGGGTACTTTGATGGGCTAGTGACAGGTGCTCTTTATTGGGGGGGGGGGCAATCAGTGTGTTTGGGGTGCACTGTACTTGGTAACTAGCTGTTACCACAATCTCCTCCTCACACAGGATCAGTGTGTGAGGAGGAGAACACGGTGACAGCTAGTTACCGTGTTCTCTGTTGACATTTGTGACCGGCTGTGATTGGACACAGCCGGTCACGTGGTAAAGAGCCAATTTCATTGGCTTTTTACCTAGATCGGGGATCGACTCTGTCCGAGGGACGAGCCTCGTCCCCGATCGCTGCTCTGCGCGCCCCCGGGGGCGCGCATTGCAGAGAGAACGAGCGGCTCGTGCTGGAGCCGCTCATGTGATCGGCTGTGATTGACACAGCCGATCACGTGGTAAACAGCCAATTTCTATTGGCTGTTTACCTTGATCAGTGATGGGCTATGTCCGAGGGACGAGCCTCATCCCTGATCGCGCCGCTGCGCGCCGCCGGGGGCGCGCAGTAGCAGCTAGAACGGGCCGACGTCATATGACGGCGGCCCGGATCTAGACAACCACTTTGCCGACGTCATTTTACATGACTCGGTAAGGAAGTGGTTAATAGGGTAAAGCCTAGCACACACGGCCCGAATGTTGGGTGGTATCGGCCTGTTCAATAGAAACTGGCTGACATGCAGCCTTTCGGTTGGCTTCTGTTGAAGGGTCATGACCGAAAACGGTTTGCTGATTGGCTCCCAATGGCTGAGAGTGCTGACAGGAGTGTTCTGGTGTCCCCGTCAGAACACAATAGCACAGCAGGGGAGATCACTGTACTAATGTCCGATAATTAGTACAGTGGCTCCTCCTGAGCTGTCAGGGACTGAACAAAAAAAAAACTACTGGTGCGTACTAGGCTTTTTTTTTACATTTCTTATAATTTCAGGGTCCTTTCACACTGATTATTTTGTCTTCTGTTTTTGCCCTACCAAAGGCAGAAGAAAAATGCATGACCATTAAATCCTTTGGAACTCTTCACATCAATCAGTTGCAAGTCAGTTGCATTTTTAAAAGTCCTACATGCTGCATTTTTCGTGCATGTTTGGTGCAGTAAAACAAATGCACCTCCCCATTGAAATGAATGGAAAGTGTATCAAAAAATGCACCCAAGGTTGCATTTTTGGTGGGTTTTTTGAGTCATACGTCCTTTTTTCACAAGTGTGAAAAGCACCGGAAACACATTAAATGCATCAAAGTTACAAATTAGTTTTTACTGAGTTTTTGCAAGGAAGCAGCGTAAAAGCAGCCTGAAAGTAGATGTAAACCCAATCACAAAAAATCTCAGAAAATAATTTAATTTTCTTAATAATTTGATAATTTAATTTTCTTAAATATGTGAATGTCATTTCAAAAGCCATTTTGATAATTTTCCTAAATCTGCAGAGTTGGGTAAAATAATGCCAGGTGATCCTGCCATGTCAGTCCTTACTCAGACACTTCCTGTTATATGGTGACAACGCTCTGCCTTGTCTCCCAGTTGTACCCTTGCATTGTAACCCTGTAACATGCTCTTCAGGTAGAGAGGAAAAGTGGCTGTGCCAACACTCATTGCTTAGGCATGGTCCACTGTGGTCATCCTCAGGAAGTTGGTCCGGTGCAATGACCTGCAAAAGAAGCTGCACATGTAGAAAGAAGTGGCTGAACGATGATGAGCAGCATTGATATGCAAAAAATAAAAAACTTTAAAAATGTGAAAACTGTGTTTTATATTAAAAAAAAAAAAAAAGGTAGGGGGTACGAAATTCAGCGCACCTTCTTAGAGTTTACATGCAATTTCAGCCAAAGTTAGAGTATTAGAGAGGTGCAGCTAATGAAGCTTGCTGGGAGCTGTAGTTCTCCAGCAGCTGATGGCCTGCAGGTCCTCAAGACCCGGATAAGCCGTGCCCGCCTGCCTGGCAGCAGCAAGGCATTATCTTGCTGAACATTCACTTTTTATTTCCTGAGCTATAAATCCATAATCCTCGACATTCCCCGAAGACCTGATTAAAAGTGTTTTCTATTCATTTAGCGGAGGAACCGGAGAATGAAAGGGAGCAGGTAATTTTCCCTGGCTATGAACACAATCCCTTTCAAATTGCTGTAATCTTTTCAACTTCTGCATTGTACACTTTTATCATTCGCTTTGTCACTGTAATTATGCAGATGGTCCGCAAGCTACAAAGTCTTCGCCGTCATACACCCACTCCCGGTGTAACGTTTGTTTCTCCCACCACCCCACCATGCCTGATGAACCGCAGAGAGCTCAGACACGGCATGGGGGGCTCCCCAGTGAGCTGGGCTCATGTTACATCTTTTCCGGTCATCGTCACGCAGAAATGATTCAACATATGGAACATTAACATCACACAGAACAAGCGTAGCGGCGGGGGGAACTGCTCACTCCCAAACATTGCAGCCAAAACGAAATGCGTTCAAATGATCAGAGTGATAACTGGCTGGATTCTGACAAATAGAAATTCACTGTGCATTCTGATTGCAAACTTATACTCAGGGTAATAGTGGACAGATGATAGATATAAGCCGGAAACTCAGTGGACTCAAACATTGAAAATCTTCATTGGCTACACAAGTACATCCAGTAAAACAATGCTAGCATTGTTTTACTGGATATACATGTATAGCCAATAAAGATTTTCAACGTTTGAGTCCACCAAGTTGCCGTCTTATAGCTTTCAACATTGGAAGTACTGGACATCCCAGCCACGAGCACCAGATTTCAGCCTTGGACAGCATTACCAGCAGTGGAGCTTAGGTATTGTATCCAGTGAGTCTATGTGAGGGTGGACAGTTGTACAATGGAAAGGTTTGAGACCCCCTTTAATTCTTTGCACCCATGAACTCTTCTAAGGTATCTTCTGGACATTTCAGGTTGGCCAGTGTCCATCTCCAGCCAAAAGGTCACTGAGAGGCCTCATTGCTCCCATAAGCTCCTCCCAGTTCCCCGCCCCAAACAAGTAATATCCACCCTATCTGCAGCACCATTGTGATGGTTGAACAGTTATAGAACACCAATAACTTGGATAAAATTATCCAAGTTACAGGAGATCCAAAAAGTAAAACCTGGAGGTTTCTACAAATGCTTTGTATTAGCTTTGGAACACCTCAAAATCCTCCAAACTCTCAGTGCTTTCACTCTATAAGAACAAATACTGTATGGCTACAGATTTGTAAACACATAACCATTACACCTATTTGAGGTTTTTGGACATCCCATTCAAAATCCATTCATATGGAGTTGCCATCCTTGTGGTCATAACAGCCACACTATATGGCCTAAGTATAAGGACACCCAATGGAGTTCAGTTGTGGAAACCCAGCTTCATAAATGTTTGTCCAGTTTAGTGTGAAGGAACTTGAATGGCCTGCACAGAGCCCTGACCTCAGCCCTACTGAACACCTTTGAGATGAACGGGAACACTGATTATGAGCCAGGTTTTCTCATTCAACATTAGTATTTGACATCACAAATGGGCACAAATTCCAACAGATACCCTCCAAAATATTGCAGAAAGCTATTCCACATGATTTTGGAGGGTATCTGTGGGAATCTGTGCCCATTTGAGCTCAGCATTCCAATTCATCCCAAAGATGCCCAGTAGTGTTAAGGTCTGGGCTCTGTGCAGGCCATTCAAGTTCTAGCACATCAAACTAGACAAACCGTGTCTTCATGGAGCAGCCTTTCTGCAACTGAACTCCGTTGTTTGGAAGGGTGTCCACATACTTTGGCCATATATTGCACTAAATTTCTAGTTTGTAACCTGGAACTGCAATACTCCACCCCGCTTGCAAAGTGGGCCTCTCGATATTGGGGGGAGGAAGCTTGGACTTCAGTGGACTTACAAGGTGGGGGCAGGTATTATGTACTAAATGGCTCCAGGATCACAAAGTTCCAGAACATGGTGATCAGGTGTGTGTCAGTGTGAACTATGGGACATTATACATCAATATCTGTTGTGTAAAGCAGATTTCCTGGACGATATCCATGTCTTAATATTCAATTGAGACTTTATTCCTGACAGTGCATCCACAATTGATACCCAACTTGGGGAATACTAGGTGTAGATTTGGAAGTAGTTGTACAATATGAGCAAATCAGCATAGGATAGGCATACTGATTTAATTGAATTTGGGTTATGAAAAAGATAACCCTGAAACTATTTAAAGCCCTTTCCCATTCATTTAAGCATAGACCAAACACTCCTCATTGTCCTGGGGGAAGGGTTAAGTCAGGATGTTTAACTGTATATAAATGTGCCAGCTAGCTTAAGAAGGCAGACAAGTATCAGATAAGAAGCCAACTAGGCTAGCTACTGTGTATGGTGCCCTATTCCACAGGTCACAGGCGGCTAGAACCGGTGTGTGAATATCTGACAATCTCCTGTACTTGTCTCCTCGTATACGAGAAATAAATCTTTCCTTTTATCAGCTTGTGGTCTAAAGGTGATTTCCCTTACATCCTGTCTATAATATACCCTCTAGCCAATGTTGATGAAGGAGCATCCAGCCATCCTTGACAAGCTTTACTAAGCTCTGGAGCAAATGCACTTGCAGAGTACAACTGCATTTTTTAGTGGGCTAGCAACAGCAGCCCCCATATCTCTCTGTACAGGTTTCCTTTAAAAAGTGTTTGTGTTTTTTGTACAGTTCCATTTTTATAACATGCTTTTCCCCGTCTGTTATGCAAGGCGCTGTGAGCAAGTTCACGCTTGAACGGTTCTCTTAACAAAAGAACAAAACCTCCAACATACAGATATATATATATATATATATATATATATATATACACACACACACACTGCTGATGGTGTTTGCTTTGCAGCACGATATTGGAGAATGGCCATGTGTTTGTGCTGAGAGAAATACGGAGGCATCCACTACTAAGCTTCTTCTGAAAAATTCAAGGTGCCTGGCAGCCATACCTATCCAGTGGCTTCAGCACTTTCTTTGTTACTGTCACGCCGATCGCTCTGGGTCCTGCAGTGTCCCCGGAGCACTCGAGGCGTGCTGCGGGTAGCGGCGCTCCCCCGCATCTCACACACAGTCGGTGCCTGACCCAATCAGCCCAAAACATATGAAAACCCACTTCCCCTGCCTGTCCTTGCCGCATCTTGTTGCCATTGTGCCTGGAGAAAGCGTTTGGTGTATTTTCCCTGCCTGTGTATCTGACCTTCTGCCGTTGCCCCTGACTACGAACCGTTGCCGCCTGCCTTGACCTTCTGCTTCGTCTGACCCTGCCTTTGCCTTGTCCTTCTGTACCACGCCTGAATCAGCTGTCCGTGAGGCTGAGCCATTACCGGAGGATACGACCTGGTTGCTACCGCCGCAGCAAGTCCATCCCGCCTTGCGGCGGGCTCTGGTGAAAACCGGTAGTAACTTAGAACCGGTCCCCTGGTACGGTCCACGCCATTCCCTCACTGACAGAGAGGATCCACCCCTAGTGTCGTCTTTGGCCGCTAGTCCGGACCCTGAGAGTTACTTTCATAGAACTTGCATGAAGAGAGTGAAGCCATATAAAAGTCATATCTCCCCAAGGGCATTTTAGTTCCAGGTCAGTCATTCAAGAATTACTGAAGCAACTGGGTCAGCTTTACAGCCAGGACACTAATATTTTGTGAAAACAGAGGTTAATAGTGACTGCTTTCATCTTTACTTAACGTGGCTGTAAACCCCATTGATGAAATTTGACCTAGGCACATCTATCAGTAGTGTTTACTTATCTCTCTTCAAAGCCCTAAGTCTTGTGGCTTTCTCCTGCTCCGTTATTCTATTATCAGTATAATACCTTTTGAGAAGTTCTCTGCCAACGGAGATAAAACCAGGTTGAATTTTGTGTGGGGCTATAAATAGATTAGCAGAGAGCTTGTCTATTCACAGCACAGCTCTTCATGTTTCTGCCTATCTGGGGAGGGGGGGGGGGTGCCGTTCCTACAATCAGCTGTCTTACAGTGTATGGCAAGAATCCAAACCCACAGGTGAATCAGGAAGCGAAAATTCTAACAGGATGTGCGCTTTTTAAACAGTGTGGAAAGCTGAAGACAGAAGAGATACATGTAAAACTTATGTAGGGAGATATGTCTCATCTCTGTGTATCATCTGAGGCTGTTCACTTCACTGGATATATTTTTTTCACCTCACTGGGTATGTTCTTTCTAAAATAACAAACATGATATACTTACCTGCTTACCTACTTAGCAGCTACGATCCTCCTCATCTGGGGTCCCCCGCCTGCGCTCCTGGCCCCTCCCCCTTTCCTAGTGCCCCCATAGCAAGCCCATTGGGGGCAGAAATGCAGGCTCGATCCCGAACCAGCCTCTGTGTTTCTTTTGACTCGTACAGCATGGCTAGGCCCCGCCCCTGCCCCCCGCTGACTCCTCACAAGCTGTGATTGACAGCAGTAGGAGCCAATGGCTCCCACTGCTGCCTCCATGTTGAGTGAGGAGAAAGCCACTGCTCTCAGGCACAGCACTGGATCGAATTCAGACTCAGGTAAGCATTTGGGGGGGGGGGGGGGGCAGCTGAACACAAAAGGTTTTTTTTTTTACCTTAATACAGAGAATGCATTAAAGTATAACTAAAGGCAAAACTTTATTTTTTATTTTTGGATAGAGTGGAGGGGGATTAGAACCCCTCTCAGTTTCTTTTGCTGTCTGTGCTCCCGTTAGGGAGATTCACCCTCTCTCTGTCCTGTTTACCATTATCATTAAAAGTAAAATCACTAATTTTGGGTTGTCCCCAGAAAAGTAATAGAGGGGACACTAGTCCTGGTGATCTGGGGGTCCCCAAGGAATTCCTTTAATTTTCAGGGATTACCTCTCACTTCCTGTTTCGTTAGGGGACAGGAAGTGAAGAAAAATCTCCCCAATTGGGCACAGATGGTGAACAAAAAATCTGACACAGGTTATTATCCCTCCTTACTCTATTCAAAATAAAAAAATAAAACGTTTTTCCTATAGTTCTACTTTAAGGTAAAAAAAAAAAAACTACAGCCTTTACAACCACTTTAAGATCTACATATTCATACATTGATAATGAATATTTATGACAAGATGAAGACCTTAGGCATATGGAGTACGTCCCAGGAAATCTTCATTTATATACCTTGGATGTATCCTGTATGCCCAGAACTTCTTCCCCTGACTGTGGCTCCTGTGTGAATGAAGCCTGCTAACAGTGGCTTCATTCATGAACACATTGGAACAATATTGTGACTACTGCTTCAAAAAGGGTTCTAAACCCAAAACACAGCATATCTCTATGGAGCTATTTTTATACATTGACATTTGGGGAAATCAACATTATTTAGAAGAGTCTCCTGTGACTATAGACCTACATGTTTAACTTCTATTATGGGGAAGATACATGAGCGTTTGATATAGAACCACATAGAAGAGTATCTGCTGGAAATCAATAATACTGTATATGTAAGTAATAGTCAGTGTAGCTTCATGAAACACCATATTTGTCAACAATTCGACTTTCTTTTAATAGGGAAATAAGCAAAAACGTGGCTGTGGATAAAATATACTTGGATTATTCTAAAGCCTTTGACCATTGGGAATTTTCCTTAGACAGCTAATGTGTTTGTTAAGATTTGTGTAGATGTTTATATGAAATAAGAACACAATGATATCATGCAAAAGAGGAAGAAATTCAGATCACGAAAAGTAGCCAAAAAAAAGTACAGGACAGATTCTGACATACAGTATATATGTCAATATACTGTTTATGACAAGTAAATGTAGCACCATGTAAAAAGTAAGAAAACATATATTTTTACCAAATACAAGCATAAGTACATAGCAGTAAGACACAGATTATATGGTGGACCACCTCGAGAAAGGAGGGGTATTTTTTTCCCCAAAATGTTGACTTTTTGGACCTCAGGTTTTTTTTTTTGCCTGACAACTAAGGCCAATTGCATTACCACTTTGGTATGCTACCCAAACAATCTGTATATTGTACGGCTATAAATTATTTTATATTACATGGCAGGTCCACTTGCTATATCTTTGCTTCTGTATGACTGTTGTCATTTCTGTCCAGGACACGCCATCCAGGCCTTCGGTAACGGCACCGATGTCAAGCTGCATCCAGACCCGCCAGTACAGACCACAACGTCCTCCTCATCTGTCCTCTCCAAGACCAAAAATAAAGAATCCAACTACATAGACACCATGCACATCACCAATGAGATCCCAACGCATAACGGCCTGCCAGGCTGCGACAATCTCATCCAGGTGAGCCAAGACCCATGTGCTAAATCTTGTGTCCAAAGTCCATACCCCGTGGAGCAAAATACAGCAGTATGCATGTTTTCTGATGTTGTCAACACCTGCGTTTGGCCTGGAGCATCAGTGATATTAGTAGTATATAAGTCTAACATGTTGCAGATGTAAGCGGGCCTCTATGACTGGAGGGTCCGCTACCTCCCTTTGCACATTCAAACTGGCTGCCCACTACCCAATGTGACATTAAGTCATCAAGTGAATGGGAAAGTGTGTTTGACCTGCTGGTAACACAGAGGTCATTGCTCTCAGGTGAGTGCAGTTTGTTTTCACTGGTGCAGGTTCTATCACATGAGAAATCAACTTCTTTTTCCACACTGAATTGGACCACTTAGATCTTCTGGCCATTTTGGACTGTTCCTTCTTATGTAACTTTTTAGGAATATTTCAGTTAATTATTGCGCTGCACTGTTTTATGTATCCTAAGTGCATGCCACTCCAATATTTTTTCTCTACTTCAAACAAATTCTGCTCTACAAATAATAGGACTGCAAGCTCTCATTGGAGGGCAAAAGGGAATAGCACAATTTCTGGAGATATGGAGGAGGAGAACAGGACTACTTTAAGGGATGATTGGGCTTGCAGCAGATATCTCATGGGTATCAGGATAATATCCCCCCGGAAAACATCCCCCTGGACATAATATCCCCTGGAAAATATCCCCCCGGGACAACATCTCCTGGGCAATATCCCTCGGGACAATATCCCCCAAGAAAACATCCCCCTGGACATAGGGTTAGGGTTAGAGGGGGGATATTGTCCGGGGGTATGTTGTCCAGGGGGGATATTGTCCGGGGGGATAATGTCCGGGGGATATTATCCGGGGGGGATGTTGTCCAGGGGGGATATTGTCCGGGGGGATAATGTCCGGGGGATATTATCCGGGGGGATGTTGTCCAGGGGGGATATTGTCCGGGGAGGATAATGTCCGGGGATATTATCTGGGGGGATATTGTCCGGGGGGGATATTGTCCTAGAATCATCTCATGGGTTGGCCCCCTTTTCTTAAAATAATTACCACCAAAGCCCCCACAAGCCCTCGATTTTGAGAGGAAGGGTACAGTGTGATTTGTGTGAGCAAAACAAGCATGCCAGAACTGTTGTGGGGGTGGTGAGATCCTATAACCTGCCTGATGATGAGATTCTCCAACCTGATGGGCTCATGGTAACTGCCCCATTTAAGTTTGTTGGAGATATCTTTGAAAAAATTCCAGTACAGCAGGTGGTAGTTGGGGGAGACAGGATAAGTCCTTACTGGGGAACATGCTACAATTTCAACTGCTATGAACACCATAAAAAATGTAACCAATGTCATTATTCATGTATGTGGTAGAATGCTAGTGTCACTTATAATGTATCTCTGCAAAATGCATGACACCTAAACCTCAATATCCAAGCTAATATTTCCCAATGGTGCTCCTAACTCTCAGCTTGACCCCTGCTTCTCAACATGACCCTAACACTCAACATTAAGTCTCTGGTAGCCCAATCCTTGGGCTTAGGATGCTTTGGGAGCAAAAAAAAATGGTGTATTATCACTGCAAAATTCACTAATTCAAGATCCACATTGAGGAATATATAATACAGGGGTAATGCAAGGGGCCTGTTAGGCTTGATTTATTAAAAGTACTATTATCCTTTATATTTTCTTCCCTTGTAAATGTTAGTCTGAACTTAGCACTGTGAAGGGTGACAAAAATAAATGTTAATTGCCCCAACTCAACTGTAGCTGCTTGCTCTCTGCAAATAAGGAAGGTTCTGCAGTTGGGGACATGAAAACAAGGGCAGTGAAATTATCAAGAGTGATTTCATGTATGCAATAAAAAGGTTTAGATAACAAATCTGGTAAATGAGTTCTATATTCAGCTTCCCCAAACACACACACACACTCTTCTGCAATTGTAATTTCTTTAAACCGCCAGAAGGAAGTCACATTTTCTGGCAAAATGATTTTCACATTATCAGGTTTATAAAAAAGTGTTCACTTGGGAAGAGACCCTAGAGGGGGTGATTAATTCAGTGTCAAGGTAGGAGGAGTCTTTAGGTTTCCAGATATACCTGTGTGTGATTATATATGTATATATATCCGTCTTTATATGATCTTGTGTCTGCTATTTCAATATTACCTGTATAACCTAGGGGGTAACTACAGGGGGTGCAGAGAGGGTAATTATCCCTGGGCCCATGAGGACACTACATCCATATATTACTGCCTGAAATAAATTGAAACAATATATTTTACATACCTAAAAACTCCTAACAAAATAAGTCACATTAACAAGTCATATCTACAGTACTTACAGCCCCAGTTCCAAAAAATATATAATTTTAGTTCTATTTGAAAATAATTGCTGGGATTTGCTGGCTAAAAAAAAATGTACGACCCTCAGTTCACCAATTGAAAATATTTTACGTATCTTGAAATTAAAAATATGACTTTTGAATTAGGACTTCTGAGCAGTTAGCATTCTATATCAGGCATGAATTGGACAACATTCCTCTCTCAAAATTCCAGCAACTAGTCCCCTATATAGGGCAAGTCGGAGGCTCTTGTAGGAGCCAAGGTGAGCAGCCTCCAGAACAGTAGCCGAGTCATTATCATCTGCTGTCAGCCAACGCCTGGCAAAGACCAATTTTCTTGCTAAGTAATATTTACGCCAGTCCGGTAATGCCAGCCCACCCCTGCCCCATGGTTCCTGTAAAGCACGTATGCCTATTCTGGGGGACCCCGGTGACCAGAGGAAGGAGCTGACCATGCTGTCCAATTTCTTGAAAAAGAGCTTGGGTACCCAGTGAGGGGAGTGCCAAATGAAAATAAAGTACCACTGGGAGGATCTTCATCTTAAGGAGAGTCGCCCCATTAGCGAAAGAGGTAGTTGTTTCCACGCTTGGAAATGCTGTTGGAGTCTAGGGAGAAGGGGAAGAAGATTCAAGGCATAATAGTCCTGGGGATTACGGCCCTTACGGTAACCCTGATACCCAAGTATGTCATAGTTTGGACCCAGCATAAGGGGAGATTGTCATCAGCCACGGAGTGCGCCCCCCTCATCCAGCGATAGAATCAATGATTTCCCCCAATTGACCCATAGACCTGAGAACTTACCAAATTCATCTAGGATTGATAGCGCTGCTTTCAGGGAAGGACCAGGATCACTAAGAAAGAGGAGCATGACATCTGCGTATAGTGCAAGACACTCCCGTATAGACCCTACTCTGATAGCCCCAACCTCTCTAGAGCTGCGCAATGCAATGGCAATAGGTTCCATAGTTAGGGCAAAAAGGAAAGGAGACAGGGGGCATCCCTGTCTTGTCCCCGGGGCTATACGGAAAAATTGAGAGGTAGCTAGGCCCAGGGGGATCGCCGCTCTAGGTCCAGTATAGAGGGGTGCTATCCACATCCTTAAATTCAACCCGAATCCCATAAGCTCAAGGACTGTAAGCATAAATTTCCAATCAACTGAAACGAAAGCTTTTTCAATATCAATTGACACGACAACCCGCGTCTGTGAGTCTTCCACAGGCAATTGAAGGTGGGTGAAGAGCCTCCTAATATTGGTGTCTACGGACTTTCCTGGCATGAAACCAGTCTGATCAGGGTCCACCAAGGTGTGGATAACCCCCGCCAGCCTGGTCGCCAGGATCTTGGTAAGCATTTTGAGATCCATGTTCAGGAGGGCTATAGGGCGGTAAGAAGTGCAGGCTAGAGGGTCCTTCCCTGGTTTTAAAAGTAACACCATGTAGGCATCTAGCATGGAAGGGGGTAACTACTGCTTGTCCAGGCAGTGCTGTAGAAGGGAGCTGAGATGCGGTGCCAGTTGTTCTGAGAATGACTTATAGAAGTCTGCCGGAAAGCCATCCGGTCCCATCGCCTTATGTGGGGGGGAAGGCCACAATGGCCCTCTCTACCTCCAAAGGAGTTATTGGGGCATCCAGTATGTCTCTATCCTCGTCTGTCAGTGTCGGGAGCATCATCCCCCCAAGCAGTTCCTCCAGGTCTGTGTGGTCATAGGCATAAACCGGGGCATATAAGGTCTCAAAATAAGCTCTAAATTCCTCCAGTATGTCCTGTGATCTGACACCAGGTCACCCCCGGGCCGTCTGATAACTGGGATATTAATCAGGGCATGCTGGTCAGAGGAGAAATTTTTCAATGGGGATACTGGGAGTTCTGGTCACCTAGGAGTCTCCAAGGAATTCCCCTAAATTTGCAGGAATTTTTTCTCACTTCCTGTTTGGCATGGGACAGGAAGTGGGGGGGGGGGGGATCTCAATGGGACACAGATGGTGAAAAGAAAATCTGACAGGGGTTATAACCCTTCCTAGCTCTATCCAAACTGAAAAAAAAAAGTTTTGCCTATAGTTCTACTTTTATTTCAAGTAGAACTAAAATTGTATCTTGTAGTAGTTAGTCACATTCAACTGGACTTGTTCTGTAATGTTAAATATGTTTTGTAGCTTACACAAGCCACATCTTAGAACTAAAGAAGTGGCTTGGCTAAGTTGGTCTTCCCCATTACCAAACAAGTCCAGTTAAATGTAACTATTACTAGTTATACCATGTCCTGGATAAATGAGAACTTTCAAAGACAGTTTCCAGTCCATTAGCTACCAAAGATGTCACGTAACAGGAAGCCTTTCCAAAGACTAGAGCAGCCATTCTCAACAAGTGTTCCAGCGAATCCTAGGGTTCCCTCAGAAGTTTCCTGGGGTTTCTTCTCCTTCCTTCTCCTTTTTTTTCTCCTTTCCTTTCTCCTTTCTTGGCCCTTCCTGTTAAGTTCTTCTTGGTGAAAGTTTGTTGTAAGAATTTGACACGTTGTTCATTAGGAAAACTGTATTGGGGTGGGGAGAAGGTGTATTGTTAGGGAAAGTGAAGCAGGAGTGAGGTGTAGGCACATCATTAGGAAAAGCATAGAGGGTGGGTGAATTGCTAGAGTGTCAATAAGGAAAGCATAGCAAAGGTGGAGTGGAGTGCAGTGGTGTCATTAGGAAAAATGTAGATGGTCCATTAGCTGCCAAGGATGTCCAGGAACAGGAAGCCTTTCTAAAGACTAGAGCAGCCATTCTCAACAAGTGTTCCAGGGAACGCTAGGGTTCCCCCAGAGAATGCCGGGGGTTTCTTTTCCTTTCTTCTCCTTCACCTTTCTTCTCCTTCTCCTTTCTTCTCCTTTTTTTTTTCTTTCTCCTTTCTTCTCCTTCCCCTTTCTTCTCCTTCCTTTTATCTCCTTCTCCTTTTGTCTCCGTCTCATTTCTTTTTCTTCTTTCTTCTCCTTTCTTCTCCTTCTTTCTTCTCTTTCGTATTTTTTCACCTTCTCTTTTTTTCGCCTTCTTTTTTTTCTCCTTTTTTGTTCTTCTCCTTTCTTCACCTTCTTTTTATTCTCCTTCTCCTTTTTTCTCCTCCTTTCTTCTCCTTCCCCTTCCTTCACCTTCCTTTTTCTCCTTTTTTCTCCTTCTCATTTCTTCTTTTTTTTCTCCTTTTGCTTTCTCCTCCTTCCCCTTTCTTCTCCTTCTTTTTTCTCCTTCTCCTCATTTGGTTTCTTCTTTCTTCCTTCGTCTTCTTTCTTCTTCTCCTTCACCTTTGGCTCCTTCTTTTTTTTTTTTTTTCTCCTTCTTCAGCCTTCCTTCTCCTTTTTTTTCTCCTTTCTTCACCTTCCTCCTCCTTCTCATTTGTTTGTCACACTTATATTTTACTGGAGTTTCCAGCAGGCTTGTAAAGATTCAAAATGGTTTTGCACCAGGTTGCGACCTTTCCTGTCAAGTTCTTCTTGGGCAAAATTTGTTGTAACTATTTGACAAGTTTTTCATTAGGAAAACTGTATCAGGGGTGGGGAGCAGGTGTATCATTAGGGAAAGTGAAGTGGGAGTGAGATGCAGGCATAGCCTTATGCCTCGTACACACGCATCGATTATTGCCCGGGAATTTTCAGCCAACATCCGATCGGCCGATTTTCGGCTTGTTAGTATGATGCTTCCGACAACCGACTCCGACTTTTTGGCCGAAAAAAAAATCTGGTGTGCAGGCTATAAAATTTTTGTTGGCCGTCAACACAACGGCCGATTTTCCGTCAGTCAGTACAGATTTCGGCAGACAAAAATCTGATGAGCAAGACTGGGCATGCTCAGAGAAGAAAAAACACACAGAAAGTAAACCAGAACATGACATCACTTCTGAAGTCGATTTTTGTTGGCCGAGAAAATTTGTGTGCAGTCTAGGCACATTACAACCAACAAAACACCAAACACCACTCTGGACAAAAGTCGTACGATCGGTCGAGCGATAATCGTTGCGTGTGTACGAGGCATTAGAGTGTCAATAAGGAAAGCATAGCAAAGGTGGAGTGGAGTGCAGTGGTGTCATTAGGAAAAATGTAGCATGGTGGAGTAAAAGTTGTCAGAGGGGAGTCAAAATCCCTCCAGTTTATTTGGATCGTCTAAATTTGAAATCCATTGATATCACAATGTCACAATGAGAACTTGTGACTCATCTGCTGGATGTGTCAGCGCTGTCACTATCTTCTCATAATATGATCAATACTGTGCTTTTTCCAGAAAAGATTCTGCTTACAACAACTTTTCTCAGAGTGCTTATTTTCCCAAAGCGGACTCTGCGTCTTACAACTTTCTGCTAAATCTGTCTTTGGAGGATTAGGAAGGAAACTTGTAACCAGATTTGAGATAATTCATATACATTTGTTTCAGCTCTTTACTATTCTAGGTAGAGAAAGCTGTTTTTTAGGAAAAATATAAAAAAAACCCCATTTTATTGACACAAGAATTCCTATAAAATGATTAAATAAACAGTATTTGTCTCTCTTCATACTTCCTTGCGGTGTGGGGGCAGCGCCACTGAAAGGGAGAATTTTGGTACTTCATGGAGATGGGATTTAAATTAGAAACAAAGACAAAACAAATTATACTTTGGATTAGAGTAATGCCCCATACACACGTGCAGATTATCTGCAGACTTTTGTCTGCAGACTTACCAAAACCATATAATATGAGGTCAAACCTAAACACTTTCAATTTGTATGCAATCCGGCAGGCCCTTGCACTACATAGAAAAGGTAAGTCTGCAGACAAAAGTCTGCAGATAATCTGCACGTGTGTACGGGGCATAAGGGAGGGTTATAACCCCTGCCAGATTTTTTTTTATTTTTTGCTATCTGTGCCCCATTGGGGAGATTTTTCTTCACTTCCTGTCCCACTGCACAGGGGTATTTCTCTTTCCCTGGAGCTCAGCTTTAAAACCTGGAAATCATACCCTCCTAGGAATAGGGTGAACAGTAAAGGTGCAGGTAGAGGGTGAAGGAGGCTGTCCTCAATCATCACTCCCTAAAAAGTCCAAAAATTTAGACCGCACTCAAGGTAGTAAGATGAAAGCAAATGAACTCCTTTATTCCTCATAAATGAAGCAAATAGACAGTGCACAAACAGACGTGTCGGGTTGACGCGTTTCACGATGCTGTAGATAGCTTACTCATAACCACACACCCCTCAATCATCTCTCCCTCCCATCACCCCTACCAGGGAACCTTGACAGTCAGGCTCAGTTAGACCACGTACAAAGTCCATTAACTCAGCTCTGACCATTAGGAGGACTCCTGTTGGTCACCCTCCACCCAGGGAATCTTGAAAGACAGGCTCAGGTATATCGCCTACAAAGTCCACTAACTCAGCTCTGACCATTAAGGGGACTGCTCTGAGTCACCCCTACCAGGGAACCTTGACAGTTAGGCTCAGGTAGACCACCTGCAAAGTCCACAAGCTCAGCTCTGACCATTAGGGGGACTGCTGTTGGTGTTTTTCATCTGCCCCCCCAAGCTGAAGGCTCCCCTACAGGACCAGTATATCCAGAGTATGAAAAGCCAGATACTCTCAGAGTAAAGAATCTAAACGAATGAACTGTAAGTAATTATCTATGATGTGTACTGCCAATAAGACTGGATATTATTTCCATTTATCAAAGCTTCCAGTAAACTCTGTCAGCTCCAAGCCTGAGCTTATTCCCTCCTTCTCCACCTGATGCTTTATTACATACAGGTCCATCTCAAAAAATTTGAATATTATCAAAAAGTTAATTTATTTTAGTAATTCAATTCAAAGAGTCAAACTCGTATATTTTATATAGATGCGTTATACACAGAGTGATATATTTCAAGCATTTTTATTTTTTTTTTTATTTTAAAGATTATGGCTTACAGCTAATGAAAACCCCAAATTCAGTATCATTTTCAGAAAATTAGAATATTAAATAAGACCAATAAAAAAAAAAAAGGATTTTTAATACAGAAATGTTGGCTTACTGAAAAGTATGTCCATGTACAGTATAGTATGCTCTCAATACTTGGTCGGGCTCCATTTGCATGAATTACTGCATCAGTGCAGCGTGGCGTGGAGGCGACCAGCCTGTGGCACTGCTGAGGTGTTATGGAAGCCCAGGTTGCTTTGATAGCGGCCTTTAGCTCATCTGAATTGTTGGGTCTGGTGTCTCTCATCTACCTATTGATTATACCCCACGGATTCTCTATGGGGTTTAAGTTAGGTGAGTTTGCTGGCCAACCAAGCACAGTGATACTATGATCATTAAACCAGGTATTGGTAGTTTTGGCAGTGTGGGCAGGTGCCAAGTCCTGCTGGAAAATGAAATCAGCATCTCCATAAAGCTGGTCAGCAGAGGGAAGCATGAAGTGCTCTAGAATTTCCTGGTAGAGGGCTGCGCTGGCTTTGGACTTGATAAAACACAGTGGACCAGCACCAGTAGATGACATGGATCCCCAAATCATCACCGGCTGTGGAAACTTCACACTGGACTTCATGCAACTTTGATTCTGTGCCTTTCCACTCTTTCTCCAGACTCTGGGACCTTGATTTCTAAATGAAATGCAACATTTTCCACAGTCTGTGATGATTTGGTGAGCCATGTCATCTGCTAGTGTTGGTCCACTGTGTTTTATCAAGTCCAAAGCCAGCGCAGCCCTCTACCAGGAAATTCTAGAGCACTTCATGCTTCCCTTTGCTGACTAGATTTATGGGGATGCTGATTTCAGTTTCCAGCAGGACTTGGCACCGCCCACACTGCAAAAACTACCAATACCTGGTTTAATGATCATGGAATCACTATTCTTGATTGGCCAGCAAACTCGCCTGACCTAAACCCCATAGAGAATCTGTGGAGTATTGTCAAGAGGAATAGGAGAGACACCAGACCTAACAATGCAGATGAGCTGATGAGCTGATGACCCAACAATGCAGATGAGCTCAGGTCGCTATCAAAGCAACCTGAGCTTCCATAATCACCTCAGCAGTGCCACAGGCTGATCGCCTCCATGCCACACCGCATTGATGCAGTAATTCATGCAAAAGCAACCCCCAACCAAGTATTGAGTGCATACTATACTGTATATAAACATACTTCTCAGTAAGCCAACATTTCTGTATTCAAAATCCTTTTTTTATTAGTGTTATGTAATATTCTAATTTTCTGAGATACTGAATTTTGGGTTTCCACTAGCTGTAAGCCTTAATCATCAAAATTAAAAAAAAATAAATACTTGAAATATATCACTATGTGTTTTACGCATCTATATAAAATATATGAGTTTCAGTTTTTGAATTGAATTACTGAAATAAAGTGACTTTTTGATGATATTCAAATTTTTTGAGATGCACCTGTATTACAGGACCAACTATTGTGAAAATGGTGATAGTGACGACTTGGGCAGCTCACCATGGGATGGGTCATTCTGTCCTCACATGTAGCCAAACTGCGGTTAACCTGGAAGGCATCTGAGCAATGAGTAATGAATCACTTCACCCGTCTTTGATCCAAGGTTTGAGGCCCCACCTCAGACTCCAGATTTGCTGTGCACACAATTTTTGTCTTTTAACAAGAGACAACAATGTCAGCACAGAGTGGCATCCGCTGTTATCTCAGCTAAGCCACCGTGACACGTCCCAAACACAACACCGAGAGACAGACGCAATCGGCTCCATGTGCGCGACGCGGGCCCAATGACCCAGCAGCTGTCACACAGGGTGACGGCTCAGCGTCTCTGTGTTTTATTGCAGTAATTGGGATGCAGAGCTCGAATCCTTCGCTTAACCATTTAGGTTATTTCCCGGAGAGAGGCGTGCGCCGCCAATGGAGCCGAGGGAGGGGGGCCAACGCAGGCATATTGGGATCCGGCTGGCTGAATCTGCAACATTCCGGCAGATGGAATTAAAATGTGCTCACTCGGCATGTGTGTGCGGTGAGCCCCGCGGAGCGGTCGTCCAGCTGCAGACCGTTATGTGCCAAGCGGGACAGCAACTTCAGAGATCTGTCCGCGGATGGGCATGGGAGGGGAGGATTGGAACACAGGGGGATGCCAAACTCTGCATTATGTCTATGTTAATTGCTGGTTCTGATCGGCGATGGGGGACAGACAAGCTGAAGGGCTGTTGACATAAATCTCTGGTGACTCGTACTAAGTCATGTGAAAAAACAGACACAAATTGCCAACTAAAGCGTAAATAAAGTTTTCACAGTGCAAACAGCGGCGGTATGGAGGAGATCGTCTTTCTGCCGTCAGCCAACAGTTACCGCAGACAACAATCTAGATGAAGTTTGATCTTATCTGTAGAATGAAATAATGAAAACACAACCCTGACCAATGCAGGAATCACACCCTGACCAATGCAGAAATCAAACCAGATCTAAGATTGATCCAACCCTGGCCGATGCAGAAATCACACTAGATCTAAGCTTCACCCAACCCTGACCCATGCAGGAATCACAGGGGATCTAGGATTCATCCAACCCTGACCAATGCAAGATTCACAGGGGATATAAGATTCACCAAACCCTGACCAATGCAGGAATCACACCCTGACCAATGCAGAAATCACACCAGATCTAAGCTTCACCCAAACCTGACCAATGCAGGAATCACACAGGATCTAAGATTCACCCAACCCTGACCAATGCAGGAATCACACAGGATCTAAGATTCACCCAACCCTGACCAATGCAGCAATCACACCAGATCTAAGATTGATCCAACCCTGACCGATGCAGAAATCACACTAGATCTAAGCTTCACCCAACCCTGACCAATGCAGGAATCACACAGGATCTAAGATTCACCCAACCCTGACCAATGCAGCAATCACACCAGATCTAAGATTAATCCAACCCTGACCGATGCAGAAATCACACTAGATCTAAGCTTCACCCAACCCTGACCAATGCAGGAATCACATGGGATCTAGGATTCATCCAACCCTGACCAATGCAAGATTCACAGGGGATCTAAGATTCACCCAACCCTGACCAATGCAGGAATCGCACCCTTACCAATGCAGAAATCACACTAGATCTAAGCTTCACCCAACCCTGACCCATGCAGGAATCACACGGGATCTAGGATTCATCCAACCCTGACCAATGCAAGATTCACAGGGGATATAAGATTCACCAAACCCTGACCAATGCAGGAATCACACCCTGACCAATGCAGAAATCACACCAGATCTAAGCTTCACCCAAACCTGACCAATGCAGGAATCACACAGGATCTAAGATTCACCCAACCCTGACCAATGCAGGAATCACACAGGATCTAAGATTCACCCAACCCTGACCAATGCAGCAATCACACCAGATCTAAGATTGATCCAACCCTGACCGATGCAGAAATCACACTAGATCTAAGCTTCACCCAACCCTGACCAATGCAGGAATCACACAGGATCTAAGATTCACCCAACCCTGACCAATGCAGCAATCACACCAGATCTAAGATTGATCCAACCCTGACCGATGCAGAAATCACACTAGATCTAAGCTTCACCCAACCCTGACCAATGCAGGAATCACATGGGATCTAGGATTCATCCAACCCTGACCAATGCAAGATTCACAGGGGATCTAAGATTCACCCAACCCTGACCAATGCAGGAATCGCACCCTTACCAATGCAGAAATCACACCAGATCTAAGCTTCACCCAAACCTGACCAATGCAGGAATCACACAGGATCTAAGATTCACCCACCCCCGACCAATGCAGCAATCACACCAGATCTAAGATTGATCCAACCCTGACCGATGCAGAAATCACACTAGATCTAAGCTTCACCCAACCCTGACCAATGCAGGAATCACAGGGGATCTAGGATTCACCCAACCCTGACCAATGCAAGATTCACAGGGGATCTAAGATTCACCCAACCCTGACCAATGCAGGAATCACTTTGGATGTAAGATTGACCTAGCCCTGACCAATGCAGAAATCACACCAGATCTAAGCTTCACCCAACCCGAACCAGTGCAGGAATCACACCAGATCTAAGATCAGCCCAACCCTGACCAATGCAGGAATCACACCAGATCTAAGATCAGCCCAACCCTGACCAATGCAGGTATCACACCAGATCTAAGATCAGCCCAACCCTGACCAATGCAGGTATCACACCAGATCTAAGATCAGCCCAACCCTGACCAATGCAGGTATCACACCAGATCTAAGATCAGCCCAACCCTGACCAATGCAGGAATCACACCAGATCTAAGATCAGCCCAACCCTGACCAATGCAGGAATCACACCAGATCTAAGATCAGCGCAACCCAGACCAATGCAGGAATCGCACCAGATCTAAGATCAACCCAACCCTGACCAATGCAGGAATCATACCGGATCTAAGATTCATCCAACTTTGACCAGTGCAGGAATCACACCGGATCCTAGATCACATGGTCTTGGGCTTCTATGAAGCTTGTGGATGTTTATGCCATTAGAGATTGCAGCAGTGAGTCTACTGCGTTCAGAACCCTGTCGGGTTATCTTGAAGTAAAACAGAAAGATCAGTAAGACACAACCACTGTGCAGCATTGCTAAGGCGAAAGCATAACCTGCTAATGTAATGAGAACATTCATATTCCCAAATTGGGGTTAGCATTTCAGAGATTAAATTATGGATCTAAGGTTTACCCAACCTTGGCCTATGCAAGAATCACTCTGGATCTAAGATTCATCCAACTCTGACCAATGCAGGAATCACACCGGATCCTATATCACATGGTCTTTGGCTTCTATGAAGCTTGTGGATGTTTATGCCATTAGAGATTGCAGCAGTGAGTCTACTGCATTCAGGAACCTGTCGGGTTATCTTGAAGTAAGACAGAAAGATCAGTAAGACACAACCACTGTGCAGCATTGCTAAGGCGAAAGCATAACCTGCTAATGTAATGAGAACATTCATATTCCCAAATTAGGGTTAGTTTTTCAGAGATTAAATATTAGGCTATGTGCTAAGGGTTTGTTTTTATGATTAAAGATGAAGAAGCTCATAGTGTGCAGTGAAATCAAAAAAAAGTTATTTCAGTACAACTGTGCAAGGCTGAAGGGAAGGCTGGAGGGACCTGCAATGGGTTCACTGTAATGGCGGCCCCATTGTATTAATCATGGCCAATCTCTGATCATTACATGAGCATCTCAGTTTGCGTTCCTTCATATAAATGGGTAATGGGTCGCTTTATTTATGTGGTTGAGCCTGAAAAGGCTGTTTAATAGACTATAATATGAGGAAGTTATGTCATATTATGACAAGGAAAAAACAAGTGATCATAAATGACAACTCAAATGGTAAAATCTGTGCCTGTCTCTGTATATTTTCCATATGACTTAATATCAGATGCAGCGATGTTCAGGGAATGTGGAGACTAATGTTCCTTTTTTCTGTCTTTTTTTGCATGATCAGCTTTTCTTTCCAGCAGAAAACTTTTAGTTCCAAAGCAAAAACATTTCTGCCTATAGGGTGACCACTCTGACTTGCATGGTCTCCTTGATGGTCAACCGTTGTCACCTGTTGTGTGCCCTCATGTAAGCATGTGCTGGGATCACATGCCTACATCCCGGCACTGATGAGTATAACAAATGGTGATGTTCTCCACTGACATTGACACCCCCCCCCCCACACACACACACATATACACACACACACACTTTACTGCCTACTGCCAATGCCATTGACAACATCTCCTGCATTGAGGACATGCTAAGCATCAAGGGACATGGCGGCCCAAAGCAGCTTGTCACGTGATATATAATTGGCGTGCATTATGTGTGCTCAGCGACCAGGAAGTTCAGACTTTTCTCATTGGGGTTTATTATTGCTTCAACAAACAGCTTATGGATGCAGGTTTTTATTTTAATTGGTTTATATTTGCCTTTTGGTTGAAATGATGGACATCTTTCATGAAATAAACGTACATAACAACGTAACAAACAATTACAATCGTAGAAGCAACAATATATCTGCAGCAAAGTCTATACGGAGTTATGCCCCGGGCATTCACATTAGGTTGTAAAGCAGGTTAAGGCTAGAGCAGACAGATAATTGTGTAGCAAAGGACTTTTGAGGGCATATGAAAGATTATGGTACCACACAAATACATAAAAAAATATATATATCATTATACATAAAGTTAAAAACACAAATAAAAAAACATGTCCATCTGTTCTGACAGAAAGCTCACATATACAGTATGTTCTACATGTGAGTTTCTGTAAATCAATAAAATGGTCAACATGGAATCTCAACACGTTTCAAACATCTGTTGTCTTCTTCAGGAGGACAGGTGAACACAATATGTTACCCATGCAATTGAACTAACTCCTTTAGGAACAATTTGTAATGACATCCTCTACAGAGCGTTGGTAAAGTGAACCAATGCTTCCATAGGGACAGAAGGGAGAGCCAAAGGAGCAAATGGTCCTATGTCCCACATGAACAACGCTGAACGTGTTGGTCATTTGGGACATAGAACCCTTTTATGACGACTGACTAACTGGCCTGGCGGCTATTCTGGCATCCCTTGTGCTATGATTGGGTGACTTCTGGTCTTTTTGCTCTTCTTACTGTTCCCATGGAAGCATTGGTTCACATTGGCAACACTCTGTAGTGGATGCCATTACAAATTGCTCTTAAAGGAGTTTGTTCAACTGCATGGGTAACATATCGTGTTCACATGTGCTGCTGAAGAAGACAACGGATGTTTGCAACGCGTTGAGCTTGCATGTGTACTGTATAATTTATTTTCATAAACTCATACGTAGAACATATATGTGAACTTTCTGTCAAAAAAGATGGACTTTGTTTTTATATTTGTGTTGTAAGCTTTTTGTTTAATTTTGCTATTTTTATGTATTTGTACGATACGAGAATCTTCCATATGCCCTCATAAGTCCTTTGCAACACAATTTTAGGTCTGGTCTATGATATACAGGATGTCAGCATGTGTAGACATAGAACTCTCTCCTTTTGTGACTCCCATTAAGGCTATGTTCCCCCGTTTTTCACACACTCCCGTGCATCGCATGTAGGGCCGCCCATTCATTTCAATGGGCTGTCCTATGCATGAGAAACGCATTGTTAGCAAGAGCATGGGGGCGCCAATAAAATGTAATAGATGTGTGGGGGTGCCAATAAAATTAAATGGCACCGTTTCACGTCTGCTAAAGGGCAGAGCTCTTCTGCGCATGTCGGGACAACGTGCGATTTTGCACATGTGCCCGACCCACACTAGTGTGAACCTAGACTAAATGTGATGTTTCTATTCTGAATGGCATCCCAGCACACCTTGCAATGGACATGCACTGTGGTTGCTATGCTTTGGCACTGTGCTACATCACACATCAATCCGAAAGGGCATTGGGGAGCCATTAAGCTTGGTTCACACCTACAGGTGCGACCAAGTGCGAGCGCGTGTACAGCAGCCCATTAATTTCGCATGAGAAATACAGGAAGGAAGTCCCAGACTCTTTTACAAAATTGGCGCACGTGAAAATGTGGCCTATATGCATATGCCTAGGGCTCCCAATAACAACTGAAAAATACAATTGCTAAATGGCAGTGTGTTTCTCTGCAAGTCAGGAAAGCACACAATTTTCCGACACGCCGTAGTGTGAACCTAGCCTTTAGAATGAATGGCACCAAATCGAACCTACACATTTTACATGTACCCCAGCTACATAGTGTGTGACCAAACATTTCCCTCCCAGTATCAGATGACCCATTAGGTCACTCCAGGTTTGTGCCTTTTGCATGCATGCTGCATTTAACTCTGTCAACAATAGCGTATTTCGATGTGTTAGAATGCACCTTGCAAAAATAAAACATCCTACTTTTTTCAGTGTGCAATAACAAAGCGCATTGGTATTAAATGAAGCAATAGGACATAAGGGAAATTGCCTTGACTATGCACTGGGACTTCACTAGCATATGCTGCCCAACAAGGCTGGTGTGAATGAGCCCCTGAATGCTGAAGAGCAGTCATTCTCTGACCCCTGGCATTCATACTGGTAATGTCACTCTTATAATTTCAGTCTAAATGGCCTATGACATGCACACCGCTCCATGAGCCAAAGCATGCCAGCTTCCATCTGAGACTTCTCCCCCAGGTGCGTGACTAATTCCCTTTAAATCCAGTCACTCCTCCACCGTCTGGATTGTCATCATTAATTTCCATCCAGACTTTTCCTGGCTGGCCAACAATTATCATAAGAACGCATTCGAGAACAAAGAAGGATGCGTCAGTCGGACATCAATATATCAGCCGGTCGCTATAACGAGCTGCCAAGCAGCCGGTTCCAGCTAATTAATACGGCTGATGGCGCTGGATTATTCTCAGCATCTTGCCATGTAATTAATTTCACCGGTTACAATGAGAATCCTTTAACCGAGGGAGGCTTTGTGTGTTTGCTAAGGAACATGGCGAGAAAAAAAAATGTTCTTCATTCTGTGCGAGCAACTGGCGGCGATGCGTGTCACCGGCTCATCACAGACGTCTCAATTAAAGTGTTTTCTTTTTTTTTTTTCCTAGGCGCAGAGAATGAAATTAAACGACACTGTGGACACCCAACTCTGCCTGGCGGAGGTGAGCTGAGCATTCTTAGAAAAGTTACTAAAGATGAACTTTTTATTGGCAGTTCTTTCCAAAAATCAATGATTCAGCGAATTTCCTCCCAGGCTGCTCATATCTCTAGAAACATTTAGTAGAAAGATCTCCCCAGTAGATTTCCCAGCTTCACAACAAATGATGGTGTCACCCCCATCCAATAGACTCTCAATGTAGAATTAAATGAGAAGTATGGGATAGGCTTAATAATTGACAAATATTATCATGATCACAAATCAGACACTTCATCTGTCATGTAGGTCCCAGTAATGGTCCATTTGTTGTGCGAAAGTTTAGAGGGGGCAGCTACAACTACAGCAATCCACCCCCTCTCTCTGTCCCTCCTACTGGGAGATGTGGCAGTCCCTACTGAGTAAAAAAGTTTAGGCACTGTGCTATTCCTGTGTATCGTAGAAAATAAGTGGTATAGACATGGCTGGATCCGGGGGGTGTTGGTGAGGGCTGTTTCAGTTGTGCCCCACCATCCTCCATGGAAACTGTGCCCATTAAGCTCCTTCTGACATCCTCTTACTGCACACAGTCTGAACACAGCACATCTCCCCTCTCCCTCCCGCCTCCTTTCACATAGTACACAGCTTAGATCAATTCTCTTACTTACAGACAGCCTCTATCTTCTGTGTAGCTGCCTGCTATGCTGCATAGCTGTTTTTATCTGGGAATTTTACAGGTCACAACTGCAGCGTAGCAGGCAGCTACACAGTGTACAGATAGAGCCTGTCTGCAAAAAAAAATCCATCTGAGCTGTGTACCGTGTGAGAGCGGGAGAGCAGACAGCCAAGAGCCGACATCAGTCAAGCAGAGGAGAAGAAGAGGAGGTGGATCCGACAAGATTATCGGCATAAGAATCCAGAGAACCCCCCCACAGATATTTACCTTGATTTTAACAGAAAGGGTGCACTTCTCAGAAGGCTGGAAAGATTTTTATGTATTAGCAGCTCACAGGGACTAGGATGAAGTTAAAAACAAGAAAACTCATACTTCTCTTTTAATGAATAATTTTGGACTAGAGCTGTGATTATGTGGAAGGTGCACCGACCAATACTGATGCTGGGAAATCTCATCATTATGGGAGAGGCAGAGATGCAAACTACTGCAAGGAAATCTCACCATTGCGGGAGGGGCAGTAATACAAGAAACTGTAGGGAAATATCACCATTGTGGGAGGGGCAGAGACACCAACTACTTCAAGGACATCTCACCATTGTGGGAGGGGCAGAGACACCAACTACTTCAAGGACATCTCACCGTTGTGGGAGGGGCAGTGACAGAAACTACTGCAGGGAAATCTCACCATTGTGGAGGGGCAGAGACACAAACTACTTCAAGGACATCTCACCGTTGTGGGAGAGGCAGTGACAGAAACGACTGCAAGGAAATCTCACCATTGTGGGAGGGGCAGAAACACAAACTACTGCAAGGAAATCTCCCCGTTGTGGGAGGGGCAGTGACAGAAACTACTGTAGGGAAATATCACCATTGTGGGAGGGGCAGAGACAAAAACTACTTGCAAGGAAATCTCACCGTTGTGGGAGGGGCAGAGACAGAAACTACTGCAGGGAAATCTCACCATTGTGGAGGGGCAGAGACACAAACTACTTCAAGGACATCTCACCATTGTGGGAGAGGCAGTGACAGAAACGACTGCAAGGAAATCTCACCATTGTGGGAGGGGCAGAAACACAAACTACTGCAAGGAAATCTCCCCGTTGTGGGAGGGGCAGTGACAGAAACTACTGCAGGGAAATCTCACCATTGTGGAGGGGCAGAGACACAAACTACTTCAAAGACATCTCACCATTGTGGGAGGGGCAGTGACAGAAACGACTGCAAGGAAATCTCACCATTGTGGGAGGGGCAGTGACAGAAACTACTGTAGGGAAATATCACCATTGTGGGGGGGTGGGGGGGGGCAGAGACACAAACTACTTGCAAGGAAATCTCACCGTTGTGGGAGTGACAGTGACACAAACTAGTTTAGGAAATCTCACCATTGTGAGAGGGGCAAAGACAAACTACTGTAGGGAAATCTCACCATTGCGGGAGGGGCAGAGACACAAACTACTGCAGGGAAATCTCACTATTGTGGGAGGGGCAGGGCATTGAAATCTCTATCCCTCCCGGTAGAGACACATACTGCTGCAGATAAATCTCATTTTCTAGAGAAAAGAAGAGGAGACCTTTTCCCCTGAAATGCGTTGGCTCAATAAACATGTTTACTAATCATTAATCTTCATGGGTGTTCTTACTAGGTGCTCCTATCCCCATACTTAAAAATTGATTATTGATTAAACAGTGCACTTACCATGACACTGAGCAGCCTAAGACTGAAAACAGGGTCCCTATACATCATACCTCCATTGTATATTGGCGTCCTTAAAGGAGCACCACCCCATTATACAAACAAATAAAATCTAAACTTTCATTTGACCAGGCAAACATATGATCTCTAGAATCAATAACTTTTGTCAGAGGATAGGCTTCGCAAAGCACAAAAATGTCATGTATACTGTATATAAAAGTCTAACCTAGTGCCTGTCTTTTTTTTTTTTTTTTTGCACAGCAGTCTCTCGGAAAGGACAACATAGTTGGACGATCTTCCAGTGATCCCATTTCCGCCGACAACTCCTCTGCGATTTCATCTAGGTCCGGAACAGCACTCCTACTGCTGACTGTGACGCATTGGCTGTTCCTCGGCTCCCCCATCCTGACGTTATAGCCGCACCACAACACACGGACCTGATTAAGACAACAAAAATATATAATTATATATTCCGTACGATTGATATTATTCACTTTCCTACCCTCTCGATCACCTGAAATTGACGTACTGGAAAAAGAACGGAATATTCTGGAACGTCGCAGAAGAAGACCAAAAGCAAAAGGGGCCACGCAACTATGTGGTGGATCTGGGCATGCGTTGTGTTTTAAAAAAAAAGCAAAAAAGCAAAAGAACGTTTGTAAATTTGGTTGTTGATAAACTATTTTTCCACCCGTGAAGAGGAAATTCCTACCTTATCCTATTTATAGCATTTTTTTATGATTTCATTACTTTCCAAAGTTCTTTAAAAAGAGGCCAAATGTACATACCGTAGCAGGCCAATCGCCAAAGTGCTTGTGTTCGTTAAATACTGCTTCGTCTGATTTCCTTCAGTGTTTCTCTTTTTATGTCTCTTATAACATCACGTGGCCCAGTGATCTCACCATGCCATCTTTGGTTGGGGGACAACATCATCTTAAGTTCTCAGTGAGGCAGTTTTTGAAGCGATCTCTTGCATGATCCAATAATCTGACCCAACATCTTTGGTCG
The DNA here is from genome assembly GCF_965119305.1 of Pelophylax lessonae. Classification (NCBI taxonomy): domain Eukaryota; kingdom Metazoa; phylum Chordata; class Amphibia; order Anura; family Ranidae; genus Pelophylax; species Pelophylax lessonae. The sequence goes on along the minus strand of NC_138776.1, from coordinate 54,974,166 downwards.
GGAGTTGACAAAATCTTGAGCTCTCAATGAGTTAGTTTTGGAAATGATATCTCCTTTGGCTCCACAATCTTACTCCACCATTTTTGGTCAGGAGTTGAATACATCTTGAGCTCTTATTGAGGCAATTTTGGAAATTACATCTCTCTTCACCCAACGATCTCACCCCGGCGTCTTTGGTTGGAGATGACAACATCTTGAGATCTCAGCAAGGCAATTTGGAAATGATGTCTTGCATGACCCAGTGATCTCACCCCTCTCCCACGTAATTTTCAGTTGGGTGATAATGTCAAGTTCTCAGCGAGGCAAAATTTGTAAAAGACATGGCTTCCTCAGTATGTTAAATATGACAGGTGGTGAAGGGTAGGGGCCTCTTTGGGTTTGGGGTGCTATTGAATCACAGACATGGATTTTAGTAGACAGCCTCAATAGAAAGATTAGAAAACAAAACCCAACTTCTGGTTGGAAGAGGCAAAAAACAAAAAAAGAAAACCAAACCAAAAAAAAAAAAGGAATGCTATTCCGGTTCAATATGTGCGCCATTTTTTTCAAATGTTTATCCAAGGAAAATCTGTTTTCCCAAATGAATTTGCACACCCAGTTCCAGTTGTCCCCCCTTATCCTCTCCTGTCTGTTCTAAAAGAACAAGCAACGTGTATAATCTAAAGCTGCCATATGTCCCCCCTTACAGTGTACATATGGCGACTTCGCAGGAGGTGACCGCGCAGCGCAAGACTCGACACAAAGTGTTTGATGCAAAGATTCTTTTGCCTTTCTTTACCAGTTTCAAGCTGATGCATATTCATATTAATATTGGCTACGATTCTCTGGACTCGCTAACAAGTACGTTTAGATGCTAGCGACATGCCAGGAGCCTCATTACGATTACAGTTAACGAAGAACAACGTTGTGTACACAAGGAGAAAAAAAGAAATCACAAGCACTGTGTTTGCCTTAATGAAGCATGGTTTCATAATCCCTTGTACAGAGATTAATATTGTGCGCAGTACAAAAAAAATTAAATAAATAAAAAGAGAGTATTTGGCTCAGAGGACTTTGGATCTGGGCTGCGCTTGTTTTCCTAAACGGAACACAGACAGTCTGTCGCAGCTGCTTATGTAATCCTCTGACTGCAGCCGTCTTAGAGAAATGAGCAAAAGGTTGGTGTGCTATCTCAGCTTTACTTGGTTCGGGTTGCTGCTTTTGTACGTTGCTCATACAATTGGTGTAAGAATTGCTACTGGGCTGTAAGGTGGACTCCATGCTAAACCAGCAGTTTGGTTAAAGGTGGGCACTGAAGAGCTCAACCTCTCATCAGCTTTTTATAAATCCCAGACTCCAGTGGAGAAATTTTCCTGCAGTAGTTTGTGTCTCTGCCCCTCCCACAATGGTGAGACTTTCCCATTAGTCATCTGTGTCTCTGCCTCTCCCACAATGGCGAGATTTCCCTGCAGTAGTTTGTGTCTTTGCTCCTCCCACAATAGTGAGATTTCCCTGCAGTCATTTGTGTCTCTGCTCCTCTCACAATAGTGAGTTCCCCTCCAGTATATTGCATCTCTGCCTCTCCAACAATGGTATGACTTTCCCTTCAGTAATTTGTGTCTCTGCCCCTCCCACAATGTAAGATTTCCTGCAGTAGTTTGTGTCTCTGCACCTCCCACAATAGTGAGATTTCCTGCAGTATTTCGCATCTCTGCCCCTCCCACAATGATGGAACTTTCTCTTCGGTAATTTGTGTCTCTGCCCCTCCCACAATGGCAAGATTTCCCTGCAGTAGTTTGTGTCTCTGTGCCTCCCACAATAGTGAGTTCCTCTACAGTAGATTGCATCTCTGCCCCTCCTACAATGGTGAGGCTTTCCCTTCAGTATTTTGTGTCTCTGCCCCTCCCACAATGCTGAGACTTTCCCTTCAGTATTTTGTGTCTCTGCCCCTCCTTCAATGGTGAGACTTTCCCTTCAGTATTTTGTGTCTCTGCCCCTCCTTCAATGGTGAGACTTTCCCTTCAGTATTTTGTGTTTCTGCCCCTCCCACAATGCTGAGACTTTCCCTTCAGTATTTTGTGTCTCTGCCCCTCCTTCAATGGTGAGACTTTCCCTTCAGTATTTTGTGTCTCTGCCCCTCCCACAATGCTGAGACTTTCTCTTCAGTATTTTGTGTCTCTGCCCCTCCCACAATGTAAGATTCCATGCTGTAGTTTGTGTAAATGCCCCCCCCCCCCCTATAATGGTGAGATTATCCCGTTAGTGGTTCGTGTTTCTTCCCCTCCCACAATTGTGAGATGGGAATTTCATGTGAATATCTTTCTCCACTGGAGTCCAAGACATATAAAAAGCCGGCAGGTTGTTCGGCTTTGGTAGCATCCACACAAAATTGAAAACTTGGTTTCACAGGCACACCTTTGAATTTGTGGTTTAGAAGACACAGCCCTGATGGACCCCTGCGAAATAGTATAATGTAGATTGTGGTCACTGGCAGAAGGGACCAAACGTGTCAGACTTGCCCCTCCACTGTGCACATTACTGGTTCTGGTTTCTCCACAATTGGAGATCTGTGTGGATTTCTGCAGACAGCTGGAGAAACAGACGGTAGCTGGCAAAGGCCAACATGGAGTTCGCCATGAACACTATTCAGCCGCTGCTTTGACTTGACAGCAGGTAAAATTTGATTGGTCCCTGAGGAATACCGCTGTGTATCATCACTGGCAATGCTAAATTAATTCTTCATTGCAAGATGGTGTTAAGTTTTTTGTGTATCAAAGACATTAAGAAACATAAACCATTTGGGCCATTTGGTGATTTAATGTCCCAAGCTCATTAACTTCTGTTGAAGAGCTGAGGCTTTCGTGTAGCCTGAGCCCTTATCAGTGGTCTAGTAAGTGAGGTGTTGTCACCTGTAATTGCAACTTCCTATCAACCAGTCAAAGCTGCTGAGGTCAGATAAGGGCTGACTTTTCACACGTGGCTCCAGGCACAATATGAAGGCTGGCTGTGTTAGCATATCTTTCCCCAGATCTGTGCTTTTTACAATAGACTTATGTAGGCCATATACGGAGTGAATTCCCTTGATTCCCCATCAACACTGACAGGGGAATCCCTCCCACAGAGCCATTGAATTCTTCCGGAAGGGGGTGGGGGGAAGCCATCCCCACCAGGAGAAGACAGTAATTATTGCTAGCAGCTATACATGCCGCTAGCAATAATCTCATGTAAAATCCTTCAGGCTGGTTGATCAACTTGGTACATTCAGCCTGCCCATACAAGGCTCGAACCTCTGCCAGTTCGAACTGTAGATTCGAACCGTCTATGGCTGGCCCTATATGAATGTCATTGGACAAACTAACATAATCTGGTCTAGAAGGAGAAAAATGGGAGAGCCTTTGCCTCAGTGCCTCATCTTACAACCTATCATGGACAGGGGTCCATATCCACAGAGAGAAAGATAATCATTGCAGGAGCGTACCTGAAGGAGAGGCAGCAGAGGGTACTGACAGTGGAGCAGAGCAGGCCAGAAAACTGTGGGGCATATTGGTGGCTCTGAAGAGACACAGGTACAATTAGAGTCACGGCGTCACAGAGGCACACTTCGAGTCACAGGGGTGTACAGGGGCACAATGGAGACATAAGAGTGCACAGAGGTTACTGGAGACAAGAGAGTCACTGGAAACACAGAGGTCCCAGGAGCACATAGAAGCCACTGGAGACACAGTAGTTACTGAAGATACAGGAGTCGCTAGAGACACAGGAACACACAGGGGTTATTGAAGATACAGGGGTCACAGGAGCACACAGGGGTCACTGAAGACACAGGGGTCACTGTAGACATAAATGTTACTGGAGACACAGGGGTCACAGGAGCACACAGGGGTTACTGAAGATACTGGAGTCACTAGAGACACAGGAACACACAGAGGTTATTGAAGATACAGGGGCGACAGGAGCACACAGGGGTCACTGAAGACACAGGGGTCACTGTAGACATAAATGTTACTGGAGACATAGGGGTCACAGGAGCACACAGGGGCTACTGAAGATACTGGAGTCACTGGAGACACAGGAACACACAGGGGCTACTGAAGACACAGGGGTCACAGGAGTCACTGAAGACCAAGGAGTCACTGGAGACACAGTGTTCACTAGAGACACAGGAGCACACAGGGGTCACTGTAGACATAAATGTTACTGGAGGCACAGGGGTCACAGGAGCACACATGGGTTACTGAAGATACAAGAGACACTGGAGACACAGGAACACACAGGGGTTACTGAAGACACAGGAGTCACTGGAGACACAGGAACACACAGGGGTCACTGAAAACATAAATGTCACTGAAGACTCAGGGGATAACAGTAGCACAGAGGGGTCACTGAAGACAGAGGATTCACTCTAGACAAAGGAGACTCAGGGCTCACAGGAGTACACAGGGGTCACTGAAGACACAGGAGTCACTGGAGACACAGGGCTCACAGGAGCATCCAGAGGTCCCTGGCTTCACAGAGGCCATTGGAAATACAGGAGTCACAGTAACATCCAGGGGTCACTGGAGACACAAGGGTGACTGGAGATATAGGAGACACAGGGGTTACAGGGTTCAAAGGAGCACACACACAGGGGGTCCATGGAGAAACAGGAGCACACTAAGAAATAGAGGCAAGCATGGAGGACTGCAGTTGGAGACTGAAAGCAGGCATAGCAACATGTTGGTCTAATGCCAAGTAATATGTTATTTGGCTATTTCAACATCATCACAGAGCTTTTTCCTAATTGACCCCCCCCCCCCCCCCAACGGCACTGAATGTGAAACTCAGAATTGGTGACAGCCATGTGGCAGATAGAAGACACAATGCTGGAGCCTGGAACCACAGAGAGTTGAGTGTAACACAACCCATTCTTGCCCAATCTTCTGAAGGAGATTGGCCAGGAGATACAAGACGATGTCAGGGAGGACCCAAAGCAACCAAAATATGTAGGGCTGGATTCAGGGGTTTGTCTGCAGACTCCTTCACTGACTGAGGGGGGCTTTTTAATGATCTATAGTCCTTTGCTTACCTTCCACAGAATAGCTAAGGGCTGATTAAAGTCTGAGCCATTATCTGAAATAAACTCTGCAAAGACAGACTGGTTGTTGGTGGAGGTGATGCCATAGATATATTTTCATCATCAGTATATTGGATGCACCTACTTTAATAATAAACCTAATTTCAGCTGACTAAGCTGAGGTTGGGGCTCATGGTTCACTCAGCTCTCTTGGAAGTTATCCAGCTGTTAATGGTAGGTCAGTAAACTTCCCCTTTCTGAGAGGCAGCAGAGCAGAATAAGGGGTTGATTTACTACAGTTTCTCCAAAGCTTAGTAAATGAGCAGAAGCTCTGCTGACTTCCGTCATCCAATCATGTGCAAGCAAATCTGCGTTTTTTTGGGGGTTTTTTTCCTTGTGTGTAATTGGGTATTCTTTTCAAAGTGAAGCTTTCTTAATTTTCTCATGTTCTGAAGCAACTGCAAAGTGCACAGTCTATTTGCCTTTAGTAAATAAGCCCCATAAGAATCCATTTACCTTTCAGCATTTTGGTACACACAAGGCATGTGTAGCACCACTATCCATTTTGAGTGGCATCCCAAGACGATGCGAATGATCTGCACCACTCCGCAGCGCACCAGAGTGCATTGAATTACAAATTTTGTGACCTGTCCAGTTTTTGGAAAGATTTTGGTGCGTTAGCAGGCCAAAATTTTCAATATGCTGCCTTAACACAATGGGGTTGATTTACTAAAGGCAAACAGGCTGTGCACTCTGCAAGTGCAGTGGCTCCAGAGCTTAGTAAATGAGGTGAAGCTTAATTTGGCAAAGAATACCCAATCACGTGCAAGGAAAATAAATAAAAATACAGCATTTTTGCTTACATGTGATTGGATGATGGCGGTCAGCAGAGCTTCTGCTCATTTACTAAGCTCTGCAGCAACTGCACTTGCAGTGTACAACTGCACTTTTCAAAGTGCACAGTCTATTTGCCTTTAGTAAATCAACCCCAATGTGAGTGAATGCACCATAAAAGTTCCTGACTCTTTCCTAAAGAATTATTTATACAAAATGCCACTGCTGACATAGACGATAGAGGTCCATGAGTGCGGTTCAGCACTATATCCATTGCTGGTTGGAAAACTGTTCCTAGGCATTGGTGCCCATTCACACTAGAATGCTAACATACGTTGCAATAATGTAACAAAGTGCACCAAAAAGAGCTGATGTAGGAATTATGACAGCACCTGTTAGTGCATTACCATACTTTGCAGTGCACTGCACATAAACCCGTCAGCATGTGCATTGCAGCACATTACCGAAACTTAATAGTGTGAATGGTCCCTAAGACGCAAAGTTGCTATGCTATGTTTTTTTTGTTTTTTTTTTCAAAAAAAGAATTTTGATGTTACCACAAGAGAAAACTCTAAGTGACGGTTCACACTAGGCGGCACGACTTCGGGGGCGACCTGTGAAGTCACGTGCACCGCGCCTTCGGCGCGACTTGCACGGACTTCATATAATGAATGTCTATGCAAGTCGCTCTGATGTCGCCCCGAAGTAGTACAGGAACCTTTTTCTAAGTCGGAGCGACTTGAGTCGCTCCTATTAGAACGGTTCCCGTAGCACACAATGGACTGCGACTTGTCAGACTGACCAGTCGCCTGACAAGTCGCGGTAGTGTGAATGGGGTCTAATGCCTCATTTCTACTGAGCGATACGGTTCGGTGTGGTACGCAATTATTTTCCGTTTCCATTGTCAAAAGTTGTGATTGGTACCCTAATTCCGAAACCGTACTACTTTTTTGGGACCCTTTCGTTGGGGTACCAAGCACATTAGTACCGTACCAACAGGGTGGAGCTACACTGTTGAGGTACTGTTGAGCTGAGGTACTGTTGGCGGTGGAAATGCAAGCCTGATCAAGGTGTACCGTTCCGAACCGTACTGAACTGTACCGAACCGTACCGCTCAGTGGAAACCAGGCATTAGTGTTGGGTAAATTACAGATTTTCTTCTCCAACTGTTCAGGTCATATCAGCAAAGCCTTGTTGGATTGCTATGGACAGCATTCATTATGCTTGCCTACACCAAAGAGGTCACAGGCATAGTACTGTTTGACAACATAAAAAAAAATACTGCATACTGAACCTCCTGATTCATTAAGCTGCCATTTATGGCATGCTAAAGTGGCCTTTCAAACACTTTCGGGGCTTATTTAGCATGCCTTAAGCGATAGCCTAGCTTGATAAATCAGGCCAAACATCCACCAAATGTTGTTATATGAATAAAGCCAGCACATGAAAGTCTTCTTCCAAGTAAAATACTTTATTCCAATATGGATAGCGATGACAACATGACAAAATTCTGACGCGTTTCGGCTTTATGCCTTCCTCATGCTATGAGGACGGCGTAAAGCCGAAACGCGTCAGAATTTGTCATGTTGTTACCGCTATCCATGTTGGAATAAAGTCTTTTACTTGGAAGAAGACTTTTCGTGTGCCGGCTTTATTCATATAACATTTGGTTTGGACGACACTTAGCTCTTCCCACAGTGCGGTGGAGCTAGGGTGAGTTACTGTTTATCCACCAAATGTTGCCAGTTTGAGGTGTTGTGGCAAAATTAAATTTAGGTATGTGGACTGTGTAAGAAACTCTTACAGACATGATGTGTCCAGTCCCAAACATCCCACTTACACTCCAAAACTCTTCAGTGCAAGAAACTAATTCTCATTAGAAAGTCTGACACATTAGACTTTGAGATCCTATTTGGAGGTTGAGTCACCGACCGGTATAAGATTGTTCTGTAGATCTGGTGGCTGTGGTCTTTGATGGTGTCAGTCAGAGAGGTGTCACTGGGGTCTGTTAGTGTCTACCCCCCTCTAGGAGTCTTCTGAGCTACCCTAGTATGGACTGACCCACCCCTGTGTTTTCTCCACGGTGTAAATAAGAGTTCTACAATCCTCTGATCTATTTTGTTCTTCTGGAAACAGTATTACGTATTATAAAAGGAGCTCGCCGGTTGCTCATTCTCCAAAATCATCTACTTATTTTTTCTTATTAGTGATTATTATGATGATGATGATGATGATGATGATGTTACTTACTTTTAATAAAAGTGTAAAAAACTAAACTCTCCATCTGTCCGATGTCTTATTTCAAGGGGGGGGGGGCACAGCAGGCTGGCACTTAAAGGGGGCTTATCTATAACCTTCAAAGTCAACATGAAAGCATTCCTATATAAATATACAGGAAGGGATGCGGAGCTTAAAATACAAACAGAACTGAGGGCTGTTTGAGGTCTAAGTTCTTACTGGCAATGATCCAGTGGCGCAACTACCAGGGTTGCAGCAGTCGCACTTGCGACTGGGCCCTGGAGCTGTAGGGGGGCCCGCCGGTTGCTGTCCCCGCTTCTTGGCAATGATCAGGGCAAAAGACATAATGTATGAACCAAAGGGGGGGGGGGGAGACTTTTACCAGTGCCACATCTGATAAATTGTTTACTAGAACATTTTGCAAGACATTGTCCTGCTATGGTGGACTTTAATGGCACTACATGAGACAAAACTGTATAAAAAAAATCTCTTTAATTAAATATATATTAAAATAAAAATAAAGACGCCCAAAGCAAAAGGGGTTAATTTTTAAAATAAGACCTGAATGTGACAATATCACTGCATGCCCCTGTACATGTATAACAATAGAGAGTGATAAATATCTTGATTGTTGGTTGACGCGTTTCGCTGTGTGCTTCCTCAGGGCCATGAATTGTGTATCACAGTCTAATGGTCTTAAACAAATATAATGTCAGTAAATAATATAATATTTATATTTATACACTGTTACTATAGTTAATTAGTTATTCATATATAACACTTACATAGAGATGTGTCATGGACAATTTATACATAGTTATATTACACATCATCTGTAGCAAACGAAAAATTAGTTAATGTACATATATATACATTCTCTTTAAGGAGACACTATAACAACCTCTAGTTATATCATTTTCTGAGGAGAGTGGCTCTGATTCCTCTATGCCCGCCCTAGAGCGTATATAACAGATACAAGCCCATTACACATCTGTATGTAAGTGTTATATGTGATAAACAAATTAACTATAGTAACAGTGTTGTATAAATATGAATATTATATTACATACTGACATTATATTTGTTTAAGACCATCAGACTGTGATACACAATTCGTTGGTCCCCAGGAAGCACACAGCGAAAGGCGTCGACCAACACTCAAGATATTTATTACTCTCTATTGTTACACATGTACAGGTGCTACACAGTGATATTGTCACATTCAGGTCTTTTTTAAACAATTGCCCCTTTTGTTTTGGGCGTCCTTTTTGTGATTTTAATATATCTTATTAATTAAAGAGATTTTTTTATACAGTTTTGTCTCACGTAGTGCCCTTAAAGTCCACCATAGCAGGACAATGTCTTGCAAAATTTTCTAGTATGTCCCAGACATAGGTGTACACTGTGGGCGCAACCTGCCACCACCGCTAATCGCAGGCATCATGTCAGTGGGGACATTACACGCTCACTGTGCCTGAGTGAGCACTCCGGCTACCGGCACAGCGCTCCGCTCATTCCTCCAAGCAGATCAATATCAGGAGGAGGAGAAAGTCAGCTGATCAGCTGATGGGCCAAAAGAGTGAAGAGGTAGATCTCACCTGCGTGAGCCAATGTGAAGATGGAGTCCCCATGTCGGGAGAGCTGCTAATGAAGGCACTGTGAAGCCAGGCTGAGAGCGCTGAGCAAGGAAGGGGATCGACTGACACTGAGAACAGGTGAGTGCCAGTGTCACCATCCCTCTGCCACTGATCCAATCCCTCCACCACCACTATCCCATCGCCCCCTGCATCCCATCCCTCCACCACCATCCCATCCCCCCACCATCCCTCTACCACTGATCCCATCCCTCCATCCCATCCCCACCACCATCCCTCTGATCCCATCCCTCCACCACCATCCCATCCCCCTCACCATCCCTCTGCCCCTGATCCCATTCCTCCATCACCACCATCCCATCCCCCTATTATCCCTCTGCCACTAATCCCATCCCTCCATAACCCCCCCCCTACCACCACCATCACTCTGCCCCTGATCTTATCCCTCCACCACCATCCCATCCCCCCGCCATCCCTCTGCCAGTGATCCAATCTCTCCATCCCATTCCCTCCCACTATCCCTCTGCCACTGATCCCATCCTGTCACCACCATCCCCCCCTACCATCCCTCTGCCACTTACTTGGGTGTGAAAACCCATGCCATCTGATTCTGGCAATCTGCATTTTGCGAGCTGTTTCAGGGTGTCCTTAATTTAACATCAGCGGATGGCATGAACCTGGGATGAAGAAAAATATAAAAAAAAAAACAGTCCCTGATGCATGATGTCAAATATACTGTAGTTGGACTCAATTTAATTGCAATAACAGTTCTGGGGGGAGGTTTAAAAAATGTTTTAATGAATCTGTACTAAATCTAACATTACTAACCTGTCACTTGGATGGAATACCTCAAGGTTCAGCATATTCATATTGCACCCCTGGAGCCCCAAACTCATGGGCATTCTATTGCCAACTCTCATCTTCAACTAGGTAGTTGGAGCTTGACCCTGCAGGCTCCTCCTTCCTGTGCCTCCAAACACTCAGATGGACCAACAGCCAAATGTAGGAAGGGTGGAGGTAAGCACTGACTTCTTAGTTGCATGACATGTCAAATGAATAGTTCCCTATGAGAGCCTTCTTAACTGGTCTGACTTGTGTCGGTCCGACTTTGAAAATGCTTCCTGCACTACTTTGATCCGACTTGGGCACGATTTCAATTGAAGTCAGGATCATCATCTTAACTGATCTGACTTGTAGCATGCGGCTTGTGCTCTTAGAATCTTGAGGGGGAACCCCACGTCAAAATTGAACAAAAAAAATAAAAATGCCCCCTCAATACTGTACCAGACCGAAGGGTCTGGTATGGATTTTGAGGAAAAACCCCATGTCAAAAAAAAAAAAATGGCGTGGGGCCCCCTGAAATCCATACCAGATCTTTATCCAAGCACGCAGCCTGGCAGGTCAGGTAAGGGGGGGAGGGGGCAAGCGAGCGCCCCCCTCCTGGAGCATACAAGGCCACATGCCCTCAACATGGGGGGTTGGGTGTTTAAGGGGAAAGGGGGCTCGCCCCTCAGTTTCCTGACCTGCCAGCCAGGCTGCATGCTCGGATAAGGGTGTGGCATGGATTCTGAGAAGGGACCCCACGTCTTTTTTTTACCCAAATGATAAGACAAACAGTAATGTGCAACTTGAAGTTTACTGTATGAATACAAGATACATTGACAATACTAATAGAGTGATAAGGGGTATGTACAAGCATAAAACAAAGTTGAACAGGCAATGAAACTGTAGTGTAGGGGTGCCTGGGGTAATTCCCACAAAGGCCACTAGGTGAAAGCACAAAACAGAATACGTACCAGTATCTAAGAGATCTGAGCACTATTAGTAATAAACAGCACACTCCCCTGGATGGGGTAATATTTCTCTCACAAGGAGGTTGGCTGTAGCTGGTAGCCCAGATGGTTGACCACAGATTTCTCCCAAAAAAGGTGGGAGGGGAGGAGAGAGGGAAGGAGTCTCTGGTCTGGATGTCCAGGTAGTGGTAGTGGTAGAAGTTCCAGGGATGAGAGTACATGGAGGCAACATAAGACACAGAGCTGCCCCATTAATAAGAAAATAATATGGGGCTAGCCACCACAGTGACCACCAGGACTTAAAGCAGGACTTCACTCTCTCAATCAACATTGATTATTTTTAGTCCTCATGCTGCTAGCATTAGTAAATAGATAGGAAAGTATATCATATATACTTGTTTTATACTTTATTTTTTACATTTCTTTGTTTACTTTCTTGTTTCAATGCCTAGGCAAACTATGTCATACATCCTGGAAGTCTTCAGGAGGGTAGGAGGGATCTTCTCAGCCAAGCACACCCTCCTACCTGCAAGGCTGAGCTAAGGGCAGATGGATTCCAGGAAGTAAATGCTACATGAATCATCTGCCCTTACTCAAGATGGGCGCAGCCAGAAATGCTATGGGGGTGTTTTTCAAAGGGATTTCCCAACAAAATAAAGCATGGTGACAAGGATGGATGGACACATTTGCTTTAAATATTAAAAATGAATTAGTGTTTTTGGTGGTCAGATTCTGTGTACTTCTGCTTTAAGGTGAAGCTACCTTGCCCTTGTGCTCTCATTGGAGGCCCGCACACCAGGAACACTAGAAGACCCCCCAACCTGGTGACAGCTAGCATGACCGGTCACTGCTGTCCAATCAGGCACGATGTCTCTGGATGCATGGAGGGGGGTAAACAGCAGAATTTATATCCGCTGGGTGTTTTCAGGATTCCTGGAGATTTTTGGAGCCCAGTGGATCATAGGAGACCAATGAAATGAGCCTATACCCACTGCTGGACAAAGTGGGTAAAGAAGGACGCTACTACATGTCTGCCATTACCACATCATTTCAGGGATGTTGCACATTGATTGGGTGATTTATTGAAGAATAAACCCAATAAACTCATTGTGTCCATCTCTAAAGAATGTCATTGGATAGGAAACATGTAAGAACCAAATCTGACTCGTCTGCTTCTTTAAGATTTTATCTCTGTGACACTTTACATATTTTTAGAATTAAAGCTAAATAATGCAGGAATATTACACAGTATCATCCGGATAATACATTCCTTTCACAATCTACATTCAGCCGCCAACACCGGGAGCCGCGGCACGTTTTAATTTCACTAATGGGGTTATTAGAGGGAGGGTATTCACTACAAGGTGTCAGATCCCAGCGTGAAACTGCCGGCTCAGCACATACGCAAGACGACTGCCAGAATTGGGTTCATTCGCTAATCCTATGGGAAGAATCTTTCAAGAATATTTTGTTCAGTAGTTTTCCTGGAAATGTTGCAATTTTAATGTTCTATAAATATGAAGAGAATATGAAGAGGATCGTTTGTATGCCCAGTCAACCCGTGAAACGAGAGATTTGCAATGAGGGGGCTCACCAGGATGATGATGTCAGCCTCCGGATACTCTCTAGACAACAACACAGAGAGTGAGAATGGCAGCGCTAGGAGCAAAGCAGGGCCCATCGGCACACACTGCCCCCCTTTAACCCACACCCCCCTTCATATACACACTGCCCCCCTTTAACCCTACACCCCCTTCATATACACACTGCCCCCTTCAACCCTACACACCCCTTTATATACACACTACCTTCCTTAATGCTACACACCCCTTCTTGTACACACTGCCCTTCTTTAATGCTACACCCCCTTCCTGCACACACTGCCCCCCTTTTAACCCTACACCCCCTTCATATACACACTGCCCCCCTTCAACCCTACGCACCCCTTCATATACACACTGCCCCCCTTTAACCCTACACCCCCCTTCATATACACACTTCCCTGCTTTAACCCTACACCGCCCTTCATATACACACTGCCCCGCTTTAACCCTACACCCCCCTTCATATACACACTGCCCCCCTTCAACCCTACACACCCCTTTATATACACACTGCCCCCCTTCAACCCTACACACCCCTTCATATACACACTACCTTCCTTTAATGCTACAAACCCCTTCTTGTAAACACTGCCCTTCTTTAATGCTACACCCCCTTCCTGCACACACTACCCCTTTTTAACCCTACACCCCCCTTCCTATACACACTGCCCCCCTTTAACCGTACACACCCCTTCATATACAAAGTGCCGCCCTCTCTAGAGGTGACATCCACAGGGTATGAGGAGGTAACAGGAGAGCAATGTGGCACTGGCCATGGCTGTGCCCTAGGTGACTAGTTTGCCTAGTGGAAGCACCGGCCATGCCCACCGCTTTGCACATCACGTGACCATAAAATAAAATATAGTGATGTCAGCGCTCAAATGTTCAAATATCAGCAGCATGCCAATCAGTGCCAATATACCAACATTAATTATGTGAATAACATAAGAAAGGGTTGCAGCGCTGCGTAAACATACCAAAATATGAATAAAAAAAGATAAATGTTAACAGCGCTTGTTTAAACGTCCAAATTCATGAATAGTTTGAACAATTGAATGCAAAGGACTAAACATGCTTTAAAAATGCTGTAAAGTGCTAAATGCAGTAATCGCTGAGATAATTATATAAATATAAGTGCCAAAATAATTTAAATGAATTCATACAATGATAAACAATACTGTACTGACAATTCAGAATACAATACAAAGTGCTGAAAGTGCTGTAAATAAAGTTCTGGATGCAATACGAATATATATAAATATATAAAGTGCCAACAAAAACTCAAGTGAATTCATGTAATAGACAGTCCATATAAATGTCCAAAGAAATGTGCTCAAAAACTGTGCTGATTTCCTTAGTAATGGAAGGTGCTCATTGGTGAGAAAGGTGCCACACTCCCCTCCTGCCCCCCTACTCACCAGAAATGAAGACCATCTCTGGGTCAAATGTGGCATTAAAGAGGAGTACGGAGTCCTGGATAAAAAATCTGGGTAACCTCCAGAAATCACCGCTCACTTCACTTGAAAGTAGTTTTTCCTTAAAAGGCTCGGCCCAAATAAATGAAAAGATCCATAGTGAAGTACTGCTAAAATATTGTTTAATATCGCAAGTAGCAGGAATACTTACAAAACAAAAGCTAAAAGATTGCAGTGAGGTGAAAACAATAAGCTTCCTGGAATGCCGTCTCTCATGTGTTCCACGGAGAGACAGGAAGTGATGTAGGTGGTTAAACTGAAAGTTACGTCAACGCGTTTCGCCCGCCTTCCCGGGCGTCATCAAAGGACATGAAAAAAGAAAAACAATATAATAACATTTTTTTCAATTTTTATGCATTTTATGGACCTTCTATATTGTATTTAACAGTCAGTATTTGGCACATTGACTGGTGTTTGGCTTATGTGAGTCTATGATTTTATCTTGTTTTTTTTTTTTTTCAATAATTTTTATTGAGAGTTTTATGCATTAACATTAGAACAATAACAAAGAGTGCCACGTAGGGGCAAGGCCATCACTGCAACAAGCTGTAACAGTACCCAGGGCAAACAAAAAGAAAACAGTGGTTACACACTCAACCTACAAATTAAGACACAGAAGATATGCTACACAAGCGTAACTCCCTGAGCAGGTAAAAGAGCACATATTTGCAGTCATAGGCCCTCGTACGGGAGCCCCCAGTGATAAGTAGAAAAAATACAAAAAAGACAAAGGAAAAAGGTAAGAGAAGAGAGAAAAGAAGAAGTAGAAAAAAGGGAAAAAGAGTGGACCCAGCTCCGCGCCCCGCCCCCCCCACCCCAAAGACCTCTCTCAAGCCGGCCCCGTCAGATAGCTGAGCCATGGCTCCCAAACCCTGTCGAAGTTACGCATCCTGTCGTCCAGCTGAGCCGACAGTCGCTCATTCACCATGATCCAGGACAATTTATGCCTCAGCTGCTCGAACGGGACCACAGGAGACCTCCAGGACCTGGCAATAGTAATTTTTGCTGCTGTAAAAATAAAGGTAATAAGCCTCCTCTGTGCCCTCGTGGCCGCCTCCACTTTCTGACCCAGGAGGGCCTGTTGCGGAGATTTAACTAGGTTCACCTGTGTCAGGGAGTACACAAAATTGTACACCCTGATCCAGAAACGTCTCACCCTAGGGCACAGCCACCAGACGTGGAACATAGAGCCCTCCTGGCCGCAGCCCCGAAAACACAGAGGAGATGCTCCTGGTACGAAGGTGGCAATTCTAGCTGGCACCATATACCAGCGTAGCAGAACTTTATAGTTGGCCTCTATAATGGAAGTATTGATCAAAGACCTGGAGGCCTCCTGAGCCATGACATGCCAGTCAACTAACTCCAAGGTATCCTGGATATCGGCTTCCCAACGGACCATGTAAGGAAGTTTCACCGGCGAGTCAGATAACACATTATAGATCACGGAGATAAAACTACGTAGGTTATCATATTTGCGACACAGATATTCTATGGGCGTCATTGTCGTCAGGTCAGAGAGGCGAGATACAGCTCGTACATAATGATCAATTTGAGTGTACCGAAAATATTCAGATTGAGGTAAGTCATATTTGTCAACCATCTGCTGTCTCTTAAGAAAGCCCCTATGATCACAGAGGTCCGCTATGCGGATCAGGCCCTTGTTCGTCCACCATAGAAATGATCTGGGGGAGAGACCCGGGGGGAACCCACTATTATTCAAAAAGGGGGCCATGGGGGTGTGAGGAGACCGGAAAGCATGTGTCCTGGACAACCGATCCCAGACTGCTAGAGAGTGGGACAATGCCGGGCATAGAATTGGAGGGCGGTCTTTTGGCAATAACCACATAATTTGGGAGACCTCACTACCCGGTACTGAGCTGGCCTCCAAGGTCATCCACGCTGTAGGGGACCGATGAGAGTGAAATTGAATCAGTTGGGCCAACTGGGCCGCATAAAAATATTTCATCAAATCTGGCACCCCCAGACCTCCCCTGGATTTAGGGGTATAGAGCGTTTTTTTGTTCACCCTAGGTCTCTTGTTCCCCCAGATAAACGAAAGGACCTGGCCCTGAAACTTGAGCACATCTGTCCGGTGCAGAGCCACTGGCAGTGTGCGAAACAGATATAGCACCCTCGGGAGGACGTTCATTTTAATCGAATGCAGTCTGCCAAACCATGAGGGGGGATGCAGTGACCACCTACCCATGTCCTCCCTCAACCGGGCAAACAGAGGTGGATAGTTTTTAGCATACAAAGTGTGCAGGGATGGAGTCAAATTAATGCCTAAATAAGGGAGGGAATCTGAGTGCCACGAAAATTTAAAGGAGTGCTGTAGCGTTACCACCGTCCCAGGGTCCAGAGAAAGATTCATAGCCTCCGACTTAGCCTGGTTAACACGCAGTCCCGACACTAGTGAGAAAGAGTCCAGCAGGGCAAACAGGTTAGGCAAGGTCGTGAGAGGAGAGGAGACCACCGCCAACAAGTCGTCCGCAAATAGGACGCACTTATGTTCGGAACCCCCACAAACCAACCCCCTAACATCCTGTGAGGCCCGGATTTTTAGCGCAAGAGGTTCCAGAGCTAGAACGAAGAGGAGGGGTGAGAGGGGGCAACCCTGACGGGTGCCCCTTCGTATCGGGATAGGTCCCGAGCAGTAGCCCTTCAACCTTAGGATCGCCTTAGGCATGCTGTACAGGGTCCGTAGTAAAGTAAGAAAGGGGGAGCCAAAGCCAAAGTGAGCTAAAACATCAAACAAGTAATCCCACGAAAGGGAATCAAAGGCTTTGTGTATATCCAATGAAAGAAGCATACCCTTACGAACTCCCCCCCCATCCCAGTCCGATTGAATCGCAGAGATAATGTCCAGGACCCGCCTGGTCTGGTCCGAGGTCTGACGACCCGGGACAAACCCGGCCTGGTCAGGGTGAATATATGTGGCCAAAAAGGAACCCAGTCTAGCTGCCAGAACCTTTGCTAAAATTTTCAGATCCGAGTTGATCAATGATATCGGACGATAATTATCACAAATGCTATGATCCTTTCCCGGCTTAGGGAGGACATGAATATATGCCACATTTTCCTGAGGCGGAAGCGATTCGCCGGACCGGAGAGCATTAAAGAGAGCACAAAGGTGAGGGGTCAGAGAGTCCTGGAATTTACGATAATATGCTCCCGAAAAACCGTCTGGCCCAGGGGCCCTGGAGGGGTGCAGGCCCTTAATAGCCTGGATCACCTCCGCTTCCGTGATCGCACCGTCCATCAATGCTGCATGGGATTGGGATAGCATAGGCATAGCGAGATCCGCGAAAAAAACGTCTGCCTGGCCCCGATCGTAAGCTGCCGGTTCACGATAAAGCTTGGTATAAAACCTCGCAAACTCGGACGACAGCAGGTCCGGATTACGAGAAAGCGCCCCCGTCCGCAAGCGAAGCCTAGGAAGAGCCGACATAAAAGGGCGGGGAGCCAATTTACGCGCCAACAGCGTGGTTGGTTTGTCACCCATGGTATAAAATCTGTGGCGGGACCATCGAAGACATTTCTCAGCTTGTGTCGTGAGGCTCAGATTCAGAGCCAGTCTAGCCGCATCAATCTTGTCCCTGAGGTCCAGCTGGGGATGCGTCTTCTGCTCCTGGAGCAAAGCGGCAAGGGCCTGTTCCTGTATTTTGACGGTGCTCTCCCGGTTACGTTTTAAACGCGCCGCAATTTGGATCAGTTTACCGCGTATTGTGGCCTTATGGGCAGCCCAAGTTATTATCGAGGAAGTCTCCCCCGTATTATTTTCCTGAAAAAACAATTTAATATCTTGCCCCACCTCCTCCACGACCCCGGGGTCAGTCAGCAAAGACGCGTTCAGCCGCCACGGGGAGGGACCCGGCCGGGACCACAGGGCCTCGAGCTGCACCAGCACCGGCGAATGATCCGACCAAGGAGTAGACAAAATTTTGGCCATGCACATATGCGGAGCCAGAGCAGAACTGGCAAACACATGGTCTATCCTGGAGTAGGTACCGTGTACATGAGAAAAATATGTGTAGTCTCTCTGGGACGGGTTATATTCCCTCCAGAGATCCAGCAGGTCCCAGTCGTGGAGGAGGCGAGCCAGTTTGTGTCCATTTTTGGGCAAATGCTTATATCTAGGCCTACCCGGGACAGACTTGTCCAAGGTGTGCTCCAGGGGGAGATTACTATCCCCCCCCAAGATTACTCTACCCTGAGTCTTGGGGAGTAAAGTACGCAGCATATCATGGAAAAAAGCCAACTGACCCGAATTAGGAGTATAATAGGAGATAAGGGAGACCAATTGGTCATCAATCAGCCCAACAACCATAAGATATCTACCCTCCCTGTCCCTGACCACAGTAACCGGAGAGAACAGAACCCTACGTGAGAAACAAATAGCTACTCCCCTCTTCTTCTCCTGACCCGAGGACAGATAAAACTGTGGGAAGTGGGACGAGAGGTAACGCGGAGCTGAGGTCTTGGAAAAGTGCGTTTCCTGTAGTAGTAATATATCGGCTTTTTGGCGTTTGTATTCCAGAAAAGCCTTGGTGCGCTTCACCGGGGAATTTAATCCCTGCACATTATGAGTAATTATTGAGAATTTAGATGAGCCCGAGGGTGGCATGGTATTCTGGCAGACTGCACTCACCTGAAAGCATCCCAGTAGGTTTCAAGCGGCCTCTAACCGAAGTCCGGAGTCTCCCGAGGTCCCGGGGTGTCACCGTAGGGCCGGCGCGCAGAGTCAGGGTCCAAGAACAGAAAAGAAAAAGAAAAGAGTTAGAGAAGGAACAAGAAGCGGCAGGGGGAGTTGCCCCCCTCGCCGCACAGGCATACGATAAACACACAACTAGCTGTACATGGGATTGGAATTCCCCCAGTTCCCATATCTGGGGAAGTGGACGTGAGGTTGCCCTCATCCAGGGATAAGGGCAAGTTCACCAAAGTGACATGCGGGAACACCCGGGCTACAACCCAAAAAAAGAACATATAGGAGGGAGGATCAGCTGAGGAGCAGGGAGACCCCGCTTCCCGAGGACACCCCCATTCCGGAGACAGCCAAGGTGCCGGGCGACCCCGCCTACCCCACGCCCCAAAGTGGGGGCCACAGGATCCCTGCCAGGCCACCCGGCAACCAACTTCCGAGCCACCCCCAGAGAGGTGAGACTCATGACATCAATGGTTAATGAAAACATCAGATAGGACGAAAAAATTAAAATTGTGAACATCCAAAACTAAATGATTTTACCAAGTTCAGTCCTGCTGGTGCAAAAAAGAAAGCAAAAAAAAAAAAAAAGAGGGGAAAACAACAAAACAAAACAAAAAGGGGGGATATAACACCCCACAAGCTGAAAACAGCCGTGTACAGCTGGTTTCCCCCCCCTAACCCAGCCGCCGCCGCAATTTCGGCATTGGCCGGGATTGACAGGGTTGGGAAGCACTTACTAAAACTGAAAAACTGAACAAAACAAAAAAAAATATTAAGTGGCAAAAAGGGGGCAAGTAGGACCAGTTCCCGAGGTCTCTTCATGTCTTGCGGTTGTTCTTCCGAGATGCCTGAGAATCCTGACGAGACCACACCGGAGACATGGGGCGCCCAGGTCCGGCAGCCGAAGGCGGAGAGCGAGGCTCTCTAGACAGGAGGCCCAATTCCAACAGCAAGGACTCCCCATCGTGGAAGTTAGCAAAGGAATGATTCTTGCCGCCATAGGAAAAGGAAAGTCTGAAAGGAAAGGACCAGCGATATTTGATTTGGTGGTTCATCAGTTGTTGCAACAATGGCTTGAGGGTCCGACGCTTCTGCACCGTGGAAGGGGCTAGGTCCGTGAAGAGCTGTATTGGAGAGCCGAACAGGGAGAGATCCTGACGATTTCTAGCCGCTGACATCTTCTCCTTAATCTTATAGTAATGCGGTTTCAAGATTATATCACGAGGAAGACCATCCTGCCGAGGCGCAGTTAGGGCCCTGTGGACCCGGTCCACCTCAAGCTGATGAGGAGTAATATCGGGGATCAAGTCTCTCATGAGGTCCTGTACCGGTCCTTCCAGGTCCTGATGTTTCTCTGGAAGACCCCTTATGCGCACATTATAACGGCGCGATCTGTTCTCTAGATCTTCAATCTTTGAATAGGCTTCCTCCAGTCTGTCATGTAACTGAGTTACCATCTTAGTGTTCTGATTAACCCTTTGTAGAGAGCCATCCATCTTTTGTTCGATAGTATCCAGCCGCGCCCCAAAGCTATGCAGGTCCTGCTTGATGTCTGTTGTAATTATAGCACAAGCCTTGGACAATTCCTGTTGTAGCAATGTGGAGAAACGAGCCAGCAAAACTGCATCCCCCGAGTAGGGGGCCTGGGGTGGCGTTGGATCCACATTCGGGGGGCTAGGTTGGCTGAAAAGGGAGTCTGCCAGCTCGGCCATGTTCCTATCCAAAGAGGAGCTCGGGGAACATGAAGGCGCAGGGTTGCCAAAGGAGGCTGCAGGAGATGATGCCTGATACCCCGCTGCCATGCCCGGGCTCAGCCCCGACTGACCCGATTGCTGCGAGGAGAAGGGGTCCCCCAAATCCTCCCGGAAGGGAGAAGAGGTTGTCAGGCGTGGAGATGCCGGATCCGGAGGCTTCTCCTGGGCTGCAGCCTGGCCGCTCCGCGCGGACTGTTTGCTCGGCGTCATCTTGGGAGAAGGAGACTTGCTGGCCGGAGCGGGCCGTGGAGTGTCCCGCTTATTGCTCTGCTTATATTGCCTCTTCCTGGGTGGAAATGTGCTCCCCCGCCTCATTGCAAACCCACCGTAGCCTAGTGGGGTGAGTTCGCCGGCTCCCGCCGCTAATTATTGCTGGGTTGTGGCCGGTGGTGTGCGGAGCGCAGCTAGGACATGTCCTCTCCCGTGCCCGCGCGCATGCGCACTTCTTATCTTGTTTTTTATATTGTTTTACTTTTTGAATAAATTACTAAACTATGAGAATTAATTCTCTTCTCCTGCCTGATGATTCACCCTGCTTGACTGATTGAATTCTCCCTGATGGCTCCATCTTAATGTGTGGGAGTACTACCAGATTTGTCGGTTCAAACAGAGATTTTCAGAAAGGAAACACATTCATATCTTAACATGTGATTTCTGTCCTATAACACAGACAGAAAACAGTTCTGGTGAGTTTGCATTTTAGGTATTCGGTGAAGGTAAGACACCATGGGTGACACCGGAGATCATATCCTGCACTGGGAACTTTGCACTTCATTTATATCTTTTTCTCTTTTCCACCTGGACTTTCTTTTCCACCTGGGTTTATTTCAATGGACATTTTATTGTGATTTGAGACACTTTATCACTTTTTGTATATATATATATATATATATATATTCATATTTTGGTATGTTTACACAGCGCTGCAACCCTTTCTTATGTTACATCACGTGACCATGCTTCAGGGAGTAGAGAGCAGAGAAATGTATTCTTTAGTCTTTATTCGGTTGTTGCAGCTTTATTGTCGAATCACAGCCATTGCAGTTTCATTATACAGTCATATTGAGCCAGGAGGAGGGCCAAACACATGCTGAGAATCCAGAAATGTAATTTATTAATTCACCATATGACCAAAAACCTCAAATGACAACCAACATGTTTCGTGGAACAATTCCCCTTCATCAGGGCTTGGCAATTGTCACAGTAACTGATGGATTCAAAGCTGAGAGCCTGGATAGATCAATCCCAACCAGCCATGCTGCATGGCTACTAGACACATACTATATATCCTCCAAGTTCTGGCAGATTTACTCCAGGATAGTAGTAATGCAGAATGCATAGCACACCTCTGTGGACATTGGATGTGGCCAAATTGTATTAATCAGTGGGAGGGTTTAAAGGGACATGATTAAATAGAAACCCAAGCCTCCTTGTATCTATTAATTATGCTTTAATTTTTATTCCACAAGCAACAGTCTGTTTGTGTAAGGTTCTGGCACTCTCAGTGCCTCCTATCACATCATTTCCGGGTGCGTTCCATCTACCTAGATAGATGAAGCACATATAGGTGTGTTTCCCTTTAAGAGTGCTGACATCATCATGAGGCGCCGGACTGAACAGCTATTTAAATCAGCAGCTTTCACTCACATGTGTTCGTTCAACCTACTGTGTGCCTAGATGTGCCTTGATGCTAACCTGTCTTGAAGCTCTCATGCTTGCAAGCATACCTCGCTGTCGGAACCACGCTGCGCTGATCCCTGTATCCCGCTACCGGATCATCCGCTCTTGTCGAACCTCTCCTCTGCTACATTGCTACTAGTGATAAGTACCCCACAGGGGAAACCTCAATAACCTTCATACTAAAGCTTACACTGTCTAGCTCTGCATACTAAGGACTGTTACTACATCTGCACTATCTAGATTGCTATCTCTTGAGCCTACTATCATCTGCTCTTGCACTGGGTTAGTCTCTCCTGTATGTCATCTGCTATCCTATCATCTACTACCATACATGATTGCTAACCTATCTGCATCCCACCTGTTACTATCTCATTCTCAAGAACATTCCTCTCAAGTGTCTGTCACCTATCGTCTCTACTCAACCTGTCTCTTCAGCCTATCACCTCTATACTACTATATACATAGATCACTCCAGGAACTTCTTATTGAGTGTGTGTATTTACTTGCTGAATTGAGATCATCCACACATGATGAGTCTTTGGGAGTTGGGATTGGTGTCTCAGCGTTTCTCTACATGACTACTGAAGTGGAATATTTCTGCAGCTGTAAATCCACATCATACATAAAACGCAGGAGCGTTACAGTTTGACAGTCATAAACCACGGCACAATAACTCTAAAAATTTAACACTTTCATTATCTATGCTTTTGTGCACAAAAGTTCCTCCAAATCCCCCCAAGCACAAGAGCCCCCCCCCCCCAATTATCCCACCGCAAGCACATATCCTCCTTTCCTAGAACAACTCCTGTGCCCCCAAACCCCCAGCACAAATCTAATCCCCCAAAAACCTCTCAGGACAAATCTAATTTTCACAAAACACCCCTTTCAAACACAAATCCTCTCCCCCACAAAATTTCCTGTCTCAGCACAAATCCCCCCTCCACAAGTCCTCTGCCCCCAGCACGAATCCCCCCATCATCATCCATTAGCAAAAATCCTCTTCCACCTCCAAACCCCCCCCAGCACAAATTCTCTCTCCTCTCCCCCTCAAATCACCCATTAGCAAAAATCCCCCCTCCTAGCATAAGTCCGCTTAAATACCCCCTCCAGCACAAACCCCCCCCCCCCCTCAAATCCCTGCCCAAGCACAAACCTAATCCCCCAAAAACATCTCATCACAAATCTAATTCCCACAAAACACCCCTTCCAAATACAAATCCTCTTCCCCGTGACATTTCTCGTTTTAGCACAGTTTCCCCCTCTACAAGTCTTCTCCCCCCTGCACAAATCACCCCCCCCCCACCCAAATCATCCATTAGAAAAAAAATCATCTTCCACCCCAAACCCCCCCCCCCCCAGCAAAAATCCTCTCCCCACAAATCATCCATTAGCAAAAATCCTCTTGCCTCCCTAAATCCCCCCTCCTAGTACAAGTCCCCACCAAATCCCCCCTTAAAGCACAAATCATCTCTCTGAATCCTTGCCCAAGCACAAGTCCCCCCTCCACCCCCTAATACTCCTTCTAACCCCCTCAGCACAAACCTACCCCCCAACCCCCCCAGCACAAATCTTCTCCCACAAATCATCCATTGGCAAAAATCTTCCACCCCCCCCCCCCCCATCAAGCACAAATCCTCCCTTCCAGCACAAATCATCTCCCCCAAATCCTAAATCCCTGCTCTAGTACAAGTCTCCCCCTCCCCCCTACAATCCTCCTAACCCTCTCAGCACAACCCCCCCAGCACAAATCCTCTCCTCCCCCAGCCCCCCAAATCATTAATTGGCAAAAATCCTCTTCCACCCCCAAATCCCCTCTCTAAGCACAAGCAAAAGACCCTCCCAAACCCCCCCTTTCAACACTAATCATCTCCCCATAAATCCAAAATCCCCCCCCCCCCCCCAAGCACAAGTACGCTCTACCCCCAAATCATCCTCCTAACCTTCTCAGAACAAACCTTCCCCCCAACACAAATCCCCCCCCCCCCCAAAAAAAAGATCATCTATTGGCAAAACTCCTCTTTCACCCCCAAATCCCCCCTCCTAGCACAAGTCCCCCCCAAATCCCCCCTCCCAGCACAAACCATCTCCCCCCCCAAGCACAAGCCCCTTCACCCCCAAGTCCTCCTTCTAACCCCCTCAGCACAACCCCCCCCCCCCCCCCCCCAGCACAAATGCCCCCATCTCCCTTCTAGCACAAATCCTTCCAACCCTGAGCACCAATTCTAGTTATTTCCATCCCCCCTGGTTATTGTGTCCCCCGGTACAATTCCCCATTTCTGAATTTACAGACCTCAGATACAGCACAGTTTGAGAGATCCCCCTGCTCCCAGGCTCCACCCTGTGCTGTGCCATGTGACACGTCAGAGTGGAGGAGGAGCTAAAGGAAGCTTCCTTTGGCTCTGAAGTCTGTGACTAAGGATCATGGCGTCAGGGACCCAGGGCACCCCACAGAAGATGCAGGTAATGCGCCCTGAGTGCCCGACACTAGAGACACTCCTGTACAGGACACCAGGAAGGTCCCTGTGCACACAATGCCTCAATGGTTTTTTAAACAGACCAAAAGGGAGCTACAACAAAATGTTTATTGCAACAGTTTACATATACCTTCTTTTATTAATTATTGTTAATTATTTTACTATTAAATTTTTGCTTATTTCAATAAACCATTGTTACCTTTCTTGCTTTTACTATTTGGAAATTCCCAGGACTCCAGCAACTGATTTTTCAAGTAGCGGTGGTGCATTTCATGCCATGAAGGTGTTAACAAGCACAAAATAAAAAGCGCTCATTTACAAAGTATTTGGCGCAGCTCACAGAGATGTTGCCGCCTCTTGCGCTTCTGTGATTGGGGGGGAGAGCAATGGGGTTGCCAGCTGTCCAAAAATGTTCTGACAGCCTGTAAAAATGTTCACTAATTAAGACAATCTCTACAGCCTGTGAACAGGGGGCTCTAAAGATGAGCTGTCTTCCTGTATATTAGTATCAACCAATCAGAATGTTTTATTGCGTGGTAGTCTGATGCTGGACTGTGCATTTATTTGGGGGTTACCTCCTGAATAAAAAGTCCTTCTGGTTATCTTATGTTGTGTAATGTTTAAAGTCTCTTAGGTGAGATAGAATTATAAGCAGTAAATACTCTGCAGTCAACCATATACATTACAGTCCGATTGTACAATCTCTGAACAATCTCCTCTAGATCAGTGATCCTCAACCCTGGTCCTCGGGGCCCACTAACAGGCCAGGTTTGCAAGATAACTAAATTACATCACAGGTGATCTCATTTGCTGCTCAGTGATTGCAGTATTCTAGTCTGCATCTCCCCAAGGTAATACTTAAAACCTGGCCTGTTAGTGGACCCCGAGGCCCGGAGTTGAGGACCACTGCTCTAGATCATCCAAAACTATGTATTGTGAGGCCCTTCCAATAATAACCATTCAATATGTATCCAATCAGCTAGGACTTTGAACTACCTAGATATTAGTAGATTGAAAGGAGATCCTAATACATGTGGTCATGTGACCAAAAGCCTAATATGTGTGGTCATGTGACCTAAAGCCTAAGGCTGGCCATACACTATACAATTTTCTTATTCAATTTCCTTTAGATTTACCTTAAACTATGTAGTGCAAGGGCCTGTCTGATTACATACAAATTGAAAGTGTTTAGGTTTGACCCTATATCACATGGTTTTGGTAAATCTAAAGCAAAGTTGAACAAGAAAATTGTATAGTGTATGGCCAGCCTAATACGTGTGGTCATGTGACCAAAAGCCTAATATGTGTGGCCATGTGACCAAAAGCCTAATACGTGTGGTCATGTGACCAAAAGCCTAATATGTGTGGCCATGTGACCTAAAGCCTAATACGTGTGGTCATGTGACCAAAAGCCTAATACGTGTGGTCATGTGACCAAAAGCCTAATATGTGTGGTCATGTGACCAAAAGCCTAGGCATTTGGTCATGTGATTTTTGCTGAATGGAATCCACAACTAGGCTAAACTTTTATCATCCCTTGCAGCAGCAGGGAACTAGACCATTGTTCATATGACTGGCACTGGAAGGGGCCTAATACAGCATTTTCCCAGGGAATGGTAAGTATTTCAGCCTGTCTGTTAGGGAGATTTCCCCTCATTTCCTGTGGGGTCCCCAGGACAGAAAATAAGAAAAAATCTCTCTCGGTGCAAAACCAACCCTTCCCAATGCTACATAATCTACATTATCCATTGTCAACCAAAGTTCCATGAAATGCTAAGGTTCCTCCAAAGGTTTCCAGGGGTTCCATGAGCTGTGGCTAAATGACCTTCTATTAGATGGCATCTGTATGGTTCCAGGACCAACACCATTTGGCAGAGCCAACCAGCATGACTTCAATCAACGTTTTAGCTACTTGTAAGAGTAGCATTCTAACTTCCACTGTACAGAGAAGTAGTCTTCCCATTTCCACCAATGTAAGCAGCATTTCCCCTAGTGATCCCAGTTGATTTGGTTGTAGCAGGGGTTACCAAATAATTTTTTTTAATGGTTACTCTGGGGCAAAAAGGTTGAGAAAGGCTGATTTGCATAAAAATAAATTGTTTCGGCTGGAGTACCAGCTTCAGTTAACATTTTTGATGGATACTCTTTAAATTGCTTCTGCCATAAACAAGAGTTTTGTGTTTGTATAATGTATCTTTATCTATGCTACTAATAAATCACTGCAGCCAAAACCGTCACTATGGGGCCAAAATATAAATGCCAAGAATGGATAATATTTTATGGGATGCGGCTTTGATTTCCAGCACATCTGTCACTTTGTAAGACTACCCTCTGCTCAGTTTTGCCTAATTTTAACAAAGATACTAAACAACCCAGAAACGCCTAGTTGGTAAACAGATTTTCAATATTTGAACTTTCTGTTGTTCATCATTTTCACTAAAACTTTTGCCATTCATTTACACCTCTCTAAACAATACACTATCTCTTATTTGCAATGGAGAAACATTGGAGGAAATATTCAAGCCAAAAGTGGACAATGCGCAGCAAAATCTATACATTTTTTAAAGATTAGGTAGTCCTCAAAATTTTCACAGGGCCAGTCCATTGTTACTGGGGTGGTCCACCTATAAAGGGTTGATCTATCCAAATAGTTTGGCTGGTAAAAGCAACTTTACACTTATCTACCCTTGAAAGCAGTGTTCAAACAGTGCCTACAGACCTAAGAAGTGGTTGATTGGAAATTAACAATCTAGTCAACAAACGATCCTTGTAACAAAGATCATTCTATAAACTTGTATGTGTGGAGAGGCAAAGGATGCATTGACACACTGACTTATGTTGGTACAAAATTCCCACCCAACTTTTTAACTGCTTAAAGCGGTAGTATACTGTTTTTGGGACTTTTACCTACAGGTAAGCCTATAATAACGCTTACCTGTAGGCAGAGATGTATAGTAACTAAGTAGAACTACTTCACTACTGTACTTAAGTACTGAAAGGCGGTATCTGTACTTTCCTGGAGTAGAATTTTTTTCTCCTACTTCCACTTTTACTTCACTACATTTTTTCAATGATTTCCATACTTCTACTCCGATATTTTTTTTTTGTGCTGCATAGTTACTCGTTACAATTATAAAAATTACCACTGCCAGAACAGTAGATGGCAGGTTTCATGAAGCTCAAAACATGTGTATTATCAGCGCATACGAAAATAAATGCTACTGTATGTATAAATAAAAGCTGCACTTGAAATAATAAAAAACAATATGATGTTCAAACTTTTGACTTCTTTCTTTAATAACTACATAACACAGTACTTGTACTTTTACTTTCAGTACTTGAGTAGCAATTTTTTTTTCAAAACTACTGGTACTTTTACTTTCAGTACTTGAGTAGCAAAATTTAAAAAAAAACTGCAATACTTAAGTACAAAAAATGTTGAATACTTTGGTACTTTTACTCAAGTCACTTTTTGATCGAGCACTTCTACTTCTACTCAAGTCACTTTTTGATCGAGCACTTCCACTTCTACTCAAGTCACTTTTTGATCGAGCACTTGTACTTTTACTCAAGTATGGGTTTTGAGTACTTTATACAACTCTGCCTGTAGGTACAATTAATATCTCCTAAACCTGCACGGTTTAGGAGATATTTGCACTGCATGCAGCCGCTGACGCTAGCGGCGCATGCGCTCTGAAGGTCCAGCGGACCTTCAGAGTTCCTTGCCAGGAAATTGCCGGAAAGTGAACTCCCGCGCGCATGCGCGTCATCGCGGCTCCAGACACTTACAGCACCGGAGCTGCCAAACCCGGAAGAGACGCCGAGGGATCATCTCCGCTCTCACAGCGGTGTCCGGGGGTCCGTGTTGGGGCTTCGTTCTAAGGTAAGTATTTCATAAGGAGCTAGTATGCGATGCATACTAGCTCCTTATGCCTTTGTCTTGCAGGGTTTTTTTTTTTTTTTTTTTCGAGTATACTACCGCTTTAAGAATGCTTGACCCTGAGATGTCTGCTTGGGTCAGCAAGATCCTACAAAACAAAAGAACACTACTCACAGTCACCATATTCAGTCAGACTGGGTGAACATGCTTCTAAATCTGCCCAACAGAGAGTAGATGTCATACATATTATCAGCACAGCTGGCTAAGTGCATATGGCTGACAATCACACTGTTATAAATTGCTCATCCAATCTTACCCATTAAGAAAACCTTCAATGAAGAACCAGGAAGAAGTTCATATTGGGCAACAAACTAGCCAAGGAACCGCTCGAAGGACCAGGAAGAAGGTCAGGGCTGGCAGCAGACTATCGTAGCTGAGGAACCAAGCAGACGGTCCTGCCAGACAACAGATCACTACTTGAGGATCTGAGGAACCAGGAAGAAGGTCAGAGCTGGCAACAAAGAAATGTAGTTGAGAAACTGGAAAGAAGGTCAGGGCCATCAGACAAGTTTAGCTGAAGAACCAGACAGAAGGCCAGGACAGGTGGAAGACAAGCATAGTCCAGGAACACCTAGGGCCTATTTATATTAGTGAGGTTTGTTAATGCACGTTGCATTTGGGAACCCATTGAAATCAATGGGCTACCAATGCACTAAAACAGCCCAAAAATAATTTGTGCTGCAAATGTTTGTCATATATTGTGTGCTGCAGCATGCTACAATGCAGGTGTGTTGGGGTGCCATTAAAAATGAATAGGGGCAGCACAGTGGCTTAGCGCTTCCGCCTAACAGCACTAGGGTCATTGGTTCATATCTCAATCACTGTACTACCTGCACACCTACATGTTCTCCCTGTGCCTGTGTGGGTTTCCTCTCACACTCCAAAGACATGCTGGTAGGTCAATTCAAAATTCAAATGTGTATCCAGCTTTAGGGACCTTAGATTGTAAGCACATCGGGCAGGGGCCAATGTGAATGTATAATATATATATGTAAAGTGCTGCATAAATTAACCACTTCCATACCGGGCGATTTTGGGCACTCCGCTCCTACATGTAAAAACCATCTTTTTTTGCTAGAAAATTACCCGGAACCCCCAAACATTATATATATATATATTTTAGCAGAGACCCTAGGGAATAAAATGGCGGTCATTGCAACTTTTTATGTCACACGGTATTTGCGCAGAAATTTTTCAAACGCGTTTTTTTAAAAAGAAAACTATTTTGTGAATTAATTTTATAATGTGAAAGATGAGGTTACGCTGAGTAAATAGATACCCAACATGTCACGTTTTAAAATTGCGCACACTCGTGGAATGACACCAAACTTCGGTACTTAAAAATCTCTATAGGCGGAATTTTAAACATTTTTACAGGTTACCAGTTTAGAGTTACAGTTGAGGTCTTGAGCTAGAATTGTTGCTCTCACTCTAACGTTCGCGGCGATACTTCACATGTATGGATTGAACGTCGTTTACATATGTGGCCGCGACGTAGGCATGCGTTCGCTTCTGTGTGCGAACACGCCCCCAGGGGCACATTATTTTTATTTTTATTTTTTTATTTTTACACTTTTCCTTTCATTTTTTTTTTTTGATCACTTTTATTCCTATTACAAGGAATGTAAACATCCCTAGTAATAAGAATAGTGAATGACAGGTCCTCTTTATGGGGAGATCTGGGGTCAATATGACCTCAGATCTCTCCTACAGGCTAGAAAGCACGGGCGAGCCGGTAGAAGCACCGGAGGGTGGTGGGAGGGGGGGGGGATGTCCCCACTCGCCGCCTGTAAGAACGATCAAGCGGCTGAACAGCCGCTATGATTGTTCTTATGGTGAAGGGAATTGCCGTCGGAAAAAAGCTTCAGGCATCATTCAGATATCCCCACTTAAAGCCCAGGACTTCATATGATGTCCACCTAAGGGGAAGTGGTTAACATACCTGTAATAAAAAAATGAAACCCATTTAACATGCCTTGTCAAGTGTTCCCACGACCCACAAGTCTAAATGGGCCATCACACATAAGAATATAACCCAAACCCTGATAAGAAGCATAGGTAACAAAGTACAGCACCATGAAAAACATTTCACTCTATAGCAAATTTTCCCCTAGGCAGGCCACATGGCAAATTACTTTTATAATCATAATTTATTCTTATGGTGTGCTAACCCTGAAGGAGCTGATTGGTAATTTGGGCTCTCTGTTCTGCACCTTGACTGCAAGAACAACCCCAGCCCCTGGTTGAATGAAAGTCACTGCAAGCACATATTAACCTCTTCCCGCTGGCCGTAAGTATATATGCGGCCTCTCGGTGGGTGAGCTTTAATGCCGAGAGGCCACATATAAGCGTTCCAAATTTAAACATTTCTGTGCTGAGAGCACACGTCCTGCACAGTACAGTTACGGTTGGGTTCAGGAAAGCTCCCAAGGCATACTTGTGATCGGGAGCTTTCCAATCATGTGACAGCTGCCCACCACCAAGCATTTAGAACCTCATAAAGGGCTGGGATTCGGCAGGGAGAAGGGGTTAACTTTGCTGTGAATTACTCCCAGGACTGTTAAGTGGTAAATTAACCGCTTGCCGACCGCCGCACGACGATTTACATCGGCAGTCAGCCCCTCACAGGCAAAGCGACGTAGGGCTACGTCGCTAGCCTGTGAGGGTCTAGGGAGCGAGCGTGCGCCGCCGGAGGCGCGCTCCCGCGCGGTCATGGACCCCCCAGCGCGTGTGAGTGGAGGACCCGATGTCCGCCGGGTACTCGCGATCTTCCGTTACACCGGAAGAAAGGCAGGCGGCTTTGTTTACATTCCCTGTGTAAGAATGGAGATCAAACGGTTCTGCTATGTAGGACCGTTGATCTCTGTTCTTACACTAGTAGCCACAGCCAATCACAGTTAGAATCACGCCCCTAGGACACACTTAACCCCTCCCTCTCCAATAAAGTTAACTCCTTTACTGCCAGTGTCATTTTTACAGAAACAGTGCATATGTATAGAACTGATTACTGCAGTAATGTCACTGGGAACCCCAAAAGTGTCAAAAATGTCAGTCAAGGGTCCGATCTGTCCACCGCAATGTCGCAGTCCCGCAAAAAAAATCGCAGATCGCCGCCATTACTTTTTAAAAAAAAAAACAACAAAAATGACAAAAATCTTTCCCTTAGTTAGTAAACGCAATAACTTTTGCGCAAACCAATCAAAATACGCTTTTTACGATTTTTTTTACCAAACATATGTAGCATAAAACAAATTGGCCTAAAATGTTAAAAAATTTTGATTTTTACATTTTTTTGGGGAATTTCATATAAAAAAATGTGAAAAATATTGTTATTTTTGCAAAATTGACGCTCTTTTTTTGTTTATAGCGCATGATCAAAAAATCGCACAGGTGATCAAATACCACCAAAAGAAAGCTCTGTTTGTGGGAAAAGAAGAACGTCAAATTAGTTTAGGTACAGCGTCGCACGACCGTGCAATTGTCCGTTAAAGTCACGCAGTGCCGAATCGCAAAATAGGCCCTGGTCAGAAAGGGGGTAAAATCTGCTGGGGCTTAAGCGGTTAATGAATTAATTGTATTGGTACATTTTGGAATAAAGGCTGGTTTAAATCTAAATGAGCACACAGAAGGAAGATTAAGACACAGTTTTCTAGACAGCATAATTACTATACTAACAGAATAGAGTTCTGTACCACTAGACTGGAATCAACACATGAATGAGCAACTTCAGTAATAAACAGTGCATATAAACATTAACTGTAGTATGAATAATATCACTGCAACTGGTTTAGAGTGCACTCTATAGGAATGGCTAGGGTATGGTGCAGCATCCCCTGAGAGGTACCTCTTAAACTAAGCAAGGGTGCAAAGGTTTCGGTGTAGCAACTGTAAAGGGGCAGTCTTTAGTTCTAACTTTTCAGCTGGCTAACGTAGGGGCCCAATGTTACTGCTGGCACACTTGCAGGCAGTCAAGAATGTCTGCAGGCATTAATAAGGCTTTACACAGCCGTAAAGTCAGTTCCTAAGGGCTTGGTCTCTAGTGGTAGCAACAAGTCATGGCCAAAGGGTCCTCTCACCAGGCCCAGCAACACAGCAGCAGTGGTCCCACTGGTTAGTTGTCTTCTCACTCTGTGTTGCCTGCTGTGACTTCAGTCCTCAGCACAGCATGACTGTATTTTGGTGATTATCCCTCAGCGCACAAGTCACAGCTCTGCATTCTAAAGTCCCCAGTACATCAGAGGGATCTTCACACTCCAAACACAACCGGCAGCTGCACTTCTGTCTTCTGCAGCAGCAGCAGGGAGTAAAGAAGGAGAGGAGAGTGGCACAAGAGCGCACCGCACTGCACAGCACTCCTCCAACTGCTCAACTTGTTTGGCATAAATATATTAACAAATTTAAATATGCTTTTTATGTCTCCAGCATGATAATTACACCCAAATGTAATTTAAAAAAAAAAAAAACTTTATAAAAAGCACAAACCGATCAAAATGTATTATTCTAAAAGTAATAAAGTATAAGTATAAAGCTGTGAGTGTGATAAAACAAAGGAATGGAAAAAATGAGCAGTGTGGTCTCTAATCCTCCTGCATGACTTTTTTTTTTGTGTTAAGGCGTTTCAGCGGATTATATTGTTCGAAACATGACAGCGATTGTTACATTTAAATGTCACATTTCCAATTAAGCTCCCTCTTATATTGTGCTCAGTCCTGGAGAACTTCCAGCCCCTTCAGTCTCTCTGTATCTCCAACAGATCAGACTTTTCTATGAACAGAACATAAGACCTTGTGGTATATGAGTGGATATGGATGACATTCCATTCAATGGGCACAATTATGCCCCATGTGCCCAAGCAAAATCTCATAAGCTTTAACATGCTATGTGTCTTCAAAAGTAATTTTAACCTTTTTTACCTTTCATTAACCACCCACTGCAGATATACTGGGGCAGGCTGCGCGAACCGACATCAGTTTGCGGGAGCGCTCCTGGGGTGGCGCGCACGCGCCCCCATTAGGCTACAGGGAAGCTGATCAATGGGGCTGGCGGCCGTGATTGCCGCTGGGCACCCACGATCGCTCCCCGTGGACAGAGAACGGCGGTCTGCTGTTGTAAACACGGCAGATCGCTGTTCTCTCTGGATTGAACACAGAACGCCTGTGATCCTCCTATTTAGGATCACAGGTCTCTGTGTTGATTCCACAAGTCCCTCCCCATACAGTTAGAAAGCACCCCCCTAGGCTCACGCCTAACCCTTTTATCACCCCTAAGTTAACCCCTTCCCTGCCAATGTCATTATTACAGTAACAGTGCATATTTTTTAAGCACTGATTACTGAAGTAATGTCACTGGTCCCCCCCAAAAGTGTCAAAAATGGCAGTTAGGGGTCCGATCTGTCCGCCGCAATGTCGCAGTCCTGCTAAAAACTACAGATCGCCACCATTACTAGTAAAAATAAATAAATAAAAATTACATAAATATTTCTCCCAGTTTTTAGGCGCGATAACTTTTGCGCAAACCAATCAAAATACGCTCATTTGGGATTTTTTGTACCAAAAATATATAGCAGAATACAAATTGGCCTAAGTCCCGATTCACACTTGTGCGTTGCGGGAAGGCTGCAAATTCCCAGCCTGTTCCCGCATCGCAAACGCACATCTGGCAGTTCACACTGCCATATGCGATACACAGGGGGTGTCAATTAAATGTTAACGACACCCCCAGTTTGATGGCATATTGCAGTGCGATCTGACAGTTCACACAGGATCGGATCGCACAAGTGTGAACCACTGTGCGATCCGATCCTGATGCGGCTGAAAAAAAGGATCCTGTGCGTCTTTTGTACGGGTGCAGTGCGAATTTCAGCCATACAAAGTGTATGGCTGAATTCGCATCCGCACATCCGATCGCATGTAATGAAGGAGCAGTGCGCTCCGAATTACATGCGATCACCGCACTCGCAAGAGTGTGAACCGGCCCTTAGAGGATGAAAAATTAAGATTTTTATATTTTTTTTATTGGGAATGTTATATAGCAGAATGTGAAAAATATTTTTTTTTTCAGAATTTTCGCTATTTTTGTTTTTAGCGCAAAAAATAAAAATCGCACAGGTGATCAAATACCAACAAAAGAAAGCTCTGTTTGTGGGGCAAAAAGGACATCCATTTTATTTAGGTATAGCGTTGCACAACCGCGCAATTGTCCGTTAAAGTAACGCAGTGCCGAATTGCAAAAAAAAATGCCCTGGTCATTGAGGGAGCTAAACTTACCGGGGCTGAAGTGGTTATATAATTGTAGCCCTACTCCCAAGGGAGCTGCTGAGTGTGAGTCCCCATGGGTTATCGCTAGCAACAACATTACCTTTAAGCATGTTTTTCAAGTGCTAGCGCCTCAGACAAGAACCAGTCCAGTTTCTTCGGTTTTTAGGGTTTATTGGAGAACTTGGATGGGAGAAGGGAGAAGTGGGATACTCCAACAACTGAACTATGCACAAATAGGCAGGGACACTGGAAAAAGCTGCTTGACGCTGAATAACGCTTCACTGACGCTGGTTAAGGCTTCACTGACGCTGGTTAACACTGACTAATGCTGGCCTCAGCTAGGCCAGTAACTAGAACTTCACCTCTGACTGTGGAAAAGTTCATTTAAGCTCCCCAAAGTACTCCTTCCTGGGGTAGCTGACTTTAATGCAAACTGTATTGCTGAACACTTCAAGGCCCTTCCTGGCACCCCCTTTACTCCCAAAACTTCAGGGCCCTTCCTGGCGCCCCCTTTACTCCCAAAACTTCAGGGCTTTACTACTTGGCACCCCCTTTACTGTACACTCCTGGTTAGCTGGCTCCTGGATCCCCT
Organism: Pelophylax lessonae; assembly: GCF_965119305.1. Classification (NCBI taxonomy): domain Eukaryota; kingdom Metazoa; phylum Chordata; class Amphibia; order Anura; family Ranidae; genus Pelophylax; species Pelophylax lessonae. The sequence continues at coordinate 54,938,193 of NC_138776.1, read as the reverse complement.
TTGACCTCTCTGGAGTGGTCCGCTCTCCTAGGCAGATCCCTGGGCAGATCTTGAGTCCTCACGACACTGTTTTTCCTGAAGATCTCTGCCCAGCAGCTCCACTCAGTCAGCACACTCTGGATCCTCTGCAGCTCAGCTCAACCTCTGGCCCCTAGGCCGACTGCCCTGACCACCTTCACACTTCAGCAGGAAGAGAGGCAGCCGTCACCTCCTCCTGGGACTGATGCTCCTGCCAAAAGACACCCTGTCACATGCTCCCCTCCAATTTATGTGCAATCCCAGGATGAATTGCAGGAATGCCCTCCCACTGGAACTGACATAAACCTGAGTGTGCCACTGGCTAGGTTTCCTCCACTGTCCAATGAGCTCCCTCGTTGGCTGAAGTGGGGACACTCCCTCAGACCCAGTGAATCACACTTGGAAACATGTAACAGGCTAAACTAATAGAGCAGGCCCTCCTGATAAGCAGACAGGGCCACAAATATGCTTTTCCTAGCACCTACCTAGGAGGGTGCTACATAATCTCTGGTGATCCTGTCATGAAGTCCTTGTTCAGGGACTTCCTGTTTTAGGGTGACAACTCTCTGTGCCTGTCTCCCATTTATGTTCTTGCATTGTCACCCTATTACATGGACATCCAATGGAGAATACAAGTAGCAATTTAAATCCACCTTACACAGGCATGGCCCACTGTTGACACCATCAGGAAACCCACCCTGAAAAATGCAATGCAGCCATCGCTGGAACTCATGTAGACAGGAAATGGCTGTTAAGAGATTGCAGGAGACTTGCAGCACTGAGATGATAAGAAGGATGAAAAAAGGATTTAAAATTATGGCAATTGTTTATTATGCACAGTGCAGAGAGCTAACTAAATGTCATCCACTTTTACGTTTACTTTTATTTTTCAACTCAGCAAAGGCATTAGATTGAGATCCACGGTCTTGGAACATCTGAAATGTGTAAAGTGCCGGAGATCTGCAAACATTTGGACAAAGTACCGATAACTGCACGCTACGACGAGAACAAGGCCGTCGCCATGACGACAGAGTTTGGTGGCGTATTAGCTAATAGAATGGTTTGCAGAACAGAATGTAAACTGACAATTCATTTTAATAGGGGGCACGTTTCATGGATGTCATACAATTTACAACCAACCTGACATTAAGGAAGGAAGAGAGGAATGTTTTTATATTTAAATTGCACTCAAAATAAAGGCAAATGTAACTCCAGAACCGTCAGGGCCTGGACTTTTTCCTGGGAACTCTGCTTTGCCTGACAATGACTCTTCTCACTGAGCTACCTGGAATGCTGGACAGCACCCTCTCTAATCCATTGGACAACCCTGCCTTATGCCTTGACTTCTGCTGAACCTTGAACTTCCTGATTTAGGCAATGTCTCTGCACTTTCTGTTTGCCAGATTATTGTGCTTTCTTTAGCCAGTATCTTTCTCTTGTCTTCCCTGCTGCTGCCATCCATATTTTTCTACCACTCATTATCAACCCTTTGCTTGTTCCTCGACTATACTTCTGCCTGATCCCGACCTGCAACTACTCAATATCGACCCTTGGCTTGTTTTTTGTCTACGCTTCTGCCTGATCCCGACCTGCAACTACTCGTTATTAACCCTTGGCTTGTTTTTTGATTATGCTTCTGCATGAGCCCGACCTGCAGCTGCTCGTTATTGAGCCTTGGCTTGTTCCTCGACTACGATTCTGCCTGATCCCGACCTGCAACTACTCGTTATCGACCCTTGGTTTGTTTTTTGGCTATGCTTCTGCCTAATTCTGACCTGTAGCTGTTCGTTATTGACCCTTGGTTTGTTCCTCGACTATGCTTCTGCCGAATCCTGACCTGCAACTACTTGTTCTCGACCCTTAGCTTGTTCTTTGACTATGCTTCTGCCTGATCCCAACCTGCAACTAATCATTATCGACTCTTGTCTTGTTTCTTGATTACGCTTCTGCCTGATCCGGACCTGCAACTTCTCACTATCGACAGTTGGCTTGTTCTTTGACTATGCTTCTGCCTGATCCCGACCAGCAACTACTCGTTATCGACCCTTGGCTTGTTCCTCGACTACACTTCTACCTGATCCCAACCTGCTACTGCTCATTATCAACCCTTGGCTTGTTCCTCATCTATGCTTTTGGCTGTTCGTAACCTGAAATTACTCGTTATCTACCCTTGGCTTGTTATTCGACTATGCTTCTGCCTGATCCCGACATGAAACTACTCGTTATCGACCCTTGGCTTGTTACCTGACTACACTTCTGCCTGATCCCAACCTGCAGCTTCTCGTGATCAACCCTTGGCTTGTTCCTCGACTATGTATGCTTCTGTTTGATCCTTACCTGCTTATCCATTCCTGGACCCTGGCTTGCTCACCCCCTGGTGGGGCAATCCTCATGACCGCGACCTGGAATTAACACGCAGCAAAATCCATTTCCACCATTAGGAGCTCTGGTGAACACCGGTTAGTACTTAGACTCCACACCTCAGGTGAGCCCACGTCTTCTGCCAGAGTGACCTGCCTGTGTACCTATCCTGCTGGTCAGTGATAAGCGCACAACTGCTATAGCAACTGGTCCTCAAGCCTGACCCCTGATCGTGACAAAAACAATTACAGACTTTTCAGAAATATACCACCTTTAACTGGCAGCACTTGTGTGGATTTGGATTTTAGCTCATGTGTGAAGCCAGTTCCCATCCTTACTTAGCATGTCAAAGAAGTTCAGATATAAGCTCTCAGCTGTGGTCTGCATTCATTTTTTGCCAGGACAGGGAATGTCCCCAAAAATGGGAAAAAAAAACCCCAAACATATTTTATTACAGCAGGAGCGGTTAGAACTCAATCCAAAGGGGTGTGACAAGTTGGAGAATTTGCAGCTCATTGGTAGCGACAAACAATGAGTTTACTCCACGCCAGAATTACGGTTTAAGGCTTATTTATGCCTACTTTTATTTAAAACAAAGCAAAAAGTTCACAATTGAATAGTTTCCCATGCAGGGAGTTCTCACCATCAATGCAACAAAACATAGAATTCAGACTCATTGCTTTCTTTTCAGCTTCACTGCTCAGGCCTCATGCCTTGGTCCTCCATACCGTTAAACACACAGTCCCAGTGCTCGTGCACAAAACGTTGTACCTTTGTCAGCTTGACTGTTTCTCCTGCAGCACCCAGCTGCTACATTCTCCCAGGCACGGGCCCTTGTCTGTCCTGACCTAGACAGTATGGTGCGATGTGAACTTCACAGCTCCCTTTACAAACTGTCCCCCTCAGGAGAGTGGGGCCACTGACCTCTAACTCAGTCTCTAAAATAAACCCAGCACACACCTGCATCATTAGTGTGCCTGCTTCCGAGAAAACTTGGCCCAGACCGCCATTTTAAATAGACCATTGCCATATTCCGGCAACAATGTCACCACTATGCCCACCCCTTCCCTTATATAGGTGATAACAGCTTTTTTGCCAAGTCAACAGGTGGCAGGCATCGTGACTGACAACGGGTTTAGAATGAGGGACATTTTAGGGTTTTTTTTTTAATAAAGGGCCTTGTTAAATGTTTGGGTGCCTTTATTTCTAGGTTACAATTTTTTTTTGTGAATGAGTAGATGTACTACTACCCCATACTCGTTCAATGGGGGGGGGGGGGTATGGGGGTTTCCAGAATCTGATGACACCCCACCTGCAGACCCCCACAACCGCTGGCCAAGGTTGTAGGAACGAGGGCCTCGTTCTTATCAACAGGGCCCACATGTTGAGGTCATGTGGCCTGGTATGGTAATCCTGACCAACCATACTGCATGTTCAGATTAAGGGGTTGGTATAGATCTTTAAGTAGACTTCAGACTTTTTTTTTTTTTGCATGTAGATTTGCCTGTAAATTCCTGCAGCAGAACTAACATTTATAAAGGAAAATGTGTTTAAAATTGCTGGTAAATTACATTTCATTCCTGACTCCTATCAGGCAAATTCCTACAAGGGTCTGCTCTGTGTATTATTGGACCTTGGGTGGGGTCTGTGTGCTTTTTTTCTCTTTGTAATTGTCACTTTTGTTATAGCACATCCTGCAATACAACTGAGGTCCCCCTAGGAAATCCACACCAGACCCACAGAACTTGTAAACACTTTTTTCTTTAAAAATTTCAGTCCTGATGCAGCAGTTGCTCTACATCACAGAAATGCGCCCCTTCACAGGCAGGATTAGAGCACCACCATAGGCATGTTTTTTGAAGGAATTGGACATTATTCATGTTTTACTTTAAAAATGTAAAAAATGTCTGCTCCTGGCCAAATAGATTTATTTTTTTATTGCTTTGATATGTTTCACAGAGCAGTTGCCACCTGCTATGCTGCTTCGTTTGTTACACCCCTTTGCCTAATATACAAAAAAAATGAGCATTTTAGTTCCCATTGATTTTAATGGGATTTAGGTTTGGCATCTGAACTTCTTTACACAAACCTGCTCTAACTAAACCTAGGACAGTTTGGCTCATCCTTACTTGTGCAAATCCTGGACTAACAATCTCTACTGATTTTGCAAAGAAGTAGGGGCTGACTGGCAACTTTTGGCCCAGGGGGCAAGTACAAACCAGAGGCCCATGGTGCAGCACCTTGGCCCCCCTCCCACTCTTCTTCTTCCCAGCCTCCTCCTGACCTCCATTGCAGGCTAAAGCTCTGCTCCAGGTACTCTCTACTCACAGGCCAAAACTGGGTTCCTGACCTGGCCAGCAGGGGGCAGTTGAGGGGAGCTGGGACAGCTCGGTTGGGGCTCCAATGGGGCATGGAACCGGCCTCCGCTCAGACACAGTTTACACCATCCATGCTGGGGGAGGGGCTGTGCTCTGTCCTTTTCTTCAACCCGCACTCAGTAGGTCAGTTGCAGGGACATTTTACTTTTCTTCACCAGGAATCCTTTAGACATGTCTGTGGCAGAAGTAGTGCAGCCTTTTTACGAGGCAATTTCCCCTCTGTCCCCTGGGGAGGACTGGCAAGGGGGGCAAGGTGGCAATTGCCCCCCGGGCCACTCTGAAAAGTGGTAAAAACTAGTAAAAAGGCCGCACTCAGGGCTGGATTAATGTAGGGGCCAGACACTGTATACAGTTGTCAGTCAAAAACCAGCCCAGTCCTCCCCTGCAAAGAAGAATTCCTGTTTTAGGAGCTCTGTGTCCACTTAGTGGAATTTAGCAAAGTCCCAAACTTGTAGGAGCTCTATGTCCCCCTCTCTTGAAAATACCAGCCCACCTGCCTTGTAAAGTGTCCCAGGACAAGACATTAGGTTTAGCTGTAACACTGTCCTTTGAAAGCTGGCTGGATTTTGCATCTGGCAGCCTTCTCCCTTTAGGCCCTGGGGTGTAGAGGTACTCACACTGTCCCTGGAACCCTGCTGTTTTTGAAAAGACTGCTGTTCAGGCCTCCTGCTGTTCAGGTCCTCCCATACTATCCAGGGTATCACTGAAAAGAGACGTAGTGGAGATCCCTCCTTCCAGCTTTTCTCCTTCCTCAGCTCCCAGCCTGAAGGCAGAGCCTCCCATAGCCCCGGGGTCCCCTTCCAGGCTCCATGACACTGCCTCAGCACTCCATCTTCCACCTGACAACAGCACAACCCTGCTGGCTAGGCTCCAAAATATTTATGGGCTGACCCAACCACCCTGCAAAGTCTCCTGCCTGGCGATTGGCCACATTCCCATAAATATGCAGATCATAGTGTCGTTTCCCTCACTCTCTAACTTCTAGAAACTTCCACCATGTTCTAGAACCAAGAGGGAGGTACCAGAGGCCTGACCTGTAGAGCCCTCCAGCTTGACCTACAGTAACCCTGACCAATTACCAAACTCAAACAGCTACTGTGAGTCAAAAAAAAATTCACACTAGATTGCACACTAGAGGGTGCTACATTTGTAATGGGGGAATTGTGGGAGGGGCAGAGATACAAACTATAGCAGGGATATCTTACCATTTTGGGAGGGGCAGAGACTCAAACTACTGCAGGGAAATCTCGCCATTGTGGGAGGGGCAGAGATACAAAATATTGCAGGGAAAGCTCGTCATTGTGGGAGGGGCAGAGACACAAGCTACTGCAGGAAATCTCACCATTGTGGGAGGGGAAGAGGCATAAATTACTGCAGGAAATCTAAGCATTGTGGGATGGGCAGAGACATAAACTACTGCAGGGAAATCTGCCATTGTGGGAGGTGCAGAGACACAAACTATTACAGGGAAAACTCGCCATTGTGGGAGGGGCAGAGATACAAACTATTGCAGGGAAATCTTACCATTGTGGGAGGGGCAGAGACACAAACTACTGCAGGAAATCTCTCCATTTTGGGAGGGGCAGAGACACAAACTATTGCAGGAAATCTCTCCATTTTGGGAGGGGTATAGATACAAACTATTGCAGGAAATCTCTCCATTTTGGGAGGGGTATAGATACAAACTACTGTTGAAATATCTCCTGATTATGGATTGGGGGAGAGATAAAAATATAGTAAATGCAGTCTAAAAGTAGATGAATCTGGTGGGTGATATTACCATTGCAAACTGATAAAAAGTTTTTGGATGGAGTTGGTCTTTAAAAACTTTTCTACCAGTTTATGAAATCTATGTAGGTTTAGTGTCCCGCTAATCAGAAAATAATTACATTCAGCATCCCTCATCTTTGCCGCAGTCATTTAATTTTCCAACAATCCAGCAGAGCGTACGATGCCTGCTCCCCTCTCTCTGAGGAATGATAGACGGCTATCTGCAAATTGTTCAGGAAACACGTCAGACCCGTTAAATATAAACTGTTAATTGCTATCCCTATCACCATTGTAATGAGATGCGGATAATAGTTTTGTACATAAATAATTGCCCTAAAAAAAGGGTAATTAAAAAAAAAAATTGCAAATTATTAGCACAAGCAAGCTATGAATCCTGTTAAGGTCCTGAATCAGTGTTCCACAATATCAGGAGCAGACAATGCAAACAGCTGCTTCCCTGAATTTTATAAAACATTTCTTGTTAGTGTATTGAGAGTCACTGAGAAGATTTAAAATACTGCATCTTTATTTGCCAAAAGCAGAGGGGTCACACACTGATGATTTCACTGTGCTAAAAACTATTTTATTCAGGTCACACAATCCACCCTGTCAAATCCCACGTGTAACAGCACCCTGCTCTAATGCTATTTGCCCTTATGGGCTTAGTCATACATGTGTAACGCATTACAGCCAGGTGGTATCAAATGTGGAATTTTGAAGGTTGGATTGTGTGACCTGAATAAAAATTATTTTAGCACAGCGACATCATTGGTGTGCCACTCCCTTGATTTTTGAAATGTGGTTTATTGAGCGTAGACTCGCTCCTGTATCTTTGGATACAGGAGAGGTGAGCATTTTGGATCAATGTTACCTGTTATTGATTCTTGTCATCATTACCGCATACACAAGGTGACATTTTTGAAATAGGGAAGAGAAAAAAGGCATTTATAAATTTTCCTTTTTTTCAGTAACAGGTGTCTTTCAAGGAAGAAAAAACATTTATCCAACTGTCCTTCCAGAACCACTGGTTTATAAACAAGATACATCCTACATATAGAACCATTTATCCAACTGTCCATCCAGAACCACTGGTTTATAAACAAGATACATCCTACATATAGAACAATTTATCCAACTGTCCATCCAGAGCCACTGGTTTATAAACAAGATACATCCTACATATAGAACCATTTATCCAACTGTCCACCCAGAGCCACTGGTTTATAAACAAGATACATCCAACATATAGAACCATTTATCCAACTGTCCATCCAGAGCCACTGGTTTATAAACCAGATAGATCCCAAATGTAGGGCCATTCACCCAAATGTTCATCCAGAACCAGTGGTAAAGACCAGATGCATCCTAAATAAAGAGCCATTTACCCAACTGTACATCCAGAGTCACTGGTTTATAAACCAGATAGATCCTAAATTTAGGGCCATTCACCCAAACGTTGATCCAGAACCAGTGGTTTTAAGACCAGATGGATCCTAAATAAACAGCCATTTACCCAACTGCACATCCAGAGCTGCTGGTTTGTAGCCCCGATACATCCTAAATATAGATCCTTTTATCCAATCCTACATTCAGAACCACCAGTTTATAGTCCAGATAAGCCTAAATCTAGAATCATTTATCCAAGTATCCAGCTGATAGAGCCATTTAGTCAACTGGTTTATAAACAAGATGCATCCTACATATAGAAGCATTTATCCAACTGTCCATCCAGAGCCACTGGTTTATAAACAAGATAGATCCCAAATGTAGGGCCATTCACCCAAATGTTCATCCAGAACCAGTGGTAAAGACCAGATGCATCCTAAATAAAGAGCCATTTACCCAACTGTACATCCAGAGCCACTGGTTTATAAACCAGATAGATCCTAAATTTAGGGCCATTCACCCAAACGTTGATCCAGAACCAGTGGTTTTAAGACCAGATGGATCCTAAATAAACAGCCATTTACCCAACTGCACATCCAGAGCTGCTGGTTTGTAGCCCCGATACATCCTAAATATAGATCCTTTTATCCAATCCTACATTCAGAACCATTTATCCAACTGTCCACCCAGAACCGCTGGTTTATTGTCCAGATACATCTTAAATATAGAGCCATTATCCAACTGTCCATCCAGAGCCACTGGTTTATAACCTGAACAAAACCTAAATATAAACCAATTTATCCAAATGTACATCCAAAGCTGATGGTTTATAGCCCAGAGGCAACCTAAATATAGAGCTATTTATCCAACTGTACATCCAGAGCCACTGGTTTATAGCACAGATATATCCTAAATATAGAACCATGTATCCAACTTTCTATCCAGAATGCTGGTTTATAGCCTAGATACATCCTAAATATACAACCATTTATCCAACTGTTTTTCCAGAATGCTGGTTTATAGCCTAGATACATCCTAAATATAGATCCATTTATCCAACTGTCCATCCAGAGTGCTGGTTTATAGCCTAAATATAGACTAAATATAGAGCTATTTATCCAACTGTCCATCCAGAGTGCTGGTTTATAGCCAAGATACATCTTAAATATAGAACCATTTAACCAACTGTTCACCCAGAGTGCTGGTTTCTAGCACAGATTTAGACTAAATATACAGCCATTTATCCAACTGTCCATCCAGAGTGCTGGTTTATAGCCCAGATACCACCTAAATATACAGCCATTTATCCAACTGGCTATCCAGAGCCACTCGTTTATAGCCCAAATACAGCGTAAATATAGAGCCATTTATCCAACTGTCTATCCACAACCGTTGGTCTATAGCCCAGATACATCCAAAATATAAAATTATTGTATATTGCGCTTTGCTGCTCATTAGTTTCTCATCAGTGTATGACTTATATATTTACATTGTCACAAATAAACATCCCTCCACCTTATTCTCTTACAATTATTGATATAGGCAGCCAATCATGAGACAGTAATGAGGAAGAATATCCCAGCGATCACACAATATAATTCCTGAAGAACCACCTGTAACTATGTCAAGAGACGTATAAGCTGCGAACAAGAAAACAAGCATATATTATTTACTGAATATGAATATTTGAAAAGCGCAACGTCGGACTAAATTTCAGTAAAAACTTCACATTAGCAATTACAGAGCGCAGAAGGAGGCCTTGGCCTCTAACAGCAAAGCGCCCATGGATGGCGGTTTCAGATGCTGAAAGGAATATGCTTGTGCTGCTTTATTTGGTTCCTAGAAAACCAACAAGCTAAAGACTTATTTTTTCCTCACTCAGACTGTATCCACTGGAGGAAATTTAGAAGGGGTCACACAGGGTCACCCAGGAGCTACTAGGCAACATATGAGCAATTGGCTGCATCTCTGCATTTCCCAGTGTTAATTCAGCACATGGGAGGCTGACATGGTTTGCACATAAATACTTGAACTATTAGAAAAAGCTCTATACAAGTCTTTGTAACATCCCCCCCCCCCAAAAAAAGTGCACATACAGTGGGTACGAAAAGTATTCAGACCCCCTTAAATTTTTCACTCTTTGTTATATTGCAGCCATTTGCTAAAATCATTTAAGTTCATTCTTCTTCCTCATGAATGTACACATAGCACCCCATACTGACAGAAAAACACAGAATTGCTGACATTGTTGCAGATTTATTAAAAAAGAAAAACTGAAATATCACATGGTCCTAAGTATTCAGACCCTTTGCTGTGACACTCATATATTTAACTCAGGTGCTTTCCATTTCTTCTGATCATCCTTGAGATGGTTCTACACCTTCATTGAGTCCAGCTGTGTTTGATTATACTGATTGGACTTGATTAGGAAAGCCACACACCTGTCTATATAAGACCTTCCAGATCACAATGCATGTCAGAGCAAATGAGAATCATGAGGTCAAAGGAACTGCCTGAAGAGCTCAGAGACAGAATTGTGGCAAGGCACAGATCTGGCCAAGGTTACAAAAAGATTTCTGCTGCACTTAAGGTTCCTAAGAGCACAGTGGCCTCCATAATCCTCAAATGGAAGACGTTTTGGACGACCAGAACCCTTCCTAGAGCTGGCCGTCCGGCCAAACTGAGCTATCGGGGGAGAAGAGCCTTGGTGAGAGAGGCAAAGAAGTACCCAAAGATCACTGTGGCTGAGCTCCAGAGATGCAGTCAGGAGATGGGAGAAAGTTGTAGAAAGTCAACCATCACTGCAGCCCTCCACCAGTCAGGGCTTTATGGCAGAGTGGCCCGACGGAAGCCTCTCCTCAGTGTAAGACACATGAAAGCCCGCATGGAGTTTGCTAAAAAAAACACCTGAAGGACTCCAAGATGGTGAGAAATAAGATTCTCTGGTCTGATGAGACCAAAATAGAACTTTTTGGCCTTAATTCTAAGTGGTATGTGTGGAGAAAACCAGGCACTGCTCATCACCTGTCCAATACAGTCCCAACAGTGAAGCATGGTGGTGGCAGCATCATGCTGTGGGGGTGTTTTTCAGCTGCAGGGACAGGACGACTGGTTGCAATCGAGGGAAAGATGAATGCGGCCAAGTACAGGGATATCCTGGACAAAAACCTTCTCCAGAGTGCTCTGGACCTCAGACTGGGCCGAAGGTTTACCTTCCAACAAGACAATGACCCTAAGCACACAGCTAAAATAACGAAGGAGTGGCTTCACAACAACTCCGTGACTGTTCTTAAATGGCCCAGCCAGAGCCCTGACTTAAACCCAATTGAGCATCTCTGGAGAGACCAAAAAATGGCTGTCCATCAACGTTTACCATCCAACCTGACAGAACTGGAGAGGATCTGCAAGGAGGAATGGCAGAGGATCCCCAAATCCAGGTGTGAAAGACTTGTTGCATCTTTCCCAAAAAGACTCCTGGCTGTATTAGATCAAAAGGGGGCTTCTACTAAATACTGAGCAAAGGGTCTGAATACTTAGGACCATGTGATATTTCAGTTTTTCTTTTTTAATAAATCTGCAACAATGTCAGCAATTCTGTGTTTTTCTGTCAGTATGGGGTGCTATGTGTACATTCATGAGGAAGAAGAATGAACTTAAATGATTTTAGCAAATGGCTGCAATATAACAAAGAGTGAAAAATTTAAGGGGGTCTGAATACTTTTCGTACCCACTGTAAACTTAAAGTACATCTATAGGCTCCAGGAGGACCCAAGAGAGGCGAGTGTGGATTAATTTATTTATAAATGTGTCAGCGTGTGTTTTGATGAGGCCATAGTTCTACTTTAACATTGGTAATATGTGATGTGCTGTGTTGCAGTGTTGCGCATTGGGCTGTTCTGTATAATGCTTGGGGTGCCATTCACAATGAATAGCACTGCAAAACACCACGCACAGAGCAGGTGCATTGCCATGCATTGTGGCAACGTTCATTAACATGCATCTTTTAGCATGTGCTGCCATAATTCACAGGTGTGAATGAGCCCTGAAGACAGACTCTTATTTTCTGATGCTACAGTAACTTATGAGTTCAACCCATGCCCCCTTCCACATGCTCCCAGCTCAACTCCTCAGCCAACCTGCTACTAACAAAATTAACCTGTGTAACAGTTTACGTTAAAAACAGGGATTTAGTTTGCACACATTTGCAAATACATGCATAAGCTGCGGAGGCTGCGACAAGGCACCCCATTGTTATCTGCAGTCCTAAATCTATACGTTTTTGAGAGCCTCCATAGTAGAAATATGAACAAAGATTGTTCAAATGAACAAAGAATGTCATAGGTGTGCGCAGCCTATTGCATTAGGGTGTGCACCCCAAAGTTTAAATACATATGCATGTGTTTGCCTACATGTACATGGCCCCGATACATTACTCTCCCTGCTGGCAAAGTGAAATAGAAGTGTGTGGCACTTCTCTTATGGCAGAGCAGGTCCGAGGGAGATCTTTCCCATCTCCTCACTGGCAAACAGAGCGATAATGCTAATGTGCCCTAGGTGATTAGGGTGTGCCTAGGCACACCTAGCACACCCTGTGCGCACGCCTATGAAGAATGTTCAAACTACTGTACGAGCGCACTCATCTCACACGCTAACAAGGTTATGGTGAAAATTCTACAAGCTAGGCTTCAGCAGCGTGTGAACCGAGAGCTACCACAAGTACAAGCTAGATTTCAAACAGGCAGAGGAACTAGAGATCAAATTGCCAACATTCCCTGGATTTTATAGAAAGCAAGAGAGTTCCAGAAGAATGTCTACTTCTGCTTTATTGACTACAGGAAAGCCTTCGATTGTGTGGATCACAAGATGTGGCAAATACTGAAAGAAATCGGAATACCAGACCATCTCACCTGTCTTCTGAAAAACCTGTATGCAAGTCAAGAAGCAACTGACTGGTTCGAAATTGAGAAACGAGTATGGCAAGGATGTATATTGTCACCCTACCTGTTTAACTTATATAAAGAGTACAAATGTCAGGATCAACCAATCGCAAGCCAGAATTAGAATCGCAGGGAGAAATATCAAAAACCTGAGATATGCAGAGGATACCACACTAATGGCAGAAAGTGAAGAAGAACTAAAGAGTCTCCTAATGAAGGTGAAAGAGGAGATTGTAAAAACTGGCCTGAAATTGAACATTAGAAAAACTAAGACCATGGCAACCGGTCCCATCACTCCTTGGCAGATAGAAGGAGTAGAAATGGAAACAATGACAGATTTTATCTTCGTAGGCTCCAAGATCACGGCAGACGGTGACTTTAGCCATGAAATTAAGAGATGCTTGGGAGGAAAGCAACGACAAACCTAGACAACATTAAAAAAGGCAGAGACATCACCCTACCAACAAAGTGGCGTATAGTCAAGGCTATTTTATTCCCAGTAGTAACCTATGGCTGTGAAAGTTGGACCATAAGAAAGGCTGAACGCTGAAGAATTGATGCTTTTAAACTATGGTGTTGGAGAAGACTCTTGAAAGTCCCTTGGATGGCAAGAAGATCAAACAAGCCAATCCTAAAGGAAATAAACCCTGAATATTCACTGAAAGGATAGATCCTGAAGCTGGAACTCAAATACTTTGGCCACCTAATGCGAAGAGAGGACTCACTGGAAAAAACGCTGATTCTTGGAAACATGGAAGGAAAAAGTAGAAGAGGACAACAGAAAACAAGATGGATAGATCGCATTATCAAAACAATGAACATGAAGTTAAGCAAGCTCTGGGAGGCAGTGGTGGACAGAAAAGTCTGGCGTGCTATGCTCCATGGGGTCACAAAGAGTCGGACAAGACTAAACAACAACATAGTAGAAGCACATGCATTATAATGGATAGGCAGGGGGCAGTTATAGGTGGGGGCAGTGGCCATTTGTTTGTACTATTGGAATACTTATGAGGGGCGCGCTGGACACCTTTGCGGCCATTGTGCAATATGCTGGGTGTCCAGTGCATCCTTGAGCCTTTTAGGAGGGGTGGGCTCCTTCCAGGTTCATCTGCCCTCTGCCTATCCACTTTAATGCATGTGCTCCTACTATGGAGGCTCTAAAAAATCAATAGAGTTAGGACTGCTGATAATAATAGGGTGCCTTGTCGCAGCCTTCGCAGCTTACACATGTATTTGCAAATGTGTGCTAACGAAACCCTTGTTTGTAATGCAAACTGAAAGACAGGTTAATTAGTTTGGTAGCAGGTTGGTTGGCGAGTTGAGCTGGGAATTTTCTTCGGTTTTGTTTTACATGTGTTGCCCTTCCATGTGCACCTTGCTGCTGTGGAGGCCAGTTATAGGTGGGGGCAGTGGCCATTTGTTTTTCTCCTTCCACATGCTGTTCAATTTTTATCTACAAGCAGCCATGGTTTTCTAAAACTCATACTAATTTAAAATATTAGTACCAATATGCATGACAACAGTGATCATCTTGTAGCCTCTGAACTTCTAATTCCTCATCCCAGTGATTGGTGTCACTTTACATAGGATATGATATTCCCAACATCCCTAGGTTTTTAGTGTTGAGAGTTTCATAGCTAGAGAGTTTAATGTTCTAAGAGTTTCATGTCTAAGGCCACCGTCACACATTTGTGGTGCACAACCATTAGCTGGATAAGGGGCGCCATGTTGCACGTCACGCTAAGGCAGCCTATTCATGTTGAACAGGCTGCCAATGCAAATGAACAAATTTATTACCCATCAGCACCTTTTTGCTTGTGGTAGAGTAAAACACAGGTCCATAGTGGTGCCTAAGATGTGTCTCTTCGGTTGCCATTTAAAATGAATGGCATTGGGATAAACTGCATTGTAGGAATACCACAAAGGAAAGGTCTCATCCCAGCCTAAAAGAAGCCTCATGCAGTGAGATGGGCTGTCACATTACCTATAGGGCATAAACAAGTAGGAATCTGAGGTGCTGGAAATGTTCCTTCAAGATGTTGCTAATTCAATAAAAATCAATACTGTGCCATCTCTAGCCTGATTATTTTAAGATAGATGCGATTGTTTAATAGGTTCAAAGTAAGTAAGTCAAATTTTACCTCTCCATCTCAATGTTGGGGCAGGATATGACATTTGTCAGACCAGCGATGTTTGCCCAATCTTCAATTGTCCAGGTGGTGATCTGGTGCCCACAAAAAGCTTTTTCTTCCATTATTGGAGAAGCTGTGGACTTTCTGTCATCCTGATCAGTTTGGCTCCTCTAACCTCTCTCAATAGCAAGCTGTTTTTTTTATAGAGGCTCATCTCTCGCTGAATGTTTTTTGTTTCATTTCCTATAATCTAGACCAGTGATCTCCAAACTGCGGCCCTTTGTTTCCCTATACCTGACTCTTAGAGCGCTATTACTCCCACTGATATAATGCATTTTTTCTCCCATTGACACAAACAATGAGGCACCATTCCATCCACTGACATCATTGATGGGGCACTATTCCTCCCACTGACACCAACAATGGGGCACTTTTCCTCCCACTAATAATAACAATGGGGCATTATTCCTCCCACTAATACCAATAATGGGGCACTATTTCTTCCAACTAATACAAGTAATGGGACAATGTTCCTTCTACTTATACCATTGATGGGACACTATTTCTCCCACTAATACTAATGATGGGGCACTATTCCCCCCACTGATACCAACGATGGGCCACTATTCCCCCCACTGATACCAATGATAGGGCACTATTCCATCCATTGACACCAATGATAGGACACTATTCCTCCCACTAATTCCAATGATAGGGCACTATTACTCCCACTTATTTCAATGATGGGGTACTATTCTTCTTACTAATACCAATGATTGGGTACTATTCCTCCTCCTAATGCCCACAGTTGTTATGTAATTATTTTACTCTCACTAATCAACAAATTGTTTGCTGATGCCAGAGTTATTTTCTACTCCAACTGGCCACATTCCGGCTCCTCTAAAGTCTAAAGTGGGGTACACACTAGTAGAAAATCTGCCGAAAATTCCTGCCCGATGTGAAATCATCCGATTTTCGCCTAGTGTGTACACAACTTTCAGTAGCCGATGCCGACATTTTCAACAAAAAAAAAAACGGAGGGACAAACACCAAAATTCTTTTCGTTTAATGTGTATGCAGTACGTCCGTGAAAAATCGGATATGAAAGACCGCGCAAGATCTGAAGTTGCTGACAACCCGGAAGTCTAGGAACAAATGTGCCAAAAAAAAGAAAAATCGGACGAGAAATTTTGTGAACATTTATGCACTGTCGACTAAAAACGGTTATGAACGCTGAGAAGACAGAGAAAAATCGGAGGATATTTCGTCAAGTGTGTACGGCCCTTAAAGGACAGTAAACTGGCCCTTTGTTTAGAAAGTTTGGAGACCCCTGATCTATATTATGTAACGGGGAACATCAGGATAACCTTTCACTAATTTGGTGAAAGAGTCTGGGAGGAAAAATTGCAGCAGACTTCTGTAGGTCAGTCAGGACTTTGCGGATAGCGAAAAAGAGGTAAATGGGTCTACTGCAGTAGTAAGGCAGAGGAGTCTACCTATTTTTTTTTTGGCTAACCTAATCACCAATAGCCATGTCGGTGTCCACAGCTAGCCAGTGGCTCAAGTAAGATTGGGTGATGAGGGGGGAATGGAGATTAAATGGGTCTACTGCAGTAATAAGGTGGAAAGGTCTGAGTTACCTTCTCTTCTGTTGCGAAGTAAATCGTCAGTGTTGATATCCACATCTAGCCAGTGGCTCCGGCAGTGAAGAAAAATGATATAAAGGGGTCTAGTACAATAATAAGGAGGAGGAGTCTAAAGCTGCCCATGGATGAGAAGAATTTCAAACAAAATGTCTTAGGATAAGAATGGTATAGGAATGTTCATTTGTTTTTCTAGTAATTAGTGGGGTCACATTCATTTTCAGCCACAGTGAGGAGAACATATGAAGGAGTAGAATAAAAAATTTTTCTTGAATGAACAAATTTGTAACAGTGTACGTAGGTTTCATTTGGTAAATTATATTCATTACAAAACCAAAACGATTAAAAAAAAACAAAAAAACATTCAAATGATATTTGAATACTCTGAGAATGTTCTGAGGACTTTCATTTGAATTTTAATGTTCTAAAAACTATCGTATGATTTTTTTTCCTAAAACGTTTCCCTAAAATTTTAAATCAAAATTCTATCCATCTATGGCTATCTTAAGTTATCTTTTCTTCTGTGGCAAAGCCAATTGCAAGTATCCATATAGTTTTTACACAACTAGCCAGTGATTCAGGCAGGGATAGGTGATGAATGGGAGAAAAGGAGATAAAGGGATCTACTACAATAATAAGTTGAAGAGGTTTAAGTTAATTTATCCCCCAGGACTCTAAGCCAATCACCAGTAGCCATGTTGATGTACAGAGCTAGCCAGTGGCTCAAGACGGTTTGGTTGATTGGGGTGGGGGGAATGGGGTGGGGACAAAAAAACAGCCTATTACAGTAATAAGGTGGAGAAGTTACTATACCTTCTCTTCTGTGGTTAAGCCAATCACCAGTAGCCTTGTTGGCATCCACCGATAGCCAGTAGCTCAGGAAGGGTTTGGTAATGAGTGGGGAGCAGTGCACTATGTGAGGGCTCAGTGCTCAACTGGGTGTCTCTGTGACCTGACATCACCTGTAAAGAGAGGAAAAAAATGGATTTTTGTAAAATCTTACCGTAAAATACTTTTCTCTTAGCTCATTGACAGACGTAGTCCTCGGTGATACAGCACCTTCGGGTTATGTTGCCTCCACAGGAGCAGGACTAGACAGGAAATTAAAATGCTCTGGCCACACCCTAGGGGCAGTCCCAGAGGGTATATCCTCTCTCTCTCTGCCTCAGCAAATCAGTTATGTCAAAAAGCAGTCTTTAGAGATTTTAACCCAACCCAACTCCAAAACAGAGGGGCGGGGACTACGTCTGTCAATGAGCTAAGAGAAAAGGATTTTACGGTAAGATTTTACAAAAATCCATTTTTCTCTATCGCTCATTGACAGACGTAGTCCTCGGTGATACAGCACCTTCGGGACGTCCCAGAGCAGTATCACAAATGAGGGGTGGGAAAATGGAAATCAAATCCCAATCTAGAAGGCCCAACCGGTGCCAACTAGAAGTTTATAATGCTCATCCTTAATGATGAGACTCAACAAAAAAGAAATTTTACAAACAGAAAAAACTCTCGAGGTAGACCACCGGTCTCCTCAAATTGCGGCCTGCAAAACCTTGCGGCCAAATGAGGCATTCGCCGATGCCGTCACATCAATTTTATAGAATTTTGTAAAGGTATGTACCGACGACCAGGTGGCCGCCTTACATACCTGGACCACTGACGCCTGATGGCGAAAGGCCCAGGAAGTACTGAGCGCTCGAGTGGAGTGCGCCCTAACAGGGAACGGAGGACTCTGACCCTTAATAGAATAAGCCTGTACCACCGTCTGTCTAATCCATTTGGCAATGGTCGCGGCAGATGCAGGCAAACCCTTTCTGGGGCCATCCGTGATCACAAAAAGTGAATCCGTCTTACGGAATGATTCCGTAGCTTTCAGGTATACTCTGATTGCCCGAACCACATCCAAGGAATGCAACGCATGTTCCCGATGATGCTTGGGCTGAGGACACAAGGAAGGTAGTACAATATCTTCATTCAGATGAAAATCTGAAACCACCTTAGGAAGAAAGGATGGCTTAGGATGAAGTACTACCTTATCCCTATGAATCACTAGGTATGGGGACTGGCATGATAATGCAGCCAGTTCTGACACCCTGCGAGCAGAAGTGATAGCCACCAAGAAGGCCACCTTCTGGGATAAAGTAAACAAGGGAATCTCCCTGATGTTTTCAAAGGGAGGTTTCTGTAGAACCGACAAAACTAAATTAAGATCCCAGGGCGGTAAGGGCGCGCGGACTGGTGGAGCCAGGTGCCGCACCCCCTGGATGAAATTCCGCACCAAGGACTTGGTAGCTAAAGGTTTCTGAAAGAAGATTGCTAATGCTGAAACTTGACCCTTGATGGTGCTCAAGGCTAGTTTCTGCTCAACCCCTTGTTGCAAAAAAGCCAATATTCGAGTCACCGAATAGGTACGTGGAGGAAATCCTAAAGATTCGCACCACGCAATATAAGTCTTCCATGTGTGATAATAGACCTTGCTGGAAGTCGCTTTCCTTGCTTTAATAAGGGTAGGAATGACTGAAGCTGACAAACCTCTGTCCTTCAGTACTTGGGTCTCAATGGCCAGGCCATTAAAACCAGCGACTGTAAAGCACGATGGTAAATTGGTCCTTGAGACCACAGACACTCCCTGAGACGAAGTTCCCACGGAACGTCTGCGACTAGCCTGTCCAAGTCGGCCAGGCCGTTTTGACGAGGCCAGCCTAGAATTTCTAGGACCACTGGTGCTGACTGGATCTGAACCAGGCGTCCCTAGAGCTATCTGGCCCCGACCATCCGAGAAAGTCTGGTCGTTTTCTGTTCCCACACATTTATCAGATACCTGATTGCTATCAGGAAGGGTGATCTTTTCTGGTTGAACCTCAGGGACCGAAGTCACCCGGCTAGAGGCTTCTTGGCCTGTCTGGTCAACCAGATCCGATTCCTGTGGGGAATTGAGACAAATCTTAGGATAAAGGAAAAGATCTATTCAGGGAACGGTGACTACCGCTCCCTGTAGTACTTAAATGTTGGAAGGGAAGAATCGCACCGGTAGTAGTAGTTGATGCTCAATCTAATGTCCTGAATACCGGTGAAAACGTCCCCCCACCCTCAAACCGGGTGGGGGCGCACCTTCAGGCTGTGTACTCCTTTGCTTCGGGTTTGGCTGAGTTGGTCCTCTGTTTGTCTGACCAGCCTTTCTTGAACCCTCCTGGAGGAGTCTTGCCTTTCCCGCTTGTTACAGCCGGGCGTGCGAACCCTTTATGGGCGGTAAAGAAAGGTCCTCGCTTGTTGCGAGGTCCCTTAGCTTTAGCAGCCTGTGGCAAAAAAGTGCTCTTGCCCCCAGTGGCATCCTTAATGATTTCATCTAGGGTGGCCCCAAAAAGACGATTCCCCTGAAAGGGGAGATTCGTCAAGGTCTTTTTGGAACCTAGGTCATCTGACCAGCATTTTAACCACAGCACACGTCTGAGGATTACCGCTGACATAGATGCATGCCCTAATAGGGGAGTAGTGTCCAAGGCTGCGTCACAGATAAACTGTAGCCCTTGTATAATCTGTTCCATCAAATCAGATGTTTCCTGGGGAATATCTTTTCCCCTAAGGTCTTGGCGTACCAATCTCGCCCATTCCGTAAGTGTCTGGGAAACTAGACCAATAACAATTACTGGTCTAAATGCTGACCCTATCAGAGAGAAGATGGTGCGGGGCTCTGCTTCCATCTTTCGATCCACCGGATCCTTAAAGGACGAAGTGTCCTCCACTGGGATAACCGTGGCTTTATTCAGCCTGGAAATAGGCGGATCCACCACTGGTGGTACCGTCCATTTCTTAATGATGGATTCCTCAAACGGATAGCGTCTAGCAATACGCTTGGAAATAGTAAAGGTACGTTTAGAATGCTCCCATTCTCCTTTAATCTTATTACCAAAACACTTGGGTACAGGAAAAACCTTCACCGTTTTGATGGGCTTGTTAGTACCAAAAGGAATCTCTGTATCAGTTGCTTCTGCCGGTAAAAGCTCAAGTTTTAAGGTTTCCTGCACTGCCACAACTAGTGCGTCCACCAATGCTTCTTCCTGAATTATAGCGGGAGAAGAAACGTCCTCCTCACTGTCTGAGGGAGCTTTACCTGAGGTAACAGCCCTTGCAGAGGGACCTGCAACTGCAGTGACCATCTCTGAATCTGAGTCAGAGGTGTCAGATAATATAGGGGTAGGCGGGGGTCGCTTCCTTGACCCTCGTCCCTGACAGGCCGCCTCCACCCGAGCCACCATAGACTCCAAAATTGCTGTAAATGCCTCTACACTCTGTGCACCGGCGGGTCCCGTGGCCCCCTCGAGGGAAACAGGTGGGGGAATTTGTGTGGCAGGGTCCATGATTATTCCAGTAACTTCCCGGATAATATAATTCAAAAATAAAAAACTTTTTTTTTTTTTTTTCACAGACCCCCAGCGCCACAAAAGCCCCTTGGTGTTACCTGCTAGGGATCCCTATCGATCGAGAGAGAGAGAGAGAGATAGACCCCCAGGCTCACCACTTGATGCTCAGAGTTTAACTGCAACAGGTTACAGCGCTGTCTTGACAAACAGGAAGTCTTTTGGCTGGCTGCCCAGGAAGAAAGGAGGCGGCTCCGCCCCTCTGCACGCCTTCCGGCGCCTCCCCTAGCTCCACGAGGTGTTTGGATCACCTCAAACATGGCCGCCCCCATGCTGGACACACGAGGCTACGCCAAAATGGCGGCTCGTGCAATCCAGCAAAAAAAATGGCGGCGGCCTGTACCGAATAGCGGTGTGCTGCAAGGCACACAACACTATCTCTGCATGGGGATTTTTGGCGTGGTTGGCGGTACCGGCCCTGGCGGACCTCATGGCCGTTCGGAAGGCCTGCTATAGCTGGAGATTTGACTAGGAAGGCAGTCTACATGTCCGTGGCTTCTGACTGGTAGGTACCTTATTCTTATCACAGTAAGATTCCCAGACTGCCACTGATTACAATCTTTAAAACATGTATACAATTAGATTGTTAGCTCCCAAACCAAGCCTCCTGGCTTTTTGCACATAAAATCACACTCAAAGTAGGGGGATCTGTGCCATGTTATAGGATAGAGGGGGACTCTATCTTACCATACAGAGAGGGGCCCGCGTTCACCACAAGACCCGTCAGGGGGAAAAGGGGGAACATACTACTCACCATACCGGAACCAGGCGGGCACCAACTCCTGACAGTACCCCTCTCCACCGGGGCGGGAGGGCTGTCGACCAATACGGACGCCGTGACTCATGGTCTTTGGCGTTTCAGCGAGACGTTTAACTCGCGGGGTCAGTCCCTTAATGGGACTTTGTCGCGGCCGACCCAGCGCGGAGCTATGGCCTGCACGCGCTCGTAGGCTGAACTGGGGTGACCACCGGATCTCAACATCCAGCCCGTCGCCCAGTTCAGCTTTCTTGCTTGAAGATCTCACAGGAACACTGGAGAAAAAAGCTGTCTAAAAAATCTTTTTAAGAAAAAAATCTTGCCAGGACCGAAGATCCCAGCAAGGTATCTAGGTCCTTACTCCTAACTAGTCAGAAAATAACTGATTTGCTGAGGCAGAGAGAGAGAGGATATACCCTCTGGGACTGCCCCTAGGGTGTGGCCAGAGCATTTTAATTTCCTGTCTAGTCCTGCTCCTGTGGAGGCAACATAACCCGAAGGTGCTGTATCACCGAGGACTACGTCTGTCAATGAGCGATAGAGAAAGCACAATTTAGGTTAATTAATGTGTAAAGCTTCCTTACTGAAAGCCATGGACAACCATCAATGGATTTATTAAAGATTCAGCTCACATCCCCATTAGTTCCTGCATGTGAGCCTCAACATATCTTGAACTATCTAAGGTGGGTGGTCTTTGGATTTCTGCTGAAAGGAGGATCTTCTAATTAAAGAGGACCTTCGGACCCAGAAGATGCTTTCTCAATAGTGAGCAATATTGAAGTGAGGCCTATTTTATTATACTTTTCAACTACACAACAAACAGCTCTAGAAAATTAGGTTCAGAAGCAGTGAAAGTGCTGGGTGATCAAAAGGACAGCGCAGTCAACTTTGACCAATGGATCGCATTTTACCAGCACACCAAAATGTTTCTATACCTGACTTTATTGCAGTCACCAATAGAAGCAATGTGTAACTTTTCAGGGGCACGCATCTTTAGACAAACAGTGGGGATCCTGTGTTGCCTCAAAATGTTGCTTATAATGGCCCCATTGGGTAGAATAGTCACCTTCAGTACACATACTGTGTGTATACACTATATTACCAAAAGTATTGGGACGCCTGCCTTTACACGCACATGAACTTTAATGGCATCCCTGTCTTAGTCTGTAGGGTTCAATATTGAGTTGGCCCACCCTTTACAGCTATAACAGCTTCAACTATTCTGGAAAGGCTGTCTACAAGTTTAGGAGTGTGTCTATGGGAATATTTGATCATTCTTCCAGAAGCACATTTGTGAGATCAGGCATTGATTTTGGACGAGAAGACTTGGCTCGCAGTCTCCGCTCTAATTTATCTCAAAGGTATTGTATTGGGTTGAGGTCAGGACTCCGTGCAGGCCACTCAAGTTCCTTCATCCCAAACTCGCTCATCCATGTCTTTATGGACCTTGCTTTGTGTACAGTCCTGTTGGAACAGGATGGGGCCCTTGCTTGAACCACAGTGGTGTTGTGTATGCACACTGAAGCTAGTGTGGGGTTTTCATCTGTCTCTCATTCAAAGTCATATGGACTATTTATGTTTATTCCACCATGATAAAAAAAAGACCTTCATATTACTATTATAACAATAAGGATAGCAAAGATTTTTTTGTAATATTTTTTATTATAAAAGTAAAAGAAGGTAATGTAGCACCCTCCTAGGTAGGTGCTAGGCAGAGAAAGTATAGTTGCTCTGTCTGCTTATCAGGAGAGCCTGATTAATAGTTAGGCCTGTCACATGTGTCCAGGGTGTGATTCATCTGGGCTGAGGGAGTGTCAGCACTGCATCCAAGGGGGGAGCATATTGGACAGTAGAGGAAACCCAGCCAGTGACACTATACACAGTGTAACTATCTCAGTGGGTTGGCACCAGCAGTGGTGCATTCTGGGATACATTATAAAAGCCAAGGGCACATGTGACAGGGGGTCTTTGGGCAGGAAGCCAAGTCCAAGAAGGAGGGTGACGGCTGTCTACTCTTCTGCAGCTGTGAAGGTGGTCACAGGCAGTCGGCCTAGTGAACCAAAAAGTGTGGCTGAACCCAGAGGTCCAGTGAAGCTGACTGTGGAGGTGAAGGCAGAGAAACAGTGTCCGTGAGTACAGGGGAGCTTGCCAACGGGTCTGCCCAGGAAGGGGACCACTCCAGTGGCTAGAGTCAGCGGACAGGTGTCAGCACACAGGCAGTGATAGTAAAGGGGGTGCCAAGTTGTTAACCCTGAATAGAATATTGAATACGGGAACGGTCAATTTAACTTCACTTCAGTGGCAGGGTGAAGCCACGGCCTTGCCGCATTCTACAGTCAGTTGTCCTCAGATTCGTGCATAGTTACTAGTTGGAGTATCCCACCCATCCCTTCTCCCATCCCAGTTCTAAATAAAACACAAAAACCAAATCCCCTGGACTGATTATTGTCTGAGCCAAGATCTTTTAATGTCGTTTATCTGCTGTCAGTTGCTAATGGTAACCCAGGTGATCCCAAGAAGTGTAAATCTTAGCAGCTCTCTAGGGGGCAGTGCTACAGTAACATAAAACTAGTGAGATAATTGCCACTGTTTTTGATAAACTAATGCATCAACATCTGGTTGGATGGATGGAGTAGCAGGTCTCAAGATGCTCATCAGATATTTTGGTTCTAATTTTGCCTTTTCGTGAACTGTGTGCAAATAGTTGCTCACAAAGATAGGTGCTGCCGAAAACTGATGACATGAATAAGGCGTGATTGTGAAGAGTGGGAGATTTTTGTTTGGGGAAAAAAAAAAAGTTTAAAAGTCCAGTACAGAGACACTGTCACATTTTTCTTCAGACGCAGGCGTTTGTTAAGTGTGAATGCACTTTTACCAAAAAATTAAAAAAAATATATATAAAACATTTTTAGGTAAGTTTATGATTTTGTGTTGGGCCGCATTCATAGTCATCTGGGGCCACATACTGCCCTTGGGCCGCAGTTTGGATACCCCTACTGTAGATGATACCAGGAAATGAGACGAGCTCTATCTGACTTGCTGCATTTTCTATGGCTCATTATGAGAAGCTCACAGTGTGCAGTGAAATCAGAGTAAGCCATTTACAAGAAAAGGAACCTGTAAAATTGGGCAAGACTGAATAGAAAGCTGGAGTTCAGCTTTAAACTAAAGTTTCTCCCTATGAGCGGCTTTGTGCACCATCATAGGGAATGGAGTCATGTAGCCGGAGCGCTTCGTTCTAATTCTTTAGAAAACCTTTTTATTTTTTATTCCAAGAAATGTTGTGATCCGGGCCGTGGAAAGCTGCCCAATAAAAGAATTATGGACGGTTTTCCTTCCACTTAATCCTAAAGCTCCTTTTCTCCCGACGTCTGCTAATCCACGCCCTGCGGATTCCGGAGAGCCGTTCATTAAGGCTCGTTAATTTGTTAGCTGATTAATATCGGTTACCGCTAACAAGATTGGGATTGTTCGGGGAGTGCCGTGGTGTGTTTACACCGTGGCCTGGCAGCGTCTCAGGGCGGGTGGAGATGGCACAGAAAATGGGATCGCGGCAGGTAGCAGCAGACGGGGGAAGATGCTGACTCCTCTTCTCCTAAATTCCAATTAAAGCCTCCTCAGAATTGCAAGCTCGTGCCTTCCACTTCGCAGAAAGAACTCAGCAATTTTAGCCAGAGAAAGACTTCACTTTTTTTTTTTTTTGAGTCTCATCCCTCAAGGATTATGTCAGCGTTAATATTTAACGTTAAAATATTCAGATAAAAAAAACCAATAGCTCTTGGCGGTCATTGCTGCAGAGTTTTCCTTTCATTAACTCTTTCCTTTTTTTTGTGTCTCGTATTTGGGCTGAAGGTGCAGAGAATTTTTCTATGTGGCTTTCATCCAAAACTACACCAAGCATCATTTACTTTCTCCAGCGCTTTAACCACTTTAAGACCGGCGCTTTAACCACTTTAAGACCGGAAGGATTTGCCCCCTTAATGACCAGGTCTCTTTTTTCAACTTGGCACTGTGTGACTTTAACGGACAATTACGTCCTTTTATTCCCACAAATAGAGCTTTCTTTTGGTGGTATTTGATCACCTGTGCGATTTTTATTTTTTGCACTATAAACATAAAAATAGCGACAATTCTGAATAAAAAAATAATTTTTACTTTCTGCTATATAGCATCCCCCCCCCCCCCCCCAAAAAAAAAAATAATAAAAAATCTAATTTTTTTTAACATTTTAGGCATATTTCTGCTACATATTTTTGGTAAAAAAAATTTGCAATAAGCGTATTTTGATTGGTTTGCGCAAAAGTCATCGGCATTTTAGGCCAATTTGTTTTCTGCTACATATTTTTGGTTAAAAAAAAAAAAATCGCAATAAGCATATTTTGATTAGTTTGTGCAAAATTTATCGCGTGTACAAACTAGGGGAAAGATTTATGTGATTTTTTATTGTTTTTTTTTTAATTTTTTACTAGTAATGGCAGCAAACTGCGATTTTTTTTGCAGGACTTTGACATTGTGGCGGACTAATTGGACCCTTAAGTGACATTTTTGACATTTTTGGGGGGACCAGTGACATTACTACAGTAATCAGTGCTAAAAAATATGCACTGTTACTGTATTAAAGACACTGGCAGGGAAGGGGTTAACACTGTGGGTGATCAAAGGGTTAAATGTGAGCCTAGGGGAGAGATTCTAACTGTATGGGGGCGGGGCTTGTGAAGTCATCCCAGAGACATGCAATCCAATAAACAGAGTTGTATAAAGTACTCAAAACCCACACTTGAGTAAAAGTACAAGTGCTCGATCAAAAAGTGACTTGAGTAGAAGTGGAAGTGCTCGATCAAAAAGTGACTTGAGTAGAAGTACTAAAGTATTCAACATTTTTTTACTTAAGTATTGCAAGTAGTTTTTTTAATAATTTTGCTACTCAAGTACTGAAAGTAAAAGTACCAGTAGTTTTGAAAAAAAATGCTACTCAAGTACTGAAAGTAAAAGTACAAGTACTGTGTTATGTAGTTATTAAAGAAAGAAGTCAAAAGTTTGAACATCATATTGTTTTTTATTATTTCAAATGCAGCTTTTATTTATAGATACAGTAGCATTTATTTTCGTATGCGCTGATAATACACATGTTTTGAGCTTCATGAAACCTGCCATCTACTGTTCTGGCAGTGGTAATTTTTATAATTGTAACGAGTAACTATGCAGCACAAAAAAAAAAATATCGGAGTAGAAGTATTGAAATCATCGAAAAAATGTAGTGAAGTAAAAGTGGAAGAAGGAGAAAAAAATTCTACTCTAGGAAAGTACAGATACCGCCTTTCGGTACTTAAGTACAGTAGTGAAGTAGTTCTACTTAGTTACTATACATCTCTGCCAATACAGCAGGATCACATAGCCTCTGTGATCACTTCAGGGAGAATGACAGACGGCTGTGTTTACATCAACCCTGTGGGTGACACTGGCAGGGAAGGGGTTAACCCTGTGGGTGATCAAGGTGTTAAATGTGAGCCTAGAGGAGTGATTCTAACTGTATGGGGGCGGGGCTGGTGAAATGATCACATAAACCTGTAATCCTACATAGAAGGATCACAGGCAATTGAAGACACCTGCCCCGTGAATCGGAGTCCCCGCTGCCGAGTGGGGGCGGGAGCGCGCCGGCGGCGGCACGCGCTCGCCTCCTAGCTGCAGGGGCACGACCGACATAGACCTATGTTGGTTCGCACAGAAGGGCCAGCCTGCCGCCGGCGGGTGGTCCGGAAGTAGTTAAAGTTCATGTGCATGTAAAGGCTGGCGTCCCAATACTTTTGGTAATATAGTGTATGTGAAATAAGGAAAAATGGCCTAAAAAAAGAAACCTAATGCAGCCAATTACGATATATTAATGGTTTGGTTTAGATACAGGTAACTGTGCTCATTAGTGCTTGTTGTGCTCATGGTGCATCAACACACAGAAGTGTATAATAATTAGGTGGCAACGAATGTCCCTGGAAATGATATGAAAATGGCGACAATTATGTTCCGCTCAGTCATGCCGAGTTCACAATAGAGAAAGCGAGAGAAGAAAGCGACACTTTGAAAATTTCGAGCGTGCATTGTGCAGTTCGCTCCCAGGAAGAACGCGGGTCCCATTCACAGGAATTTCAATAAGATCTTTTCTTCTCTATAACAAGACGGTAACAGCGGGGCCCTACGTGTCCAGACAGCGGCCTCGCCTTCCTCGCTCAGCGCCCGCTCGTCGCCTGTCACCGGTCAGAGGACATTACATACAGCGTCTCTGTGACTCTGTGTCGCCGGGAATAGAATGCCATTACATACAGCAGGGGGGAGCTACACAGGGTCCAAAATTCAGACATTTTCTCCTACAAGAACAAAAGTCGCCACGGATCCTCGTGTTTTACTATCATCACACTGAATACAGCCCGCCGCTTCTCAAGCTGCTGTAATGGCCTATCCGGCGGGATTTCTGCGCTGGAAGACGCCAAAGTGTACATTTCTTTCCCCAGATGTCACTTTGTTATTTTCAGAATGTCCTCATTTTGTGAAATTAGAATAATATCCTCCTATTAGAATAAATGGGAGATGAGTGTGAATCTTGTATCCTTCTATTAAGGCTTCCATTATGTATTATATTCCGATTTTACATCAAACCATTCTATTATCAAGCGCAGTGACCCCGGGGCAGCTGCTGGCAGGAGAACCTCTTCAGCCAATCAGAAAAGAACGACTTTTCTTGCCTTTAGAAAGGGAACTTTAAGAGCTGACCTTGGTTCCTGCTGAGCTATGGCTAGAAACTTGCTAATATATAGAGAGATATAGAGATGATATCAAACCTTCTATGGTTTCATCAGAAGTGCTAGAAGTATAACTTCCAAAGAATACGCTTTAAAGCTGAAGTTTCATTTGCTTTTATTTTGCTAATTAAATTGTCCATAAAAACAGTTTTCTCTGGGTCTCTGTGCTTCTCTATGCAAAGCAGACAGATGGTGGCTGGTAGAAGGGGCTGGCAGGGGGCTATATATAACTTCATGAAAACATCACAGCACCCTGCCTCAGTACCAGGGCCAGGACAAGGGATGGGCAGGAGGGACGGCTGCACTGGGCGCAAAGGTTTTATGCAGGGATGAGGGCACCCTTACCCTAATTCTAAGGGAAGGTGGGGCGTAGTTTGGCATCTTTGCCCTGGGCACTGGGTGACCTAGTCCCGGCACTGTTCAGTACTCCTACAGACCTGATACAAGACGTGGTCTGGAGAGATGCAAATATCAAGCTGCCTTGATGGGTGGGTATCAGTGGAGGAGTGGGTCTTCCATTGGTAATTAGTGGGAAGAATGCTCCTTACATTGGTGGTCAGTGGGAAGAATGTTGAGAGCTTCCCACTTGTTAATGGTTGGATTGGATGGCCTTTTGAGGTTGGCTCTGGTGTGTGCCAGGGGTGTCCTTTGAGCCCCATGCTATATGTATTCACGATCAACCCCTTCATAAGAAGGTTAGAGGGTGGATCATTGTGCGGGGCACCTTTGGGCATTTCTGGTGTGCCGCCTTTGAAGGTCGTGGCCTATGCCGATGATGTGTCTGTTATTATCTCTGGGATGGAGGAGGCGCAGGAGGTGGTCTCTGTGATAGAGCAGTACACGGAGGCTTCTGGCTCCAAAGTCAATCATGAAAAGAGTGAAGTTTTCTGGATGGGTGAGGAGGGTGAAAGCTTCGAACTTCCGGATGCCTTCCCAGAGCCCCAGCAGGAAATTAAAGTGTTGGGCATCAAATTTGGTCCTGGTGACTATGGTCATCGAAATTGGGAAAGCAGGTTGTTGAATGCCAATGCCAAAGTAGCAAGCTGGAAAAAATGGAAACTTTCCTTGAGGGAGAGGGTTGACTTGATTAAAACGTACCGGTCCCAATCTTTTTATATGTCAGCTTTGCCTGTATCTTGCCGGAATCTTTCTATGCAAGAGTGTACAGCTGCTTTTTCCAACTGTTATGGGGAAATAGGCTGAACATGATCAAACGCAATGTAACTTACCTGTCCAGGCGGGAGGGTGGTCTAGGAATGGTCAACCCTATAGTTTTATTTTCTCTTTTTAAAGTACAATCTTAGTAATATGTTAGAAGAGATCCTGCCGGGATGGGTGGGACTTTTTCAATCTTGGTTTAGGCCTTTTCTGCGATGCTGGGAAGATGGCGGGCCAGTGAAAAGTCTGAGAGTCCGACATGGCAAGCTTCCGGCTTATGTTGCTCCATGTCTAAAAATACTTTGGCAGTGGCAGGTGACAGCGGGGGATATCAAGTCTCTCCCCAGGAAGCTTCTGGAGAAGAGGATTTTGGGCTCTGCTTTCAGTGTGTCACTGACCTTAAGGGATTGCCCAGGCCCCATAGTGAGGGAGGGGTTGCGTTTAATTAACTTGGGAAGAATCCCTTTGAAGTTTAGGGATCAAGCCTGGCTCACTTTCCATGGAAGGCTCTATGTGAGAGGGAACCTGAAGCATCGCCATGTGTTGTGTTTAGGTAAAGTGTAGTCTATGGACAACTTTTTGCTCCAGTGTCCGTTTAACATAGAGGTGTATAAAAGGGTGGGGAGGGCTCTAGGCATCCCCTTTCTCTATCGCATGAGTTATGCGGAGTGGATGTACAGGGCATTCCGGACTCGCTGGGATTTTGATTTGGATACACTTTTTCTAGTTAGTATAGTTGTCCGCTACTTCACGTGGAATGCACGGTGCCATATTACCCTGCGGAAGAAAGTCCTCCCTGTCGGGGTGGTGGTGTACAATAGTCTGGGTGAGGTTGGAAAGATTCAGGGTCTTGAGAAGGGCAGGGAGCCTCGAGGGGTCTGGATAAGGGCGTGGAGGAATTTTGGTGAACTGTCCATCTCTGGTTGAGGAGCTTTTTTCCTATGCTATTTCTTTCACTCCCTTAGCATTTGTTGGTTAATATCTTCTTTTTGAAGAAGGGCTGCATGCATAATGGGGGTGGTTTTGTTTCTTGACCTCGCAGGTTGGATGTCTGGTGTGGTGGTGTGAGTCTTACTAAGATTATTTTCCCCGGTAATGATATGTTCATGATATGAGTTTTGCTTTTGCTGTAAAGCCATTCTTTATTTGAGAGCCAAATTTGCTATGTATTTTTTTTCCCTTTTCATGTAAATATGTATATATTTATTTATGTATATTGATTTTATGCTTATTGATTGCCAGATTTTAAATAAACAAAAAATTGGGAAGAATGTTCCTTACATTGCCGGTCAGTGAGAAGAATGCCCCTTACATTGGTGATCAGTGAGAAGAATGCTCCTTATATTGGTGGTCAGTGGGAAGAATGTTCCTTACATTGGTGGTCAGTGAGAAGAATGCTCCTTAAATTGGTGGTCAGTAGGAAGAATGCTCCTTATATTGGTGGTCCGTGGGAAGAATGCTCCTTACATTGGCGGTCAGTGCGAAGAATGCTCCTTACATTGGAGGTCACTGGGAAGAATGCCTCTTACATTGGTGGTCATTCAGTGGAAAGAATGCCCCTTACATTGGTGGTTAGAGGGAAGAATGTTCCTGACATTGGTGATCAGTGCAAAGAATGCCTCTTACATTGGTGGTCAGTGGGAAGAATGCCCCTTACATTGGCGGTCAGTGCGAAGAATGCTCCTTACATTGGAGGTCACTGGGAAGAATGCCTCTTACATTGGTGGTCATTCAGTGGAAAGAATGCCCCTTACATTGGTGGTTAGAGGGAAGAATGTTCCTGACATTGGTGATCAGTGCAAAGAATGCCTCTTACATTGGTGGTCATCCAGGGGGAAGAATTCTCCTTACATTGGTGATCAGTGTGAAGAATGCCCCTTACATTGGTGGTCAGTGGGAAGAATGCCCCTTACATTGGTGGTCAGTGGGAAGAATGCTTCTTACATTGGTGGTCAGTGGGAAGAATGCCCCTTACATTGGTGGTCAGTGGGAAGAATGCCCCTTACATTGGTGGTCAGTGGGAAGAATGCCCCATACATTGGTGGTCATTAAGTGGGAGGAATACTCCTTGCATTGGTGGTCAGTGGGAAGAATGCTCCTTACATTGGTGGTCATTGGGAAGAATGTCCCTTACATTGGTGATCATTCAGTAGGAGGAATGCTCCTTGCATTGGCAGTTAGTGGGAAGAATGTCACTTACATTGGTATCCGTGAAAAGAATACCCCTTACATTGGTGGTCAGTGTCTTGAACCAAGAAAATCCACCAATGAATGCAAGAGCAGACCCTTGGGAAGCTCACAGGATTAACACCATCTTCTAAAAGTTTATTGCACCCTCCACGCACACACAATACATATATAATATATATCTATAGATATATTTATATATATAGTATGTCTACCGCCATAGTTTTTGTGACAGGTACTCTTTATTGCAATTTATTCCCCCCTCCAGGCTCATCTAAATGAGGTCCTCTCCTCAGAGCACATTGGCGATATTTTGTGTTTTCAGCGGAGACCTTCTCGCAGGCTTCATGTCGCTGTGGGAATACATTTCCATATTAGTACAACATAACATAATTATACGGTGCCAATATCGGCCATTAATTAGGAGTTTCTGAACTCATTTAAAAAGCTGTCAATGGCTCGTCAAGGAGTTCATTAAGTGGCGCTAATAAGCCCGGGGTGGGAGGGAGCGGAGTGCAGGAGGAGGATGAGAGACGACGAGGAGAAGGTTTCCAGGAGGTCTGTGCGGGGGAGATGGACATAAAGGAAGAAGAGGGGGGCACTTTTGGCACCAAAATCATATACTGTATATAAAAACTTATTTTTTATATTGCTGTCATGCTATTCGCTTGTTGTGACCTAAAAAAAAAAAAATTAAATTACTTTTCCTTGCAGCCATGGCAAAAGTACTTGTTGTGAACAGGATTCCCAGAATACTCAACCCTGTACTTTGGTTTACAGGTACAAGAAAATGAACCCGTCAGTCTGCACGAATTCCTGATATGCTACAATAATACAGCAAAAGTGTAATTTTATAGAAATGCTCCTCCCTTTCTCAATAAAAAGTCATCCTTGAGCTTCAGTCAGTGATTTTACCTAGATGATGTCAGGGCCGGTGCTACCAGTAAGGCAACCTAGGCAGCTGCCTAGGGCGCAACTTAGCAGGGGGTGCCAGCGGAGCCTGACCCGAGGTAAGTGACCGACCATAAGTCACTGATGGCCCCTACGCCATTAGGGGCGCCGTCCCCCCCTATCCATGCGTCCGACCCCCTAATCTACATGCAGGGCACCGGATACATGGATTCCAATGAGGGTTTTTATTTTCTATGAAGCATGTGATTAGAGCCAGAGGCTCTACTAGGCTTCAAAAAAGGGGGGGCTCGGGACGCAGAGCCCACCCAGTTGTGTGACAATAGCGAATTAATATTTGCTATTACCACACTGATTCTCCTCCCGGCCAATCAGGAAGCGGGCCCTAGGACCTGTTTCCCAATTGGCCAAAGGAGATGGCATCCATTCCTATTGGTGGAGGAGGAGGGAGAAGACGGCCGCTGAGAGGGGAAATGGAGGAGACTGAGGGGAAGCCGTCGCCATCTGGAGGAACAAGGTAAGTGAACTGGCGCCCGGAGGAAGGGGGGGAATATGGTGTGGATTGGACTCTGGAGTGATGGGGGGGGTCTGAGGCCAGGTCCATCTGCCGCCCCCCCCGACCGATGGAGCACTAGCCACCACTGGTTTTAACCCCTTCAGCAACTTGGGATGGGGGGTGGGAGAGCATATGGGGGGGCGGAAATTTTTATTTTGCCTAGGGCGGCAAAAATCCTTGCACCGGCCCTGGATGATGTCATCAGTCTGCTGCAGGCAGGAGGAAGCATTTCCTCAGTCTCCTCTCCCACAGTTATCAGACTGCAACATTGTAACTTTGTAGCAAGTCACAAGGAGATGTTGCAGCAGGGGCTGACCCAAATCAGACTTCTGTGACCACAGAACTGCACAGGTATCGTGATTTGCAGGATTGTGTCACCTCTGAGCCGACATTCCAGGAAGGAGTTGGTGACCCTCTTAAAGTTGGCTAAACAAAGATGGAGTCATCCTTCTGGAGAGAAATACAGATAAGGAACAGTGAAATACTTATCAAAAAATGTTTAAATCTTTTGCAAATTTGAATTATAAAAGGGTCTTCCTTTATAATAACCCTTGTTACCAAGATTTAATTGTTACTAGACATGTGCAGAACAAAGAAATCCATTTTGATTCATTATTTATATAAATTTATTTTGTTAAATTAGTTTAATTTGTTTTTTGAATTAGTTTCATTTATTGGAATCTATTCAAATTTTCCAAAATTTGTTGAAATTTAACTCAATTCAACTGAATTCAACACACATTAATTGATTCAAATTCAAATTGAATTCCATTTCTAAATTGAAATTTATTCTATTCAAAATTTTGGAAGATGGTTATATTCAAACTATTCCATTCTATTATTTTTTTTTATTCTATTCTTTCATTTTTGGTTCTATTCTTTTCTATTTCATTCTATTCTTTTTTACTCAAATTTGAATTTACTCTATTCAAATTTTGGAACAAGGTTATATTCTTTTTTTTTTTTTTTATTGTATTTTTTTCTATTCTATTTTTTTTTCTATTCTATTCTTTTTTTCTATTCTATTCTTTATTTTCTATTCTATTCTTTTCTATTGTATTCAAATTTGAATTTATTCTATTTTAAAATAGAATTTCAGAAGATGGATACATTGTATTCTATTTTTATTCTTTTCTATATTATTTTATTATATTATATTCTCTTATTTTATTTTCTATTCTATCCCTTTATTATTTATTTTATATTCTGTTCTGTTTTATATTCTACTCTTTTCTATTCTATTTCTTTATTTTCTATTCTATTTTATGTTCAATAACTTTTTTTTGGCTTTCAAAAATAGAAACATACGTGTGTACAGGGTTACAAAAGGTGTACACAGTAGATAGTATACATACAGTTTCAAAGTAGAAACAATAAATCAAGAATAGATATAAAGGAAGAATAAGAGAAAACAGAAGGTGTATGAGTCACATAAGTCACTAATATGTATATAGAGTATCACAGTAAAATAAAATGGAAAGAGACAAATAAATTCTCTGCATAGGTCAATATTAAACATACCAGGTGTCAGATGTAACTGGATTTTGCCCAGACTTTTTATAAAACTGCGACCAGATTTTCTAGATACCACAAACTTGGATGTGAGACCCATGTGACAATGCAAACATAGTTTGGTAAGTACAGAGTGAGTGTACCAGAGCGAATTCCTCAGATAGAGGAGATAATGGGGATTTCCAGCGTCTCATTAATACTTTTCTTGCAGCCAAGAAGATATTAGTCACCACCACTCTGGTATGGTGGGGAACATCCATGTCTAGGTTCAATAGTGCCAGGCTGGAGGATAATTGTATTGGGATAGCAATGATTTCCTAGATTACCTTAAAGATGGAGAGACAAAATGTTGCTTGATTTTTACATGGCTATAAAGTGTGATAAAGTGTATTGATTTGTCCACACTTTCTCCAACAGAGATTAGATGTATGAGGTTGAAATTGAGACCGTTTATATGGGGTCAGGTACGCTGGTAAAGTCATTTTAGGCATTAGTTCCCACAGGTTGGCACTTATGGTAGATTTGTACTTAGAGGAACTTGCTTCCCATCCATTCTATTTTATTCTCTTCGGAAATTTGAATTGGATTTGAAAACAATTCGAATTCTAAAACTATTTGAATTCAGAAACTATTCAAACTTGAATCTCGTATATCTCTGCAGCCATTCATGTCCATCTGTATACTTGGCCTTGTTGAACAATCGGTCCCCACAGTTGCAAGGTGCACCATGATAAGCTTGCTCCCATTCTACGCTAGGAAAGCAATAGCACTCCACTGGAAGAAATCCTCTTCCCCCGTCTGTCGCTTTTTGGAAACAACTGATCAACAAAAACTTGCCTCTCTATAAAGATACATATACACACAGGGGGTGCCTTAAAATATAATAAGGTGTGCAGGGCCGTCTTTAGTATTGATTGGACCCTGGGCAAATATTTTCTTGGGCCCTACCAAATGCACTTATCAACTATTTGTGGGCAGTGCGGGCTCAAGGGGCAGCTGCTTTGGGCCCCACAACAATGGCTGGGCCCGGGGCAGCTGCCCCTTTTGCCCTGTGTTAAAGATGGCCCTGAAGGTGTGGTCCCATTGGTTGGTGGAGCCCTCTACGGCCTCTGAGATACCCCAGATCTAATATGTTTTTTATTATTGCCTCACTTTGGCTCACAAAATGCCTTTTACCTGCACCGATCAAGTGTGAATTGGATTGTATAGGTTGATATGTGAAAGGGTTGCCCGTACCTCCAACTCACCTATGGGAGCTAAGTCTTCTTCTTCAGCATCTTGACCCTCCTCAGGTTCTGTTAGAGCATGTTTTGCAGTATAGAGATACTTATATTCCCCTGCGGGGGTCATGTTCATATCTATATGTTTGTAAATGTTTGTTGGTATTTATAAAGTAATAAAAAGATTACCGTATATACTCGAGTATAAGCCGACCCGAGTATAAGCCGAGGCCCCTACTTTTACCACAAAAAGATGGGAAAAATCATTGACTCGAGTATAAGCCTAGGGTGAGAATGCAGGGCGGCGGGCATGGTACAGGAGAATGCAGGGTGACTGGCATGGTGCAGGAGAATGCAGGGTGACTGGCATGGTGCAGGAGAATGCAGGGTACTGGCATGGTGCAGGAGAATGCAGGGTACTGGCATGGTGCAGGAGAATGCAGGGTACTGGCATGGTACAAGAGGATCCGGGGTTGTGGGCATACTACAGGAGATGCAGTGCTGTGGGCATGGTACAGGTGGACCATGCCCGCAGCACTGCATCCCTTGTAGTGTGCCCGCAGCCCTGCATAATGGCAGGTAGTGAAGCTGTTTCACTTACCTGTTCCAGAGGCGCCTTCATTTTAAAAATGGCGCCGCCCAGCGCCGACACGTCATTGCGCACGCGCCGCCGCTGCTCGTATACTTTCGGCTATTCCCGGCCTCTCCCCAGTGGCGCCGCCGCTGGGGAGAGGCCGGGAATAGCCGAAATTACACGAGCGGCAGGTTCGGTGCGTGCGCGGTGACATGTATGCGATGGACGGCGCAATTTTTAAAGCTTAAGCCCGTCGGAGCGGACAGGGAATTTTTTTTTTTCCTTGACTCGAGTATAAGCCGAGGGGGACATTTTCAGCACAAAAAAATTTGCTGAAAAACTCGGCTTATACTCGAGTATATACGGTAAAAAAAAAAACCTTGAATTTCGTCTGAAAGTTTGTTTTGTTACTTTGGATTCGTTTAAATGTGTTACTTTTGTAATTTGGAAATTCGGATGCATCTGAGTTTCCAAATAAAAAAATTAGTTTGAATTTCAATTCGAAAAAAAAAAAGAAGCCACGCATGTCTATTTGTTACAAACCAATACCAACCAAGAGGTGCTTTGGTTAAAATACGGGCTTTTTCCTCAGTACTAAAAATCCCTAAATTAAACCTGCACCACTGAAAATAATCCAGCAATGTCAGCTTCCATATTTCTATCCTGATAGTTTCCCTTTAAAGTGGTTGTAAACCTTTACATATACCCAGTGAAGTGACTGGCCTCAGGTGATACACAGAGAATAAATGAATCCACCTACATAAGTTGTACCTGTCTATCTGCAGTTTTCTTTTTTCTACAGCCATTCAAAGACTAGAATTTTCAAAGCTTGTCTGAGCTGTCGGAACAAAGGAGGCGAAGAGCGTAAATTACACACTGTAGAGCTCTGAGAGCTGATTGGTGGTAAGGAACAACCCCCCCCTTTTTATACAGCACAAAGGAACAGAGTTGAGCTTGTCAATCACAGGCTGTGAGCTGCAGCTCCCTCCCCTGTCACCATTTTTCTCTTGGTGTCAGGAAAACTTGTCAGAAGTGACTCATGCTGATAGCAGAGGAAGGAAGCAGCAGACAGAAATGACACTTAGTGCTCTGGGTGAAAACTAGTACACAATGTAGAGCCGCCTTTTTCAACACAGAGGAACCCTTGAAATACATTTCTGGTCTGCTAAAAATTAAAAATCTGCAACTCATGACATTAGTGTGACAAAAAAGACAAGTAAATGTCCCCTGCGCTCAAATGGTGCATGAAATCCAAAGAGGTGGTGGCTAAATAGTTGGCATCTAAGGTCTTGCTGCCCTCTTAGAATGATGGTAATCCACACAAACTGAAAGCATAAAAAACAAGAGAAGGGGCGCACCGACCTCGTACAATACCATAAAACGTTTATTAATTATTTCACAACATACATTATACTCACAAAAGTATGCTGTGTGTAAGCTTAAAACCAGAGAATTCCTTCAGCTATCCAGAGACCTCAGGACCATATTCCTTAATAGTGACACGCCAACTTGAAACTGTCAATATAGATAGGGCTAACACGTTTCAAGGGAGGATGGCTCTGAGGAAGAGGGTTCTCCCTCGAAACGTGTTAGCCCTATCTATATGGACAGTTTCAAGTTGGCGTGTCACTATTAAGGAATATGGTCCTGAGGTCTCTGGATAGCTGAAGGAATTCTTTGGTTTTATGAGTATAATGTATGTTGTAATGTGTATAGGTATACTCTAATCACTAATGCCACAGGACAATGAATCAAGTATAAGTAGCACAGACAGTACAAAATTGTGCATCAGCAAGAAAACAAAGTCCATGAAATATTCACACAATTGGATAATAAATGCTTTCGATCAAACGTCCATCCCTGAATCCATGAACAGGGTTCAATAGGGTATCAGTATCCAGCAATAGTCCACCACACCAAGGAGCAGTCACCACTGTGAGTCGGGATCACCCTTTAACTATACCTCCACCGTTGTGATGAACATACAGGGGGAATGGCAACTCACCAAAAAGATTGGCCCTCCTACTCTCATAGGACAGGCAGACAAACTTGTGTGTAAAAACCTCTCCTGCGATCGGCTTCCGCTGCGGATATAATGCCTCCTATAGTGGCGTGCGTCTCTTGTCCTCACAATACACCAGCCGTCCAGCAAGCATAGGGTGAAACAAAAAAGGAGCCGCACTAGCGTAATATTGCTAAACACCAGTAAACCTTTATTCCCAAGAACCCAAAATACAATGCACTCACAAATATAAATGTCAATGCACTTTCATCAATGCATAAGCACCCCGGGTACCGTAGTGGGCAATGATGGTCCAGCTCACCCTCTCCACGCTGGTGTCCCGGACCTCCAAAGCCTCCGCTCGTGTCCCCTGTGTACTTCCGGTCGCCGTAAGGTTCATGCCCTGACGCGTTTCGCCCTTCGAAGAAAACACCCGAAAGAAAAACACATAATGAGCTAGCATGCATCGCATACTAGCTCATTATGAAATACTTACCTAAGAACGAAGCCCCGAAGTGCCGCCCGCTCACCTCTCTCATGGGTGACATGTTGTGTTCGCTCTTCTTCCGGGTTTGCGGCATCCGGCCATCTGATTGGCTGGAGCCGCGATGATGTCACTCCCGCGCATGCCTGTGGGAGCCGGCGGTCACGGCACGGGGCTCTGAAGGAACGGCACAAGCGGCCGTTCTTTCAGAGCGCATGCGCCAGTGATGTCACTGGCTGCATGTAAGGTAAATATCTCCTAAACGGTGCAAGTTTAGGAGATATTTACAGTACCTATAGGTAAGCCTTATCATAGACTTACCTATAGGTAAAAGTGTCAGAGGAGGGTTTACTTCCTCTTTAATGACCAGGCCATATTTTGCGATTTGGCACTGCGTTATTTTAACGGACAATTGCGTGGTCGTGCATCCAAATATATACAAATAGAGCTTTCTTTTGGTGGTATTTGATTACCTGTGCGGTTTTTATTTTTTTTGCGCTATAAACAAAAAAAGAGCAACAATTGTGAAAAAAAAAAAAAAAAACAATATTTTCACATCCTGCTATATATAATTCACCAAAAAAAAATTAAAAACCAAATTTTTTTAACATTTTAGGCCAATTTGTTTTCTGCTACATATTTTTGGTAAAAAAAAAAAAAAAAATCGCAATAAGCGTATTTTGATTGGTTTGCACAAAAGGTATCGCGTCTACTAACTACGGGAAAGATTTATGTAATTTTTA
Source organism: Pelophylax lessonae (assembly GCF_965119305.1). Lineage (NCBI taxonomy): Eukaryota > Metazoa > Chordata > Amphibia > Anura > Ranidae > Pelophylax > Pelophylax lessonae. The sequence continues at coordinate 54,898,260 of NC_138776.1, read as the reverse complement.
TTGGTTTTTTTTTCACTAGTAATGGCGGCGATCTGCGATTGCGGCGCGGCGGACAGATCAGACGCCTAACTGACATTTTTGACACTTTCGGGGAGACCAGTGACATTACTACAGTAATCAGTGCTAAAAATATGCAATGTTACTGTAATAATGACACTGTGGGTGATAAAGGGGCTAAATGTGTACCTAGGGGGTTGTTTTTAACTGTGGGGGGCGTGGCTTGTGAAATGATCATAGAGACCTGTGTTCCTATATAGAAGGATCACAGGGGCTCTGTGATCATTGCAGAGAGAAGAACGGTCAGCTGTGTTTACAATAGCTGACCGTCCTTCTCTCTCAGCGGGGAACGATTGCGGGTGTCAGCGGCAATCGGCTTCCCCGCTGACGAGGACAACAGCTTTGTATTATAAATTCAGCGAGAACCACAAGCAATATCAAAGAATGTCAGGGGAATAACTGCGCCTAGAACATAATGCAAATGCGATCTTTGTCCCCAAGATTGTACAAACACACAGAGATGTAATGGTAAGTATTATTATTGTAATTTTATATCAAAAAGTGAATACATTTTTATCAATGGTGACACGTTATAGAAGAAATAAATGCGCATTTAGGTCATTTTAGCTGTGATTAGACTTTAGGATGCAGATTATTAATCAAAATGAGGGATTTGTGCGTTTATTTCCTCTATAAAATGTAACAATTCATACAAATGTATTCATTTTTTGGTATACAATTACAATGATTACACTTACTGTTACGTACTTGTGGTCTATAGTGTGTTAGTACAATACACAGACAAAGATTGCATTTGCATTATGTTCTAGGCGCAGTTATTTTCATGGCCTTTTTATTTTATATGGCTGACACATTTCATTTCATTTATAATATAGCAGTGTTGTTATATATTATTTTATTAGATTTAGGGGTGTATTACAAACATTTCTATACTTGTCATTCCTTCAAAACTAGAGATGTGTACAGCGGAAAAATTTATTTTAAATGTATATGTTAACCACTTGCCGACCGCCGCAAGTACATTTACTGCGGCGGTCAGCCCCGTACAGGCAAAGTGACGTAGTACTATGTCGCTAGCCTGTGAGCATCTAGGGGGCAAGCGCACGCCGCCGGAGGCGCGCTCCCGCCCCGGCTCGTTCCCTAACATGTCCGCGCGTGTGACCGGAGGACCCGATGTCCGCCGGTCACTCGCGATCTCCCCGTGGAGAGGGAGAAAGGCAGGCGGCTGATGTAAACAAAGCCGCCTTTCATTCTCCCTGATCTAACTGCAGAGATCATACGATCCTGCTATGTAGGATCACATGTCTCTGTGGTTACATCACTAGCCACACCCCTTTACAGTTAGAAGCACGCCCCCTAGGGACACACTTAACCCCTTGATCACTAATAAATTTAACCCCTTCCCTGCCAGTGTCATTTTTACAGTAACAGTGCATATGTATAGCACTGATTACTGTAGTATTGTCACTGGTACCCCCAAAAGTGTCAAAAATGTCAGTCAAGGGTCCGATTTGACTGCCGCAATGCCACAGTCCCGCAAAAAAAAATAAAAAAATCGCAAATAGCCGCCATTACTCGTTAAAAAAAAAAAAAAAAATGACAAAAATCTTTCCCTTAGTAAGTAAAAGCAATAACTTTTGTGCAAACCAATCAAAATACACTTATTGTGATTTTTTTTACCAAACATATGTAGCAGAAAACAAATTGGCCTAAAATGTTAAAAAATTTTGATTTTTAAATTTTTTTTTTTTGGAATTTCATATAAAAAAATGTGAAAAATATAATTTTTTCAAAATGTATGCTCTTTTTTTGTTTATAGCGCAAAAATTAAAAATCGCAGAGGTGATCAAATACCACCAAGAGAAAGCTCTGTTTGTGGGAAAAAAAGGACGTAAATTTCATTTGGGTACAGCGTCGCACGACCACGCAACTGTCCGTTAAAATCACGCAGTGCCGAATCGCAAAATAGGGCCTGGTCTGGAAGGGGGTAAAATCTTCCGGGGCTTAAGTAGTTAAAGCGTAACTCCACTTTTATTGAGAAAAAAAACATTTCCCTCTGGGTGATCTCTGTACATTACAAGGATTTTACCAAACTTTGTTGCAGATTCCTACCTTTTGTTATTCTGAAGAGATCAGTGCGTTTTTGTCTGTGTCCATGTACAGAGTCAGTCTAATGGGAGTGGTTTCATAATTATCAACCAGCTGCTGCATCTGCAGGGCTCTAATTAGGAAAATTGCTGGGCCTGCATCCCTTTAGACATGATTTCCTATTGGGAATATCTCACCAAAAAATGTGCTGCAGGAAATGCCTGAGATATGATTTAGTGCCCGTTCACACTAATGCGATCACTGCTCCTAAAATCACATGCGATGTCTGTGCGGTGCGAGCTCAGCCATACAATTTGTATGGCTGAATTCGCACGCAATCGCAGTGAACACGCACAGGACCCTTTTTATGGTCCGCAGCAGAATCAGGTCGCATGGTGGTTCACACCAGTGTGATCCGATTCCTGTGCGAACTTTCAGATTGCACTGCGATATGCGATCTGATCTGGGGGTTTCGTTAACTGTGTATTGACACCCCCAGCGTATCGCATATGGCAGTGTGAACTGCCTGTGCTGCGGATGCAATGCGGGAACACGCAGATATATTCGCAGTGTTCCCCCATCGCAATAGTATGAACCGGCACTTATACCTTAGTGCAGACTTCTGGGAAAATCAGTGAGCCAATCACACAAGCAGGAAATAACATTTCTGGGGTGTGGTCAGTATACATTCTGTATACAGAACACCTCCAGGTCGCCATATTGCATTTTACAGAATATGACAGAGCTGCAGACTGAAATGGAAAGGCAACTAATAACATTCAATTATAATATGACCTGTGTCGCAATTGTATACGCTATATTATTTTTAATACCGCTTTTTAATGCCGACCGCCGCAAGTACATTTACTCCGGCGGTCAGCTCCTCCTGGGCAAAGTGACGTAGTACTATGTCGCTCGCCCAGGAGCCTGTAGGGGGTGAGCGCGCGCTGCCGGAGGCGCGGTCCCGCCCCTGCTCGTTCACGGCCATCCCTGCGCGAGTGACCGGTGGATCCGATGTCCGCCGGCCACTCGCGATCTCCCGCTGGAGAGGGAGAAAGGCAGGCGGCTGATGTAAACAAAGCCGCCTGTCATTCTCCCTGATCTAACTGCAGAGATCATACAATCCTGCTATGTAGGATCGTATGTCTCTGTGGTTACATCAAAAGCCATGCCCCTTGACAGTTAGAATCACGCCCCTAGGGACACACTTAACCCCTGGATCTCTAATAAAGTTAACCCCTTCCCTGCCAGTGTAATTTTTACATTAACAGTGCATATGTATAGCACTGATTACTGTAGTAATGTCACTGGTACCCCCAAAAGTGTCAAAAATGTCAGTCAAGGGTCCGATCTGTCCGCCGCAATGTCGCAGTACCGCAAAAAAAAAAAAATCGCAGATCGCCGCCATTACTAGTTAAAAAAAAAACAATAAACATGACATAAATCTTTCCCTTAAGCCCCGTACACACGTACTGATCGTCGGCTGAACGATCGGCCGTCTTTTGTCCAGGGCTGTCTTGTCTGTTGAAAACTGCAAAAGACTGCACACGAATTTTGTCGGCCAACAACAGCCGACTGCAGAAGCGATGTCATGTGATGGTTAACTTTCCTTGTCTTTTTTCTTTTCTGAGCATGCCCAGTCTTGCTAATCTGCTGTCTGTCGGCCGAATTCTGTACTGACTGGCGAACAATCGGCCGTTCTGGTGTTGGCCAACAAAAATTTTAATGCTTGCACGACAGATTCTGTTCGGCCGAAAATGCGCTGTCGGCTGTCGGAAGCATCATACTAACAAGCCGAAATTCGGTCGTCGGCCGAATATTTACAACCGACAATCGGTACGTGTGTATGGGGCTTTAGTTAGTAAACGCAATAACTTTTGCGCAAACCAATCAAAATACGCTTATTGCGATTTTTTTTTACCAAAAATATGTAGCACAAAACAAATTGGCCTAAAATGTTAAAAAAATTTTGATTTTTAAATTTTTTTTTTGGGGAATTTCATATAAAAAATGTGAAAAATATTGTTATTTTTTCAAAATTGTCGCTTTTGTTTTGTTTATAGCACAAAAAATAAAAATCGCACAGGTGATCAAATACCACCAAAAGAAATCTCTGTTTGTGGGAAAAAAAGGACGTCAATTTAATTTGGGTACAGCGTCGCACGACTGCACAATTGTCCGTTAAAGTAACGCAGTGCCGAATCGCAAAATAGGTCCTGGTCTTTGAGCAGCCAAATCCTCCGGGGCTTAAAGAGGAAGTAAACCCTCCTCGGACACTTGTACCTATAGGTAAGCCTATGATAAGACTTACCTATAGGTACTGTAAATATCTCCTAAACATGTACCGTTTAGGAGATATTTACCTTACATGCATCCAATGACGTCACTGGCGCATGCGCTCTGAAGGAACGGCCGCTGGCGCCGTTTCTTCAGAGGCCTATGCCGTGACTGTCGGCTCCCGCGCGTGCGCGGGAGTGACGTCACCGCGGCTCCGGCCAATCAGATTGGCTGGATGCCGCGAACCCGGAAGACGGGCGACTGGACATGTTGCCCGTCATACAAGTAAGCGAGCTGCACGGCGGGGGCTCGTTCTAAGGTAAGTATTGCATAATGAGCTAGTATGCGATGCATACTAGCTCATTATGTGTTTCTCTTGCAGGTTACCAAAAAAAAAAAACTTTGTACGGGTTTACAACCTCTTTAAGTGGTTGAGTAAATAATTTTGTTTCATCATATTCATTATGTTAGAATAGTTTGTTTTCAGAATTCGTTTTGAATATTCGCATCTGTTTCATATATTCGTTGTTCTGAATCGATTCATATTTTCGGAAGTTGTTTCGGAAGATTGGCTTTATTTGTTTTAATGTGTTAATTCGTTACTCTGGGAGATTACTTATGAACTCGGAGTCATCCCTGCTAGTCCAACCTTCAAAGAGAAATGGAATAAGCTGATTGGACAAAGAGTCGCATGCGTCCGAAAATAGGAATCATCTTATTTCACTTTAATACCATTCTGTATTTATTGCAATATGTTTCTATTTCCCGTGTACTGCAGATTTTTATAATAATAAAAAATGTTACAGCAAAAAGATTCGGCTGATTATCCAAAGGAAACTGGATCTGAATGAATACAAACTCATTTGTTATGTTATTGCGCTGAATTCATTTCCCCATTCCCAACTGACTTTCTTCATTGGGCTGTGTAAATATAAATTAACCACTTCAATACCGGCACTTTCACCCCCTTCCTGCCCAGGCCAATTTTCAGATTTCAGCACTGTCGCACTTTGAATGACAATTCGCGGTCATGCCACACTGTACCAATATGAAAATTTTATCTTTTTTTTTTTTTTTTAAGACAGATAGAACTTTCTTTTGGTGGTATTTAACCACCACTGGGTTTTTTATTTATTTGCTAAACAAACGTGTTGTGGTGGGATGTAGTGCATTGGGCTGTATAATGCGTTGGGGGTGTCATTTCCAATGAATAGGACTACAACACACTTTACATGGAGCAGGTACATAGCCATGCATTGTGGTAGTGCACATTAACCACTTAAGCCCTGGAAGATTTTACCCCCTTCCTGACCAGGGCCTATTTTGCGATTCGGCACTGCGTGACTTTAACGGACAATTGCGCGGTCGTGCAATGCTGTACCTAAATTAATTTGACGTCCTTTTTTTCCCACAAACAGAGCTTTCTTTTGGTGGTATTTGATCACCTGTGCGATTTTTTGATCATTCGCTATAAACAAAACAAGGAGCGTCAATTTTGCAAAAATAACAATATTTTTCACATTTTTTTTTATATGAAATTCCCCCAAAAAAATGTAAAAATCAAATTTTTTTAACATTTTAGGCCAATTTTTTTTTACCATATGTTTGGTAAAAAAAAAAAAAAAAAAAAAAAAAAAAAAAAAATCGCAAAAAGCGTATTTTGATTGGTTTGCGCAAAAATTATTGCGTTTACTAACGAAGGGAAAGATTTTTGTCATTTTTGTTGTTTTTTTTTTTAATGCGTAATGGCGGCGATCTGCGATTTTTTTGCGGGACTGCGACATTGGGGCGGACAGATCGGACCCTTGACTGACATTTTTGACACTTTTGGGGTTACCAGTGACATTACTGCAGTAATCAGTGCTATACATATGCACTGTTACTGTAAAAATGACACTGGCAGTGAAGGAGTTAACTCTATTGGAGAGGGAGGGGTTAAGTGTGTCCTAGGGGCGTGATTCTAACTGTGATTGGCTGTGGCTTGATGTGTAAGAACAGTGATCAACAGTCCTACATAGTAGAACCGTTTGATCACCATTCTTACACAGGGGAGAGTGACAGGCGGCTTTGTTTACACTAGCCGCCTGCCTTTCTCCCGCGGTCACAGACGATCGCGAGTGCCCGGCGGGCATCGGGTCCGCCGGGCACACGCGCGGGGGGGGATCCGTGACCGCGCGGGAGCGCACATCCGGCGGCGCGCGCTCGCTCCCAAAACCCTTACAGGCTAGCGACGTAGCCCTACGTCGCTTTGCCTGTGAGGAGCTGACTGCCGACGTAAATAGTCATGCGGCAGTCGGCAAGTGGTTAACACATGTGTTTTAGCATTGGTTGCCATAGAAGTATGAATGGGCACTTAGACTTGGGTTACATCTATGCATGTGTGGGTGCACGTGTAGCACTACTCCCTTGAGAGCTGCTGGTTACAGATTCCCTGGGTTACCCATAGCAACAACTTGACAATATAGCATATTCTAAGTACTCGGCTCAGTCAGAAAACAGTCCAGGGGTTTTGTTTTTTTGTTGTTTTATTTGAGAACTTGGATAGGAGAAGGGATGAGTGGGATACTCCAACTGAATAAACTATGCACAATTGCTGGGACTTCTGAATAAAGCTGAGTGCGGCAAGGCCGCTGCTTCACCTTGCCACTAAGTGAAGAAGAATTAGATGAACTGTACTGTACTGTGAATCGCTCTTCAGGGTCCTACTCGGCACCCCCTTTGTCCCTACTCTTCAGGGTTCTATACGGCACCCTCTTTGCTCTGACACACTGTGTGAGCTGACCCCTTGATCCTCTGACTTCACTGGAGTGGTCCCCCTTCCTGGAAAGACCCTTTGACAAGTCCCCTGGTACTCACAAACACTGTTTTTCCTGGAAGACTCTGCCAGCAACTCCACTGTCAGCTTTACAAGATCACAACAAGAGAAGGGCGCACCGACCTTGTGCATTACCACTTAAATGTTTATTAAAAGCAAAGAAGGGTAGCGTACAATATACTCACAAACGTAGCATATGAACAAGCATATAGGAAATGGGCACCGCTCGCTTCCAGGACACTTCTCTACTGCTGAATAGCGTGATGGCGTCCTCAAAACCTGATGTGCCTTACGCGTTTCGAGGGAGGACCCTCTTCCTCAGAGCCAAAATCGCCATGATCGAGTGGCGATTTTGGCTCTGAGGAAGAGGGTCCTCCCTCGAAACGCGTAAGCCACATCAGGTTTTGAGGACGCCATCACGCTATCCAGCAGTAGAGAAGTGTCCTGGAAGCGAGCGGTGCCCATTTCGTATATGCTTGTTCATATGCTACGTTTGTGAGTATATTGTACGCTACCCTTCTTTGCTTTTAATAAACTTTTAAGTGGTAATGCACAAGGTCGGTGCGCCCTTCTCTTGTTGTTTTCTTGTAGTGCCTTTTGGATACCCTGAGAGGGGCAGCAAGACCACTTCATTTTTGTCATAAAACCACCTAGAAGATTCACCTTCCCGCATACCACTCGAGCGCAGGAGAGATATTGTTGTTTTTTGCAAAGCTTTACAAGATCCTCTGCAGCTCAGCTCCACACCTGGTTCACTAGGCTGACTGCCTAAGACCACTTTCCTCATGCAACAAGAGGAGAGACAGCCGTCAGCCTCCTCCTGGGACTCCAATGACACCCTGTCATATGTCCCCCCAGCTTTTATGAGCAATCCAAGGATGCACTGCAAGAGTGCCCACCCACTGAGACTCCCACAAAAGCCAATGTGTCACTGGCATGGTTTCCTCCACTGTCCAACAGGCTCCCCTATTGGATACAGTGGGGACACTCCCTCAGACCCAGTGAACCACATTTGGAAGCATGCAACAGGCAACCTAATAGATCAGGCTCCCCTGATAAGCAGAAGGAGCATAAGATGCTTTTACCTAGCACCTACCTAGGAGGGTGCTACACACGCATACGACGTGTCTTAGTCCTAAACAAAAGCTGAAGTCTTCCCGTAATTTGGTCTGGAGACGAAAATGAAAGGTAGAATTTTGGCCGTTTCAGCGCCATGGCAGCTGTGTTACACCCCCCCCCCCCTCTTCTGTGACATGATACCTCCTTGCTCCCCACCCGCTGGTGATTTCCCTGCAGAGAAGGACAATCATTGCCTTCAAGAGTCAAGAAAACTTGCCAAACAATTTCAGATGCTCAAAAGCCCATAAAATCTGCAGCCACAGGAATAAAGAACATTTTTATGACCATCTCCTGTCCCTAAACCAAAGGAATAAAAATGAATATTTCTACAGGAAGTGACAGATAATGATACAATATTACCCCGGACACAGAGGAGAGCCAGGGGCCGCATATGATGAATTGCCCACCGCTCAAAGCCTGAATTGGAGCCAATGCTGGAAGTGAAGAGGGGGATTGATGGTGGAGAATGAAACACCTGCTCTGATCTTGGGGGTGTTCCTATGACTTTAAAAGACCCGGGGTACTACTTTATGGGAGAAGGTCCCCATAGAACATCTAGAGCAGCAAACCGCCAAGATAGACATGGCAAGGTAGAAGCACCCCCCTCCCCCTCCTTAGTACGCCACCGGAGTTCATGAAGTCACCTCTCCAACTTGTAAGCGGGTTGAAATTAAGGCAGTTCGGTGAGGCCCTGGGCAATAGGGTAAGGGTTAATGTCTTTTAAGGTTCTTTGGTTTTGGTGGGTTTTTCTTTGGGTCCATCCCACGGATCCTGTGCTATAAAAGAGGCACAGTGGTCCAGAAAAGAGAGCCCGAAGGGGAGAGATTCAGAGCCCTGCACCCATGAGGATTAAAGAATGTCACCTGTTGACGTCTTGTATGAGGTCATCAGAACCTGGGGCTCGCCCCCGAAGACTCCAGCACTGGGAAATGCCAATGATGGATCCCCTTCAATATACGAGGGGCGTTCCAAGTTAAACTGGGACTTTTCATTTCACAGGTATAAAAGGAATGCTAGAGTGATGGTAGTACATGCAGCAGTAAGTGGCAAGTGTGTCCTATTACTGATAGGTGGCGGGCATGTCACGGGCCATTCCAGAGACCATTAACCACTTAACCCTGGAAGGTTTTACCCCTTAATGACCAGGCCATTTTTTGCGATAATGCACTGAGTTACTTTAACTGAAAATTGCGCGGTCATGCGACACTGTACCCAAATAAAATTGATGTCCTTTTGTTCCCACAAATAGAGTTTTCTTTTGGTGGTATTTGATCACCTCTGCAGTTTTTAATTTTTGCGCTATAAACAAAAAAGTGTGACAATTTTATATATACAGTAAAACCTTGGTTTGAGAGTAACTTGGTTTGAGAGCGCTTTGCAAGACAAGCAAAATTTTCAAATAAATTTTGACTTGATATACAAGCAATGTCTTGATATACAAGTAGCCTCAAGTCACAGCTGAGTATAAAAGAAGAAGAGAGGCGCCTCTAAGTGTAGCAATATGGTTACATTTAATGAAGGTACAACATTTAGCAAATCACGTGGTTGATGATTAAAACAGGCACATCTAAGGATGCAGGCATCCGGGGTAAAGCTGTCCACATAGACCATCCTCCGCACCACTATCTACGTTATCCCTTCCATGCTGCCCCTCGCTATCAGATCGCTTTACTCCAGGGTGGTCTTCCCGGTCAGTCAGGATTACAGACTAGCAGCCGGTGGTTCAGAAGATGGTCTATGTGGACAGCTTTACCCCGGATGCCTGCATCTTAGATGTGCCTGTTTTATTCATCAACCATGTGAGTTGCTAAATGTTGTACCTTCATTAAATGTAACCATATTGCTACACTTAGAGGCGCCTCTCTTCTCTTTGATACTCTGTAGCTCCTGCTGGATTTTGCTTCCAATCCCCTTGTGGAAGGGGCTATTTGTGGATGGACATTTTATGGTTACACAACCTATCGCAATGCTATAATCTTTTTATATGGACTATAAATTAAAGGATTTATGAATAAATGGTTGTGGAACGAATCATCTGAGTTTCCATTATTTCTTATGGGGAAACTTGCTTTGATATAAGAGTGCTTTGGATTACATGCATGCTTCCGGAACGAATTATGCTCGCAATCCAAGGTTTTACTGTATATATATATATATATATATATATATTTTTTTTTTTTTTTTTTTTACTTTCTGCTATATCTAACAAAAAAAATGCAACAAATCTAATGTCTTCATCAATTTAGGCCAGTATGTATTCTGCTACATATTTTTGCTAAAACAAAATCTCAAGAGGTGTATATTGATTGGTTTCCACAAAAGTTATTGCGCCTATAAACTATGGAATATTTTTATGGCATTTTTATTTTTTACTAGTAATGGCAGCGATCAGCGATTTTTAGCGGGACTGCAACATTGGGACATTGCGGTGGACGGATCGGACACCTAACTGACACTTTTTTGGGGATCAGTGACATTACTACAGTGATCAGTGCTTAAAATAGGCACCGTTACTGTATTAATGACACTGGCAGGAAAGGGGTTAACATCAGGGGCGATCAAAGGGTTAAACGTGTCCCTAGGGGGTGCCTGCTAACTGTGTGGGGGGGGGGGGTTGCTCTGACTGGAGAAAGAGAGATCTGTATTCCTGCTTAGCAGGAACACAATATCTCTATCTTCTCCCCTGTCAGAATTGTAATCTGCCTTGATCACCGTTCTGCCTGTCTCGGAAATGATCGTAGGTGGCCGACGGACAACCGCTGATTGGCTCCCCTTCTGCCCAATCAGTGTGCGATCGCGCCTCCGGCGGCGCACGTGCACCACCTAGTGGCTTTTGCATTAAATGACATACAGATATGTGATTTCACGCAATAAAACCACTTTGCTGCAGTAAATGTACGTTAGGCAGTTGGCAAATGCTTAATCAAGATGCAGACAACAGTGTTAGTGCATGCATGGAACAGCGCGTGGTGGCAACATTTCTTGTGAATGAAGGAGTAAAACCTGTGGATATCTAGTCTGTATCAGAAGACTTTAAGTACAGTACAGAAATTAGATGCTCAGCCGCAGTTACCACATTGCATAATTCACCCCACATGGCATAGTTCACCCCACATGGCATAGTTCACCCCACATGGCATAGTTCACACCACATGGCATAGTTCACCCCACATGGACTAGTTCACCCCACATGGACTAGTTCACCTCACATGGACTAGTTCACCTCACATGGACTAGTTCACACCACATGGACTAGTTCACACCACATGGACTAGTTCACACCACATGGACTAGTTCACCCCACATGGACTAGTTCACCCCACATGGACTAGTTCACCCCACATGGACTAGTTCACCCCACATGGACTAGTTCACACTCACCCCACATGGCATAGTTCACCCCACATGGACTAGTTCACCCCACATGGACTAGTTCACCTCACATGGACTAGTTCACCTCACATGGACTAGTTCACCTCACATGGCATAGTTCACCCCACATGGACTAGTTCACACCACATGGACTAGTTCACACCACATGGACTAGTTCACACCACATGGCATAGTTCACCCCACATGGACTAGTTCACACCACATGGACTAGTTCACACCACATGGCATAGTTCACCCCACATGGACTAGTTCACACCACATGGACTAGTTCACCCCACATGGACTAGTTCACACTCACCCCACATGGCATAGTTCACCCCACATGGACTAGTTCACCCCACATGGACTAGTTCACCTCACATGGACTAGTTCACCCCACATGGACTAGTTCACCTCACATGGCATAGTTCACCTCACATGGCATAGTTCACACCACATGGCATAGTTCACACCACATGGACTAGTTCACCTCACATGGCATAGTTCACACCACATGGCATAGTTCACCTCACATGGACTAGTTCACCTCACATGGCATAGTTCACCCCACATGGACTAGTTCACACCACATGGACTAGTTCACCCCACATGGACTAGTTCACCCCACATGGACTAGTTCACACTCACCCCACATGGCATAGTTCACCCCACATGGACTAGTTCACCTCACATGGCATAGTTCACCCCACATGGACTAGTTCACCTCACATGGACTAGTTCACCCCACATGGACTAGTTCACCCCACAACATGGACTAGTTCACCTCACATGGCATAGTTCACACCACATGGCATAGTTCACCCCACATGGACTAGTTCACCTCACATGGCATAGTTCACCCCACATGGACTAGTTCACACCACATGGACTAGTTCACCCCACATGGACTAGTTCACCCCACATGGACTAGTTCACACTCACCCCACATGGCATAGTTCACCCCACATGGACTAGTTCACCCCACATGGACTAGTTCACCTCACATGGCATAGTTCACCCCACATGGACTAGTTCACCCCACATGGACTAGTTCACCTCACATGGCATAGTTCACCTTACATGGCATAGTTCACCTCACATGGCATAGTTCACACCACATGGCATAGTTCACACCACATGGCATAGTTCACCCCACATGGACTAGTTCACCCCACATGGACTAGTTCACCCCACATGGACTAGTTCACACCACATGGCATAGTTCAGCCCACATGGCATAGTTCAGCCCACATGGCATAGTTCAGCCCACATGGACTAGTTCAGCCCACATGGACTAGTTCAGCCCACATGGACTAGTTCACCCCACATGGACTAGTTCACCCCACATGGACTAGTTCACACTCACCCCACATGGCATAGTTCACCTCACATGGCATAGTTCACCCCACATGGACTAATTCACCTCACATGGCATAATTCACACCACATGGCATAGTTCACACCACATGGCATAGTTCACACCACATGGCATAGTTCACACCACATGGCATAGTTCACACCACATGGCATAGTTCACACCACATGGACTAGTTCACCTCACATGGACTAGTTCACCTCACATGGCATAGTTCACACCACATGGCATAGTTCACACCACATGGCATAGTTCACCCCACATGGACTAGTTCACACCACATGGACTAGTTCACCCCACATGGACTAGTTCACCCCACATGGACTAGTTCACACCACATGGCATAGTTCAGCCCACATGGCATAGTTCACCCCACATGGACTAGTTCACCCCACATGGACTAGTTCACCCCACATGGACTAGTTCACCCCACATGGACTAGTTCACCCCACATGGACTAGTTCACACTCACCCCACATGGCATAGTTCACCTCACATGGCATAGTTCACCCCACATGGACTAGTTCACCTCACATGGCATAATTCACACCACATGGCATAGTTCACACCACATGGCATAGTTCACACCACATGGCATAGTTCACACCACATGGACTAGTTCACCTCACATGGCATAGTTCACCCCACATGGACTAGTTCACACCACATGGACTAGTTCACCCCACATGGACTAGTTCACCCCACATGGACTAGTTCACCCCACATGGACTAGTTCACACTCACCCCACATGGCATAGTTCACCCCACATGGACTAGTTCACCCCACATGGACTAGTTCACCTCACATGGCATAGTTCACCCCACATGGACTAGTTCACCTCACATGGACTAGTTCACCTCACATGGCATAGTTCACACCACATGGCATAGTTCACCCCACATGGACTAGTTCACCCCACATGGACTAGTTCACACCACATGGACTAGTTCACCCCACATGGACTAGTTCACCCCACATGGACTAGTTCACACTCACCCCACATGGCATAGTTCACCCCACATGGACTAGTTCACCCCACATGGACTAGTTCACCTCACATGGCATAGTTCACCCCACATGGACTAGTTCACCTCACATGGACTAGTTCACCTCACATGGCATAGTTCACACCACATGGCATAGTTCACACCACATGGCATAGTTCACACCACATGGACTAGTTCACCTCACATGGACTAGTTCACCTCACATGGCATAGTTCACACCACATGGCATAGTTCACACCACATGGCATAGTTCACCCCACATGGACTAGTTCACACCACATGGACTAGTTCACCCCACATGGACTAGTTCACCCCATATGGACTAGTTCACACCACATGGACTAGTTCACCCCACATGGCATAGTTCACACTCACCCCACATGGCATAGTTCACACTCACCCCACATGGCATAGTTCACACTCACCCCACATGGCATAGTTCACACCACATGGCATAGTTCACCCCACATGGACTAGTTCACCTCACATGGCATAGTTCACCCCACATGGACTAGTTCACCCCACATGGACTAGTTCACCCCACATGGACTAGTTCACCCCACATGGACTAGTTCACCCCACATGGACTAGTTCACACTCACCCACATGGACTAGTTCACACTCACCCCACATGGCATAGTTCACCCCACATGGCATAGTTCACCTCACATGGCATAGTTCACCTCACATGGCATAGTTCACCTCACATGGCATAGTTCACCCCACATGGACTAGTTCACCTCAGTGACCTCACATGGCATAATTCACACCACATGGCATAGTTCACACCACATGGCATAGTTCACACTCACCTAGGGTTGCCACTTCATCCCTTTAAACCAGGATACACATTAATTATACAGGTTCTGTGGCTGATAAGCATGGTAATTAAACTCACTTAGTGCCTAATGTGCATTATATTAGCCTCAGAACCTGTGTAGTTAATATGTGTCCTGGTTTAAAGGGATGAGGTGGCAACCCTACACTCACCCCAATTGGCATAGTTCACCCCACATGGCATAGTTCACACCAGTGCTTGCAGTTGCAGTGCGTTCCAGTTTCAGAAAAAAAATAATAACAACATGCTGCATTTTTCCTGCACTGGACTGTACTGGTAAAATGCATCAAAAATGCACTGGAGCACACCTAAACACACCAAAACGCACTGAAACACACGTCCTTAGGTTAAGAAAAAAAGAGGGGCAAAAAAATACACTGGACTGCATTAAAAACGCACTGGAATGCATCATAAATGCACATGCAGAAAAGCATCTGGAACGCATCCAGACTGCGTTTCTATGGTGTGAACTGAAACATTTGAATGGTGTAAATGTTTTTAAGATGGCCGTCAGAGAGGGCTGAATTCAAAGACACACCGAAAATCAAAGTGAAAAAATGATGCAGCAGTCCATTTTGCTGAAATTTCATTGCAGCAACTCAAAATGGTACTTAGTAGTTTGTATGGCCCCACATGATTGTATGCATGTCTGACAATTTTGGGGCATGCTCCTAATGAGACAATGGATGGTGTCCTGGGGTATTTCCTCCCACTACCAGTAGTGACTCTGACCCTGGCCAAAACTAGTGAAAAACAGTCAGGAAAGAGGAATAGGGTGAAAAATGTCAGTGTCCTCCACCTGTAAAACCATTCCTGTTTTGGAAGTTGTCTGATTTTAGCCCATCTAGTGCACCTGTTATTTTCATTAACACCAAAGCAGCTGAAACTGATTAATAACCCCCTCTGCTACTTTACTGACCAGATCGATATTCCTGGGGCTTAATGGACTTGATGCTTAACTCTGATTAAAAAGTGTTCCTTTCATTTTTTTGAGCAGTTTATATATAATGTGACATTATATATGTACTATACTCTCAGGTCATGTGACATTATATACATACTATACTCTCAGGTCATGTGACATTATATATGTACTATACTCTCAGGTCATGTGACATTATATACATCCTATACTCTCAGGTCATGTGACATTATATATGTACTATACTCTCAGGTCATGTGACATTATATACATCCTATACTCTCAGGTCATGTGACATTATATATGTACTGTACTCTCAGGTCATGTGACATTAACCACTTGCCGACCGCCGCAAGTACATATACTGCGGCAGTCAGCCCCTCACAGGCAAAGTGGCGTATGGGTACGTCACTAGCCTGTGAGGCTCTGGGGAGCGAGCGCGCTCCGCCGAAGGCAGGCTCCCGCTCAGTCACGGACCCCCCGCCGGGCACTCGCGATCGTCCATTAGAGTGGGAGAAAGGCAGGCGGCTGATGTAAACAAGCCGCCTGTCAGTCTCCTCTGTGTATGAACAGTGATCATACGGTTCTACTATGTAGGACCATTGATCGCTATTCCTACACCTCAAGCCACAGCCAATCACAGTTAGAATCACGCCCCTAGGGACACACACAACCCCTCCCTCTCAAAAAAAAAAGTTAACCCCTTCCCTGCCAGTGTCATTTTACAGTAACAGTGCATATGTATAGCACTGATTACTGTAGTAATGTCACTGGTAACCCCAAAAGTGTCAAAAATGTCAAGTCAAGGGTCCGATCTGTCCGCCGCAATTTCGCAGTCCCGCAAAAAAAAAAAAAAAAAATCGCACATTGCCGCCATTACGCGTTAAAAAACAAAAAAAACAACAAAAATGACAAAAATCTTTCCCTTTGTTAGTAAACGCAATAACTTTTGCGCAATCCAATCAAAATACGCTTTTTGCGATTTTTTTTTTTACCAAAAATATGTAGCATAAAACAAATTGGCCTAAAATGTTAAAAAATTTAGATTTTTACTTTTTTTTTTTTTTGGGAATTTCATATAAAAAAAATGTGAAAAATATTGTTATTTTTGCAAAATTGACGCTCTTTTTTTGTTTATAGCGCATGATCAAAAAAAAAAAAAAAATCGCACAGGTGATCAAATACCACCAAAAGAAAGCTCTGTTTGTGGGAAAAAAAGGACGTCAAATTAATTTAAGTACAGCGTCGCACGACCGCGCAATTGTCCATTAAAGTCACGCAGTGCTGAATCGCAAAATAGGCCCTGGTCAGGAAGGGGGTAAAATCTTCCGGGGGGCTTAAGTGGTTAAATATGTACTGTACTCTCAGGTCACGTGACATTATATACATACTATACTCCCAGGTCATGTGACATTATACACATACTGTACTCACAGGACATGTGACATTATACACATACTATACTCTCAGGTCATGTGACATTATATACATACTATACTCTCAGGTCATGTGACATTATACACATACTATACTCTCAGGTCATGTGACATTATATACATACTATACTCTCAGGTCATGTAACATTATATACATACTATACTCTCAGGACATGTGACATTATATACATACTATACTCTCAGGTCATGTGACATTATACACATACTATACTCTCAGGTCATGTGACATTATATACATACTGTACTCTCAGGTCATGTGACATTATACACATACTATACTCTCAGGTCATGTGACATTATATACATACTATACTCTCAGGTCATGTGACATTATATACATACTATGCTCTCAGGTCATGTGACATTATATACATACTATACTCTCAGGTCATGTGACATTATATACATACTGTACTCTCAGGTCATGTGACATATACATACTGTACTCTCAGGTCATGTGACATTATACACATACTATACTCTCAGGTCATGTAACATTATACACATACTATACTCTCAGGTCATGTGACATTATATACATACTGTAATCTCAGGTCATGTGACATTATACACATACTATACTCTCAGGTCATGTAACATTATACACATACTATACTCTCAGGTCATGTGACATTATATACATACTATACTCTCAGGTCATGTGACATTATATACATACTATACTCTCAGGTCATGTGACATTATATACATACTATACTCTCAGGTCATGTGACATTATATACATACAATACTCTCAGGTCATGTGACATTATATACATACTGTACTCTCAGGTCATGTGACATTATACACATACTATACTCTCAGGTCATGTGACATTATATACATACTATACTCTCAGGTCATGTGACATTATATACATACAATACTCTCAGGTCATGTGACATTATATACATACTGTACTCTCAGGTCATGTGACATTATACACATACTATACTCTCAGGTCATGTGACATTATATACATACTGTACTCTCAGGTCATGTGACATTATACACATACAATACTCTCAGGTCATGTGACATTATATACATACTGTACTCTCAGGTCATGTGACATTATACACATACTATACTCTCAGGTCATGTGACATTATATACATACTATACTCTCAGGTCATGTGACATTATATACATACAATACTCTCAGGTCATGTGACATTATATACATACTGTACTCTCAGGTCATGTGACATTATACACATACTATACTCTCAGGTCATGTGACATTATATACATACTATACTCTCAGGTCATGTGACATTATATACATACAATACTCTCAGGTCATGTGACATTATATACATACTGTACTCTCAGGTCATGTGACATTATATACATACTATACTCTCAGGTCATGTAACATTATACACATACTATACTCTCAGGTCATGTGACATTATATACATACTATACTCTCAGGTCATGTGACATTATATACATACTGTTCTCTCAGGTCATGTGACATTATATACTTACAATACTCTCAGGTCATGTGACATTATGGGACAACCAACTTGCAAAACTCACTTTAAGCAGCAAAATGTTTTTTGTTTCTATTCCTGTGGGGTTATGGGCAAAATCTTTCTCTCTCTCTTGCTCTCTCTCTCTGTCTGAATGAAGAGCTACAAATCCCAGCATGCCCCTGGACAGGTAATGAGCTCACCTGTGCTGGATGTGGATGCCACAAACAACAGCCTGGCTCTGGTAAGTGATTTTATGGTCATAGAATTGTGCTGCTACCTGTATGGAAATGTTTTATTGCGTGCATTGCTGGTCTGATATGAAAGGACAGGATTTCCTATCTGGGATTGGAATTCCCATCATTATTTCTATTTACAAATGTCAACAAGAAAAGTCTCCTTTCAACTGTGTTGGTAAAATAATTGAATTTAGAATATTTTTGTGCTCTATTGTATGGTTATGTATATTGCGCTGACCATGTGCTTTCAGCTAGTTATAAATGGCGTTGTTTCTTTGTTTTTTCATAATAAATGTGTGTAAACTTGCGCTCAGTACCATTTAGGCCCGGTTCACACCTGAGCGTATTTCAGCTCGTAAAACGCTCATCTCTGAAGTCTCAAAACACCCAAAAAGCAAAATCCCATTCATTTCAATGGCCCCTGTTCACATCTGAGCGTTTTGTTGCCTGAAACTCAAAAAAGTACATGAGCTTCTTTTTTGGCAGAATACAAGTGTTTTTGTTAGATTTCAATGCCTGCCTCCAAACACCTGCAAAAAAAGCCCAGAAAAACGCCTGATAATGATACACTCAGGTGTGAATGGAGCCTTAAGAAGGGGGAAAAAAAAGCTCCCTGTGTCCTAGTAATGGAGAGCACGAGGCAACAATGGCTGTCTGTATCTGAGCGACCAATAGGCTGCAATGATCTTGTATACCTGGACACATATAAAGATTGCTCAATGTTATGTGTGTACAGCACAGCACGTGTTTTACTAGTCTTCTTGATCCTATTGCTTTTTGTATTGTATTTTCATGTGTTGTCTCCCTAAGGGATTGTTCACACTTGCTCAAAATACTGACGCTTCTCAAACTCGCGTTATTGACCACTAGCCGCTGTATTTTTTTCTGCAGCAGGTTGGCTCTGTCCCACAAAACAATGTACCTGTATGCTGCTTTGCAGGACCGCTACAGGGGGAGCCAATCAGCGACTTATATAAGGTGAAGCCCGTGTGAAACAGGCCGTACACACAGCAGAAAGACCTGAATGGGGCCTTATAACCAAAGCTGGGATCACATCTTTGCAATTCATCAGCACGCATGCACTGCTGCTTGTTTCTATCTATGTGCATTGATTGCATCAGGGCAGTCCATTCATTGGATTAGGTTGCCTATTGCATCTAAATTGCACCAAAGAGGGGCATAATCTTTTTTTTTTTTTACAACACGCCACAGCACATAGTAATATGTTACCATGTGTTGGGAATATGTGCGGAAATGCACACATTCCTGTATTAGAGGTCTGTACAAAGTAGAGGTACATGGAATAGAAATTTTGGTACTGAAAATGTAGGAAACCGAAAATGATAGTTTAAAAAAATAAATAAATAAATAAAAAAAATATATTTAATTGTAATATATTTGACTTTTTAATTTAATATTATGAATTTAACTGAATATGAATTTATTGTCCGCTATTATTGGCACCTTTAGCTCAAGTTTTCGCACTGGCCCTTTGCACTTCCATTGTGGTGTTAAAAATCCTGCTCGCTGCATTTTTGGTCTGTTAAAAAAAACCTGCACCTCCCCATTGAAATGTATTGAAAACGCATCAATAATGCACCTGTGTTATGTTTTGATGCGGTTTTTGAGTCGCGTGACCTACGAAAAAAACAAACCATAAGCACAATCGCGCATGCCCTCCGCAGCTTTTTCTCTTCTCGGCAAAATACCAATATTAACCACCTCCCATCCGCGCTACAGCCTATATACGGCTGCAGCGCGGACTTGAATTTTCGGGAGGCCGTCTTTATACGGCCTCCCAGAAACAGTCTCCCTGCGCGCTCCCACGAGCGCGCATCGGGGAAAATCTGTGTCGGCCGTGCCCCTTGGACACAGCCGATCACAGATCGTGGTGAATGGCCAATCACAGCGGCCATTCACCACGTGATCAAGCCGTCCAATGAGAGATGATCTCATATGTAAACATATGAGATCATCTCTCATCGCCAGCGCGCCTTCCTCACACGGAGCCTGCAGTGTGAGGAAGGAGGGGGAGCCTCACAGCGCCGGGGACACAGAAGAATGTAATCAGGGCACCGATCACCAGTGCCCTGATTACAAAAGGTAAAACACATACACAAATTGCCACCATCAGTGCCCACAGTGCCCCCCATCAATGCCCACAATCAGTGCCCATAGTGCTGTCAGTCAGTGCCTGCTCATCTAGGCACTGATGAGCACTGACTGGCAGCCCTATGGGCACTGAGTGTGGGCACTGATGGTGCTGCCCATCAGTGCTCATCAGTGCCACCCGTCAGTGTCCATCAGTGCTGCCTCTCAGTGCGGCATATTAGTACCTCCTCATCAGTGCCCATAAGTGCCACCTCATCAGTGCCCATCAGTGCAGCCTATCAGTGCCCATCAGTGCCGCCTCATCAGCGCTCTTCAGTGAAGGAGAAAAATGTATTTTCAAAATTTACTCACAGAAAATAAGAAAAACTTTTTTTTTTTTTTTTTTTCAAAATTTTCTGTCTTTTTTTTTCTTTTCTTTTTGTAAAAAATAAAAAACCCAGAGGTGATTACATACCACCAAAAGAAAGCTCTATTTGTGTGAAAAAAATGATAAAAATTTCATATGGGTACAGTGTAGCATGACCGTGCAATTGTCAGTCAAAGTGTGAGAGCGCTGAAAGCTAAAAATTGGTCTGGATGGGAAGGGGGTTTAAGTGCACAGTAGGCAAGTAGTTAAGCAGACAAAATTTCGGTGAATCTCTAGTGCAAAGCCTTGACTATGACAGCAATTCCCATCTGCGAAAACGTAAATGCGTTCTATGTGTGTGCCGTCATCTTTTCTAGGACTTTCCAAGCCAAATTGTCATTCGTTTTCAAATAAATTGTTTGTTGCTACAAAATCACTATCAGGCTAGGTTCACACTGCTGAATTACTGTGCAGATTACATGCAATGTCTGTGCGATACAAAATGTATGGCTGAAATCGCATCGCATTCCCACCAAAATGGTGCAGGACCCTTTTTATGGTCCGCACTGAAATTGGATGGGGGTGTTCACACCTAATGTGATCCGACTCTTGCACCATTTCACAATTTGCACTGAGATATCCAAACCAATCAGGGGGTGTTATTAACTTTTACATTGACACCCCCATCGATTCGGAGATCTCAGTGTGAACCACTGTGCGATTCAGGTGTGTTACGGGAACCAGCACTGTATCGCAGGTTTTCCCGCATCGCACCAGTGTGACTGTGAACCTGGACACAGTCCCCAAACTACAAAATGATGTGATTAGGCTGATCAGAGCTGAGATACAAAAGACATAAAAGCTGGTCTTCCCATCTGATTACATTCACAGATTCTAGATGATATCCAGGTGAGAGCGATCAGACACAGAGAATGGCTGGCTGAGTATTGGTTTACCTTAACCACGTCAGCTCCAGAAGGATTTACCCCCTTCATGACGAGGCCATTTATTGCTATTCAGCACTGTGCTACTTTAACTGGTAATTGCGGTCATGCAACGCTGTACACAAACAACATTTTATGTATTTCTTTCTTTTTTTTTTTTTTTTTTTTTTCACACAAAGCTTTCTTTTGGCGGTATTTGATTACCACTAGTTTTTCTATTTTTTGCAATATAAACTAAATAAGACAAAAAAAACTATTTTATACTTTCTGCAATTTAAACATCCAATAATAAAAAAAAATTGAATTTCTTAAATTTTGGCCAAAATGTATTCTGCTTCACGTCTATGATTATATAAAAAAAAAAAAAAAAAAAAAAATCCCAATAGGTGTTTATGGATTGGTTTGCATGAAAGTTATAGCGTCTACAAACTGTGGTGTGTTTATATATACTGGAATTAATTATTTTTACGTTACTAATGGCAGTGATCTGCAACTTATAATGGGACTGCAATAAGATGTACATTATTATTATTATTATTATTATAATATATATATATATATATTTTTTTTTATTACAAAGGTGAACTTCACTGACATGAGGCATGTATAGTATAAAATAGTGTTTATAGCTATTTAAATAATAATCTATGAATGTGGGGGGGTGGGTTAAGTTAAAGAGGAGTTCCAGCTGGGGAAAAAAAAAAAAAAAAAGTCAGCCTCTACAAATACTGTAGCTGCTAACTTTTCATAAATAGACACTTACATGTCCAGGGAGCCCGCAATGTCGGCACCCCAGCCAATTTTCCGATCGGGAGCTGCTGCCACCATTCGTTATAAGGGAATCCAGCAGTGAAGCCTTTCAGCTTTACAGCGCAGTTCTGTACTGCGCATGCGTGAAACGCGCTGCGCTTTGTAATTGGCGTGGCAAGGGAAGTAGGAGGGGGGGCCGAACTTCCAAGGGGTGGCGCCATCTCCCGGAAGTGGGGAATGGTGCCAAATGTGGCACTGGAGGGGGGGAGGAAGCAGATCAGCAGAAGTTCCACTTTTTGGTGGAACTCCGCTTTAAGCTCCTCTGGTGCAGAGACTGAGGTGGCTCAGTGTTCTCTGTACAGCACCACGGAATATGTCACAGCTATGTAAATGTATAAGTGAGTGTCTGTTGGGGCATTAGAGTGTAAGCTCTTTGGGTGTAGGAACTGATGCAGTGAGCTTGGTGTTCTTTGCACAACACTGGAATATGTCAGAGGCATATAAATGTATACTAATAGTGCATTACTCTTGTGGGGAAATCGGAATAAGCTCCTCTAGTGCAGAGACTGATGTTTATGGCTTAGTGGTCTCTGTATAGTACTATGGAAATTGTCAGATATATATATATATATATTAGAGTGTAAGCTCTTTTGGTGCAGAGACTGATCTCGTTGGTTCTTCTGGTGCACACTGATGTGACTGGCCCAATGTTTTTCTCTACAGCACTATGGAATAGGTCAGAGCTATTTAATAATAATAATAATAATAATAATAATAATAGTGTGTGAGTGTGGTGGGACATTAGATTGTAAGCTTCTCTGGTGCAGAAACTGATGTGACTGGCTCAGTGTTTTTACAACACTGCGGAATATGTCAGTGCTAAATAGTCATTGGAGTGTAAGCTCCTCTGGTGCAGAAACGGAGGTGATTGCTTCTCAGTTTGTGTTGAATCTTCTGCAATTTGAAATGTTTTTTTTTTTTTTTTTTTTGGGGTTATACACCTAAGAGCCGTAAGAGGAAAAAATAAGAAATAAGCGTTGATATGTGAAGGGAAATGTTTGCAGTTCCCGAGCAGAGTGACATTTTCCAGCTCCGCACGGTTCCCAGGAGTTCGTGCTCGCTCTGTAGGAAGAGAGGCAGCAAGGATATCATTATTCCATTTAGCCAACATGAGCTGCTCTTACATGGCTTTTATGTTCGGGAACAGTACAGAAATGTGCTTTTTGTTGGGGAAAAAAAATGAAACTTGACATTTTTTAGGAGGTGACCAGAGTATGCTCAGTACTTTCAAGAGGTCATGGCTGGACTCCCATCTTTTTACTTGATGTGTTTTTCCTTTATAATTGAGGGTACCGTGTCACGTGTCAACATGTGTTCATGTTGTTATGATGTGCATTGAGATTCAGTTGAAAATGAGTAACAATGCACATTAACACGTCTTAACCTGCATTTTGAAGTGCCTATATTGATTTAATTAGAAAACTCATGCAGGCTGGGGATGCGCTGGGTCACAGGATGCAGGAGGGGGTCACAGGAGCACAGGATGCAGGCTGGGGGTGCACGGGGGTCACAGGAGCACAGGATGCAGGGGGGGTGCATGGGGTCACAGGAGCACAAGATGCAGACTGGGGATGCACAGGGTCACAGGAGCACAGGATGCAGGCTGGGGGTGCACGGGGTCACAGGAGCACAGGATGCAGGCTGGGGGTGCACGGGGGTCACAGGATACAGGCTGGGGGTAACAGGAGTACAGGATGCTGGCTGGGGGTGCATGGGTTCACAGGAGCACAGGATGCAGGCTGGGGGTGCATGGGTTCACAGGAGCACAGGATGCAGGCTGGGTGTGCACGGGGGCACAGGATGCAGGCTGGGTGTGCACGGGGTCACAGGAGCACAGGATGCAGGCTGGAGGTGCATGGGGGTCACAGGAGCACAGGATGCAGGCTGGGGGTGCACTGGGTCACAGGAGCACAGGATGCAGGATGGGGGGTGCAGGGGGTCACAGGAGCACAGGATGCAGGCTGGGGTGCACGGGGAGGTCACAGGAGCACAGGATGCAGGCTGGGGGGTGCACGGGGTCACAGGATGCAGGCTGGGGGTGCACAGGGTTGCAGGATCACAGGATGCAGGCTGGGTGAGTGCATGGGGTCACAGGAGCACAGGATGCAGGAGGGGGTGCACGGGGTCACAGGATGCAGGGGGGGTGCACGGGGTCACAGGGTGCAGGGGGGTGCAGGGGGTCACAGGAGCACAGGATGCAGGGGTGGTGCACGGGGTCACAGGAGCAAAGGATGCAGGGTGGCTTGGAAGTGAGCACGCACAGGTGCCCCCTTGGAAAGCTGCTTTCTTTGGGGACACTTGCCAAAGAATGTTGCTTTAATAAATGTTTTCACACAAAATTCACCCAAGAGTCACACATTTTCTGAATTGCATCCATTAGAATAATATATGAATTATGGCTAAAAGGTGGGCGACTCTTGCGTGAAACCTTTATAAACAGACCCCAATGTGATGGAATCTTATGGCCAGAATTAGACGATGGCCCTGTGAATCTTATCGGGGGGGCCCCAGCATTAGTTTCCATTCACCATTGTATCTCCAAGCTCCTCCTATTATATTTTCTGAGATGGAAGAAACTCCATCACTTATCAACCACTAACGTATTCATTTTGAGTGAAGTGATCGTTTACACAAGAGCTAATCATCTGTAGAATTTATCTGCAGAGAACCAAAACTACTGTGGGAAATATCACCATTGTGGGAGGAGCAGAGACAAACTAATGGGGGGGGGAATCTCACCATTGTGGGAGGAGCAGAGACAAACTAATGGGGGGAATCTCACCATTGTGGGAGGTGCAGAGACAAACTAATGGGGGGGATCTCACCATTGTGGGAGGAGCAGGGACAAACTAATGGGGGGGGGGGGAATCTCACCATTGTGGGAGGAGCAGGGACAAACTGAGGGGGGGGAATCTCACCATTGTGGGAGGGGCAGAGACAAACTAATGGGGGGGGGGGAAATCTCACCATTGTGGGAGGAGCAGAGACAAACTAATGGGGGGGGGATCTCACCATTGTGGGAGGGGCAGAGACAAACTAATGGGGGGGGAATCTCACCATTGTGGGAGGGGCAGAGACAAACTAATGGGGGGAATCTCACCATTGTGTGAGGAGCAGGGACAAACTAATGGGGGGGAATCTCATCATTGTGGGAGGGGTAGAGACACAAACTAATGGGGTAAATCTCATCATTGTGGGAGGGGCAGAGACACAAAGTACTGCAGGAAATCTCACCATTGTGGGAGGGGCAGAGACACACAGTACACTTCCACAGTTCTGAGCGGATTTGGCCTACAATCTTAAATCTCTTCTTGTTCTCATTACACGGACCAGACACGGAGGAGAAAGGTTTATCAGTGTTAATAAATTTTAGCCTTTGTGTCAGGTCTGGACAGATCAGCGGTATTTCGATGGAACCTGGACGACCGTTCTGTCGGCGCAGCGAGTGATGCATTGTGTCAGCGGATTAATGACATCTGAGTTATTCTCACATTTACAGGAAGGCTGAGATCTGGCTTACTTATGAAAATAAATATTTCTCGTCTCCCCAAGGAGAATCTTGTCACTTTCAGTAAAACCTCAGCCTGGCTACTCAGCGGCCCAAAATTCCAAGCGGCCAGCGCTCATTGAAGGCATATTTCCTAAATGACGATCTTCAAGGTCGGCGACAGTGGAGGCAGAGCTGTCCGGCCTAATTCTCCTCTGTACGGCGTGACACGACGCAATCCCATTATACAGGATGGGCCGCTCGTTCTGCGGCGCGAGGGGCCTGCCCCTCCCCCCTCAATACAGCCAATTAGAAACAAAATGGAGTGACAGGCAATTTGTTACCTCTAAATATTATGTCAGAAGGATCGACTCAACTACAAGTGCAATGAGAAGCGGGGGTTAAGTGGCGGCACCGGCGACTAAATAGGTTTGCTTTTCCCACAAACGCTCGGCGGTTTCCTGACAGCGCTGATGGATGAGATGTGAAGCTGAAGTGACACTATTTATGTCACCGGAGTGTTTTATTTACACAGAGACGGAAATATGCGTCTGATAGGAGAGGTCTGCATGACCAAATTAAAGGAGACACTTATAATGAAATAAACAGTGGATGTACATGGTACAGCATGGGGACAGAATACTAAGTTCTCTGGTTTTGCAGCACTGGTGTTCTGGACTGAACTCCAATAATGACTACCCGTGTTAGTGTGGGCTCCTTCTGCTGCTCAAGATTACTTTAACAATCAAGAAATGGAATGGGTTAACTGACATTTCAGCAATCTGCCCTAAAGGACTGGGGGGGGACAATAAAGTGTTCACCTTGGGATCCCCCTGGGTTAGCGATAGCAACTGCAGCATGCACAATCTAACTCTTTACTCCTTGGCTCAGTCAATGAAAAGTCTAGGGGTTGTTTTTGTGGTTTTATTTAAATTAGGGGTGGGAGAAGAGAAGAGTGGGATACTCCAACTTTAACTATTCACAGTAGATGAGGACTCCTGTCTGAAGATGCAGCCAGGCTGCTGATTCACCTTGCCACTAGATGAATTTAGGATAAAGCCTCTATGCAGATAACATGTTAGGATCAATTATCTTCGGGAAACACACCTAGTACCCCCTCTCACTCCACCTTCTGACACACTGTCCTCTGACTATTCTACACCGGGGTGGCCCCCCTCAGGTCAGGCCTCTAGACACAATCCCCTGTACTCACTATACTGTTTTTCGAGGGTCTCCAGTGCGTCTACCCCTTCAGTCAGCTCTCATGGACCTCTGGGTTCATCTCCTTTCCTTCTGAATCCCAGGCCGACTGCCTGTGACCACGTGCCTGCGCTACCGAGGAGGAGGCAGCCGCCACCCTCCCTCCGGGACTCTGCTCACCAGCCAAAGACCCCGCAGCACATGTGCTCCTGGCTTTTATACAACATCCCACAATGCACTGAGACAGCCAGTCTGTGCCAATCACTGGGGCTGCATCAAAGCCTGTGTACCCATTGGTCAGATTTCCTCCACTGTCCAATATGCCTCCCTAGTGGACCAGTGTAAAACACTCCCCTAGACCAGAGGAATCACACACTGAGCACCATGAGCAGACCTAACTCACAGATCCTAGAGGAAAATGGTGGTCCCAATACCGTGAGGTTTAAATACAGCCAACAATCAAGACAAATTGTAAACCTAGTCAGAATAGTTTATTTGTACATATTTAAAAAACAGTCAGACAAAACATAGTGAATAAAATACAGACATATGTATACCGCATTTGGTCAGTCATCTGTGCTATAACCCGGTTTTACCAGATATGCTAACAGGCAAGGGGTGAGGCCATGAGGGTAGCATTACGGTACCAATTAACCCAACATGTTTCGTAAAGTAAATTTCCTTCTTCAGGGAAAGTAGCACAGGGTAAGTCTGTCTATTGAAAAATAAATATACAGAAATCAAAAAGTATACATAATATATTTGAAAAAGTATATATCATCATAATGATCCAATACAGCTTTATAAAAGAAAAAGATATATTGCAATTAACAATTCTCAAGAAAGTACCTGTGCACTTGCATACAAATTCTATATGACAGAAAGACTGTGTTACAAAATGGTTCACATTTCGATGTGATTTATGCTTACCCAGGGTATATCTGTAGGGGTAAAAAACATCAGAGGAAGTTAGATCTCTTGTGAAGGATAACGAGATGTACCGAGTCTTATATTGGAAGGGCAGGAAAAGGTTGTTTGGTTAGAGCCATGAGGCATATGGTTTCAGATGGATCCTGAAAAATCCCTCCAAAAGTAGTACAGGCTACACAGCACCGTCCCACAAGGATCACCAATGAAGATAGACCAGTCCAGGGACTCCCCAAGGGAAGGGGGCTGAAAAAATGTTGAATTAAAAAATATATGTCAAGAAAAAATCATTTTTCAAGTGTCAGTGCTTGTCTATACTGTTAGACAGCAAGGAGGTGGATATGAAATTCGGTCAAACAATCTCCTACCTTCTGTTTCACTGATAAGTGGGTCCACTAGCTCATTGGGAATCAGAAAGCAAGTCTAAACTGACTGAAGGAGCTGCTCTATATATTATGCAGGTTATATGGCTCACCTGCCCAGATGGAAGTGGCCTGTGATTATGGGTCTCAAACCCCCCCCCCCCCACACACCACTGCACCCTTTCATCTTGCTTGCAAACCCACCTTTACCTGTATCAGGTGGAGGACTTAGGAGGAGGGTCCGTGCTGGGTAATGCCTTGCCGGGGGATATCGGACCGTCACAATGTGATCCCCGGCTCGGCGGCGTCCGGTGCAACCGCGCATGCGCGGCAACGTCGTACGTCGGCGGGCCACCGACACGCAAGAGGCGGTCCTGCCGTGCAACCCCAGCCAGTTGGGATGCAAGCCAGGGGTGGCCTGCGCTCCACTGACAGCCAGAGGGGACCGCAAAGAGGGCCCAACGGGGCCAAAGGCACTGGGCGGCTCACGCGTGCCGGGGGGAAGATGACGGAAGCCCAAAACCGAGAAAGGGGGGGGGGGAGAAACACATAAGATTAGATACCAGACATGTGAAAGTATGAAAAGGAAAAAGGAATATAAGCAAAAGGAAAACAAGAACAAGGATCTCTGAGAGCGCAATCTTGATTACTGTAATGGGACAGGTACAAAGGTTTGAAGTCTCAGTGGCCAAAAAAATAAAAAAAATTGAAAGTAAGTCAATCATTGTAACTTATGTAATTAAATTATAATACAAGAAATTCTACTTATTAATGGATAGGTAGACAAAAAAAAGAAAGAATAATGAAGAAGAAAAAAGAGCGAATGGATGGGAAATGCCAGGATCCATTGGAAAAGAGGGGGAGGGAAATTTTGTAATACCCCTATATTACTTAAGCATAGCTCAATAGATAAACCCTCAGGCTAAAAAATAGCCATACCTATCATACCCTCCAAAAGTTCCTATTTTTACCCAGGTATATTTTAGTATCAGGTCCATATGCCATTATAGCGCTGCTATTTTAAATATATATAAATAAGTGTTCATAAAACAATTTTAGAAAATGGTGATTAAACCATTCATGTAAACCATCAATAAAGTGCTATTCAGTGCAATTATTGTGCAAAATACAAAAAATAAAAATAAAAATAAAAATTGCAGATATTACAATGTAAAACTTCAAAAAATGCAAACTGAGTGTGAACAGTCCATAAAACAGTTCTTTGCAGTAACAGAAGTAGGATGCTTGATCTTGCAACTTCGGGGTCTCCCCCTTAGGGTATCTACTTACCACTATGTGGTGTTTTTAGAGCAGATTATAGTAGAGTGAGCTGTTGTTGTTTCTTGCAAAGCTGTTTGGACTATGTTGGAAGCGATCCTTCTTCTTTAAGCGGTATTCTCAGGTGTCCTCATGAAATAAAGAATGGCTGGACATAGTGAGGACCGTTTAAACTGTGAATTTATTAGGTTAAAATACAGTAGAATACTCACAAACATATAACATGATAAAGCCTGTAAGTGCCTATGTTAGGTGCGGTGGTGTATCGCTCCTCAGCGTTCTCCTTTCCGACCTGAAGTCACGTGGCTGCCTCTCGGCCAATGGCTATACGCGTTTCGCTGTGAACACAGCGTCATCTGTAGCTGGCTAATTCAAGGTGCCATCTGTGTTATATAGCCGCGCTGAGCTGTCCTTCCGGTGTATTGAATATTAGATACTACTTGTTACATTTAATGATGTCTTGATTTGCTGGTGTTATGACTCCGATACAATGTATCTTATGTTGGTCTATTCAGATTGTGTATTGTATCTTTGCTGGGATGCCTTTCCAAATTACTACCTCTCTTACGATAACGATACCAGGTGTATGCTAAATAAATAAATAAATAATTCTAATTGTTGAGTCGGCCCCTAGTGGACTTCCTGGGTAACTGCTACCACAGATTGTGTTGTAGCCATACACATTCCAATTTGTGTCCAATCTAGATTACTACCTCTTTTACGATAACGATACCAGGTGTGTGCTAAATAAATAAATAAATAATTCTAATTGTTAAGTCGGCCCCTAGTGGACTTCCTGGGTAACTGCTACCACAGATTGTGTTGTAGCCATACACATTCCAATTTGTGTCCAATTGTTAACCAATGAAGTGCTGCAATCTTTTGGTAAATAAATAAATAACAAGTTGGAACAACTAGGTAGTTAGATATAAGTTAATATCAAATAAAAAATAAAATAAATTAACTAGATATAGAAAAAAATTAAAAGTCATTTATAAAAAATTAAAAGTCATTTATAAAACAATTAATATCTATTTCTACGTTTAAACCCTTCGGTGTCATACTTCCTAATTTGTGTATCCACCATGTTTCGTTCTGTGAGATAGCTCTTGTCATATGTGTGCCCCTCCAATGTTTGACAATAGTATCTATTCCACAGAATTTCAACTTGCTCGGATCTTTGTTGTGGCAGATGCGGAAATGGTTGGACAAACTGTGCTTTTGGAATCCATTTTTTATATTTTTGATGTGTTCTCTTAATCTGATGCGAAGTTCTCTTGTTGTGCGTCCCACGTACTGGAGACCGCATTCACATTCTAATAAGTACGTAACATGTGTGGTTCTACAAGTAATAAATTTATCAATTTTAAATTGTTGCCCAGTAACTGTGGATTGGAATTGTGTTTCCTTTCTTCGCTTATTGTTTGTCCTACATGTGCGACATATAACGCAGTCGCCACATCTATAATAACCTTTTTGGTCTAAAAATGTATTTAGTTTTTTAGGAGGGTCTGGTATATTTCTTGCCAGTTTGTCCTTCAAAATAGGAGGTCTCCTATAAATAAAATGTGTTTTTTTTTGGTAAAATCTTGCTGAAGGTTGGATCTCTCAATAAAATAGGCCAGTGTGTTTTAAAAATGTTTTCCAACTGTTTGTATTGTTTGTTAAACTCTGTGCAAAAAGCCATTTGGTAAGATTTGTGCGTTTTTGGTTTTGGTTTTAAAAGTTCCTTTCTATCAGTTTCTAAAACTTTGCGTTGAATCTGCTGTAAAGTTGCTGGTTTATACCCTTTATCCTTGAATCTTTTAATCAGTATCTCAGACTGTATAAGATAGTCTTGCTCTGACTTACAGTTACGTTTAATCCTAAGCAGTTGTCCTTTCGGTACTGCTGATAACCATTTGGGATGATGGTTGCTATTTGTTGGAATATAGCTGTTCCTATCAGTGCTTTTAAAAAATGTTTTTGTAGCCATTTGATTCCCTGTTTTAAAAATAGTTAGATCTAAATAATTTATCTCTGATTGGTTTATGGTGGCTGTGAACGAAATTTGATATTTATTGTTATTCATACGTTCTATGTACTCTGCAAGAGATTCTTTAGATCCTTCCCAAATTATTAAAATATCATCTATGTAGCGTTTGAAACCACGTAGCTGTGGGTGGGGGTTCCTAAAAATATATTCCATTTCCCACTTACTCATGAAAATATTGGCTACTGTGGGTGCGTACTTAGCCCCCATCGCTACGCCTTTGATTTGTTTAAAAAAGTGCTTATTGTGCCAAAAGTAGTTATTGCACATTGCCAATTCTAAAATGTCTAGGATAAAATCAATTTGTGCTGGGGGTAGGGATTTATCTTCTTGCAGAGCCCATTTTACTGCTGTCAGAGCGTCTTTTTGCTTAATATTAGTATATAGTGAATTCACATCCACACTTGCTAAAATAGTATTGTCAGTTGTGTTCAGGCTTTCAATATAATTAATTGCATCTTTGCTGTCCTTGAGGTAAGATGTAGTTTTTTGTGCAAGGGGCTGTAAATGGTAATCTATATATTCTCCAACTCTTGCGAATATGGATTCGATTCCATTTATGATCGGACGTCCTGGCGGTTTGATCAATCTTTTGTGAATTTTTGGTACTTGATAAATAATGGGCATTTTGGGAGCCTCAGGTACTAAATATTTTAATTCTTTTTTGTTGAGTATGTCATCTTTATAAGCTTTTTTTGTTTTTTTGACCAACTTGGCTTTCAATTTATTCAATGGGTTGCTCTTTAATTTAATATAAGTCTCACTGTCATGAACAATGCGATCCAACTCTTCTATGTAGTCTTGTTTGTCTAAAATCACAATTCCTCCCCCTTTGTCCGCTGGTCTTATTACAATATTTTTCTTTTTTTCTAATGCCTCTATATTTTGTTGTAACTTCTTGCTACCAGGGACAGGGTGAGTCGAAATATTTTCAATGTCCTGTTGTACTAACAATTTGAAAACCTCTAAACATTGATTATTGCTAGGTTTCGGGTTAAACGTAGATTTATTTTTTAAAATACTATGCGTGACTCCTGTGGGTGGTGATGTGGTAATTTCTTTGGTGTCATTTTTGTTAGCATAAAACTTTTTGATATTCAGAGTTCTTACGAATTTATGCACATCAATGTATGCTTGAAATTTGTTAATGTTTTTAGGAGGGGCAAATTTAAAGCACTAGCACTTTCATTGCAGCAGGCAGCTAATTTATAAACACTTAATTGGATAACACCACACACCCCATAAGCGCGAGGTCCACAGTCCCGATATTTTCAGTTTTTCACTTTATTGTAAAAACTTCAACCTCAGCAGCTATGGAACTTTTTGATTTTATAAGTATATTTCGACTCACCCTGTCCCTGGTAGCAAGAAGTTACAACAAAATATAGAGGCATTAGAAAAAAAGAAAAATATTGTAATAAGACCAGCGGACAAAGGGGGAGGAATTGTGATTTTAGACAAACAAGACTACATAGAAGAGTTGGATCGCATTGTTCATGACAGTGAGACTTATATTAAATTAAAGAGCAACCCATTGAATAAATTGAAAGCCAAGTTGGTCAAAAAAACAAAAAAAGCTTATAAAGATGACATACTCAACAAAAAAGAATTAAAATATTTAGTACCTGAGGCTCCCAAAATGCCCATTATTTATCAAGTACCAAAAATTCACAAAAGATTGATCAAACCGCCAGGACGTCCGATCATAAATGGAATCGAATCCATATTCGCAAGAGTTGGAGAATATATAGATTACCATTTACAGCCCCTTGCACAAAAAACTACATCTTACCTCAAGGACAGCAAAGATGCAATTAATTATATTGAAAGCCTGAACACAACTGACAATACTATTTTAGCAAGTGTGGATGTGAATTCACTATATACTAATATTAAGCAAAAAGACGCTCTGACAGCAGTAAAATGGGCTCTGCAAGAAGATAAATCCCTACCCCCAGCACAAATTGATTTTATCCTAGACATTTTAGAATTGGCAATGTGCAATAACTACTTTTGGCACAATAAGCACTTTTTTAAACAAATCAAAGGCGTAGCGATGGGGGCTAAGTACGCACCCACAGTAGCCAATATTTTCATGAGTAAGTGGGAAATGGAATATATTTTTAGGAACCCCCACCCACAGCTACGTGGTTTCAAACGCTACATAGATGATATTTTAATAATTTGGGAAGGATCTAAAGAATCTCTTGCAGAGTACATAGAACGTATGAATAACAATAAATATCAAATTTCGTTCACAGCCACCATAAACCAATCAGAGATAAATTATTTAGATCTAACTATTTTTAAAACAGGGAATCAAATGGCTACAAAAACATTTTCTAAAAGCACTGATAGGAACAGCTATATTCCAACAAATAGCAACCATCATCCCAAATGGTTATCAGCAGTACCGAAAGGACAACTGCTTAGGATTAAACGTAACTGTAAGTCAGAGCAAGACTATCTTATACAGTCTGAGATACTGATTAAAAGATTCAAGGATAAAGGGTATAAACCAGCAACTTTACAGCAGATTCAACGCAAAGTTTTAGAAACTGATAGAAAGGAACTTTTAAAACCAAAACCAAAAACGCACAAATCTTACCAAATGGCTTTTTGCACAGAGTTTAACAAACAATACAAACAGTTGGAAAACATTTTTAAAACACACTGGCCTATTTTATTGAGAGATCCAACCTTCAGCAAGATTTTACCAAAAAAACCACATTTTATTTATAGGAGACCTCCTATTTTGAAGGACAAACTGGCAAGAAATATACCAGACCCTCCTAAAAAACTAAATACATTTTTAGACCAAAAAGGTTATTATAGATGTGGCGACTGCGTTATATGTCGCACATGTAGGACAAACAATAAGCGAAGAAAGGAAACACAATTCCAATCCACAGTTACTGGGCAACAATTTAAAATTGATAAATTTATTACTTGTAGAACCACACATGTTACGTACTTATTAGAATGTGAATGCGGTCTCCAGTACGTGGGACGCACAACAAGAGAACTTCGCATCAGATTAAGAGAACACATCAAAAATATAAAAAATGGATTCCAAAAGCACAGTTTGTCCAACCATTTCCGCATCTGCCACAACAAAGATCCGAGCAAGTTGAAATTCTGTGGAATAGATACTATTGTCAAACATTGGAGGGGCACACATATGACAAGAGCTATCTCACAGAACGAAACATGGTGGATACACAAATTAGGAAGTATGACACCGAAGGGTTTAAACGTAGAAATAGATATTAATTGTTTTATAAATGACTTTTAATTTTTTATAAATGACTTTTAATTTTTTTCTATATCTAGTTAATTTATTTTATTTTTTATTTGATATTAACTTATATCTAACTACCTAGTTGTTCCAACTTGTTATTTATTTATTTACCAAAAGATTGCAGCACTTCATTGGTTAACAATTGGACACAAATTGGAATGTGTATGGCTACAACACAATCTGTGGTAGCAGTTACCCAGGAAGTCCACTAGGGGCCGACTTAACAATTAGAATTATTTATTTATTTATTTAGCACACACCTGGTATCGTTATCGTAAAAGAGGTAGTAATCTAGATTGGACACAAATTGGAATGTGTATGGCTACAACACAATCTGTGGTAGCAGTTACCCAGGAAGTCCACTAGGGGCCGACTCAACAATTAGAATTATTTATTTATTTATTTAGCATACACCTGGTATCGTTATCGTAAGAGAGGTAGTAATTTGGAAAGGCATCCCAGCAAAGATACAATACACAATCTGAATAGACCAACATAAGATACATTGTATCGGAGTCATAACACCAGCAAATCAAGACATCATTAAATGTAACAAGTAGTATCTAATATTCAATACACCGGAAGGACAGCTCAGCGCGGCTATATAACACAGATGGCACCTTGAATTAGCCAGCTACAGATGACGCTGTGTTCACAGCGAAACGCGTATAGCCATTGGCCGAGAGGGAGCCACGTGACTTCAGGTCGGAAAGGAGAACGCTGAGGAGCGATACACCACCGCACCTAACATAGGCACTTACAGGCTTTATCATGTTATATGTTTGTGAGTATTCTACTGTATTTTAACCTAATAAATTCACAGTTTAAACGGTCCTCACTATGTCCAGCCATTCTTTATTTCATGAGGACACCTGAGAATACCGCTTAAAGAAGAAGGATCGCTTCCAACATAGTCCAAACAGCTTTGCAAGAAACAACAACAGCTCACTCTACTATAATCTGCTCTAAAAACACCACATAGTGGTAAGTAGATACCCTAAGGGGGAGACCCCGAAGTTGCAAGATCAAGCATCCTACTTCTGTTACTGCAAAGAACTGTTTTATGGACTGTTCACACTCAGTTTGCATTTTTTGAAGTTTTACATTGTAATATCTGCAATTTTTATTTTTATTTTTATTTTTTGTATTTTGCACAATAATTGCACTGAATAGCACTTTATTGATGGTTTACATGAATGGTTTAATCACCATTTTCTAAAATTGTTTTATGAACACTTATTTATATATATTTAAAATAGCAGCGCTGCAATCACTGACCTTCACTCATTTAAAGCACTAGCACTTTCATTGCAGCAGGCAGCTAATTTATAAACACTTAATTGGATAACACCACACACCCCATAAGCGCGAGGTCCACAGTCCCGACATATGCCATTATAGACTGCAAGTACACAGATCTCACAGACGTGATTATTTTACAATAATTTCATATTATTATAATCCATTTGAGGCAAAAGTATGCATGAACACAGACCAGGGAGAGAATTTCAAAAGCACAATGAATGCATACCTGTGAAGGGGGGGGGGGGTGTTAGCATGTTATGTGTGAAATCAGTATGGATCTTATTAGCCTAACAGT
Source organism: Pelophylax lessonae (assembly GCF_965119305.1). Lineage (NCBI taxonomy): Eukaryota > Metazoa > Chordata > Amphibia > Anura > Ranidae > Pelophylax > Pelophylax lessonae. The sequence continues at coordinate 54,860,854 of NC_138776.1, read as the reverse complement.
AGAGGGCAGGAGAAAGCCTCAAAATAACAAAGAAAAGAGTGGACAGCGAGGCAGTTATTGATATCTCTTATATATCTAGATTGGAGGTATGTCTGCATATACCCATATGCATTTTTTCTCTCATTTCCATGTTTACTTTTAAGCCACTTAGAGATCCCTCTCAAAACCTCCCGAAGAGAACCCTTGAAGAAATGGTTTGAAATTATACTCTTCATTCAGGCCTGGGGGCAGAATTGCCTCCAAGTTTGAAATCCATTAAAATTGAGTTCGCGTTTCAGCAACACCTTGTTGGTGTCACCAGATGAATTTGTGGATGAATTAGATCCAGTACCACAAAGGAGAAACGGGGAAGTTGGCCGCCATGTACTTGTATCACATGGCGTCCAAGAGGCAATTCTGGATTTTTTTGTTTCTTGCATAGGATCTGGCGATACATTCGTTGCCATCGTTTTTGTATAGTCTTTCCTATGTAGAAACAGCCACATTCACATTCCCACATATAAACTACCGCCGAGGTTTGGCAGTTGGCATAATGTGTGGCTGTGAACGTGCTGCCATTAGGTAGGGTGATATTCTTTCTGCAATCTATAACGACAATAACTACACCCCCCTCATGGGAAGGTTCCCTTAGTTTTGCAGGGATCTCCTTGTGTATGTCCTGTAAATTCACTGTGGGTTATCCTGTCTTTTAAGGATGGAGCTCGTCTAAAGGTGATGGGAGGGTTCTCCAGGATTAGGGGACCAATTCTGGGGTCTGAAAAGAGCAAATGCCAATGTTTCTTAAGGATCAATCTTATTTCTTTTTGTTCTTTTGAAAAAGTTGTGATAATTCTAGTGGTATTTTCCCCTTTTTTAGTTTTGGTTTTGGAAATACCAACTCTATTTTTCCCCTGTACTTGATTGTATGCCCTTTTTGAGTGATTTTCTGCTGTACCCCCTTTCCAAAAACCTCTTTTTTAGAACCTCTGCTTCTAGGGCAAAAGATTCCAGTGAGGTACATATACGTTTTGCTCTCAAATATTAGCTGATTCGGATAGAGGCGATTATTGCCTTTGGATGTGGGCTTTGGGCGTGCAGGATGTTATTACCTGCCGTAGGTTTCCGATATAAGGCGCATGACAAAGTCCTGTCAATTGTTTTGGAAATCTGTACATCCAAAAAAGTAATGGTGTTAATATCCTGTTCCATGGTGAATTTCAAATTGAATGTATTTGTGTTTAGAGTTTGTAAAAAAACTGTGTAGTAAGGTTTCTGTGCCATCCCATAATACTAGGATATCATCTATGTATCGATACCATGCAAGTACATGGTTCGAATACATAGTGAACTCCTCCCCTCCAAATAGAATCCGTTCCCACTCCCCCAGGTACAGGTTTGCGTAGGTCGGGGCAAAACAAGTGCCCATGGCCACGCCCTGTACCTGGAGGTAGTGGGACCCTGAAAAAGAAAACATTTTATGTCTGAGAACATACTCCAAATACATTAGAATAAATTCATCAAAAGGTTCCTATTTTAAGCTGTTTTTTTAAGCTGAATTTGTATGCAAGTGCACAGGTACTTTCTTGAGAATTGTTAATTGCAATATATCTTTTTCTCCTTTACTTTTTTCTTTTATAAAGCTGTATTGGATCATTATGATGATATATACTTTTCAAATATATTATGTATACTTTTTGATTTCTGTATATTTATTTTTCAATAGACAGACATACCCTGTGCTACTTTCCCTGAAGAAGGAAATTTACTTTACGAAACATGTTGGGTTAATTGGTACCGTTATGCTACCCTCATGGGCTCACCCCTTGTCTGTTAGCATATCTGGTAAAACCATGTTATAGCACAGATGACTGACCAAATGCGGTATACTTATGTCTGTATTTTATTCATTATGTTTTGTCTGACTGTTTTTTTTAGATATGTACAAATAAACTTTTCTGACTATTTTTACAATTTGTTTTGAGTGTTGGCTGTATTTAAACCCCACGGTATTGGGACCACCATTTTCCTGTTCTATATTTAAGCAGGGGGACAGCCTTACACTCTTATTCACTCACCACACAACCATCCTCCCTGTTAACTCAAGATCCTGCTCTCTGGTAGGCCGAAAGTAATATAGATTTCCATGCTGTTCCTCTGATAGGCAGACAGAACCAAAACTATACTCTCTCACTAGCACCTACCTAGGAGGGTGCTACACAAACATAATAAAAGCAACATATTTACATAAATACAAAATAAATATATACATAAACATAGCTTACATCAGCAAAGAAACAGAAAATTGCTTTTTTTTTTTTGCCAGAAAAAAAAAGAACTTCAATATACCAACCAAGACACATTTTCATATTTATTATTATTATTAGCATGATTCAATTCACCAAAGACCTAACCTCCACCTAAATACACCCTCAGGCTACGAAACAATTACACATTTATCCCATGCATGCAGCCTTTTTCCAAAAATCTGATCTTAATAAAAAATCTAGGGGATTTGAAAGGACAGAATGAAAGCCGCACACCCAGAGACCGACAGATGGCAGCTACGGGGACCTGATATTCCTCCACGCCTTTCTCCAGGCCCCCCGGCCGCCACCTGTCCTTCTCAAGACCCCAAATCTTCCCAACCTCACCCAGAATGTTATGCACCACCACCTTGACAGGAAGGTTGAGGTTTTAGTGGAAACCTAACACCGTGCATTCCACGTGAAGTAACGGACTACTAAGTTAACTAGAAAAAGTGTCTCAAAATCAAAATCCCGATGCGTCTCAAATGACTCGTACAACCACTCTGCATAACTCAAGCAGGAACTGAAAGGGATACCCACAGCCCCACCCACACACTTATAGACTTCTATATTGAAGGGGCACCGAAGCTGGAAATGGTCTATTGTCTTCTTCACTCCGCCACACTCCACTCTTGGACAACCACGGTTCTCCGCAGAACGATGCTTCAAGTTGCCCTTCACATAGTCTGCCATGGAAAAAGGGCTAGGCCAAACCCGAAACTTCAAAGGGATTCTCTCCAGATTAATCAAACGGAGGCCCTCCCTCATAACAGGGCCTGGACAATACCTCAAGGCCAGTGGTTTACTAAAGGCAGATACAACAACCCTCCTCTCCAGGGCCTTCCTAGGATAGGGTGACCAGACATCCCTGGTTTCTGAGGAGAAACCCCAGATTAAGGACCCTGTCCCCAGTCCAAGTCTGTCCCCAGATTCAGGGCCCAATTAATGTAGACAGGGCATCCCATGCTGGCTGCGAAACAGCCTGGTGGCTCCGATGCAGATGCCCCCTGCTGGAGGATCTCCCTGCCGCTCCTGCTTCTGTTCAGTGGAGGAAAGGAAGAGCCAAAAACTGACTGTATAAAGGGCTAAGAAAGGGAGATGAGCAGATGGGGGGGTCTGTTTGTAGACCGGTGAGGGCAGTGGGGGAGCAGGGGTCAGAGCTGATGAAACTGCATGGAGAGATGGAGAGTTTAGCTGTTGTGGGGGAAGGGCTAAGAGGTGGCTGACAGATAATCTGTGAGAGAAGGGTGCAGAGGTGAGCTATTGATGTGGGAGCATAGCAAACCTCTGAACCCTGTACTCTATGCCTAACACCCTCCTGTATTATGCAGTCCTGTGCCATTTGCCAAAAAAAAAAAAAAAAAAAAAAGAGTCCCTGGAATTTATTTTAAAAATCTGGTCACCTTCTCCTAGGAAGAGATTTAATTTCCTCTGTCGTCACTCGCCATTGCCGAAGCATTTTCATGCACAGAGGCAATGTAAGCTGGGAGCTTACCATGTTGTACCCTGAGGCTTTTCACTGGCCTACCATTCTCCCAACTTCACAGAAAAGGCCTAAACCAGGACTGAAAAATACCAACCCACCCAGGCAGTGACCAAAATTATATTTCAAAAACACCAGAGAACCCATCCGCCTTGGAAGGTAGGTTACAGACCTCCTTAACAAGGTTCAATTTTTCCCCAATAACAGATTGAAGAACAGCTTTAGATCTTCGCATAGAGAGAAACTGGGAAAACACAGACGAAGCTGACATACAGAAATACTGGGATTAGGTAAGTTTTAATCAGGTCAATCCTTTCCCTGTAAGAGAGTTTCCATTCCTTCCAGCTGGCAACCTTGGCATGGGTATCTTGTAGCCTGCTTTCCCAATTTGCAAGGCCGTAATCGCCGAGACCAAATTTGATGCCTAAAACTTTAATTTCCTGCCGGGGCTCTGGAAAGGTGTCCGGAAGCTCAAAGCTATCGTCTTCCTCTCCCATCCAGAAAACGTCACTGTTATCCTGATCGATCTTTGAGCCAAATGCCTCAGCATACTGCTCCATCACTGAGACCACCTCCTCTGTCCCAGAGATGAAAACAGACACATCATCAGCATAGGCCATGACCCTCAAAGGGGGCTCACCAGGAATGCCCAAAGGCATTCTGCACAACGGTCTGCTCTCAACCTCCTGATGAAGGGATCGATTGCGAACGCATATAGCAGAGGACTCAAAGGACACCCCCCTGATGCACACCCGAGCCAACCTCAAAGGGCTGTCCAATCCAACCATTCACAAGCATGACGCTTTTAGCCCCTCTGTACAACGTCTTCAGCCAATCAATAAAGCCCCCCCCCTCCAGGCCATACTGCCAAGAAGCAATCATAGGTACACATGATTGACCAGGTCAAAAGCTTTAGCCTGATCCAATGCCAGCAGGTACTTTCGCCAGCCTGCAGCCCTGCACCATTCCAGGGCCTCCCGGACAGCTAACACTGCTGAAAAAGTGCTTCTACCCTGAACTGAACAGTGCTGCTGGTAAGAAAGTAGATTTCCCGCTACAGTCTATAAACGCCAGAAAATGATTTTTGCCAGTATCTTCCTATCAACATTGAGAAGGCTAATGGGCTGCCAGTTCTCAATTCTTAAAGAATCTTTGCCCTTTGACAGAAGAATCACCGCAGATTGTCACGTGGAGGGAGAGCGTAAACCCTCTCTCAGACAGCCATTAAAAACCTTCACCAAATACGGGGCCAGAGTAACTTTAACTTTAACATGCTTATAAAACTCGGCTGTCAGTCCATCTGGCCCAGGTGACTTCTTAGTGGCAAGTTTATCAATAGCCATACCCACCACATCTGCAGTGATTTCTTCTGCCAAACTTGCCAGACAATTGCCATTTCCCAGTCCTGGAATAGAATCCTGAAAAGTTGACATGCCTGCCTGATCAAGGTCCCTTCTGCCCAGGAGGACGGCATAATATGATCCGGCAGTTTCCACGACCCCTGACTTGGACTTGGTCAAGGAACCCATACTGTCAACCAGGCCTACAACTGACTTAACTACTCTACCTTGTTTGCAATGCTGGTAAGGGTCAGGCAAGTGATATTTCCCATAATCCCTTTCCAGAACCAAAGAGGCATGCCTGTCATATTGACACTTCCTGAGCAAGAGTTTAAGTTCAGAGATCCTCTCCGGCTCTCCATTATTCAAGACAAGCCTATCAAGCTTACTCCGCAAACGCTGGTAGGTGACATACTTACGGTATACGGTATATTTCTTGTTGGATCCTTTGTTTTGTAAGCTCCCACCACTCTGACTTAGTGCTGCAAAAGTCCATGATTTATACCTGTGCCTGAAAAAATCCTCAAAGGAGTGACTCTGATGTAATGGGGGGGTTCTGATGTGATGGAGGCTCTCATGTAGAGGAGAGGTTTTGATGTGATGGGGGCTCTCATGTATAGGGGGGATTTTGATGTGATGGGGGGGGGGGGTCTCCTGTATAGAGGAGACTCTGATGTGATTGGGAGTACTTTGATGTGAAGTTAAAGTCATCAAAGTGGTTGTGTGCAGACTCAGGTTTCCCATTGACAAGTAACATTTACAATATTACATCTTAGACTGGGGTGTCTCGTGATTTTGCATACCGTTCTAGGGTTCAGCCACTGGAAAAAGGTTGAGAAATGCTGACTTAGATTGTAAGCTCCTTGAGCGTTGTGCTGATTATTGGCTCTATATGAATACCTGTAATGTAATAAATATAATATAAGCAGATTCAGCTTTATCAGTGAGAAGTGATGGCGAGGACACAGCTTGATATTCATGGTGTGTGTAAATCAGGACGGGTTCTGTATCCCAGGGATAGGTAAGGATCAGTTCTACTATACAAGAGATCCTATCCAGATGTCAGCCACGTTATTTTTGGCTCCCGTAATTCACTGCCAATCTGGGCAGAATATTCAAAAGGAGAAAAGACAAAGGGAAAAAAAAATGTTTAAAAAATCCAAATAATGAATTCAGACACCACCTCTGTGTTCTATCTAAAACAAGAAAATATGAATTAGCAACTTTTTTTTTAAATGAAAATGTGCAAAACCTGACACATGTTTTATTAAAAGCATCGCTGGAGGAGCGCGAGCTGCAGAAGTCGTGATTTATTCAGAGCGATCCTGGGAAGGAAAATCGATAGGACGGTAAGAGTGGCATCGGTCTTTATTTTTAGCACGTGTTTATTCAGAGAAAACGGTCTGGTTTCAAGGAATCTCCAAACAATCATGAAATTGCAGCATCTGTAAAGACGCAGAGACAAATCCTAACAGCTGATTGGCTTTAGTGCTTGTGCTGGTGTCCATCCTCTACACCTGGCTGCATGTTTTGGCTGCATGTTCTGAGCCTAGCTACAGCCAATGTGTTCATTGGTTCCAGTTCTGAGGAGAACTGTAGGGAGTCATGTGACAAGAGGTTGTAGTCCACTGTAAGCACGCATTATACCAGCCTTTCTCAACCTTTTCAACACAGAGGAACCCTTGAAATATCTTTATGATTTGCAGTGGTAATCGTGGTATTCCCAGAAAGGACTTAATATGGATTATAGCGACATACGGCCGTCTCCCCATAGACTTTATGGCGGACGCACTTTGGATCTACCACCAGATTCATTCCATTACTGTATGGATCTAATATCATTCCATATTAAGTCCTTTCTGGGAATTCCACAATTTCAACTGCAAATGTATGGGATGATATATGTCACAAAGAAGTTTCCAGCAAACCATAAATACCTCTGATACTTGCAAGAATCTGTGGTGTTATCTTTCCCTCTCATGGACTCCTTCATATTTTAAATTCATATTCATAGGTCCATTTATTAGCTTTGCTGGCCATACTGTACCCTTGGCGGATCCACACTGCATGTACCGACCATCCTTATTTACCAGTTCTTTATATATGTTCAGTGGGAGTTACGCTCCTGAAGAAGCGGCTTTGCGAAACATGTCGAGCTGATACTCCTATCAGTGCTGTATATTGGCCTAGGCCGACAATGCCCAGGCCTTGGCCGGCACTTTGCAGGGGGGCAGCAAAAAAGCTGCACCCCGCACAAAATAAAAAAAACAGCCTCCTCCCTGGTCCCGCACGAAAAGGGTCCCCACCTGCTTGTGCTACACTTTTAGTATAGTGCCAGTCTTATGGGGAAAATTGGGCTGGAGGGCAGGGCCCAGGAGGCAAATCAGTCTGGCAGTCACACTGCTACCTGCCAGTATGATAATACCACTGGGTGAGGACATTCGGACAGACCGCAGGCCGCCGACCACACTTAATACAACTGGCCCGACGTTCGCCAATGCTAATAAGTGTGGCACTGCAGCTTAATGCTCCGCCTACCCTCCTCTGCCCCTATGTATGGCAGGCATCATGTCAATAATATAATTTATTTTCTTTAAACATCCTTGTCCTTGAGCGAGCATATTCAATTGCAACATATAAAATTAAGACAATTTTAATTGTCTATGATCAAAATAATATTTTAAACCTGCTTACCTCATATATGTCCTATCGCAATATGTCACTGGGTTAATAAGATTACTCCAATCTTGTAAGATATTTGGACTTGTGTTTGCTGCCACTGATTATTTCACTTATTTGTATAATGACTATGGACGTCCTAGTCATTATACAAATAAGTGAAATATTCCTATAATTACAATCAGTGGCAGCAAAACACAAGTCCAAATCTCTTCGGCTGCACTGGTGGCCACTGATGGGCTGCACTGATGGGGCTGCCCTGGTGGCCACTGATGGGGCTGCCCTGGTGGCCACTGATGGGGCTGCCCTGGTGGCCACTGATGGGGCTACACTGATATGCTGCACTGATGAGGCTGCACTGATGGGCAGTAATGAGACGGCACTGATAAGGCTGCACTGATGTGGCTGAACTTATGGGAACTGATGAGGCTACGCTGATGGACACTGATACACTGTGGTTGTGGTCTGTGGTTTACAGATGACAGAACGGGTCATAAACAGGAAGGGGTGTGGCCTTTACTGGAAGGGGTGGGTCATATTTAAATTAGGGGGTGCACAAGTTTAGTCAGGCCTAGGGCAGCACAAAACCTAAATGCACCTCTGACTCCTATTATCACCATATAGCACTGCAGCCACGCCGACATCCCTCAAGGGGCTCTTGGTATTCCTATCATTAGGGATTTGGCTATAGGACTGCAATTGCTATTGGGGTTTACGGTTTTGCTACACTTTTCATGTCAAAGTTATTTATGTTTCTTCTCTTTTAAATTGTCTGTTATTCTTATGTACAAATACATTTTGATATATTTCTATACATGTGCCTATAAAGTCCATATCTTTATCTCCAGTCTCAACACTTCCTGTCCTGGTGACCACAGAGCAAGTAAAGGAGACATTTTTCCAAAGGGAGTTTCAACAGAAGTGAAAACCTGGCATTTGTTCTCCACTTTGTCCAATAAAACATACAGGTTTCCACTTTAAGGCATTGGGTCTCTGTCTTTCCTGGCTGCCATTGCCAACCTTTCCTTCTGAAAATGCAATTTGCCTGGCTGTCATTTCAATCCACTCGCTTCAAAAGGTTCATAAAACACTGGCCTGGAACCAGCATGCAGCAAGTGAGGCTGGAGTGAAGAGGAACTTTAGATTTGCATACATCCCCCATGTCTAGTAGATTAATGAAGCCAGTGGATGACTATGGCAGCCAGGAAGGTGGTATTTATCAAAAGCCACACTAAGCAATGAACTATGAGAAAGTAAAAATAATTTTTCTTGTGTTTAATAATTCTTCCTGTGACTCATCGGAAAATCTCACACCATTCCCCTTTGTGTCTTTTCCTATTAAGTTCTTCTTTCCTCAGACATGAAGTCGTGTGCGGCATTTTATTCCGAGCCGCCGTCTGCCGGCTGTTTACATATAAGAAGAAAGATGCACAGCGTCACTTTTTTTTTCATTAGCAGAAAGCAGTGGAGGTGACATGACCCGCTACCCAGACTGCCTCCGCCGAGTTATCAAATAATTGAGAGGGATTTATCTGGGTCAGGTGCTCTCTCTCGGCGGCTCCGAGCGTTTATCGCATTTGATGGCGAGCCGGATACTCAGGTCAGTCCGGTGACATTTCAGGTGAAATTGCAATGAGAATAAGCAGATTGTTGACTTCCTTGGTGCTGCGTTTTTTATCAAGAGGGATTTTATGGGTCGCTGTCTCTTTAGACTGCGGCATGCTTGGAGACGCGGAGGTCCAGCAATAAAGATTAATATTCTTCGTTCTTTGGGTAGAGTCTATCTGAGAATCCGTGTGAATGTGTTTCCCAGGGGGGTTGTTAGAGCTGTTCCAGGAGAACCGTCACCGGTGTTCATCCATAATACATCAGGTAAAGGTGCGCTTAAGGCGATATGGAGAGACGGCGCTTGCTGAGCAAGTGTTCAGATGCTTCTTATGGATCCCCATTCAAAAGTAATGGGGTAACACTACGCTAATACGCTTCAGAGATAAAGTAGTTGTAACTCCAACTGGATGACATTTTGTTTCCTTTTTACAGCAGGTAAAATAAGTATTGAACACGTCACTATTTTTCTAGGTAAATATATTTCTAAAGATGCTATCGACATGAAATGTTCACCACATGTCAGTAACAAGCCATGCAATCCATACCAAGAGACCAAAACAAATAGATTCAGAAATGAAGTTTTGTGTAATAAAATGGAATGACAGGGAAAAAGTATTGAACACGCTAACTGAAATGTATTTAATACTTCGTACAAAATCCTTTGTTGGTAATAAGAGCTTCAAGACGCCTCCTGTATGGAGAAACTAGTCACACGCATTGCTTAGGTGTGATTTTGGCCCATTCTTCCACACACAGTCTTCAAATCTTGAAGGTTCCGTGGGCCTCGTCTATGAACTCTGATCTTTAGTTCTTTCCATTGATTTTCTATTGGATTCAAGTCAGGTGATTGGCTGGGCCATTCTAGCAGCTTTATTTTTTTTCTCTGAAACCAGTTGAGAGTTTCCTTGGCTTTGTGTTTGGGATGATTGTCCTGCTGAAATGTCCACCCTCGTTTTATCTTCATCATCCTGGTAGATGTCGGCAGATTTTTATCAAGAATGTCTTGGTACATTTTTCCATCCATCCTTCCTTTAACCACTTGCCGACCGGTCACGTTGACCGTACTGCGGCAAAGTGGTTCGTTATCGTCCAGCAACATAGTACTACGTCGCTGGACTCCTCCCCCTGTAGGCGGCGTTCGCGCGCCACCGGAGGCGCGCTCCCGCTGTTTTCATTCACAGCGGGAGTCAGGCCAGGGGAGGAGCGGCGGTGATCGCCGCCGCTCTTCCCCGATCGTCGGGGAATCTAGTTTGGAGATCCGCCCGCCTGTGTAAACAGAGCGGCGGATCTCCTCAGTGACAAGGAGTGACAGATTGCAGTGTTCAGCATAGCTGAACATGCGATCTGTCCCTGACTCACTCAGTCACCTCCCCCCCCCACACGTCAGTAAGCACCAGGCATACATTAACCCCTCCCTCTCCAATAAAATTAACCCCTTCCCTGCCAATGTAATTTTTACAGTAACAGTGCATATATATAGCACTGATTACTGCAGTAATGTCACTGGTACCCCCAAAAGTGTCAAAAATGTCAGTCAAGGGTCCGATCTGTCCGCCGCAATGTCGCAGTCCCGCAAAAAAATCGCAGATCGCCGCCATTACTCGTTAAAAAAAAACACCAAAAATGACAGAAATCTTTCCCTTAGTCAGTAAACGCAATAACTTTTGCGCAAACCAATCAAAATACGCTTATTGTGATTTTTTTTTTTTACCAAACATAGGTAGCAGAAAACAAATTGGCCAAAAATTTAAAAAAATTTTGATTTTTACATTTTTTTGGGGGGGAATTTCATATAAAAAAATGTTAAAAATATTGTTATTTTTTCAAAATAAACGCTATTTTTTTGTTTATAGCGCAAAAAGTAAAAATCGCACAGGTGATCAAATACCACCAAAAGAAAGCTCTGTTTGTGGGAAAAAAAGGAGGTAAATTTCGTTTGGGTACGGTGTCGCACGACCGCGCAATTGTCAGTTAAAGTCGCACAGCGCCGAATCGCAAAAAGTGGCCTGGACGTAAGACAGCAAAATCCTCCGGTGGTAAAGTGGTTAATGATCTGAAATATGTCAGTATGCTGAAAAACTGCATCCAAAGAGTTCAATTACGGTCTCATCTGACCAGACCCAGTATTTCACAGGCTTGTCTAAATGTTGTGCAGCAAACTTTAAACGAGCCTCAACATGCTTTTTCTTCAGCAATGGAGTCTTGCATGGTGAGCGCGCATACAGGTCATGGCGGTTGAGTGCATTACTTATTGTTTTATTTGAAAGAATTGTACCTGCTAATTCCAGGTCTTTCTGAAGCTCTACACAAGTGGTCATTGGCTCTTGGGGAACTCTTCTGATCATTCCTTTCACTCCTCTATCAGAAAGCTTGCGAGGAGCACCTACTCATGGATGGTGTATGGTGAAATTATGTTCTTTCCACTACCAAATGATGGCCCCAACAGTGCTCATTGGAACATTCAGAAGTTTAGAAATCCTTCTGTAATCAATTCCATTTGTATGTTTTGCAACAATAAGGTTGGGAAAGTCTTGAGAGAGCTCTTTGCTTTTACCCATCATGAGATGTTTCTTGTGTGATATCTTTTTATAGGCATTCATTTGAGACTGAATCAGCTGATATTTATTTTCACTGACAAGGGGCAGGATTGCTTTCTGATAGATTTCAGCTGCTGTCTTGGCTTTCCATGCCTTTTTTGCACCTCCCTTGCTTCATGTGTTTCCCTGTGTCATTCTATTTTATTACACACAACTTAATTTCTGAACGTATTTGTTTTGGTTTCTTTGTATGTATGGATTGAATGGGTTGTTACCAACGTGGTGAACATGCCATGTCAATAGCACCTTTTACAAATATATTTACCTAGAAAAATGGTGACATGTTCAATACTTATTTTACCCGCTGTATATTTGACACAATTCCCTCTATTTTAATATACAGCCACTTTGACTACATGCACCCCAGTGAGAGCTACGTGGCCTTTTTCAGGATGGGTTTCCTAATGGTGACAACAGTGGACCATGCCTGTGTAATGTGGGCTACAATGGCAAGTTGTTATCCCAATAGGAAACCCGTGTTAAAAGTTATGAAGCGCTACCTCCATAGGAGCTTCTGATTAGAATGGTCCTCTGTTCTCTACCTCGACCTTCTCAAGAATCTCCGTCCCTCTGACGCACCAGGTTGAGTGTACAAACATACAAGATCACAGAAAATCACTGAAAGTAATACTTGGTACCTAATAATAATAATAATAATAATAATAATAATAGTAGTCTTATTTTAAAGAAAACCACATGGTTGGTAACTAGACAACCATAAAATAGATTAACAATGGTAAAACAATGTGATTAATCGTAGTGAGTAGGCATAAGATTATATTTGGCATCTAGATCAGTAGCAAAGCCACCTCAAGTGCAGCAGTAGTAAAGTTTATTGTACCAAGTACTGGAACTATACTGCCAGAGTGCATTTATGGCGGGGGTGCTATTCCTACACCGACTGGGTATGCAATGTACAATAGAAGAAGATGAGCATGGTAGCACAGGGGGCAAGGGAACAAAGGGGACTTGCTGAATTATTACAGGAGGGGCACTTCTTTTGAGATGTTGTTGTTGTTGTTCTTCCGGCTATCGTTGGGGCCCTTTAAAAGCAGCAGTCTGACAGTTGGTTAACCTGCATGCAATATAGGTACGGTATAGTCTCAGCACAGAAGCAAGGTAAATGTCTTCAGATGTGGTAAAGTTTCAGTATAATGTGGTATGAGGTTGGTATAGATGCAGTATAGATGCAGTTTGGATTGGGTACAGGTGGTGTCCTGCTCCCAGTGGCTCAGTCCCTGCTAGCGGTATCAGCAATCAAGGAATAGCCACTCTCACCCCAGTCCCTGGGATGCTGTGGTGACCTCATGCTGTAGAAAAGGGGGGGGCAGCTTCTCCTCAAAGGCCTTCATTGATCAACAGTGGGAAGCAGAGGATGAGTGGATGATCCAGTCTTCCTGCAAGCAGCCGTGCAGGTGCAGTGATGTGGACGGTGTTGCGCTGCCCCCGGGTGTCTTCATGCCTAGGCTCAGATCTCCACTGGTGTGGCCTCCTGCGTGCAGGCGAATATTCCGATTAGTTGTAACCATTATAGTAGTCATTATAATACTACTGTCTCAAACTACAACTCCCAGCATTCTCAAGTAGTCAGGTTTCTCCACCCAAAACTTGCTTATCCATGTCTTTATGGACCTTGCTTTGTGCACTGGTCGAAATCATTTAGTGGAGGGGGGGGGGATTATGGTGTGGGGTTGTCTTTCATTGGTTGGGCTTGGCCCCCTAGTTCCAGTGAAGGGAACTCTTAAGGTGTCAGCATAACAAGACCTTTTTGGACAATTTCATGCTCCAAACTTTGTGGGAACAGTTTGGGGATGGTCCCTTCCTGTTCCAGCATGACTGCACACCAGAGTACAAAGCAAGGTCCATAAAGACATGGATGAGCGAGTTTGGGGTGGAGGAACTTGACTGGCCTGCACCTGGGTCCTGACCTCAACCCGAATGAACACCTTTGGGATGAATTAGAGTGGAGACTGCAAGCCAGGCCTTCTTGTCCAACATCAGTACCTGACCTCACAAATGCGCTTCTGGAAGAATGGTCAAACATTCCCATAGACACTCCTAAACCTTGTGGACAGCCTTCCCAGAAGAGTTGAAGCTGTTATAGCTGCAAAGGGTGGGCCAACTCAATATTGAACCCTACGGACTAAGAATGGGATACCATTAAAGTTCAGACTTGCATGCAGAGGTGTAACTAGAACCCTCTTTATGAACCTTGCATTTTTTTGTCCTACCTAAAGCCCACTCCCACTAGCTGACACTAATTATAAAAAAAATAAATAAATCCTGCCCAAAATATACGGACACTGCCCTTTCACCCTGATCTTGACTTTTGACCCTCACTTCACCCACACACTAACCCTGGCACTAACCTAGATTAAGCCTTGTTCTAGGTATTTTTTCTTTTTTATTTCATTTTTTTACAGTTTTTCTGTAAGGAGAGAGAGAGATGCAATGTATCTCCCCCTTCCATTCACAGAGAGAGAAACACAGGGGCGGGCTTCACAGTAACTGATCACTGTCATAGCCAATCAGAGGCTACCATAGCGATCAGGTGACTTGGAATTGGGAGTTTTGGGTACCGATCTTTAGTACAGGACCTGGGGGTCTCATTGAAACCCCAGTTTCTGTGCTGGGAGTGCGCCATGCGCTCCCAGCACGAAGACGGATACATGTATATGCACCCCCCACAGAAAAAAGCCCAGTCCGGTGAGGCCACATGTATGTGTTAAATCCGTGTGAAGGGCTAAAGTCGAACTTCAGCTTTGCTATCACTTTAAATAGTTTCTCTGGACCAAGTGAACTATTTTTTCTTTTACTAACAGATTTTTTGGGTGCTGTTCATGTTGGCAGTGCAGGTCATCGATTTTCTGCAGATGAAAATGGACCTTCCAGATCAGCCACTTGAGATGTGAATTTTGTCGCTGACCACTACTGATAAAAAGTATGTCTTGGCTTCTCCGCTTGACCGTTGGATAATCCGTTTAGCTCGGGATCCTCTTCCCGTGTTCCCAAAAGATAAACTTACTCGTGTTCACCTATTTTTAAGTTCGGCTGTTATCTCTTAGTTTCTGAGATATTGGGGAAACTTTTTGGAAAGAGTGCGGCAGTGTATGCAGAAAGATAAAATATTGAGATGTACCAAAATGGAGATAAAATCAGGTGATACCAATGTCCTATCGGGCAGAGTCTAGAATTTGGGGTCTGGGCCCCTGAGATGGAGAGGGTTCAAAGGCAAATTCAAATACAAAAAAAACGTTCTTATAATTCAAGATTTAAAAAAAATGTAATCTGTTCCGTTTGGAGGTGACCATCAGTGCCGCCTGTCAGTGCCGCCTATCAGTGCCACCTATCAGTGCCGCCGATCAATGCCGCCTATCAGTGCTCATCAGTGCGGCATATTAGTACCTCCTCATCAGTGCCCATAAGTGCCACCTCATCAGTGCCCATAAGTGCCACCTCATCAGTGCCCATCAATGCAGCCTATCAGTGCCCATCAGTGCAGCCTCATCAGCGCACATCAGTGAGGGAGAAAAATTTATTTTTAAAATTTACTCGCAGAAAATAAAAAAACTTTTTTTATTTTTAAAAATTTTCTGTCTTTTTTCTTTTTTTTTGTAAAAAATAAAAAACCCAGAGGTGAATAAATACCACCAAAAGAAAGCTCTGTTTGTGTGAAAAAAATGATAAAAATTTCATATGGGTACAGTGTAGCATGACCACGCAATTGTCATTCAAAGTGTGCGAGCGCTGAAAGCTGAAAATTGGCCTGGATGGGAAGGGGGTTTAAGAGCACAGTAGGCAAGTGGTTAATATGTGTAAATAGTCCAAAGACAGTAAAGGATTCAGCAAATTAACTTTTTTTTAATCACAAAGTTGAAGGGGGAGCATTTTCTTATCTGACTAATTCTGGACCGGAAGATTTTCCCTCTTAATGACCAGGCCATTTTTTGCGATTTGGCACTGAGTTACTTTAACTGACAATTGCGCAGTCGTGCGACGTTGTACCCAAATAAAATTGATTTCCTTTTTTCCCCACAAATAGAACTTTCTTCTGGTGGAATTTGTTTACCAGTGCTTTTTTTTTTTTTTTTGCGCTATAAACAAAGCGACAATTCTGAAAAAATAAAAAAACATATTTTTTACTTTCTGCTATAAATTATTCCCAATAAAAAAAAAAATAAAAAATCCCATTTTTTTTTCATCCTTTTAGGCCAATTTGTATTCTGCTACATATTTTTGGTAAAAAAAAATCCCAAGAGGTGTATATTGATTTGGTTTGTGCAAAAATTATCGTGTCTATAAACTAGGGGAAAGATTTTATGTCATTTTTTATTATTTATTTTTTTTATTTTTACTAGTAATGGCGGTGATCAGCGATTTAGCGGGACTGTGACATTGCGGCGAGCAGATCGAACACCTAACTGATATTTTTGACACTTTTGGGGGGACCAGTGACATTACTACAGTAATCAGTGCTAAAAATATGCACTGTTACTGTAATAATGACACTGGCAGGGAAGAGGTTAACACCAGGGGCGATCAAAGGGTAAATTTGTCCCTACCAGTGTAATTAGTTATAGTTAACTAGTTACTTCTCCCAAAAAGTAACTGAGTTAGTGACTGAGTTACATCAGTAAAAAAGTGACTAATTACCAGGGAAAGAAACAATTGCGTTACTTTAAAAAAATAATCAAATATGTCAAATAACTTGTATGCACCTTGTATGCGTGGTATTTGCTTAGTGGTACCTGAGTGGTATTTGCTGAGAGTGACACTGTAATACCTGCGTGGTACACTGCCAGTGTATAGGGTGGGTGGGTAGGTGTATTTGGGGGTCAGTGGGTGCATAGGGTTGGTGGGTAGGTGTATTTAGGGGTCAGTGGGTGTATAGGGTGGGTAGGTGGTGGTGGCTGGTGGTGGTGTGGCGCAATGTGGGGGTCTGAGTCCTCCTGACTGTGTGAGTAACCGTATTTTGTTTTTTGGTACCTGCTGCTGTCTGGAGTGGCTGGCTGCTGGTGGTGGTGTGGCACACTGGTGGTGGGGGTCTGAGTCCTGTGGTGTGACTCCTGCCTTGACTGTCTGTGACTGAGTTTTTTTTTGGTACCTGTTGTGTTTCTGCTGCCTAGCTGGCTGCTGGTGGTTGTGGTGGCTGGCTGGCTGCTGCTGGTGGTGGCTGGCTGCTGGTGGTGGTGTGTGGCCTGCCCAGGCACAGTGGGGTCCGTCTGGCTCCGTCCTCCTCCTCCAGGCCTGTGCTGCCTCTCTCTCTCATCAACTGAGGCCAGTACTGTGGACAGCGCCGGCCTCGGTCATAGAGGAGGAATTACACTACTGCCATCTAGTGACGGTAAATGTAATTGCGGTAACGCGGTAGAAGTAATTTCAACGGCGTTACCATGAGGGGACGAGTAATCAGTTAGATTACTCGTGACCCTCTAAAGTAACTGCGTTAAGTAACGCTGTTTACTTAAACGCAGTTACTTCCATCACTGATCCCTAGGGGGTGCTTTCTAACTGTGTGGGGATGGGTTTGCTGCATGAACACAGAGACCTGTGTTCCCAAATAAGAAGAACACAGGATGCCTGAGTTTATCACTGACAGAACAATGGTCTGCTGTGTTTACAATGGTAGACTGCTGTTCTGTCTCCATGGGGAACGATCGCGTGGTGGCAATTCCAGCCGCTGGACCCAATAAATAGCTTCCCCTGTAGCGAATGGGTGTGGGTACATTTATTTAAAACTACAGCGGCTGGTCGGCAATTGGCTAAAAATAAAATTTTTCTATCTCTCTATATCTCGATATCTCTTCTCACAATGGTACAGATGTCCTATAAGGATCCATTCCTATTTCCCTATTGGGCATTTATTGGACCCCACACTACACATTATCCCCTTGTTTACCTTTTTATTATTGGTGTGGACCCTTTCACCACCACTGGTAGCCCCAGACTCTACCATGGAGCAGGGATCATGAAGTACTTTCTCAAGGCTCCATGCTGAGGAGAGGTAGACTGTCCCTGGCCTTCCCCCTTTCATTCATTAGATGTCAGTTCTTCCAATCATGGAGGCTCAGCATCACATGTGTCTGTTACCTAGGACAGTCTGCATGTAGGCAGGTGCAGTCTATTTTCTCCACTGCAAGTGGCACTCAACCTTTGTGACAGTGCAGAGAGAGAGAGAGGGGAAGTAAAGAGGAACAGGGTTCCTTTATGGTTACCTGGGTCCCAGGGCAACAATCCGTTTGGACACTGACAGCCCATGTGACTCTGGCAGCCATCTTGGGTCAGGCAGAGACTATTTAAGATCCTTGCTCCTGAGTTTGGCACGTGGGTGTGTAGGTACAGGTCACCCATTTGTCAGGGACATTAATAGCAACAGGAAAAGGTTCTTGACGAGTAAGGAATCTCTAGGGATCTGCCACTATTTCTGGAAACCTCCCCACTTGGGCACAGACTGGCCAGGCCCCATTTCACCCCTCAAGACGCTGTCAGTTCAGCTGAGATCTGCTGCTCTGCTACAATCCGCTGTTCATCCGTGAATGTTCCTGACCAGGCAGCCTTCCGTCCAGCTTGTTGTGGACTATTACACTCTGACTGCACTTTCTATTGCATCTGGACTGTGTGTGAGTTACTGCTGCCGCACCATGCTGCACCCCCCCCCCCCCATTCATGCATAGGACCACCCACTCCTCCAAACTGGCACCCACCTGAGAAGGTATTTCGACATTTGTATAACTCCTCCCAAGAGCCAGGGGCACTGGGCTCTTCAGAGGAGTACTGAGGTAGGGTGCTGTGATGTTTTCAGGACGCTAGGTATAGCACCCTGATGGCCCCTCCCACCAGCCCTGATCTGCCTGCATTGTATAGAGCAGCAGAGAGACCCAGTAATAACGTCAGTGGGTCTAAAATAAGCTATGTACAAAAAAAAAAAAATAATTATTATTCGAAAATGTAGTTTGGATGTTGATAGAGGAGGGGAGGCAAAATATTAGTAGATTAAACTCCATTTTTAAGTAAGAGCGAGGGTCAAGAGTCTACAGAAACCTTGCTGTGTTTCATTAAACATCTCTGACATGTAAATAAATGGATTTCTTATCTCTCCTCTCCATTTTGTTATGACTTGACTGATTCCCACAACGCCAATTCTTCTATTTAGTATGTAAATTCGATACACGGGGGGGGGGGTGATAATTGAACAGCACCCCACAAGAGCTAACACTCCAACTATATAGTACTGCTAGGCGGGTGATGTCCATGCCGAGTGCGACCAATTCCATCTGTAGATAGATTTTGTGCATTTTCTTTAGACCCTACATAATATATATCTATGTAATCCTTATCTTGTTATCTTGTAAATACCTTATAGAGTTTTTCTCTTTATTTTTCTTGCATTTTTCATTTTTTCCATTAATTCATGTCACTATCTTTACAGTTTATTTCCATATCCTAAACTTCCATGTCAGAGTTAAAAATTAGAAACATTTAAATAGTAGCAAGTTTTTATTTTTTTATTAAGAACTGATAAAAAGATTTTAAAGTACTCCCATGTTACAAGAGTCATAAACTTTTTACAGGTTAGGCAAATGCAGTATTTTACCAACTTCCAGTTTCGATTCTAGGCTGAAGGTGACATCACCTGGCTCTGCCCAACACGTTGCGTCACTGCTTACATGACTTCTTCAGTAATAGGTGGCTATTTATATTTTACTTTTGGTAGTAGGGTTTCTGTCAAATAATTATTTCAGAAGTTCCACCCTGGTTATACATTTTTTAATAAAAATACCCCCGGGACAGTCAGGGCTAGCACATTCCACAATGGCTAGCCTCTGATCTGTCCCGGGTTGCACTTACCTTTTTGGGAGAAATACTTACCTTGAAAATGTCTTGTCCAGCGCTGCCATCTCAGGTGTGGGCAGCTTGAAGCCAGCGCGATCCTCTTCCGCGTCCTCTTCCGTCCTCTTCCTTCTTCTTCGGTCCCACGATGCACTGCACCGACCCCGACGTCACTTCCAGGGGGGGGGGGGGGGTCATCCCTCCACAGCTTCTGGGCATGCCCAGAAGCTGTTTAGAAGGGAATGACGCGCGCACCGGAACTGACGTCGGGGCTGGTGCAGGCACATTGATTCCTGGGAGCGATGACGTTCAGCTCCCAGGAATCATTGCAAAAGCCAGGAAGTGACGAATCGCCGTGGCCGCCGAGGGGAGGAAGAAGGAAGTAAGGTAAGTATATTTTCTCTACAAGGTAAGTAAAAAAAAAAAAAAAAAAAAAAATTGCGATTATCCATTTGTTTTTCAGGTGACTCCGGAGTGAGAAGATGGAGGTAAGTGTAAATTTAGGGTGGAACTCCGCTTTAAAGTAATCTGGAATCCGGTGGGCTTGTCACCAATGCCCTTATTTATATATATATATATATATATATATGGATACTCCGATGGTGAGATCGTACGACTGTTCCTTAATTCCTTTACCTGGTTCTTTTGGATTTGTGGTATCCCCTGTATATCTTTTTATAGGTTCTGGCTCATTCTAAAAAAAACTTTCCATAATATAAAATAAATCCAGCAGGAAAGGTGGGAACCCCTCATAACGAGCACTTCAATATTGAGTTGGCCCAACCTTTGCAGCTTTAACAGCTTCAGCTCTTCTAAGAAGGCTGTCCACAAGGTTTAGGAGTGTGTCTATGGGAATGTTTGACTATTCTTCCAGAAGCGCATTTGTGAGGTCAGGCACTGATGTTGGAGAGAAGGCCTGGCTCACAGTCTCCGCTCTAATTCCTCTCAAAGGAGTTTATTGGGGTTGAGGTCAGGAGTCTGTCTGTCTATGGGGTTGAGGTCGGGCCAGTCATGTTCCTCCGCCCCAAACTTGCTCATCCATGTCTTTATGTAACTTGCTTTGTGCACTGGTCCAAATCATTTGGTGGAGGGGGATTATGGCGTGGATTTGTCTTTCAGGGGTTGGGTTTGGCCCCTTAGTTCCGGTGAAGGGAACTCTTAAGGTGTCAGCATACCAAGACATTTTGGACAAATCCATGCTCCCAACTTTGTGGAAAGTGGCCCATTCCTGTTTCATTATGAATCATTCTGACCTCAACCCTCACCTTTGGGATTTATTAGAGTGGAGACTGTGAGCCAGGCCTTCTCATCCAATATCAGTGTCTGACCTCACAAATGCACTTCTGGAAGAATGGTCAAACATTCCCATAGACACTCCTAAACCTTGTGGACAGCTTTCCCAGAAGAGTTGAAGCTGTTATAGCTGAAAAGGGTGGGCCAACTCAATATTGAACCCTACAGACTAAGACTGGAATGCCATTAAAGTTCATGTGCGTGTAAAGGCAGGCGTCCCAATACTTTTGGTAATACAGTGTGTATATACATGTAATGATTGCAGCAGATCAGTGATTTTCCTCATGGAAAGCCTATTTGGGCTACTTCGTCATGTAGTATATCACATTATTCTAATATTTTATGTGTTTTGTTTCATATTTCATTTGCTGTGTATGATATGTTTACATCTAGCTGCACAGGTTTATGGAAGTTCTGTCAATCTGTGACAGCTGGTCCTGCCCACTCCAAGTGTGAAGGGGCGGGGTGAGAGGATGTGTTCTTGAGCACATATAAAGGAAGGCGAGGGCCCTGGTTTTGTTTAGCTCTGAAGAAGGGGGTGTGTCCCCTGAAACGCGTGAGCCTCCTAATTTGTGAGATGGTTTGGAGCAGATGGCACTGCCCTACTGCTGGATCTGAATACAGTGGCGTCATTTTCTTGCAATATATTACACTTGTCAGTATGTTTGTTTGTTTTTGGCTTTTGGCTTCAATTAAAGTTTTCGGTAATGCCCTAGGTGTTTGCTCCCTCCTGTTTTACAGCAAGTGTAGAGACCTGGGAGCTCGGCACAGCAGGTGTGTAGAGCAAGGAACTCAATACAGGGATGATGGGAGCCTTTCATAATGAGCACAGCAGGTGTACAGACCTGGGAACTCGGCACAGGGATGGTGTGAGCCCCTCATAATGGGCACAGCAGGTGTGCAGACCTGGGAACTTAGCATAGGAATGGTGGGAACCCCTCATAATGAGCACAGCAGGTTTGCAGACCTGGGAACTCAGCATAGGGATGATGGGAACCCCTCATAATGGGCACAGCAGGTGTACAGATCTTGGAACTAAGTACAGGGATGGTGGGAACCCCCCATAATGGGCACAGCAGGTGTACACACCTGGGAACTAAGCACAGGGATGGTGGGAACCCCTCATAATGGGCACAGCAGGTGTACAGATCTTGGAACTAAGTACAGGGATGGTGGGAACCCCCCATAATGGGCACAGCAGGTGTACACACCTGGGAACTAAGCACAGGGATGGTGGGAACCCCTCATAATGGGCACAGCAGGTTTGCAGACCTGGGAACTCAGCATAGGGATGATGGGAACCCCTCATAATGGGCACAGCAGGTGTACAGACCTGGGAACTAAGCACAGGGATGGTGGGAACCCCCCGTAATGGGCACAGCAGGTGTGCAGACCTGGGAACTCGGCACAGGGATGGTGGGAACGCCTTATAAAAGATACAGTGGGTGTGATGTGCTGTCTTTTTGGTGAGAAAAACAGACGGAGGCATTGTCAGGAAGAGTACTGTGAGAGGTAATAAATACCTGAAAGTCTGATACACTGACATATTACTTAGTAAGTTGCGCTTAACGTGAAAAACATGAAGTCAGGTCCACTTTAATAGCCAGGTGCTGTGTGGTTGGGTTGTGTATGGTGTTGAACGGTTGGTATGATTTGCCCATGTACGCTGTAAGCCCAGGAGACCATTTCCCTTTCTCTGGCTCACAGATGAAAACTTCAGAGGGCCCCAGCGAGCCCCGTATTGTTAATGCAAATGAAAACTTTTTGAAGTGTGTTTTTCCAGCCCGTCGCTGACTTAAACAATTCATTCTCTATCTGGTTGTCGAGCCGGACTGTTTTCATCTCCGCTACTTAAAAGAGATTTGCTATTCCCGCGTCGCACAATGTTTCTCAATGAGGAAGTCAACCTTGAAAATGGATTTCTCCCAAAAACACGCAGCAGCCGCTGAGCACACCACGCTGAGTTTATCGAACGCGGAACTTTTATTACCGCCACGACTGGCCACCAGGGGTGTAGTGACATCCGCCGGATGAATCGCTGAGCACCTCTTATGGTAAAATCACCATCTTTACCATTCATACCATGGTACGTTCAGATGAGACGCCACAGATCACACAGATGATTTCTGATCACTTATTTTATACACTGCTCAAAAAAATTAAAGGAACACTTTTTAATCAGAGTATGAAATTTCAGCAAAATGGACGCGCCTGCTGCATTATTTTTGCAGTTTGATTTTCGGGGTGTCTTTGAGTTCAGCCCTCTGTAGGATGATCATTTTCATTTCCATCAAACGATGTGGCATCCTTTCCTTCCTAACACATTTCCCAGTCCATACCAGTATAGATATCCGGAATGAGTGATATAGTTCGCCATTTCTCTCTTAGTAAAAAAAACACAAAATTCAGTATCTCAGAAAATTTTAATATTATATAAGACCAATAAAAAAAAAAGGATTTTTTTTAAAAACAGAAATGTTGGCTTAGTGAAAAGTATGTCCATGTACAGTATAGTATGCTCTCAATACTTGGTCGGGGCTCCTTTTGCATAAATTACTGCATCAATGCGGCATGGCATGGAGACAATCAGCCTGTGACACTGCTGAGATGTTATGGAAGCCCAGGTTGCTTTAATAGCAGCATTCAGATCATCTGCATTGCTGAGTCTGGAGTCTCTCATCTTCGACAATACCCCACAGTTCTCTATGGTGTTTAGGTCAGGCAACTTTGCATACAAATATATAGCAACTTATATCTTTATTATTTTTTTGGCAATTACATGGTGTGGGTGGATTTCTGTCAATCAGACTGTGTCACGCCCCTCCAGCCTGTGTCTTCATATATAGGCTGGGAGAAGCCTCCATCAATCTACATGTAATTTCCCTCCCCCATTGTGTTTAGCTGGTCAGTGGGCATGGAGGTGGAGAGAGGGAGTGGGCTGTAATTTACCACTGTGTATACGCCCATATGTGTGACTCTAGTCACATGGGCTGATCACATGTGATAGGAAATGCTCAGCATAGAAACTCACTGAAAACTGAGCATGTGCAGAGTTGCCACCACAGCTACAAAATTCCTAGCTCAATTGGGGACAGAAGGTGGAGATAGAGAACAGCAGGATCAACCATTTTTTTTTTTTTTTTTTTTTTGCATAATACAGAAAACAAGTGAGTGAGTATGAACAGCATGTAATACACCATTTACTGATATTTTTATGCTGTGGGTTTAGTAACCATTTTAAGTGGGAAAAAAAGTAAGTGTAAACATTTTTAAGTTATTTAAAGTACTGAAACCCTACCCCCCCCAAAAAAAAGTTGAGCGCCCATGTACAGACACATACGAACGTAAACACGTGTCAAGGGCACCTACATATGAAGATGTTGATTGTGCTATGCATGTTGCATATCGCCACACATGCTGGAGTGAGAGGGATAATTCTAGGGCTATTATCCACAGTTAACTCTGAACTGTTGACCTGTAGGGGCTAATTAAAGCATCATCTATGGAAAATTTTTGGATTTGACATGCTTGGTATTTCCACTAAGCCCCATGGGAAGGGTGAAATGCGCAAGATCTGGATTGAGCCGGGCTGGCTTGTCAAGTGGCCCTCGCACCCAATTTTGCAGCCGAAATAGGGTGGTTCTCCATTCAACCACCTCCAGCTCTGACCTTCAGCTCCCCCTCCCGGCTGTCAATTGCAAACACAGAGACTCCATAACCTAAAAGATCCCTACACACACTGAGAGCAGGGACAGATCTCCAGAATCTTAGAATGAATGATCTCTTTGCAAGGCAGAGCCGCCTACACAGAGAGGTACTAGAGCCAGGTAGGACAAAGAGATGTGAGGAAGCTTTTGGGAGGGTTGTGGATGGGTTGCACTTTGTACACACTCCTGACCCCTGCCCGTAGCACACTCCTGAACCCTGCACATAGCACTCTCCTGAACTCTGTACGTAGCACTCTCCTGAACTCTGCACTCTGTACGTAGCACTCTCCTGAACTCTGCACTCTGTACGTAGTGCACTCCTGAACTCTGCACTCTGTACGTAGTGCACTCCTGAACTCTGCACCCTGTACGTAGTTCACTCCTGAACTCTGCACCCTGTACGTAGTGCACTCCTGAACTCTGCACCCTGTACGTAGTGCACTCCTGAACTCTGCACCCTGTACGTAGTGCACTCCTGAACTCTGCACCCTGTACGTAGTGCACTCCTGAACTCTGCACTCTGTACGTAGTGCTCTCCTGAACTTTGCACTCTGTACGTAGTGCTCTCCTGAACTTTGCACTCTGTACGTAGTGCACTCCTGAACTCTGCACCCTGTACGTAGTGCACTCCTGAACTCTGCACTCTGTATGTAGTGCACTCCTGAACTCTGCACTCTATACTTAGTTCACTCCTGAACTCTGCACTCTGAACGTAGTGCACTCCTGAACTCTGCTCTCTGAACGTAGTGCACTTCTGAACTCTGCACTCTGTACTTAGAGCACCCAAGATACAACCGGCCCTTTGTGGAAAATCATACTGCTTATGTGGCCCCTTGATGAAATTGAGTTTGACACCCCTGGGCTAGAAGATGCCAGGAAACAAGGCAGGCTCTATCTGACTTGCTGCAGCTTGCAATGCACACTGTGAGAAGCTCAGTGTGCGGTGAAATTAGAGTAAGCAAGCTCCGTACAGGAGGAGAGCCGATACAACTGTTGAGCTTTAAATAAGATCTAGGCTTTAGTATATCCGTGAGGATTTGGGGGTGCTAAAAGCTGATGAAACTAATCAGGAGGAGAATTGCTTTGATGAATCGATTATACACCTTATTCATTTCGGCCACTGTAGCGTTTGCAGAGTCCATTGTGACTGTATATTTTCCCCTTGATAGTGCAGAAAATTTGTATCCTTGTCATTGTTTAGCAGAGGTGCTGCTGTACTGCCGAATGACTGCAGGTGGGCTTAAAGCACCAGAGGTCTTGGCTGTCTGTCATGTGACTGCGTACGGTGGTCTGACTGTCATCCACACTCTCCAGTATTTATCAGGCTCTCCGTATTCCACGTCTCCAGCCTCTACTGCTTACAGGACTCTATTACCCGTTCTCCTTGTTGTTCTGCGTAATTGAATTTCTTTTCCATCATCTTGAATGTCAGCGAGCTAACACACAGCGCCTGACAGCCGAGCGCACAGCGAGCCGAGCGCAGTATTGGACTTTTTTTCATTCCTGCAGAATTTCTAAGTATTGTCACCTCGGCCCAGAGTCACATCAAAAATATAAATTACACGTCCGTATCATGCTGCGCTGAGCCGGGAGAGGAAATCAACTATACAAATGCAGCAAAGGATGCGACCGAAACGTGGACCCAACGTGACGTGACAGCAGCAGATAGGGGCTGGGTTCAAGGAATAATCTCTATATTCACAAGGCGCCCATAATTAACTTCAAGGCTCCTGTGTGCCGCTAAATATTCTTCTGTACTTTAAATGAATGAATAAATCATCTTCTAATGACATATACAAGAACACGCACCATGGTTTTAAAGGGGAACCAGAGGAATTTGTATAGCTCTGACATATACCGCAGTGCTGTATAGGCAGCCAGTCACATCACTCTCTGCACCAGAAGAGCTTACACTCTGATGTTCCCCAACAGTTATACATTATTATTATTCTATTTATATAGATCTGATATATACTGCAGTGCGGTACAGGAAACAAAGACCCATTCACACCAGTCTATCAGTGGAGCTTACACTCTAATGTCCCACTGCACTCACACACTATTATTTTACATTTATAAAGCTCTGCCATAGAACACTGGGCCAGTCATTAATCTCTGCACCAGAGAAATTTACTCTAATTTTCCAACACACACACACACACACTATTATTAAACATTTATATAGCTTTGACATAATCCTATAGTGCTGTACAAAGAACACTGAGCCAGTCGTTGTATCAGTTTTTGCAACAGAGGAGCTTACACTCTTAATGTCCCGAAATGACTAATGATGGCGGAGGAACTTAAGTGTCTTCCTAGGAAGGCCCTGGAGAGGAGGGTTGTTGAATCTGCCTTTAACGAGCCACTGGCCTTGAGGGATTGCTCATGCCCGGTTATGAGGGAGGGTCTGCGTTTGATTAATCTAGAGAGAATCCCTTTCTATAGTTTTGGGATTTTGCCTGACGCTTGTTCCATGGCAGACTCTATATGAAGGGCAACCTCAAGCATTGCTCTGTGGAGAACCATAGGTATCCAAGAGTGGAGTGTGGTGGGGTGAAGGAGACAATGGACCATTTCTTGCTTCAGTGCCCCTTCAATATAGAAATCTAAAAGCGGGTGCGTGGGGCTCTGGGCATCCCTTTCCTTTCCCGCTTGAGTTACGGGGAGTGGTCATACGGGGCCTTTCAAACTCACTAGAATTTTGATTTTGATAAACTTTTTTTCTAGTTAACTTCAGTAGTCCATTACTTTAGTGAGGTTTCCTTCCTGTCAAGGTGGTGGTGCACAACATTTTAGGTGAGGTTGGAAAGATTTAGAGACTTTAAGGACAGTTGGCGGCGGGAGACCTGGACAAAGGTGTGGAGGAATGTCAGGTCCTCACAGCTGCTGGTACTGTTAGCATGCCTATTGCACACTATCCACAGCACTTGAAAAACTATGATAATCAATAGGATAAAACGTGCTAGTGCAAAAAAATATATATATATATAAAAAGTGCTAGTGCAAAAAATATGTTACACACAAATCTCTGAAGACATCATTGTTAGTGACGAAACTCGTACGTTTGAAACGCATTGGTTGACTTCATCTGACATAGCCTGGAAAGCACACCACCTACTTGTTGCGTTCCATCCCAGCTTCCATAGCTGAGCAGGGAACTGGACTGGGAAAAGAGTTCTTTTATACATTATCTTTTTATCTGTATACCCAGACATTCATAGCCCAAAAACTGGGCATTAAAGCTTATGGAATTCACTATGAGGAGTCCGATCTCCTTTCTATCTGTTGCATGGTAAATCTACCGGTTGGATCCATTGCATTGCATAAGGAACTGGCAGGATGGTTTTTTACCTTAACGCTTTAAGCTAAATTACTAACTTTACAACCACTTTAATCCGAAACGTATGATTCCTCCGTTATGTTTTCTTGGCTGTGGGAAAAAAATGAAACAATCCAAAAAACAAAACCATTAGCATCGGGGGAAAACCCGACTTCAAAGTGCGCACAGAGCCCGGTGGGAGGTGACCCTAGGACGCCATCAATGAAGACTTCAATGTCTGCAATACGATAAAACATCTGCCTGGATAAATTTCCTCTTTCTTCCATCTTTTGTTCTTTCCTTTTATTCCGGGAACACACAGGCTGCATGTGACATATATAAATATTATCGCCATGTGCTGTAAACTAATTAAACTTCTTGGCTGAGCAGTAAAAGTTCCTCTGAATTTGCTAATTGCAGGGCATGTCTGCACATTCACACGTCTCGTGTTCTAGAAACATGTCGCGTCTCGTCTGTGTGAATTCATCCTGTGCCAGTCACTGGTAAGCAGAGGCCCCGCTGGCAGCTTGATGAGATCAAGGCTGGGCACAGGGCAGCAATGTATGCATTAATGGCATCAAAGTGAACCTGTGCTTTGTCCTTGCAGGACATCACCAGGCACCAGCACTGTCACTTGGAGGAAGGGGGGGGGGGGGTGATTGCATGTTCTTTTATACCTGGAGGTACTGGGAAGGTCACTTGGCTCCCCAGAGTGGCGGGGTGAAGCAAAGGAAAGTATTTAGCATTACAGTGAATATTTGTTGAGGTGAGAAGGATATTCTGTCTTGCAAGCTACTCAAGAGACCTGCAAGGAGCGTTTTGTAGTGATCAAAGCAAATTCAAAGATCAATGTGCTATCACGTGGGACCACAATCAACTGTGTATGTTACTCCATAGGGGGTATCTACAGTGGGGATTGAAAGTTTGGGCACCCCAGGTAAAAATTTGTATTAATGTGCATAAAGAAGCAAAGGAAAGATGGAAAAATCTCCAAAAGGCATCAAATTAAAGATTAGACATTCTTATAATATGTCAACAAAAGTTAGATTTTATTTCCATCATTTACACTTTCAAAATAACAAAAAACAAAACAATGGTGTCTGCAAAAGTTTGGGCACCCTGCAGAGTTAATATATTGTACTGTCCCCTTTTGGCAAGTATCACAGCTTGTAAACGCTTTTTGTAGCCAGCCAAGAGTCTTTCAATTCTTGTTTGAGGTATCTTTGCCCATTCTTCCTTACAAAAGTCTTCCAGTTCTTTGAGATTTCTGGGCTGTCTGTCACGCACTGCTCTTTTAAGGTCTATCCATAGATTTTCAATTTATGTTGAGGTCAGGAGATTGTGAAGGCCATGGCAAAGCCTTCAGTTTACGCCTCTTGATGTAATCCCCCGTGGATTTCGAGGTGTGTTTAGGATCATTATCCATTTGTAGAAGCCATCCTCCCATTAACTTCAGCTTTTTCACAGATGGCATCAAGTTACCATCCAAAATTTGCTGAAATTTTATTGAATCCATTTTTCCTTCTACTCGTGATATGTTCCCTGTGCCACTGGCTGCAATACAACCCCAAAGCATGATTGATCCACCCCCATGCTTAACAGTTGGACAGAGGTTCTTTTCATTAAATTCTGTGCCCCTTCTTCTCCAAACGTACCTTTGCTCATTCCGGACAAAAAGTTCAATTTTAACCTCATCGGTCCACAGAACTTGTTTCCAAAATGCATCAGGCTTGTCTATATGTTCATTTGCAAAGTTCAAACGCTGATTTTTGTGATGAGGACGTAGAAGAGGTTTTCTTCTGATGACGCTTCCATGAAGACCATATTTGTACAAGTATCTCTTTATAGTGGAATAGTGTACCACAACTCCAGTGTCTGCCAGATCTTTCTGGAGGGATTGTGCAGTCAAACGTGGGTTTTGAATTGTTTTTCTCACAATCCTGCGAGCTGTTCTGTCTGATATTTTTCTTGGTCTTCCAGATCTTGCTTTAACTTCTACTGTTCCTGATGACTGCCATTTCTTAATTACATTCCCAACAGAGGATATTGACATCTGAAAACGCTTTACTATCTTATAGCCTTCTCCAGCTTTGTGAGCGTCAACTATTTTCAGTTTTCTAGACAACTGCTTAGAAAATCCCATGGTGCTGATTGTTGGGGCAAGGTCAGATGAGTCTGGGCATTTAAAACCTTTGAGATTGACATCACCTGGTCTTCCCAGACGATGATTGAGAACAATCCATGACACTGGCAGGTCTCAGCCTTGCAAAGGGGGCAGTGCATGCTATAAATTCTGCAGGGTGCCCAAACTTTTGCAGACGCTCTTTTTTTTTGTTTTCTGTAATTATTTTGAAAGTGTCAATGATGGAAATAAAATCTAACTTTTGTTGACATATTATAAGAATGTCTAATCTGTAATTTGATGCCTTTTGGAGATTTTTCCATCTTTCCTTGGCTTCTTTATGCACATTAATACAAATTATTACCTGGGGTGCCCAAACTTTCAATCCCTACTGTATATGTAGTGCTACCCCCTCAGGTGATTTAGTCCTATTTCCCCAATTCAGGATACACACACACACACACAGCCAAGTACACAGCATTTCCAGCATCCTTCCTTTTGGTTCTAGGGTTTCTTTTTAGGGTTTTAATTGGCACAGAAACTGAATAGGGATGGGAAGCATCTGATAACCTGGAGCTGTAGAACTTGAGGACAGCTTGACTTCTGGCTGCTCTGTACAAAATGCAGGCTATATTGCACAACCTGTCTGCACTGTACTCTCTTTGCTGTCTAGCAGAACTCCTGGCTGTGCTGGGCAAACTTCCAGCAGTACTGCACCCTCCTGCCTGTTTTGCACAATTCCTGACTGCACTGCACTTGCTTAGGAGACTGAAAGACTCCACAGCGACTTCTCCTTAGTAAAGGTTGAGGGGAGGGTGGAAGGTTCAGTTACTGATTCAGTCACCAGAATAGTAATAAAAATGTGGCGCTATTCTAGAACACTGCTCTCACAGAATGTTCATATATTGCAGAGGAAAACCACAGTCCATAGGTGTTCAATATAAATAGAGGTGAAAGTCCGTAAGCCCAGAGAACCACCGCCAAAGATCAGCTCACACTGTCTCTTACCAGATATATATGACCCTCGCTAGAAAGGTCATATACAGCGTTCAAATCAAGATAAGGTAAGATCCTCCTCTCCTCCCAATAGAATGGCATACGATCACCTCTCCACCAAATGCAGGCTCAAAAGATATAAAACAGAGCACTCCACATAGTGTAAAACTGTTTAATGGGTTTATTCAGCGCAAAAAGTTAAAATAAACTTACAAGATAGAAGAACAATTGGAGCGTAGTGTGTTTCCTCTCATGATGGTCCGTTACTGCCGTAACCCACCGACAAGATGGCCGCCGCGTCTCCTCCACGTGTGGCTTGCGTCGCCATAAGCTCCACCCGACGCGTTTCGTCATAGGCTGACGTCGTCAAAGGGTGCGGTCTCACTGCGGCGACTCTACATATAGCAGCTGGAGATGGGCGGAGACAACCATACAAACCGGTACCCGGAAGCCACCAAAATGCGTTCCAGGAGCCGGAAATAATCTAGAGGGATATGAATGACCTTCCACAGCGAGCCTAGCAATCTCCATAACAATAAAGACATGGAAATTTTAAACGATCTCGCAAAAGTAACCTCAATGGGATAATAAGGTGTTAGGAAATTAATAAAAAAAAGTAACAAAACTTTATATAAACACCATAAATAAATAGCCAACACGCTCGGATAGCGGCTCCATCTAGTGGTCACAGAACAGACCACACGAGAAGAACATCATACAGCTCCACACTTTTTACATGTTACAATAAATCAATACAATAAAAGCATATTAAAATACCTGTTAAAAAACAATATTTTTTTAAAACAAGAGACAAAAACCTGTAGTATTTAACTTAAGGTTTTTGTCTCTTGTTTTAAAAAAGTTTTGTTTTTGCTGTATGATGTTCTTCTCGTGTGGTCTGTTCTGTGACCTCTAGATGGAGCCGCTATCCGAGCGTGTTGGCTATTTATGGAAATTGCTAGGCTCGCTGTGGAAGGGTCATTCATATCCCTCTAGATTATTTCCGGCTCCTGGAACGCACTTTGGTGGCTTCCGGGTACCGGTTTGTATGGTTGTCTCCGCCCATCTCCAGCCGCTATACGTAGCGTCGCCGCTGTGAGACCACACCCTTTGACGAAGTCAGCCTATGACGAAACGCGTCGTGTGGAGCTTACGGCGCCACACGTGGAGGAGACGCGGCGGCCATCTTGTCGGTGGGTTACGGCAGTAACGGACCATCATGAGAGGAAACACACTACGCTCCATTTGTTCTGCTATCTTGTAAGTTTATTTTAACTTTTTGCGCTGAATAAACCCATCAAACAGTTTAAAACTATGTGGAGTGCTTTGTTTTATGTTTTTGAGCCTGCATTTGGTGGAGAGGTGATCGTATGCCATTCTATTGGGAGGAGAGGAGGATCTTACCTTATCTTGATTTGAACGCTGTATATGACCTTTCTAGCGAGGGTCATATATATCTGGTAAGAGACAGTGTGAGCTGATCTTTGGTGGTGGTTCTCTGGGCTTACGGACTTTCACCTCTATTTATATTGAACACCTATGGACTGTGGTTTTCCTCTGCAATATATGAACATTCTGTGAGAGCAGTGTTCTAGAATAGCGCCACATTTTTATTACTGTTTTATTGATCCAATTAGATTCAGGATTTGTGTTGGCTGCTTTTCGTCCTATGTTTATTTTATCTATTAATGGTAGTAGCGCAGCAATACTGTGATATATAGTCACCAGAATAGTTGGACTTCCTTCCATCAACTCTCTTCTGGCTCCACTCGGTCTTTGGACAAAGTTCTCTTTGGTAGGTCCTCCAAGCCTAGCTGGGACCTCAATGTCTTTACCTTGGCTCCTCTAGCTCTCTCTCTGCCCCAGTGGCAGACCCATGCATAGGGTACTCCTCTTGCAGGACTGGACTCAAGAACTCTGCTCCTCTGCTGCCCAGGCCTAAGGCTACTTATGGGTTCTTCCTCCACCTTATGGTCACACCTCCCCAGAGATTTCCCAGGGTTCCATATATATCCAGGCTGCTTGTCCTGCTGTCCCTCCCGCTATGCTTAAAGAAGCCTCTAGAAAATAGGGGGGGAGTGGTGTGAAACATTGCAAAGCCCTAAGTAATCAACCCCTGCTCCAATGTTTTCATAGGAGCTAAACACAATTTACCTAGCAGCCTACTCTGAACTAGGAAGGTGCCACATCTATACAGATCAATTGGTACTCGGAGCAAATAATTGCTGGGTATTTTAGCATCATTAAGCTACCAAAGATCTTCTGAATAGCTCTAGCCAATAAGGGTAGGATGAAATGGTGTTAGAGGAAGGATGAGGCTCACCCTATTGGCTGGAGCTATGCATTTGATCTTAAATCACTCAAGGATGCTCCCTAAACAATCTGTGATTGATTCTAGAAGTAACAAGTGGTAAATCTCTCAGTAGCAAGAAACTAAAAGTGCCCACCCATCCAGTTTAGTCTTTACCCCATTTACCCTTAGCCCCCTCCATACCTACAGTACCCATTCACCTTTCTTTTGTCCAACAACCCCCCCCCCCCCCCCATTAATCCTTCTCTTCTCTTCCATTCTTCCCTTCCCTGTCCTACCCGTTCATCTCTCTCTCTTTCCTCCTTCCCTGCCCACCCCTTCTTCCCATTTCTCCCTCTTTTTTTTTTTTTTTTTAGTTTCTCCCTCTTTTCATGTGGCCTGTACCCTTTCTATTCTCTCCCCTCCATCCCATTTTCCCCTTCCTCTTTATTCCCCCCCTTTCTTTCTTTTTACCGTTCTCCCTCTCTGTCTGCCCCACCCTTTCCTTCCACCCATTGACCCTTCCTTCTCTCTCTCTTCCCCCCTCCCTCCTTTTCTTTTCTCTCTCCTTTCCCTCTACCTCCTTATCTTTCTCCTCTCTCCTCCATTTTGCTCTTTTCTCCTTTCATCTCCCCCTCTTTTTACCCTTCTCCCTCTCTTTAGTCCACCTTCCTCTTTCCTTACACCCCTTAAGCCCTTTTTTCTCTCTCTTCTTTCCCTCCTTCCCTTTACCCCTTCTCCCCTTTCTATCTCTCCCTGCCCTTTTTCCCCCTACTCTTTTCTCCTCTCCATTCCTCCTGTTTTCCCTCTTCTACCTCCATCCTCTTCTCGTCTTTCTCTTTACCATTCCCCTCCCCCTCTCTCCTTTACATCACCCTCATATCCCTCCTCTCCTGCCCCTTGTTTCCTTACCTTTACCCCTCTTCTCCTTTCCAGCCTCCTCACCACATTTTTATTCTTCCCTTCTCCTTTTCTCCATTTTATCCCCTCTCCTCCTTATCTTTCCCCCTCTCTTCCATTCTCCCTCTTTTTGCCCTTCCCCATCGCTTCCTTCTATCCTCCCCCCCCTCCTTTCTCCTTGCCCCCCCCCTCACACTCCCCCCCCCCCCCCAACCCTTTCTCCCTATTTCCCGGTTTCTACCTTCCCTCTCCGCTCTCCTTCCTCTCTTATAACAGACATAAGCACCTCTTCTGAATTCACAGCATAATCCGCTTTATTTTTTGCTCACTTTACTGTTCAGTTGCTGATGTGCCGCCTCTCACCGCCGTGTCTGGAGAACATTGTTCAGGGCTGTTGTTTCTTCTATCATTTCTTTTTATTTAAAAATCTCCATTTAGGAGTTTTACACCCTTCAGAAATAGCCTGGATCTGCACAGGAGTTTGAGGGAAACCAAGCTAATTCTAATTCACAGGGAGAATGAGTGTGGGGGTCCTGCATAGAACACAGTGAGTGTGGGGGTCCTGCATAGAATACAGTGAGTGGTGGGGGCCCTGCATAGAATACAGTGAGTGTGGGGGATCCTGCATAGAACACAGTGAGTGTGGGGGTCCTGCAAATAATAAAGAGAGTGTGGGGGTCCCGCAAAGGGGATACAGTGAGTGTGGGGGTCCTGCAGAGGATACAGTGAGCGTGGGGGTCCTGCAAAGATCACAGTGAGCGTGGGGGACCTGCATATAATACAGTGAGTGTGGGGGACCTGCATAGAATACAGTGAGTGTGGGGGTCCTGCATAGAATACAGTGAGTGTGGGGGACCTGCATATAATACAGCGAGTGTGGGGGTCCTGCATATAATACAGCGAGTGTGGGGGTCCTGCAAATATCACAGCGAGTGTGGGGGACCTGCATATAATACAGTGAGTGTGGGGGTCCTGCAAAGAACACAGTGAGTGTGGGGGTCCTGCAAGGGGATACAGTGAGTGTGGGGTCTTGTAGAGGATACAGTGAGTGTGGGGGTCCTAAATAGAATACAGTGAGTGTGGGGGGTCCTGCAGAGGATACAGTAAGTGTGGGGGTCCTGCAAGGGGATACAGTGAGTGTGGGGGTCCTAAATAGAATACAGTGAGTGGTGGGGGTCCTGTAAGAGGATACAGTGAGTGTGGTGGGTCCTGCCGAGGATACAGTGAGTGTGGTGGGTCCTGCCGAGGATACAGTGAGTGTGGGGGTCCTGCATAATATGTAATGAACATGACAATTTGGTTTCTATCCAATCTGTATCCAATCAGACAGGTCCATAGAGTTGTTGATCCATCAGAGGAAAGCTCTGACTAGTGTGTGATGAGTTTGGTGCTTTCCTCCCATAAGTGTGAATTAGTTAAGAAGTCTTGTAAGTTGTCTTTTACAAATACCAGTCATCTGGTATGATCATTCACTATAAGAATTGTGTCAATGTACTACTCCCAGGTATCTATTCACAGTACTCCTCCCCCTGTCAATGCTTTTGTCTGCTTTTCTCTCCAGAAGGACGGAGCTATCTTTGTTTAGGTTTCATCCAGGGTCACCATCTACTTCCTGGACTGTTATGCCTTATCAGAGATGACCCCATAATGTAAATCTTGGTATATGTTCAGTTCTTGGCAATGCTCACAAATGTCTAACACAGATCAGTCTCTCACCTTGTGACTTGCTTCAAAGTTACAATGGTGCAGCCTGATCACTGGAGAGGGGAGACTGAGGAAATGCTCCCTCCTGCCTGCAGCAGACCTAATGACATCTCCATATAATACAGTGAGGCAATGTCACTGACTCTCAAAGACGGATTTTTAATTATAAATCTTGAAGCTTTTCTGAAAAATGATACTATTTCTGTATATTTTGACATGACAAATCTATTCAGGCAGACATATGTAAAGAAAGTGACAGGTCCTCTCTAACAGTCATTAGTCCCACCACTGCACAGTCCAGGGTGGGGTGAAAGGGGAACAGCAGACCCAATGCCTGGCTCACCCCGCTCGGGACAAGAATTTTTCACATGGCAGCACATCTCTCCTCGTGTTATATATGACATCCTTCAGAGATTAGTAGGGAATGAGAGGAGATATATAATATCCATGTGCAGACAATGCCGGGATACATCGCGTCTCCTGAATGAAATACAGGACATGGATCAATCTATAGGAACAGAGAATTATGTGGATCCTACATATAATATCTGTTCTGTACATCACTGGCACCACAGCGGAGACCTAGCTCTAGATTTACTGCATTCACTCCTAAAGGCCTTTCAGCATTTTTCCAGTGTTTTTTGCGCGTTTGGGCGCTTTTACACATCCGTTTTTGAGCTTTGTAGCTTTTTATATTAGCCAATAGAGAAAACTATCATCTATTGCATCATATGTTGCAGTTTTTTTTGCTTTTCCATCAACTTTTATTTCTTTTTCATTATTATTATATTTTTTTTGTTGTTCGGATAAGAGGTTCGAGTTAAGGATAGGTTAGGATTAGGGGTTAGGGTTACCTTTTTTTTTTTGGGGGGGGGGGAGGTGTTACTACTACTACTAATAATAGTAAATGAATAAATGTAAAATAAATATATAAATAAAAATAATCAAAAATAATACAACAAATTAATACTATGTAATAATAAAATAACCCTTAAAAAATTAAAATGATAAACACCCTAACGCAAAATAAATACATTACTATATTAATATAATGCATTTTTTTGTTCAGCTTTGAGTGTTTATTATGATTTAATCATTATTAACAATAATAAATTAATATTTTTATTAAGGCTAGGGGATAGTTATGATTTTTTTTTATTACATATTATTCATTTATTTTACTTATTATTAATGATGTTTTTTTAATTATTTATTTATTTTACATGTATTTATTCATGTATTACAATTTTTTAAAACATATTTTCATTTGTGCAGGAAACGGCACGAATGTGCACAACTATGTGCAAATCATGTGCTTCCGCTGCAATACCTTCACTCCTCTCCTGTACATACTGCCCACTCCTATACCCTCCACACTCCTCTCATGTACATACTACCCACTGCTATATCCTCCACACTCCTCTCCTGTACATACTGCCCACTCCTATACCCTCCACACTCCTCTCCTGTACATACTACCCACTGCTATATCCTCCACACTCCTCTCCTGTACATACTGCCCACTCCTATACCCTCCACACTCCTCTCCTGTACATACTACCCACTGCTATATCCTCCACACTCCTCTCCTGCACACACTGCCCACTATCACACCCTCCACACTCCTCTCCTGTACATACTGCCCATTGCTATACCCTCCACACTCCTCTCCTGCACACACTGTCATACCCTCCACACTCCTCTCCTGTACATACTGCCCACTGCTATATCCTCCACACTCCTCTCCTGTACATACTGCCCACTATCACACTCTCCGCACTCCTCTCCTGTACATACTTCCCACTGCTATACCCTCCATACTCCTCTCCTGTACATACCCCCACTGTCATACCCTCCACACTCCTCTCCTGTGCATACTGTTATACCCTCCACACTCCTCTCCTGTCACACTGTCCGCTCTCCTCTCCTGTACATACTGCCCACTATCACACTCTCCACACTCCTCTACTGTACACACTGCCCACTGCTATACCCTCCACACTCCTCTCCTGTACACACTGCTATACCCTCCACACTCCTCTCCTGTACGTACCACCCACTGTCACACTCTCCTCTCCTGTACACACTGCCCACTGTCGTACCCTCCGCACTCCTCTCCTGTACATACTGCCCACTGCTATACCCTCCTCTCCTGAACACACTGTCATACCCTCTACACTCCTCTCCTGTACATATCGCCCACTGTCACACTCTTCGCACTCCTCTCCTGTACATACTCCTTATACATAACGCCCACAGCCATACCCTGTGCACTCCTCTCCTTTACATGCAGGGAACTGTCAGTTTGTTTGTTTTTTTCAACCTATTGGTTGAACAAAAAAAATATATATATCAGTGTGTGCCCAGCATAAGCCTTGGTTTGTTCTGCAACTGGCATGGTGCAGCACATGTGATCAGTTAGGACTCCAGCTATTTGATGATTTGACAGTTTGGTTGAGAGTACAAGCGATGTGACAGTCAACATTCCAGGCATGCCTTGTGTTGTGACAGAATGCTATACCCCCTCAGATTGCTATACCCTCGTCACTTCCGCCTGGGTGCGCATGCGCACAAGGCATTCTGGAGGTCCGCCGAGAAGCGTTCTTACAGGGGGCGGAACAGTTCTTACAGGGGGCGGGGCGGGAGGCGGTAGATGCAAATATCATCTAGTCCTTACAAGGGGCGGGGAGGATTAGTAGACTTGCGGCCGTGTAATACATGTATTAAAAGTAGTTCCTTCGGTACCGCTGTATACTAAATAATAATAAAATAATGAATATTACTATTAAAAAAAAATATATATATATACACACATATTCCTTCGGTACTGCTTACTAAATAATAAAATAATAATAATAAAGTAATGAATATTAGCATTAAAAACCATTATTTATATATATATATATATATATATATATATATATATATATATATATATATATATATATATATATATATATATATATATATATATAAGAATAAAAAAATAAAATAAATATATATATATATATATATATATATATATATATATATATATATATATATATATATATATATATATATATATATATATATATATATATATATATATATATATATAGAAGATAAATATTAAAAAAATAAGAAATGTCAGAATAAGAAAAAAATTAATTACACACACACATATATATATACATATGTATATAATTTTTTTTCTAATACTGATATTTCATATTTGGTTTTTAATATTTATCTTTAGTGTGTGTGTATGTATGTGTATATATATATATATATATATATATATATATATATATATATATATATATATATATATATATATATATATATATATATAATTTTTTTTTTTTTTTTTATTCTTCCATTTATATATATATATATGGAGGAGTGGGGGACCCGTCATGTAACTATAGGTGCAGTCACGCTAGGGAAAGTAGAGGGGCCACAGCTCAGGCCCTGAATAAGTCCAGGGTCCCAAATTTGGCAAAGAGATAGGGGAGATCTTCATTTACCACTCTTAAAATGTTGGAGTAGCTAGCCTCAAATTTTTTGGTCAACTTTTTCAGGGGCCTCTTTGCAGGGTCGTCACAAGGGGGGTGCAGGAGGGCGTCGAAATCCGTGGCTGCCGAGCGGGAGGGGGGGTCGACGGGACCGGGCGCACCCGATCGGGGGCGGCCGCGCTGTCCCGCACCCCCTAGGGTGCGGTCGCGGGAGTTGCTGGCGATGTGCGCACCGCCGCCGAGGCGGGAGGCCATGGTTGCGAGGTCGGGACGCCCTCAGATGACGGCCTGGGAGGAGGAGTGGGGCTGGAGGCCGTCCGGCGGCGTCTGTCTGGCCGTCTGGAAGCTG
Organism: Pelophylax lessonae; assembly: GCF_965119305.1. Taxonomy (NCBI): domain Eukaryota; kingdom Metazoa; phylum Chordata; class Amphibia; order Anura; family Ranidae; genus Pelophylax; species Pelophylax lessonae. Next base: position 54,820,855 of record NC_138776.1, on the reverse strand, counting down.
ATTCGGGTCCTGGCAAACTCACCTGGCCCTCTACGAGGAGGTCCGGCGGACCGGAGGCGGGGCGCCTCCGACCACAGGGGCCGCAGGGAACCGTCGCCTGGTCGGCGGGACCGGCACTCCCGAGGCGGGCAGGAGGGGGGCGAGGTGCCCTGGGCGGTGGGCCAACATCTGTCGCTTCGCCATGGTCGAGGGCTCCGATAAACCACCCTCTCGTATATCCGCAGCAGCAATTCCCTCCGACCCCCCCTGCCCGACCGGAGTTCCAGGCGCGACCGGCCGAAAACCGGAATTTCGGTCCGCTCCCCTGGAACTCCCTGCCGGCCCCGGCCGGCAAATCCGTCCCCATCCGCCACTTCCGCGGGCCGCCGGCGGAAAATCGCGCAAAGTCCCGGGGGCCAGCTTGGATCGGTCAGCCAGCCTGGTGCGTGGTGCCGTTTCGCGCCCGGAGGGCGGCAGCCCCGGCGGGCCAGCTTGGATCAAGCGGCCAGCATGGCGCAGGGCGCTGTTTCGCGGCCGGAGGACGGCAAAGTCCTACACAGTGCCAGGGTGTCTCTCCGGTCATCCTGGCACGGAAGCCGACTTCTCCCCACTGACACCAAGAGCCACGGCCAGCAGGGTGAGCAGCTCCAGGCTCTCCCCGCCGGTCACCCTGACATGGAAGCCGTTTTTTCCCCTTTGACTTTTTCAACTTTTTGGCCCCCGGGGGGTACGGCCGGAGGTGGCCTTGATGTGCCCCCTTAAGGGGGACTTCCAGAAAATTTATTTTCGGGACCCCTTGTGTCCAGGGACCCCAAACTTGCACCAGACCCAGAGGGGGTCCCGAACCCCCGGCCCACAGAGTTTCGCGTCCCTGCCGCCTACGGTTCCGGAGATATCGACTGGTAAAAACCGCAAGTTCGATCCGCCTAGGCCGCGGCTAAATCGCGCCGCTCGCGGCGTCCCCGGCCGCCGGGGGCTCTCGCGTCCGGGGTCGGTTCTCCCCCTCCGCTTCCAGCTGGGAACCCCAAATTTTTCATGGAGGTCGCCCGCCCCCCTGGCGACGTAAAACACAGAGCTCGAACCTCCGGTCGCCCCGGGGTCCGGAGTTACGGCGGGTGTCCCAAAACCTTTGAACATCCGAACTTTGGACTTATTCTTGGACCCAGAGAGACAGAGCCAGCGGGTGCCTCGACGCACAGGCCGGACTGGGAATAAAATTCAGCCCCATAGCATTATTATACCGGCCCAACAGCATAACGCCATTATTTTCTTGTTCATAAAAGGGAAAACCATGCATTTTAAAGCAAATTTGAAGAGTGTATTATATACAGATAAGATAGATATGAAAGCATATAGGGCTTTATATATAAAAGAGCAAATTCTAGTTAAAAGTGGTAAAAGTGCGGACATGGTAAAGGAAATGTCAGAGGCTGTGCGGACATGGTACAGGACATCAGGGGCTGTGCGGACATAGTACAGGACATCAGGGGCTGTGAGGACATGGTACAGG